>NW_020209258.1:755189-1371773 GCF_003025095.1 Trichoderma harzianum CBS 226.95
GCAAAATTATGGACAGCCATCCCATGAAAGAAATGTCCAGTATGGTGTAGGAGTCGATGATACTCCCTGACGCCTTCATTCCGCTTCTTTGTCCACTTCCCAGAGACTGGACATGGAGTCTTTCATCTCCTGGGCCATCCTCTCCTCTGCCTCCTTCAGTTCGTCCTCGAAACCTTTGCCCCAGCCCATGTACTGCTTCCACCTGCTGAAGTAAAACACGGCATCGAGAACAAACATGGCCCGTCGCGAGCTCATTGCTTGTGCAAACGTCACTTCGCTATCGTCTCGCAAATTCAGCATTGCTGAGCGACCGATCATGCCGAGCCTGTTGACGGGAGAATCGTAGAAGCGATTGCTACCTTGGACGAGAGCCAGATTTCGTTCTAGAAATATGAGCTCACGAGGGTATAAGCCTTCTTCGCCAAAGAATGCTGATGCTTCGCTGATAGCTCTTTGTGATTTCTCTTCAGGTGTCTCATCGATCGGCCCTGGCTTCTTCTCTCGAGACATGAAGGTATCAGCCCAGGCATCGGCTGTCTTCATGCCCCAGGCGGTCGAAACTTCCTCTAGTCCTTTCTGATCGCCGGTCAGAAGAGACTTCCAGAAGCGAGCGTACTGGCGCCGCAAGTTGTCAGACAACGATACATAAAGGCCGTGGTCTATGAGCACGATCTGCGGTTTGCCGGACGGAAGACGTCGAACAAACATGTTGCCTGGATGAGGATCACAATGGACAAACCCCCATTTGAACATTTGTGATGAAAAAAGATCAATGACGGTGGTCATAATATCGGCCTCCTTAAGGCCCATGCCTGCAGAAGTCTCGCCAGAAGGATTGTGAGCACCAGTGATAATATCCCTATCCCAAAGTTTGGCGCCATGAATCCATTCGGAAGTCAAGACGCGTTTCGATGTAAGTTCTGTATAGACCTGGGGGATGTATACTCTCTTATTCAGGTCAGGATCTGACTTTACAAGCTCAGCTATCCTTGTCGAATTAGCTGCCTCGTTCTCAAAGTCCGTCTCTTTCATAATGTTATTCATGATGTAGTCGCCGATGCCTTGGATATGGATATCCGTCGTTCTCCCTACTAAGTCACAAAGAACCCTATTGCCATCGTTAGCAGCCATCAAATAAGCTATATAAAAAAGGAGTGTATCATACTTGAATGTCCAGAGATCCCACGATGCCTGCTGCGCCAAGTTTCTCCTTTGCACCTTAATCGCAACTTCTCGCCCATCTCTCAACTTCGCATAATGAACTTGTGCTATTGAAGCCGAAGCTCTGGGCTCCTTCTCTACACTATCACCAAACACTTCGCTTACACTGGCACCAAACTCTTCTTTGATGACTGCCTGGACATCGCTCCAAGATTCTTGCGAAGCATCGTCAAACATGTTTTGGAATTCGCGCTGATACGCTTCTGGCAGGGCTGCTCCTTGCACTGCAATCGCTTGGCCAATCTTGAGAAAGATGCCGCCGTTCGTCTTGATCATGTTACAAACTCGCGCGGCGTTTCGATCGTGGAGCTCGTCAATGGGGACACGACCTCCCTTGGGATTCTTGCCTGAGTGCATCTTGTAATCGACTCCGACTTGCGCAATTGTCGTATATGCTCGCAAGCTGCGTGTCAGGATTCCCCCCATATAATATCTGTCTGCGACTACGACCCCGCCTGTCGTAAGACCAGCTGTGGCTCCCATGGCGATCAACAGCTTCCAATACCACCGAAGCTTCTTTTTCGGTAGTTCTGTGATGGTGCTCTGTAGTCGGACATGACGAAAGGGGGATATGAGATGTGGTGGTACTGTGTGCTTTGAGAAAATGGTAGGGCGGAAGAGCAGCGGCTGTACTCTTGATGGTATTCTAGCTGGCCGGATCAAGGGCGAGGCAGAAGAAGCAACGGCCTTCAAAAGAAGACGTGAAGCCATTAGATAAGTAAAGATTTTCCCCAACTACAAATGAATGCTTGAGCTAACATGGAGCAGAGCTATGAAAGATGATAGGCTACACGACCCTGAGCAATAGAAGAAGAAGAAGGAAAGGCCGGATGGTCGAGAGAGGCATCATTTCTCCCATCCATCCCTACAGAAATATCTGCCGCCCTTCTTACAACACCCTGCAGTCCAAGACTCAGCTTCTTCGATCCTGAAATGCAAGGCGCGGAAGTCTGACGAGTAGACCTGCGACTCGCATGCATATAGTAATACCGATTGGCCAATCGGGTCATCGGAGTTGATGGCTCCCCGGACCTTTTGGTTAATGCCTGGTCGCATTTCAAGAGCGCGAAACTCTTTAAGAAGCGCGTGGAAATCTTGGCGAATCTAGATTGAGTCACTCGATGCGTGTGACTAGCCTACTTTATTTTGACTCATTAAATCGAGGTAAAGGATCCTTCTTGTCCATTCGCATCCTTCTACTAAAGACGCCAGCGCACATGTATTAGGCAGCACAAGGAATTGTGTAGAATCCCTCAGATGTCTCTCATTTCTGCGGCTAATCCGATCTGGAAAGACATGGAGCTTGTGCATCTTATTCTCTTGTTTCGATCTTACTTGTGGCCCGTGTCCACTGAGATCCTGCCGTAATACATAAGCCAGCATCTGAGTAAGTCTCACGAGCTCTGGCATATAAAAGAGATGCGCCTGCTCGACATACCCCGATATTAGATTCCGACGTCGGAACTGGTCACATCAAAAATGTCAGTCTTCCTCTCCTTACAAGTCGCATCAAATTCGTCTGCTGATTTTATTCGCTGTTAGACTGTGACTGTAAGATGGACACCAACATCACTGAAAGAGCTTACGACCTCAGGTAATTAGCGGACATTGCCTTCGCACTGCCAGACATGAAATAGGGCTGAAAATTGTGCGTCCTATGCCCCTTTCTACGACAGTATATTCCAGGTGAACATAGTGTAAGCGTTGATATGACCTGCGAGGGCATTTTCGTTGCCAGATGTACTAATAACCGGTCGCCGAGGGTACTGACCACGATGTTGGTGCAGCCAGTACCACCGTCAACGGGCTACTTATTCCCGCAGTGTTCAGTACATGTAGTATTCACTTCTTGACAGCGAGCAGGTATCGGCATGAATCTCTGAATTAGCCACTCTTCTGCTATCAGAAATCCCCCAAAGCTATTCATGGCATGCATGGTGGGCAACAGGGTATCATAGCAAGGGCAGCGTTGGGGGTCATTTGATGGTTTGGTGACGCGGGGGGGGGGGTATTTGGGGACATACATGTAAGTTGGCTCGGCGTGTTGAATCTATTTGGAGTCTCTGGCATTCATTCTCAATCAGTTTTAGAAGGAGCGTCCTTGACTTAGGCCACAGTTTCATCTTCGTCAGATACTACCATTGCAGTATAAATGAGGGCTTCAATACCGGAGACCATATTATAATGCTCAGATGTCTCTCGAAGCAGAATAACTCCTCGACGGGATTTTTAGAGAATCCCATCTAATATCTAAATAAGAAACAATTCTGTGGATCAAGCATTACAATCAGCCTGATGACCAGGGTTAAAATACCGGCCTTCCTCGTTTTTGTTCACTGGTCTGCTACATGTCAGCAGTGCATCTGGCCATAGCCTTGCAGCTTGTATCAGAATCTAGGTATCTTACGATATGTTGCTATAATTTGAGATGGTATGTGAACTGAGCGCTCCGGCGGGCTTATGCTGATAGACCCTGTCACCAGGTCTGACATGCCAGCATCGTTTGACAAATTTATTGCGCTGAAGAGGAGTATTCCATCATCGCTGGCGCCGAGGAACAGGAAAATATGAGTCTGCTCTGATAAACGCGCGGCATATTGACTGAGACACCACGTACATGTGCCCCATCATACCTACTTGCATGACTTGCATCTCATCCTCCCACTTGATCTGCAGGACATCAAGCACACATTAAGTACTCATAGCAGTTCATCTGATGACTCTGCAGCAGGATGCATGAACTCTTCAACATGAACCTCACTGGTTGTGTGGAGTCAAGCGCCGTGCTAGTGCAGGAACGTTGTATCCTGTGATAAGGGACGCCTCGAGCCGCAGTTGCGGAGACGAATTCCTGTGCAGCTCATGATTATTGAGGCCAGTGTTACAAGCTTATCCTCTTCAGGTGCAGCAGATGACTTTTATAAGATCAGTGCCGCCCTTGAGGCGGCTACTCGGAGTGAAGATGCCGTGACACGTACAGACCTGCCTAAATAAGACGTTGTGAAGACACTAATAAATTACCACCACGCTCATGGTATTGTAGTATTACTATTTGAAGCTGCCAAACCAGGAAACTCTTATTCGATCAACTTAAACATGCGCTCTTATAGCCTGCAGGTGCGCTTTTAGTTCAGGTACCAGAAGCTCGGCGCAATCCACCTCCACATATCTGATACACACTCCCACTCCATAAACTCCGGAACTCGTTACAGCGGTTACCTGTCAGATCTCTTACCTTCCTACTTCTATACTTTGTCACGAGTTTAGTTACTATACGTACATGTTTCTATAAAGGAGAACTGGAAACAGAGTGGGCCTGTTTGATCCCATCTCAGGCGCCCGCGGCTACTGTACACCACCGATTTGTTTGTTTGCTCCCCCATGTAACGTCTCCTCTTGACGGCCAACGTGAAACATATCGTAGATATCACCTGTATCTACATTCCTTACACGGTAGGAATGAGTATCTGTATTTGGCATCTGGACTCCGAGTGTCCACCGTCTAGACGGAGCAACATGCTGTAACATCAAAGTCCGTTGTGTGATCCACTGTAGGCTTGCTGGAAGTAGTATATCTATGCCGACTTCCTTGAGTTGAAGCGCTCTCTTGTTCAGTGCAAGTCAGTCCACAGGCCTAGTGCCCTATTCATTCCTTTATTTGCTGGTAGCTATTATTCATTGTATATATTACACTCGTCATCATTTAAACCGCCAAAATGCTTTCTAGCTCTCTCCTTGTTAGCCTTGGTCTCGCGACCTTGGCAGCTGCCGCTCCCTCACGTACCGTCAAGGCTCGTCAAGCTTCCGGTGCCCAGAATGTTGTTTACTGGGGAGCTACCAACAACGAAGTCGACGACCTCTCTCATTACTGCACGTCCAGCGCAGGAATCGACATTGTCATCCTGTCCTTCCTGGATATCTATGGCGCGACTGGCAACATCCCTTCCGGCAACATGGGCAACTCATGCTTCGTTGGCACAACCGGAGTCCCTCAGCAGTGCGACCAACTCGCTTCTGCAATTACGACTTGCCAGTCTGCTGGAAAGAAGGTCATCTTGTCTCTCGGTGGTGCCGCCAGCTCGTACTCTCTGTCATCTCAGTCACAGGCTGTGGCCATCGGTCAATACCTATGGAACGCATATGGCAACTCTGGCAACACTACTGTCCAGCGCCCCTTTGGAAGCGTGTTTGTCAACGGCTTCGACTTTGACATTGAGTTGAACGCTGGAAGCCAGTACTACCAGTACATGATCTCAACGCTGCGCTCCAACTTTGCCAGCGACTCCAAGAACACCTACTACATCACCGGAGCTCCTCAGTGCCCCATCCCTGAGCCCAACATGGGCGAAATTATCAGCAGCTCTCAATTTGACTATCTTTGGGTCCAGTTCTATAACAACAACCCAACCTGCTCTCTTGGTCTCCCTGGCGATGCCCCCTTCAACTTTGATGACTGGGTGTCATTCATTTCCACCACCCCCTCCAAGAACGCAAAGCTCTTCATCGGTGCTCCTGCTTCTACTCTGGGTGCCAATGGTAACGCTGGCGGCGCCAAGTACTACGCGACACCCGACCAGCTGGCTAGCATCGTCGCCAGCACCAAGTCCAACCCTGCTTTCGGAGGCATCATGCTATGGGACGCCGGATACTCCGATTCCAACGTCATCAACGGATGCACCTTCGCTCAACAGGCCAAGAGCATTCTTACTACAGGCTCTCCATGTGGAGGATCTGGCTCCGCTCCTCCTCCTAGCAGCACCTCCCAAGTTCCTCCCCCTGCCAGCTCTACTCCTTCAAACCCTGGAGGTGGCACCGTTGGCCAGTTTGACCAGGTAAGTTTCATTTACCATAAAAAACACTTTGAGGTTGTCAATGATCACTTGAATGTGAAAGCTAACGGTTGTATAATAGTGCGGTGGCATTGGATACACTGGCCCTACACAATGCGTGGCCCCTTACAAGTGCGTCGAGGAGAGTGAGTGGTGGTCTTCTTGCCAGTAATATGGACGAGAAATACTTGAGGTTCGTGCAGGGAGGAGAGCATTGAGAAGAATACTGAAGCACATATGATTCTGTGTATACATGAATAGTGACATCGAAGTCCATGACTTGATATGGATGGTCAACCATGTAAATTAGAACCCAATTGTCCAGAACGCACATGTTTTATTGTACCATACCACGCAGATGCTACAGCATCATCAAAATTTCACTAAAACACATGCAACTTCAATATCTGAAAAGGTTGACAAACTCCAAAAAAAATGAGAAAAAATGCAAAAAAAGAACCGCCTCGAATCTCGATCGGGTTGTTATATAGGAAAAGCCCAATGCGGGGGTCGAACCCGCAACCTTGAGATTGCATTCAGAATGTGTAACTCTTAAGAGTCTCACGCTCTACCGATTGAGCTAACCGGGCAAGTCATATGACTTGGTAATTAACCAATCACAGAACACCGATTGAGCCCTAGGCGGCTGTTGAAAGTCATCGATCTAATTTACGTTATGAGGGTTCACACACACGTTTCTTCCTTAGGGGCAATGTTACCATGGAAATATCACTTGCAAAACACACCTTGAATCCATTGCACAGTAATATTTTGTGATAATCCGCCGACTTAGAGGTGCTCAACTATCCAATTGAGTTTGCGGTGCCGGCGACCGGGGTTTGCATATCGCGTTACTCGAAGTGAGCTTACGTGTGGAACCACAGGGTATGTAGACTTACTCACCCTACAACGCTTCATAAGAGTTCAAAAGCCAGCAAACGTCTGAGATAAAACACCGAGTATACCATTATTGAATACAGGTTCCAAGACTTGTTGTAGATGGTTTAAAGACACGGATTACACCTATTCTCGGCAATAGTACCTAATCAACATAGGTAGTTTACTAAGTAACTCCAACCCGTAAAGTGCTCTAGTATTCCTTAAAGCCACAACCAATGGCTGCAATCATTCCTTTCGTACAACCCACCGTTCGCTATCTATCAACAATCACATGAATTTCTGAACTTATTTTCTCTAATCCGTCGATGGATATCGTTTTGAATCAAATGTTTTTGTCCATAGTGGTAAACCTCGAAGGACCCAGGTAGGTATAGTATTGAACTCTCTCGGCCCCTTTCCCCAAGTTTCTACTTAAACGCCCAGTCTCAATATTTATGATCGATACTGTAAGCCTACAAAAACTGCCTAGCGATAACCAAGATAACCAAATTAGGGAATTATTCCTCTGTCCTAGCTGATGTCGAGCTGACAATCACGTGCCGGCTATAACTCCAAGGTAATTGGACAGCATGTTAGTGTAGAGACAAACTTGGGAGCTGCAGCCCAATGGTCAAGGCGACAATGCAGAGGTCGTCAACACACAATCCGCCTCCGCTGCAACGCCAGAATGGTCGACTTCAGGCATGCGATCCTTGCCGGATCCGCAAGGTCTCCTGCGACCACGCGCTGCCTGTGTGCGGGCGGTGTCTGAGAAAGAGCCGGCAGAGGGAGTGCAAGTACACCGCCAGCGAGGTGAGACCGAGGAGGCTCACTAGGCGCATCTCACGAACCTCTCCGGAAGCGGTGCGAAGCACTGAAGCTGTACCATCTGCTTTGTCACCTTACACGCCTCCTCCCAGCCAGACCCGTGTTCCCAACTCCCTCTCTGCCTGTCAACAGCACATTCCTCCCGTCACAGATCCCGGGTCGGGATATCTCGGGTCACTCAGCCACTCCACCGTCTATGAAGAAGCTAAAAATCGACTCTCTACGCTTCACAGCTTCCAAATATCCGCCCCTCTACTTAATGATGAAGCAAAGAAAGCCAACTACATAAACTCATCCGTCCTCCTTACTCCTTCAATACGAGACAAGTGGATCACTGTCCTCCGCAGCGTGCCCCGTCCACCTAGCTGTACTATTAGGCTTCTTACTACGCCGAATAATAGCGGTGGCTGGGTCCGAGTTGCCGCTCACCGGATTATCAAGTCTTTGGACACCATATTCGGTCAATCTCTGGGTACGGACCGTACGGATGCACAACTAGAGGAAATTGCCCAAGTATTGACTGAGAATACCCTAAAACCCCTTTCCGAGGATAATCCTGATGCCAATAGCTGGATTGCTGGATTTACCAACCATAATCTGCGATGGGAATCAATAGGGCTGTTGTTTATCTTTAGGAAGAACGGTGTTTTGGAGCTTAGTTCAGATGGTACTTATGAAGAAATCTCGCTTGATATCTCACGTACATGTTTAGAGTTATGCATTGAGCTATCACGCATCTTCTCCAGTGGAAGCAGTTTGCTTCTTTTTCTACTCTCGCGAAAGACCATTATGGAGTCAACGATCATGGGATACGCAAGTTCGTTCGTCCCAGTATTGTCTACTCAGTATAACCTGCTCATTTCAACTAACAAATTGCAGGTCTATCAGCATGGAGACTGCACGCGGACACAGTGGCTCTCCTAACTTTCCTAGGAATACATACAGATCCACAACAAGATTCATCTCAACCCAACTTTTGCCAAGAGAACCGAAAGCAACTCGCAGCATTTATCTTCATGATGGATCAAACCTTTGTCATGTTCACGGGGCGACCTCCTCTCATAAACTATAGGTTCATGTTTATGCCGTTACCTTTAGACATTGATGACGGTGATTTCTTCGCTGATGAGGCTGTGGTCACTCACTCGTTCAATGGCTTGGATGCAAATGGTTGGAATACACATGGCGGCATCTACTCCGTAAGTTTTATTCGTGCCCGTACGATCTGCGCCTTTATTCGGGCAGAACTAGTGGAAGTTGCACTCAACAAAGCCGCCAATACTTCAACGAGTACACTACTGTAAGACGCATACTCACCGACCCTGTTGTTCAATGCTCACCTACTCTTAGAGATATCAAGTCTCGTCAAATCATCGCAATGAGACAAATCCCCTCATCACTAATATATAAGCCTCGCGAGATCCTGGACCCCAAAATCCCCTCCTACCATATCTTGGCTCAGCTCCTTGTCCAATTGGATCACCTTCAGAATATCTTTATTCTCGAGAGGCTTCTACTTCGTCAGAACATGTTAGATGAGGGTGACTTGCTTGTTACTAGCTTCGAGATGGTATCTCTTACACTCACCTTTTGGTCCCATAAAGACCGCCTGCTCGAAGCGCGCAACGACTTTGAGTGGCTGGTAAGTCTACCTATGTGTGTTCTATTGACATGTATTCCTAACTCATGGGATCAAATAGTTAATCGCTTACGCTGCTCCCGGAGGTGGAATCATGTGCATGGAGCTTCTTGAGCCTACATTTACAGGAACCCACCCCAAGAATGACAAGATTACTCGAGCAAGCATTATACAACAGCTGAGCATGTTGGTCGCTTTTCTCGACTGGGTGCATCCTCCCGCTCCTAATGCCGATCTTTGCGCCAACTGCAAGGCGGTGATACAGCATGTCCTCGATCATACATTAAACACGACGATTGAGAGTACTTGGCCGCCGCCATCATTGGATTCTTTGCCTCTAGACTTCAATTTTGAATTGCTGGACACGTTTAGCTGGGCACGTGGGTAGGCTGAGAGGTTTCTGCAGCATATTTAATGATAGTTTTCTACGAGATCTCTCCATATCGAGCCCACAAATATCCAATTTCTGTCTATATGGGCCTGTAAATCACCTAAACTGGTGATCAGGGCTACTGTAGCGATATCAAGCTCAAACTTATAGCTGATGTACGAGAGGGGAGAATATTCTCCTGCTCGGTTCGGGCCAAATCCTTCTACCACGCCTTCTACGTTCCAAAACCGACTATCATGCTAAACCGGGTATCGTCATTAGAAACGAGCATTTATTCTAATACACTTCAATTTAGAATCATAATGATGACCTTGGTAACAAACACACAACGCGGTAGACTCATCTATCTCATTAGTGTTAATGCAATAGCAACACACTGCACAATGATCTTACGATATACAACATTATGAATGTAGAGCTTGAGAATTCTCAGGTTCGACAAGAAAATAGCTGGTCTCTGTGCAGCTAATGCTCTACCAAGTCTAAAATCCAACATCCTTACCCAGCATGCAGTCCTCTTCAAATTGGGCAAAGTTGATAACTCGTTCTTCTCGTCGAGCCTTTTCAGCTGCGAATACCAACAGGTGGGAGTCCAGTATTTCCCGAGGAGTAACTCTGAGCTCCTCTTGTCTGTTGTTCGCAACTGAAGCGACGAAAGCCTCCGCGATTCCTCTATCCCCGCCACCATGGTTTCCACCGTCTTGCCTTGGAGAATAATGTTTCTTTGTGCGGTCGGCGAAGTCAAAAACGTCCTATACAATAGAGTCGACACGTCAGTAATTGGCCTGGGATATGATAATACGAAAGAGGATACATACAAATGTTATCATATCGCCGATTAGCTCTCCTTTGGTTCCCTGGATACGAGTACCACGAAAGCATTCGCTTTCCGTAACTTGATGCATAATTTAGTACCTTCAATAACGATGGATGGGAAGCAACTGATATGCTTACAAGCTGACATTGTCATGCTGGCAGTAACGCCGCCTTCGTATTCGATATTGACGACTTGATGATCAACTACATCATTGTCGCATTCATAAACACATCTTCCATATGCAGTCGATGTTAGAACTGCGGTGACATTTTCGATATCGGGTATTTCTGCGTCGACTATCTTCTGCGAATACTACAAACAGTTAGTGTCTTAATGCACTGGGAGCCAGAGGAATGCCACCGGAGTGCTCATAACAACCAACTCACCTGTTTTACTTCTCGTCCTAGAGTCTCCAAGTATATCTTCTTGGCGCTCCAGGCACACTGAGACTCGTAAGGGCAGTCTAGGCAGCTTATTGCATCGCCTGCCTCAATCGGTTTCTTTGACTTTTTGAAATGCGATAGAGATCCAAACGAGTGGACTTTTAAAGGCTTTAGGCCAGAGAGATAGAAGGAGAGAATATCGATATCGCTAGTCCAATAAATATGCAGAAGGTGAAGAGCGATTTGGTAGGGAGAACTTACTGGCAGCATTTCGCCATGAGAGCAAAAGTTGAATCTGCTTCTTTATGCCAATTGCCTCGAACATATGAATGAGCAAAATGCCGACTTCCTACTGGCTCGATGTGCTGAATGTTGATAATCTCGCCAAGTGCTCCAGAGTCAATAACTTCTTTGACAGCTTGGTTATAAGGCGAATATCGAAGCACTTTAGATATTGGTCAGGGTCGATACGTTATCGGTTACCAACGAATGTGTTCAAGAGCGCATACCATGGCCAACACCAAATACCTTCGGAGTAGGTAAGCTGGTTATTTCTTGGAACATCTTGATACAGTCGGTGACATTTGTTGCCATGGGTTTCTCGCAGAGGATGTGGTATCCCTGCTTGGAATACTCCGCGACAGCTTCGAGATGAAGGTTATCCTAGAGATATCCTCGTATTAAATTTTATCCCTCGTCTCCCTTCCATTCCATCAAATGCAAAGTAAATCTTGTAGATCATTACTTACTAATATAGCAATGATGACAGCGTCGGCGATTTTACCTCTTGCGAGTGGCGCTCTCCAATCGTCGAATTGTAGTTCCTCCGGTATACTTGGGCCAAATGGTTAGCGAATCAGACAGTGAAAGACAAGATATGGTAGTCAACATACTGATGGGGCTTAGAGAAAACCCGCCTCCGTTCCGGGCGCGGCTCAGCAACAGCAACCACCTGGGCGAGACTGGGATTGTCTCGCGCATACTTGGCGTACGCCTAAGAGACAGTTAACATTATACCAGGCCGTGAGGGAGTATGAAGCGAGTAGATGAAGCTTCTTAGGGGCACATGAATGCTTGCACTTACTCGACCACGGTTGCCGGCACCAAGTACTAACAAAGTTACGGGAGAGACAGCCATTTTCTTGGAGCCGATCCTTGCCTAATGATCAAGGCATTCACTCCTTATCAAATGAGGGGGAATATTACCATGTAAAAGTGGCGTGATGCTGTTATTATATCCATCTTTGACCGGTGTACTTTGTCTGAAGAGTGACAGACGGGTGGAGGGTGAGGGTGGAGACACCGTTGGTAGTGTCTCGGACCGAGAAACTTCGGGCCGGATTCTGTGACTGAACGTCGGGCCGGACGTCGTTGTAACTGAATGCCGGGCCGAGCGATTCACTGGATCATGGACAAGCAACATCATAATGATTGGCATCAGGCGGAACATCAGGCTTGAGGAAGAGATTGATGGCTTAAGAGACATCGCTATGCAACGTAGCACTATTTGAGAAGCACAAATTGTTGTAGATTCCAAGGCGCTACACGCATGCGGTTGATTTGTCGTCGGTATACCGAGATTGTTACTCTCAATAAAGCCCACACGCCATTGAACATATCTCAACACGCTGGTAATCATTTATGTATACTGTTCTCATACTCAACACATATTATTTAGCAAGTCTCTTGCGGAGGAATGAATCTATTCGTTAATGTATTTGTACCAATCGTACATGTAGACACACGGACCCTTCTTAGTGGCTGTAATTGTTGTCAGCAACTTCTCTCCTGCCTTGGCCCTTATGATGGAAATTAATCGAAAATGACAAAAGAATTGATTGACAGGGCACCAAGAGCTCGGACTACTCACCCGTGAATGTGGGTTAGTTGAATAGAAATCTGGGGTTGATGCCGAAGCTAATAAATGGCCCACCCTCATCTGGCATTTTGTGGAAGTGTAAGATTCCCTAGCCCCAACAATAGCTTAAACCTTGACTCGGGGAAGAGGATGTAACATTCCCCTAAAAAGACGCCTCAGAAATCTCTCCAGATAGAAGACTTTGTTCTGCTTCTCTACGATTTCTCCACCATACCGAGATTGTTTGGGCATGGCAAGGACTCTGTCTCTCCGCCGTTGCCCAAACTGAGATCAATTTTCTAGGATATTTAGCTTGAGATGGAATGCCAGTGCTAAATTAGGAAACTCAGAAAAGTATAACTGCTCTCGGAGCCCGACTCAGTTTTTCTCTGCAACTCTTCTCATACCTGAACAACCTTTCTACGTATCTCCGTATCGTCTATCTACTCCCAATATCGCCTGAGAACGAGCCAGACTCATAACAACAACTTCAAAAGTACAATCGTAATTCGCCATGATAAACTTGGCAGAACTCAAGATTGGACGACTCCGGTGTTCGTATGCCTTTCAACACATGTTATCAGGTCAATAATGACGTCTTGATCTAGACAATTCACCATGGACACAAGTCTGCCTTGTCGGCTTTGTAGCCTTTTCTTCTGTGGGCATGCATAGTGCGGTCAACGGCCTAGGTGGTGGTGGCTTAGGCGACGTGCGGCTCAGCGATATTGCCAACAGCGTTCTATATGCCTGTTTCTTTGTTTCTGGTTTCTTCAGCGGCAGCGTCAATGTATGCTACAACCACCCTCCTAATATCCTTTATCACCCTCTATGTATATTCTGACACTATCATAGAATATCCTTGGTCCTCGTTTCACAATGGCCCTTGGCACCTCTGGATACGCCCTTTATCTTGGTGCTCTATGGAACTACCACATCCATGGCACTCGCTGGTTTGTCATCTTTGCCGGTGCTTTCCTCGGCGTCACAGCATCCTTATTCTGGTCTGCTCAGGGATCTATCATGATGTCCTACCCCTTGGAAAAAGACAAGGGCCGATCTTTCACAGCCTTCTGGGTCATCTTCCAGCTAGGAGCCTTGATTGGTTCTGTAATAGCCCTTCGGATTGAGTTTCACAGTACTCTGCCTTCCATCTCAACGGGCGTTTATACCACATTCATGATCATTATGCTCACTGCGTTGTTGACTAGCTGGTTGGTTCTGCCGCCCCATTTAGTCGTCCGCGGAGACGGCACAGTAGTTCAACCTCAAAAGTCACTCAGTCCCAAGCAAGAGATGCACGAATTTTTGCAACTCTTCAAAGATTGGCGGATGGTGGCTCTATTTCCGATGTTTTTTGCATCCAATTACTTTTATTCCTACCAAGGAGCCTTGACTGCGTTTCTCTTTAATGGACGTACCCGTGCACTGGTGTCTCTCCTAACTGGTCTTGGTTCGATGATTGGGTCACTGATGATAGGTTATCTAACTGATGTCCTGCCTTTCACACGTCGCAATCGTGCTCTTACAGGGTGTTTCATTATCTTCATTTCGACTTGCATTATTTGGGGATCTGGCATAGGTTTCCAAGTTCAGTTTACGCGATCTGACACCAAGGTTCTTCATCATTCAATCCCTTGGGATTGGACTACTGGTGTATCTGTTGGACCGATCCTTCTTCTCTTCGCCTGTCAGTCACCATTCTTACCAAAAGATGCAGCAGAAGAAGCTAATTATTTCCTCTAGATTATATCGTTGATGCCTCATTTCAGGGCCTTGCGTACTATACCATGTCTTCCATGAGTAATGAACCATTTAAGTTGGCTCGGATGGCAGGATATTACAAAGGTATACAATCGGCAGGTGCCGCCGTATCATTTAGAATGGATGCCGTCAAGGTACGTATTTGGTTGCATGATAGCTCTCCATAGGGTGTGAACTTTGGAGATATGGTATAAAACGATGCTGATATCATTATTTAGACCCCATTCATTGGAGAGATTCTCATCTCGTCTTTACTTATTATCTTGTCACTGCCTCTTGCTGCATATGTTATTTGGAGTATTCGGGACACAAACTACGACATCGAGAATATTCAATATGCTGAAGATGCTAAATCACAAGATTGTGAGACTGTTCAGCCAGTTCACCTTGAAACAAGAAGCGCAAAGGATTAAATTTTGGCACAATGAAACCACACATATAGTCAAATAAGAAATTGGCAATTTGTTGTACTCCTACCTGGCAATATTTGACTATTTACCTAGAGATGCATACACTTCTTACCATATTCTAGCACGTAAGAAGCAGATCGCGTATTTCTGCTATTAGTTGTTTCCTGTTAGATTCCGGAAAGGAGAGAACAAAGTTTCGACCAGCTAGTGGCGAAATATTAGCATCATCTGTTTAAGCGAGAATTCGAGAAATAGCGGGACAAAAAGAAGATGGAGGTCTCACCCATTTATCTAACTTCGAGTCGTTTTCCTTATAGTCCTTAAACGCATCATCAAGTTTATCTAGGGAATGTGAGTAAACACACTAACTTAAATTGTAGGAAGCATACCTGAAGTGACTAATGTTGTTCGAGCAATATCTGAATTCTGCCTTAGGGACGCCAGAAATCTTGCAGCAGACTTTGCAGTCCCTATCTGACCAATCATGAATTTAACGGCTGCCAATTTTGTTAACATCAATGACTCCAAGAGAGAGAGAAAGGAAAAGAAAGCCATGGAAACAATTAAACGCACTCTGGGGAGGGTAGCCGCTATCCCGTATCTTCTTTTCGCACTCAAGAATGACCTTTTCAAGCTCAGTTTTATCTTCGCGTTCTGGCATACCGTCAGTCATGATAATGACAATAAGTGGCCTGTCAAGATTCCCTGCATCCAGTTTGCTGTATACTAGCGGCTGGAGAATCTTGGACCGCAAATTTGTACCGATCGGAGTATCGCCACCAGGTCGCCAGTCCATATCTTTCAGGACATTTCCCAGCCTTTCAAGTGTGAGATTGTCAGAGTTTTCAACGTTTCGGTTGATAAATCTTAGAGCAACCCCTTCATCTGGTGGGAGGACCATAGTGGCTATTTTGGCGATACGCTGGACCAATTCCTTTTGGCTCTCCCAGCGGCCGTCACGTTTCATTGAGGTGCTGTCATCTATTGGGATTGATCGCGAATTAGACAAAAAATAATTCACTTGAGAATGATGTTGTTGTGTTCCGAATGACTTACCACAATAGATGACCAGCTTGTACAAGGATAATTTTATCGTTTCTGCCAGATTTTGGCTGCGGAGCTTGTTGGCAGGGTCTTGCTCCAAGTTCACAAGTTTCTCGGCCATGTCTTGCACAAATTCATCATTTCCTTGGAAGAATCGCTTCAGCGGACCATGGGTTTCCATCCATTCGTTGACTCTTTCAACAAATTCCTCCTTGGTTAAGTCTTGGTTTTGGGTCATTTGCTTTTATTTGGGTTATTAAACTGCTTTTATGCTGTTTCTTTCGACCGCCTTTGGCTGCACTTACCTCGTCAATTGACTCATTGAGTTCGGGGTTCAACCGAAATACTTCGGTAACCAACCCGTTGACGGCCTTATTCGCCCAAGCAACAATATACAGAAGGAAGCTGGTGACATCAGCAGCGAGCACTGCGGCCTTTAGCTTTTCATCTGGCAAAAGGGAACGAGTAACAAGTCGATCTTTTGCAGCGTCGGCTATCTGTTTCACCGTGAAGCCATCAGAGTTCTTGATGTTTTTATCCTCAGCAGCTCCAGCCTGTACTAGCAGCCTAATTGATTCGTAGTCTTTTTTCTCAATTGCAAACATTAACGGCGTGTTAAAATTTGCTCTTTCGCAAGCTCTGTTGATAGAACTCAAGGGTGTCTTCTTAAGAAGCAGCTGGATGATGCGCGCACGCTCCTTCTTACCCTTCCAGGCAGCCAGAAGGAGAGGAGTTTCATCATCTTTAGTGAGGGCGTCTGCTCTAGCACCCTTTTTAAGTAGCTGTTCAACTTCTTCTGGGAATCCTTCAATCGCTGCTATTGACAATACTGTCAGACCTGAATCAGCACTTTGTTCATCCAGAATGTTTGGGTTCTTTGCGATGTAAGCGTCAAGAGTTGCCCCAACAAGGAGGCCCTTTTGGGCATCTTCATAGATCGACATAATTGCTTAGCAAAACGACCTTGGAAGATCGTATTGTGTAGCTAGCTATTTACATAAATTGCTAATGTGCCTTCCTGCTAGCATACTTATAATCGAAATACTTGGTTAGTATAAATTCAGCTTGAGAAAGGCCTCAGCCTACACTATGTCGCGTCCGGACCGTCGGCGTGAGCTACTACACCAAAGAGGCCGTATCGGGTAGCATTGCAGCTCACTAATATGCCGTCCGCGTGCCCAACTAGGCTTCCAATTCGACTCGGTAACTTGGTGGGGAAGATGTCTGACCAAACAAAGCTGTATACTCTTTACCAAAGACGCTCAAAGACGGCTGAAAGATATATTGTGGCTGGCTGACGCGTATGAAAATCTGCAGGGTCGCCCTGGCGTGGTATTATTGCCTGAGTGACCCAGAATCCGCCACCAATATGATGCTGGCGCTAGTACTCGCTATTGCAAATAGTCCAATTACCGTATTAGAGATTGAAAAGAGGGTAAATCTGATCCATCATACTGCACTATTTTCCATTTTGATGCTGTATCCCCACTTGACTGCCGCAGCTTGAATTGTATGCTGTTTGCGGGGACTGAAGTCGCGAGATGAGGCTCTTAAAATGGCCATCGTGGGAGTATAAAAACGAAGCAGCTTTCCAAGGCGAACAGTCTTTGATGATGATACCACGCCACGCTTTCCCAGTAGTGGGGTGCGACTTCATATTGGTTTGAAGATGCGGGCTTCCCTGTATATGCTCCGGTCGGCAACCCGGCAGCTCTTCAAATCTTCAAATATTCCAGTTCTTGAGCCGGGGCAACCAGAATATGACCGCGCTATTGCCACTTCGAATCGCCTGTTTCGCTTCTCGAGACCGGATTGTGTCGTCCAACCTGAGACGATTGCACATGTTCAGGCTATTGTAAAAGAAGCAGCTTCCAAGAAAGTCAACCTCACTATCAAATGCAATGGTCATTCTTATGCAGGCCATTCTACTGCCTTCAAAGGTGTCTCACTGGATCTTAGAAGGATGAACAAGGTCAATCTTGATATAAAGTCGAAGACTGTTACCATGGATGCTGGTTGCCAGTGGGGCCATGTTTACCAGACGCTCGTCAATGGCGGGCATGAAGGTTATATCATCAACGGTGGACGCTGCCCTACTGTTGGTGTAAGCGGATTCATTCTTGGAGGTGGTCTTGGGCCTTTTACGCGAAGCTTTGGAATGGGATGCGATACGTTGACGGAAGCAACTGTTGTAACAGCAACAGGAGATGTGGTTACTGTGAAGAACACTGATGACCCGAAATCTAAGGAAGGCGAGCTCTTCTGGGCCCTCCAAGGAGGAGGAGGCGGCAATTTTGGGGTCTTGGTCCAGATGAAGCTCAAAGTCCAGGAACTGGAGAATGCTTATGGAACTGTGGTCGCGGGCAGGTACCAGTGGTTTCCTAAATCCAACAAGGAAAAAACTGACGGCCTACCTTGCGATGATCAAGTTTCCGACGGCGCACTTTCTAATGAGGCTATCTCTACGATGAACGATTTCTATACTACCAATTGGCCTAAGAACATTACCATCGACAGCACCTGGATCTGTGACCTTAGTCAAAAATCCGACGGCATTCGTTTTATCGTTGCTTATGACGGCAGTCAAAACAGCTACGAGAAAATCATCGACAAGCACATTAAAAATGAAGAATTAAAGACTCAACTCAAGCGAAGAGTACTACCCGAGCCGTCCACACGCTTCCTCTACGAGACCTTGGTGAACCAATGGCTAGAGGAGACCGAAAAAGCTTATCCAACCAACAAGACATACGAGCTCTTTAGCTCTTTTTGTTTTAATGAAACATCAAAGATTGAAGATATCACTGCCACAATTCGAAGTCTGATGAAAAAGTTCCGAAGTCAGTTTCGCGGGGAACAGGTCAACTTCCTTGTTACTTGGATTCACTCTGGTGGCAAGGCAACAGAAAGGAAGCCAACTGACTCAGCGTTTTTCTGGCGTGAAGCTGTTTACCATGCTTACGTCACGGTAGAATGGACGGATAAGTGGATGGAAAGGGACATGAGGTCCTTTCACGCAGAAGTCAAGAAGGCTCTGAGGCCGCTCTCTCTTAACGGCGAGGCTGCCTTTATAAATTTCCCTGACGGCGACTTTCCGAGACAGATGTACGAGAGGGCTTATTTCGGTGGCAACACCGACAAGCTTCGCCGTGTCAAGAAAACGTGGGACAAGACCGGGTTCTTTAAATATGACCAAGGAGTTCGGCTGCCGAACGCTGCGACAGAGGACTTGAATAAGCCAGATATAGAGGACAAGACCGACTTACTCGCATCCAACCTGTGGGACTCTTTCAAATACACCGCAAACAAAGAATGGGAGTCTTATAAGACTACCAATCTCAAGAGAGATCTCGAAATGTTGGAGGAGGACGGATTTTAAGAGTACGAGATAGAAAAGTCAAAGCTTAACCACTAAATAAATACAAGTGGACCTCAATTCTACACGTACTATAATAGATCGCTTTGTCGCATGGAGTTCTGGGAGGTAAATCGATCAAAGTTCGCAGGCACATATAAGTAAGAAAGGTTGTGCTCAAGTGTTGAGAAAGCTAGATGTGAAGTAGCTGATACTGTACAAACGGTGTCTCTTGCTCTTACCCACTTCTCTAGAATAATTCCACCCTCTGCACCGATCCATATAACTGTATCCGCGGGTAGTATTACAAATCCATCACACTTTCCATACCAATCCCTCGGTGTACATTCACCCTTGTCATACACGTTGACCCAGGAATTCCGCCAATACACTTTCTGACCTTTTCCTTCCACATAAGTTAGAGCTTTTTTGCCGTTAGTGAAGTCTATAGATTCAGGAAGTGGTTGTATCTCAAACGACTGTTATTCCCACTAATATTAGACAATTTTGGGGCAATACACCTACCTTTAGACTCTTTGGATTGGGTGGTTGATCTTGATTCATGGTGTCTTGTAATTGTCCTCTAATTTGAGGTATTTTCTTGCATGCGCGAAGGCGTATTGGATTCTGGAAGTTGTAACCGATAGGTTATTCCCTAAGCATCATGTGATGTAAGAATGGACATCAACATTTTAGCCATTGCGGGTTGACGATTAAGCTTAATAGGCAACTCGTTATTAAATATGCCCTAGAGCGGTCGCTAATAAGCTTGTAATGGTAGCGAACTTAGACTTACACTTTTCCGTGTTGCAGTATCAATCTGCGCTATATATAGATCAAGGAAAAAATAAATCAGTTTATCTAAAATGCAGTAGAACGTCCATACTTCGGTTTTCAACCATGTCCGGTAACATAACTGAAATGGCAATGGTCAGTTCTAGTAGCAACTCCTCCCTGGATCCATGTGCTTGCTTGGACGTATTTAGTTAGGAGAATGGGGGTTCATGATAAAATGATGGGTCTGCTAGGCCTAATCGACTGAAGGATTCGTGGCTATGCACTCAAGGGTCCTAATGGCTGTTATCTATCCATTTGATCTCTTGTTCTCGTCTACTCAAGCCTCACTCTACTACGCTGTCGCGAAACATTTGTTCCATTTCCTGTATACATCAAGGGTGCGGAATAACCAGCAATATGTCATCCGGCACTTACACACTGCTCGACATCCCCACCAAAGCACCACGCGTATGCTGGTCGATGAACATCTGGAGGAGTATGTCTGACACATCAAGTTTCAGCAATAGGCCATGAATTCTAAAGTAATAGACAGCGAGATTACTTTTTAACTACAAGGGCCTCGACTACAAGACGGAATGGGTAAGTCAAAGATATGTAAGCTGTCATCATTAAGCCTAACGTTGGCAGGTTGAATATCCCGACATCGGGCCGCGACTCAACCAGCAGTAAGTGTGAATATTTGATTGCACGGACAATGAACATTGTTATTGACGATTTGGCAATTTTCAGTGTCCCCCCGAATGAAAGGGGACCCAAATTTACACTCCCGGCCACACAAATGCCCGACGGCTCCTACATCATGGACTCGTACAAAATTGCCGATATCATGGAAGAGAAGTATCCAGAGCCAAAGGTGGCTTTGAACACGCCAGCGCAGCTCCGGTTCAGGAAAAGTATGATTGGTTTCATGAACGAGTTAGGACCAATTTACGTCCCTGGAGTAGCGCAGAAGATTCTTGGAGAGCAAAGCCTCGAGTTCTTTCTCAATACACGCCAGGAGGACGTAGGCATGCCGCTGTCCGAGTATGGGGAAAAGCATTCCCCTGGCGCCTTTGAAAGATGTGAGCCGTTTGCGCGGGAGATAACGGCGCTGCTCAATGAGACTTCCGGGCCTTACTTTTTGGGCGATGCTGTCAGCTACACTGATTTCATGTGGGCTGCTATTTTGCTCTTCTTTAAGTGTCTCGGGATTGAGGAGTATGAGGAAGTATTAAAGAGGACTGGCGACGCTGCGGCGCATACCAGGTTTCTAGACGCGCTGAGTCCATGGACGGAGCGGAATGATTAGGAGCCTATCGGTACGGGCCATCTTGAGAGTTTAGCCAGGTTATATGTATCAGAATAAAGAGAGCATTGTTGTTGTCGGTATATGGCGATAGACTATAAGTACGTAAGATTCTCTTAATGATCTTGGAAGAATTCTGTAAGAGATGGCTGGTTGCTATGAACATTGTAGGTAATTCATGAACAGAAGCGAAGATCCGCGACAGTCATAATGTATATCAGTAATGGTCTTATTTAAGACGTGATGGAACTTTAATAACTTCTGAAGTAAACTCGGGGTGTTACAAGATCATCACTCAAGCACGTCTCCCTCGCTGCCCTCGGTCCCATCCCTGGGTCCTATGGATAGAATATCATGCAGAATTTGTATCCAGCCATCTTCCTCTTTTCTCCACCAATAATGTACCTTAATTAGTCGCTGTTCACTGTCTTCTTTTCCTACCTCAACGTCCCACAGATCAACTCTCATACCCACCCAACCCTCGGTTTCCGCTTTTTGCTTAAGCTCGCTTACTGTCGCAAAGCCAGCTGGTGCAACTTGTTCATCAGTCCCAAACTCAAACTCATCTTCTCGCAGGGGTCGGATTGTGTAATAGCCCTTCTTCGACTGGTTGCTTGTTTCGTCGGTAGTGCCCTTGTCTGCAGATTCATGGAGATACCGCACAATAGTCTCTCTATTGCGCGCTGCAAATGATGGCTGTGGCCGGCACACCTGGTGGCAGACAGAAGAAAAGAAGTTGCCTTTTTGGTTGATATCTTTGGTGTGCCGATAGGCGTGATAAAGCTGTTTGAGATGGTTGGTTAACTCCAATGAAAGGGTTTCTAGAGCCATTTGATCTGCTCTTAAATTGTTAACTAGAATATTAAATACAATGTATTGTTGCAGCTGATGAGACCAGTGAGTACCGTGTTTGATTGGTACAAGTCTAATCCTTATATACTTTTGTCCACCATAACCATCTTTTACCTTGAACCAGCTGCGGCTAGAGAGCTCATGAGTCACATCATCTCTGATGACTACAGCGGCTACCAGAATGACTTCAATAATATTAGTAAGAAATCTCCGCTGCTGCATCTTGAAATGTGTCCTTTTGCGGGGTATGCAAGCTGTTGCTTTTATTACAAGCCCAGTTCTGAAATGGCTAAAGCAATCACCATCAGCATAAGGCCTCACCTTGGTTGTCTAGTCCCATAAGCTGTCTCATAGCCAATAGCTAATAGCGAGCCAATCCCCTCTGAAGAGGCTAGACACCAAAAAGACCCGAGCCCTACATGTACAAAATAATAAAGTGTACGCATAAGCTTGACACTTACCCTTTCCTAACCACTCTACGCGCATAAAGGCATTGTATGAAAAGATGCTGCTGCGCAGATCGGGACACGATTTTTACTTGAGTCTGTTGTACAAGGGTAAAGCCGCAGCTCCGTACCTGTTAAAGCAAACGCGGCCTTCTCAAATGGAGCTATCGATGCTACCAGCAGGGTGATCTCACGCATAGTAAGGCCTCCCAATGTGTGGTATTTTCTTACACACCCTTAATTCTAGTATTTTTGCCTCAAGCCCTTGAGACATCATTTTGCATGGGATTCTCAAGGAATTGAGACTGGCTTATCCCACACTACATCAACCCTACCATGACCTCCCTACCACTCTCCACAATCTGTACACCGTTCCTTTTCAACGACTTCAGTTTCCCCAGATGGGCGCCGAATTGCTGGATAGAAACACCCGGTTGCCGGCCGTGCGGCGCTGGCCAAGTGGAACCATTGCTGAAGATGGCCGGGATTGAGCACCCAGTCGGTGCAGACTGATTTGCAGCATGATCTGGAATAGGATCCACGAGCCGTAGTGGCTCCACCATCCTGGGTTATTACTTTTCAACTGGGGCGGCCTCCAAATTTCCTTTGACAAGCGAAGATGTAACGCAGCAATACAAAGTAGCCAAACTCTCTATCTACATATAGACTCAATCTCTTTCCATCTCCCGAAAACCATTGCTTCGCGATGCATAAATAGCGTGACAGTCAACAGAGCGATGAACACCTCGCATAAACAAACTGTGCCATCCGAGAGCCTTGAGCGGAAAGTGAAGCCGGAGATTGGAGAAAAGCAGCAGGACAATGAACGCGATTCGCAGGCCGCCGCCGGGTCAAAAAGTTTTCTTAAAAGTACAAGCAAGCATGGCGAGGATAAGGCCGTGCTCATCCAACCCTTTTTCTCAAGCCGTGTCTTGGAATGGGCTGTTCATCTCCTCGCAGTCAGCATAAGTATCATTGGTATTTTCTGGCTTCGCTTTCTCGACGTATATTGGATAGATGAGTCGACATGGACAACCTCTTGGGCCTGGGCGTTCTTTGGCCTGGATGGCATCCTCAAAGCTCTTCAGTTCATTACCAAAGTCCATATGTTGCTCATGATAGCTTCTATTGCAAGCATAACGGTGAACTTCTCCCGGCCCCGGCTAGTTGGCCATAAGGGCGTCGCATTTGGTCCGTTAATGAGCATATATCTATAAAGTAGATGGCGCAGCTAACATCTTATAGACAACTTCTGGTATACCGTCAACTTCATAAGAAAAGACTCCGCAAACATCAGTCTGAGTATCTTCATTCTCTGTTCAGCCATCCTCTGCCAGCTCGCCGGCCTCGCGTCCATCGGCGTGATTCAGCCCAATCTTGGCTGGTGGCATATGCCAGACCCGTACGGTGGCCAGGCATTGCCAGTTTATACCCAATCTAAAAAGAACGAGACATTCCCTTTGACACTAAACTCTACAACCTTACCGACGTCTACGGCTGGGTTGAAATGGGACATGAACTCGTGTTTGACGGCCACTCCTCAGACCTCAGCTCTCGCCTGTCCTGGATCTGGTTCTGAGAGTCTGAAAGCTTGGACGCTGTCAAATTTCCAGAATCATGCGGTGCCAAATCTAACCATGGTAGAAAGTATCACTAGAGCACGGAGGATCCTCGCGGCAGAGTCAATCGGAAATGGAACCGCCATCGCGCGTCTTCGGCTTGGTACGAGCCCACCATGAGTGGAACGGTCGTTAGCAACCTGTCTAATCCCAGCGTTCTCACTCAGTCCACAGTTGCGCTCAACTTGGACGGTTCTGTCCCTGCCAAAGCAAAACCACGTCAACAATGGGGCATTGGAGATCCTATTCATATAAGCTCTAATTGGGCGGAGCTGCTGAACGCTCCGGGGCATCTTGCCTTTACAATGACATCCAGCGATGGAGATTTCGTGACAGACTCGGCCGACCTTATGGAAGGGGCAGCCGACAAAATGGCTACTATTCTCAGTCTTGTAATTGCTGACGGGCTTTCGCGTATTACCGATTGGAGCGAGAGCCTGGTCGTCCTGGATACAAATGGAGATAACATCACTTACTCCTATCTAAATGCTCTTTCCGACAAAATTGAGTACGCAAATCGGAGTTCCTTTGATTTAGAACAGAATACATTCCTCCGGCTACGAATCCAACGCTATGGCTGGGCATACAACTAATCTACACTCACAATATTATCCATTGTTGTTTTATTAATACATATTTCCATGGTCATATGGTATGCAAGCTACCAGATTCGAAGGAGCAGGGACAGTATGGAGTTGGTTGTGGGAAAGAAATATATTTAATCACTTCGCTATGTACTGTAATATGTTCTATTTTTATTCTTTCTATGAGCAATTGGACATACTGCTTAACTAGTGTATATTATAAGCATTTCATCTTTCCCAAAAACCTCTTCAGTCGACTTCTGTGCCCATTATTCTTAGATTTCCCCACATTATCATCCTTCCAGTTCATGTAATTCTGCAGATCTCTTTCGTCTTGCATAGAAGACGCAGCAGGTTGAGTTTGAGGCATCTCACCAGACCTACCTGCAGCTACTAAATTGGCATCAACGCTCGTCTGAACAGAAGAGCTTTGGATGTCTCCTTCATCTATGCCAGGAAGTGCCGCATGACCATTCCGAGAACTTCCATTGATGGTGCTCTGAGTAGAAAAGCTTCGAATATCTCTCTCAACCATCACTGGGAATACTGCAGGTTCAGCTCGAGTGATGTTGCTCCAAGTATCCGCCGATTTATCTACGATAATCTGAACCGGCTCCCCCTCGCTGAGCGATCTAATGACGCTGACTTTCGCTGAGGAGGCACCTTCGGAGTTTGGAAGCCGTGTGAGAACCATGGATTCATCTCGCCCATCCTTGTTCCATAGATGGAGACTAGTTGTAAGTCCCGAATTTACGACTGAGACGTGTTTTATAATGCCACTTGGTCCTACGATCATGTTGCTGCTCGTCAACAGCTTTCCATGGCCAGACATGGCTTGCGTCAGCGTCCAATCCTTCGTTATGAGTCTGTCATCATCAGGCGGAGCCGTCATAGCACCCTCTGAGAGAACCAATTGTTCAGTATCCTTAGCATCTTTGAGCTTAGGACGCAAATCTTCTTCCGGTATTCCTGTGGCGGCCAAGGCAGATTGGATTGGAATGATCTCAGGACGCTGGCCTCTCGGTGTCAGGATACACGATTCACCAGTTTCTGAGCAGGAGAGGAAAGCCACATCAGCTGCTCCATGGCCAACTTTTTGTGCCATGTCTATTACAATTAGTATTTCTGAACGTAGTTGAGGTTAAGATATATCTCACTGGTATTGAAGTTCCAGACATATGTTCCTTTGGCACCAGCGTAAACTAGTACGGGCAGGAACGGGTGGAAGCACATCTCAAATTCTTTGTCGTCGCGATCCTCGTAAACCGGGCAGATACCCTTTGCCCAAAACTGGCGCTCCGCGACTTTTGTTGTTTCTAATTTGACTTCACTAAAAGAAGACACACTAATCTTGAATACCATCAGACGAGCTGGAGCGGCCCTCTCCTGAGACGCATAGCATAAATGCTCCCCATAGTCGTCAAGGTATATCCAATAGAGCGATACTCGTCTCAGATTGTCTTTATAATACCGCGAGAAATCTTTGTAGGTCAATTCCTCCAAAGATTTCCGGTAGCCTTGAGACTTGCGCTCTGTGTTGCCGAAGATGTCAAGTTCAATTGGCAGGCTGTGCGTAGCGTAGCGTAATTTATTCCCTTCCAGTTTGACATGGTAGAGGGTTTTCATCACGGTGAAAAATCGGGAATCTCGGCTGACTGATATGGGAATTTGGATAAAGCCGCGTAGCAACGTTTCGCAAAGTCGCGCCCATACATCGAATTCCGGGAGAGGGATATCCAAAGATGCAACAACTTGCTGATCACTTAGTTGGCTGATCTCGTAGCGAACAATCCATCCCCGAGAGAAAGACTTGTCTTCGCATAGCTTATCGGCTAGGGTTTTCTTGTCATGACGCTCGAACTTCCTGCTAAACGATTAATAGAATGGACAGAGTGGCAACTATACAGAACACATACTTTGAAGTATACACGCCCAAGGTAACATGGTATAGGCCGTCAGAAGTAACTTGCGTGAGACGGTTTATTGGCTCTTTAGATAGACCAGCTTTTTTGTATGGAGCTGGTACCAATGAACGAACAGAAATACCGCCATGCTTTGGGAGAAGTGGACTTGGTGTGAAGGCTGTGACTTCTTCCCAGATACTGGCTGGGTTGTTCCGTAGTGTTCTTCCCCAATCACTCTCCAGCTTGTCAAGAAAATGGCTAAACTCGACAATTGTTGCGCGAATCTCGGCTTCTGGCTTTGATGAGATGCCAGATGAGCTACTTTCTGCCCAGAGGCGAAGAGACCCTGCATTTGGGGCTTCGCCATACGTGTAGCAGCCTTCGATATAGGCCATAAGCACCTTTGGCTGCGTAAAGAACTTCTTCAATGTTGAGAATAGAACTTGCAGTTCTGACTTTGCCTCTTTGTAGTGGCTGTCCTGTATAGTGAGCACCAAGTGAGATGTCCATCTGACCATGGCATAATTGCTAAATGGAAACGCCGACCAGAGATCTTTTGGGACAACATTGTTTCCGAGCTTTCCAGACAGAGGTTGTGATGGAACGCGATATGTCAAGTAATTAAGACACATCGTCGCCAACCGCGCATGAGCGATAAGCGGAGGCGGTGGAATTATCCCACTCTTTGATGTTGACTCAGAATTGGCAAAGTATTCCTTTACGGATGCGTGGATGAATCGGAGAGGACGAAAGGTGTTCCCCAGAAACTCGATAGACTTTGGGCTGAGTTCGACGAGTCCTCCACAAGCTCTGACAATAACATCTTCGAATTCCGGTAACTTCCAAGCCTCCTCTTCGTTGGGATTCGCGTCAAAGGGGACAAGGCCGCTCTCGAGTTCTGCAGGTATCAGTGGACGCTTCCCATATGAAAGCCAGAGAAAGCTTTGGCCGGCAAGTCTGTGCATGGCCTTGTTGCTACCCTCAATGAGACGCAAGATTCGCTCATACATCACTTCCAGTCCTTCCGGATTGTCCATTTCGCTAATTGCCTGTGTACGTTGTGCGGGATAGAGTGCGGGAGAATTGAGATATGTAACCATCAATCTAGCCCATAGAAACATCCCATCAGCTCGTCGCGTCAATGTTTTGGAGACGTCTTTGTAGTCTAGCGACTTGGACAGGAGACCCTCGCTCTTCATGTCTTTCAACGATTGTCTAAGGTAGTGCTGAATATCGTCATTGTTCGATAAGTCGATACTTATTATTTGTAGACTCGAAATTCGCTTGGAAAGCCACGTTAACGTCGGCCTGCAAAATAAAGCTAGGCGGGTTGTCGGTTGGTCTGTGAGTCTTCGTAGCTTCTCTGCTAGCTCTCGCGAATCCTCACACTCGTCAAGTCCGTCCAACACAAGATAGATGTTGTCATCTGAATGCAAACATAGCTCCATGAGATCATCAATTTCTTTCTTAGAAGCAGTCTTTTGTCCAGGAGATTGAAAGTACATGGCAAACTCGAGAGTTTCTCTCATTTGGTCATCATTTATCCTGTACTGCAGAATCTGAGAGAGTAACGCTCGATATGCCGTTGTGGAGGTATTAGGAATGATATCTTGGGTTGAGTTAAAAAAGAAGTAGCAGACTGGATTTGATGATCCGAGTCCTTTCAGCTCTTGGATGGTGGATGCTGCTAGAACCGATTTTCCTGAACCAGGGTTGCCTTGGCTTGTTAGTGGTTTAAAAAGCTCATACGCGGTACCGAAACATTACTTACCACGCACCCATAAGCTTCCTCCGCGACCCTTTTTGCCATCTTGCAGCCACGAGCGGAAAATAGTATGTTCAAGCAGCCAGCTTGTGGTCCCTTCCATACACTGTGATGCCACATCTTCATACCTATCAGCAAAGGACGGCGGATCCAGCCACTCGCGAACACGGTGAAGGAACGTATCTGTCTTTATGTTAGCGAAACCCATGAATATCTCATACTAGGAGGGTTCTGTTACATCTTGCTTCCCTTTCGGCCATTTGTTCCAGTTTACTCATAGACTTGTCCAGTTTGTCGCCTCGCTCTTTTGCCCGGGTACTCTCAGCAACTGCTTCCAACTTGCTAGCTTCCGCAATGTCTTTCGCATCTTTGGATAACTTTAGATTCAGTAGCACAATTTCCATGTTCATTCTCTCTTTGAGCTCCTTCATTCGTGATATGGTCTCATCAAACCGAAATGGGTGCCAGACCGTCTTAGCGACAACCCGCATTGCGCTTTTCGACCCTAGTAAACTTAATGAGATGCTCAACATCTGCAGTGGGAGCGTACTCACTTCCATCCGGATGGTAGAATATCCTGAACACGCCCATCAAGAACTGAAGAATCTCTTCAAACATATCCTGCAGCAATACTTGAGTGCGTGGCGAAGACTTTGCAAGCTGTTCGTAATCCTTCTGAATGGCTGTCTGTGCTACCACGCTCAGCTCCTCCCTCATCTGATCCCTCTTCTCTTTCAGCTCTTGTTCAAGCCATCCCTCCATCATTTTCTTATTAAGTTCTTCATTAATTGTGTCTTCCATCTCTTGGTATCTTTTGCGCTCCAACTTTCCAAAGATAGAATTGAGTTCATCGAGGTACTCAATTTCGGTTGCCATCTTTTCGAGGCCAGAAGTAACCTTGTCCAAGAACTCATGAAAAGAGATACCAAGCTAGAACGGTTAGATAACTACGTCGCAGTCAATCAACTTGCAGAGCGTTACACACAGCAATGACCACTCGAAGCGCGCCCCATAATGTCGCAGCATGCATCGGGTCGCATGAGACAAATACGTCCATGGCGGTAAAGAAGGGCTTCATCACTCGAATGAAGGTGCCGAGTTTACGGTTGCGAGTGTTCCACGCTGTTCCGTAATCTTGAAGATCCTTGAGCACCTCATCGCCAGTCGTGCATTTGCTGAATGACTCTTGGTACTCGTCTGGGAGCGCTTCCACGAGGCGGCGCAACATCAATACGCTCTCTTGAGACGAATGGGCGGCCGCCCCATGGCGATGGTCCGTTGACATTTTGGCATGAGAGGATCGTTTTCCCCGTGTGGTCGAAAACGAGTAAAACGGTCTAAAGGGTCAAAACCATCAAGTCGAAAAGCTGCGCGCCGATCTCAACGCATATATACGCGTGTGCGATGAGGCAGCTCGCCCCAGAAGGATCAACACGCTCGCCGCATCGTGGCTGGGCATTCAACCACAGCCGCAGTGGCCAGGCTGACAGGGCTCAATGATAAAGAGAGGGTGCGGCTGAAGGAGTTTTGTCCAATCACCAGAGCTGCTTTTTCAGACTATCTAATCTGCTATTGCTTTTATCCAAGGGCACGCGCCGCTACTAGTATTGCATTAAAGCTAGGCTCATGTTATCGAAGTGATATTGTGTGGCAAACATGAAACACCCTATGTTACACATGGACATCATCACGCAACGCAGAGAACTTGTACGTGTATGGAATGCAGATGTGCTATTACCTAGGTAGGTCATTGCATAGGATGTGAATGAATGACAATTCGCGATACTGCAATGACCTGTTATACGAATCCCTTGTTTCCGTTTAGAGTATTTTCTTTTGCGGAGTATTATCCCACTATATACTCTCTGGATGCAGATTAGAACCTTGACAACTTACAGTTTGTAACAATATAGATTGTGACAACTTACCTAGCGGTTAGGTATTGCGGCTTGTCCCGTCCGTTGCCATGAGCCGGAGGTAACCCATGGGAATAAACCTAGCGAAACAAGTTGTCACCAATTAGCAACAGACAAGCCCTGGGCTGCCTTGGCAAAGTATTTGGTGGTGGCACATGTCGGCCATCTTTTTCACCGTAAGCCTTTTATGGGCATATTGGGCCAAACTGTGGTTCTGAATGAATCGCATATGATCTGCGGGACTTGGAGTCAATTGCCCAAATAGCGGCTTATATGTACCCAGCCTCTTCACCAATGCGTTTTGTGAATGATACGTTAACCTTTTTTTTCCCAAGTACAAAAAATGCATCACCATGTATTAGGTATTGTAAAGACTTTATGTGAGCGAGTTCAAGTAAATTGACATAGCGAAACATGGTTATTAGATCACATCGTAGTTCGCATCGAGTTCATGAGACTATCCAGATTACATTTGTGGGGTTACAGAATCACAGCGATTTTTAGTCGGCGCCTTTCTTACAGATCCAGTCCTTAGATCTAAAATCGGAGAGTGCAATTTCAGGTCTCCGCCCCCGGAAACATGAACCAGAATAGATCTATGCCGTAGTGCATACGAGTTGCTCTCACGACCGATTCGGTTAAATAGACACCTATAGCAAGCGAGTTGTAACTGCAACTACCGTATATTCGTATCTGACCTACACGTGAAGCTAATAATGGTAGCCAACAGCTTCACGTTCTTCGATGAAGCCCGTCAGCACTAATAGCAACGCTATAGATATCGTCTCCGAATACTACTTTTACAATGAATGCAACTTCAAATCAAGACGTTCAAACAGAATTGAACAGCCCTCGGCTTATGTATGCTCGACGAATGCGAAGTCTAGTCTATAACATTGAAGATGAATGGCATATATCGTTGTCGAAGGCGTCAGAGTTTCGTAGTATACCCTTGGCCAGTTATTGATTCATAACAGCTTCCATCTCACCACCCTTCACTACGCCCGCTCTCTTGATCCCCATTTAGTACTCCTTTCACACATCGCCGACCTCGTTAATGGTGGCATTCCAGGGAGGACCCACAAGCCAACGGATAGGTACTTTATAAAGCCCCAGCTTTCGATCGCATCTTCCTCAAGTTGATGTTTGATAACATTTATTTCTGTTCTCTACTAGTCTTTACAAAATGTCACTCGAAACGGTACTCTTGACAGGCGCTGGTGGCTTCATTGGAGCGCAGATCCTTGAACAGCTACTAAAGGCAATTATACATCTGGCACGTCCATAATCTCCTAAGATGAACTAACAATAGACATTGCAATAGTCCGGCGAGTTTCATGTTATTGCTCCCGTAAGATCGGAAAAAGACACCCAAAGCACCCTTGCATTGCATCCAGAGTACAGCGATAAGAACGTTCGCTTTCCTGTCGTGCCCGACCTTGGTGCAAACGGGGCATGTGATGAGATATTTAGGGAAACAGAGATAAACTATGTTATTCACGCCGCAGGTCGGTTCAGATTTGAGAATATCGATCCTCAAAAGCTCATTTACGATAATTACGACACGTAAGAATGCATCAATTACGCCTAGCCCCAGATATCTAACTAATGGAACATGATAGGGCGAAATCCGCAGAGAAGTTTGGGAAGTCTCTCAAGCGGTTTGTCCTCACCGGCTCCGTAATAGTTGAAATCACGGGCCAAATGAAGCCGTCCACCTTTAAGGAGGAGCTTACCGAAGCCGATATTGTTTCCATCCCTCTTGAGGCAGTCCGAGAAAGCGGAGATTCCGTCGCATGCTACGTTGCCGCCAAGGCCGAATCTTCCTCGTTGCTCTTTGAAACAGCTTCCAAATCCTCCGTATCCTGGGATGCCGTCGAACTTTTGCCTGCTGGAACGGCCGGGCCGCTTGCACACTCCGTACCAAATCTTACAGCAGGGTCACATTCTCTCGATTGGGCCTATAACCTGCTCAGCGGAACCTAGAAAGAGATACCGCCAGTACCCATGTTCCAGATTACAGATGTGCGGGACGTAGCTTTAGCGCACGTCTTGGCTCTGCGTAACGAGAAGGCGAGTGGTCAACGTATCAATGTCGTCAACTCGGACTCGTGCTATTCCCACCAGATGTTGGCAAATTTGATCCGATCCAAGTATCCAGAGTTGCGGGACAAGGTGGCAGAAGGAACTCCCGAACAGTTGATCCCAGCTGGAATGGTGTTTTACAAAATCTCCAATGCAAAGTCGAAAGAAATTTTTGGAAATGAGTTAAATTATACACCGGAAAGCGACACGTATAACGCATATGTAGATCGCGTCAGGGAAGCAATGAGGAACAGGGATCTTGAGCTATAGAAGTTATAAACAACAATGTGCAGAGCATGGATATAAAAAAATAAAAAGACTGATTCTCTTCTTCATAAGAAGGAAAATGTTTCCTTGGTCTAATTTTCGACATCAAATCACAACAGGTACTTCTTGAACCAATTGGTAGCCTGTGCCGCTGCCTGCATAGCAGCCTCGTCTTCAACCGCCCTCTTCGGATCAGCCCGAACAGCGAACCCATGCTTGCAGCTACCATAAGTCTTCACCTCAAAGTCACCCGACTTTTCTCCATAAGACTCCCTTAAACTCGATTCAATGGCGTCAATCTTATCCTTGGATAGTAACATATCAAGATCTCCAATAGCGAGACTGATGGGGACTTTGAACTTGTTGGCGGCAGCTGAAAAGTCATCGGGTGTTTTGAGGCCAGCAGGGTGAGCCACAAAGTGGGCATCGAATAGAGAAACGTTTCCGCCTTGTTCAGCTGCCTCTGCAGTGAGTTTGGTCGAGTGCATCCCACCCCAGCAGAATCCGGCAACAGCTAACTTGGCACCGGGCGGCAAGGAAGCTTTAACATCGCGAGAGAAGTTGAGCAGTTTGGGATACGCATTTCGCGTACGGACTGCGAATGGTGCGAAAATAGTCGCCGCTTTAAAGGCAGCCCCAGCTCTCTTTGTCTGCCCTCCCAAGTCTAACAGGCCAACTGGTGTCGACAGGGAGTCAAACAGTTCTATTGCAGAGAGAGGAGCTCCACCTCCAGGAATGACGCTGGGCACGAGGACCTCGCATCCGGTAGCAGCAGCATATTTGTCTGCTAGCAACTTGTTGTTCACAAGGTTGAAGCCAAATACATCTGTGACGAAGATAATTTTCGAATTTGATGTGGACACTGTCTCAGGAGTAGCGACATATGTGAGGACATTGTGAATTGTCTCCTCTTTGCCTTTTGGCGTTCCTTCGTGGATGGTTCCTCTGAAACAGTCTGGACAAGACATTGTGAAGATATCAACGCTGTTGTTTAGGTCGTAGCTTGCAAGGGATATAAGCTGTCAAGACTATTCGAAAGTCACACTGCATTGCTCGAGGAGAAATTTGTTCAGTATTCAGCATCTCTTTAAGTTCTTATATAGTTTTACAAGTTCCGGACTTTACCGCAATTTACCGAACCAATATTGAACCAATTTCCTTTAAGACATATTGAGACTATTTTTGTTAAAGTTGACGATATGTTCGGACGAACTCAATAAGATACTATCGCTTTCTGCGGGTCTCGGCCATCCAAAGAGTTCCGAAGTCTCCTCATGTCAGCAATCGGCATCGGTGCCAGCAAGGTTGCGACAAATCTGGATGACCTAAGATCTGACAGGGCTTCAAAATGGCCGCGTAACACGGCGAAAGACAGGCCGAAGGACCAATCAGAAGCAAGATCCACCTTTGCCAACTTAACCTTATTAAATAGTTGGTGATTCTCGTGAGATCTTCACCAGAGAATCGGCCAAGCTTACCAAATGATTAGTTGTTTCCTGCCAGATTCAGCAATCGTTGATCGATTATGTGCTATAAATTTTTCCTAAAATCCGATCCATGGCCATTCGGAGTATTTTTTTGACAGCTTGAGCCTCAAATTTTCCTGTGCTCTTGTATGATAAATAGCGGTCATGGCCTCCCTCTGTAAGTTCAGCAACAGCCTTCTCTCTACCTTTTTACGAGCAATAAGATCTTCTCTTGATCCACATAGCCTCAATTATTCTTCTGAGCTCTCGGCCAACAACCATAAAATGAAATTTCTACTCTATCTCGGTGCACTCACCGCCACTCTCCCTTCTGTTCTCGGCTCAGAAGACATCTCACCAAAAGCCGTCCCAGCTTGTCCTCCTCGGCCAGCCACTCCAGAAGAGCAGGAAAGAATTTTCTACGCCTTTGCCAACGAGTTTTATGTTCAAAAGAACATCCCCGAAGCATTTGACAACTACGTCTGGATCGATTACATCCAACACAATCCTTCCATTGGACAGGGTCGAGACGCCGCCGTGACCGCCCTCTCCAAGAACCCAAAGGTTAACAACACCATTGTGCACCAAACATTCACCAATAACACTGGCTTTGTACACCACTATGAATTTGCCACTCCTCCTATCAAGATCATGGATGCGTATCGAATGAACGGCAGTTGCATTGTGGAACACTGGGATGTTATTGCAAACCTGACTCTTGCCGAGATTGATCCTACACCATTATCGGACTAGGACCTGGGCACGGCATTAGAATAATGTAAAGAGTGTGGGCCTACAGGGCTTTCTCTTGTGCTTCAAAGGGCGTCTTTCTCCTTCGTTCCTTGGTTAGGATTCTGTATCTACCCCTTACTACAAGGCAACTACAAGTTCAATCTATATATACACTATTAACCCCATAACAACCTCTCGTCTAAACAATGGTCTCAATCATGTAATCCAGAGATGTCTAAGTTTTGCTTTCGTCTTTTAACTGTAAAGTCTGTCGCCATTGAGCCTGTTGCGTGCCTTTTGCAACAATATGAGTGTGAATATTGGTAGGCATCTACCCTTACGTCGCCTTTGTTGCCAACCTTCCTAATGAAACTACCATCGAAGGTCCGAATCTTTCATGCGGAAGTCAATGCAAGTTAATTAAGGGGAAGGTGGGAGGCTATCATATTTAATATTTGGACTAGACAGACATCTTGGCAGCTTTTGGAATCATTTGACGAGCACGGAATAGACACATCCGAGAATGGGTAGAGAAATGTGCCTCAGTTGCATTCATTGGCAAGTCTGTATGCAGTGTAAGTACACTACCGATTCCATCTACGCGATATCAAGTTAAAATACTCCACCAAAGGAATGTTTTAGCCAATGGAAAAAGCACCGAGCATCCATCTTCGGTCGAACTCCGTGATTAGCCAAATTAGGTGGACGAAACGCTTGTTAATCGTCGTCTCCATCAACTCTCCACTTAAGGAATAGGCACCCGATCATGCGATCAGCAAAGCCTATGGAGCAAATCTCCATCTCAGCATTAATACGCTTCATACGCACCTATTGCTATACTATTCTACCTGATATAATTAAACAGAGCGTATTGCACCCACTTCCAGAAACAGAAAGTGAAACACCAATAGGATCAGAGAAGCGCGCGAATAAGACCGCGGCCTATGGGCCCGCCGGAAGGATTTCTACTAGTTTAGGCATCTCTATTCCAGGGGTAACATACACTACTGAAGCACATGTGCTGTAACCCATGCTCGATCTGGGGTTGAACACCTCTTCGACTTCAGCCACAATATGCGCCATTTAGTGAGCAGACGACATATACAAATTAATAGATGTAAGTTAAGGAAGCTTGGAAATACAATGACGCCTGGATGTAACGTGCGAGTTCCACAGTAGATATGTAATACTGCAGTGTAAGCCACAAGAAGTCATATTATAAACAAGGTTGCCAAAACAGGAACCGTCAGTACAGACTTGCGAACATGATACATGCTAGGTAGAAACACATAAGTATTCCGTGTCTAAGTTCGGTTAGGATAGAGTGGATATACCCCTAGTTGCTTCAGTATTGATCGATATCTTATAGACGAGCCGCTACGGAAGGCTACATTTGGTAATTCCTCAAACTGCCGAGGCAATCCCATATCCACAGCTCTATCACCAGTCACATGTCTGCAGATCATGTTCATGAAGAAATCTCTTTCGGTATCAGCTGCAATATGCAAGATTACTAGCGCTTCATTATCCGTGCGGGCGTTTTGGAAGGAAAGATAACTGCCCTCCTTACTCTTGTCACGTTGCAACGATCAGTGTGTCATGACCTGCATTGCATCTTAGTAAAGTGTGGGGTGCAGTAACTTGTGCTTTATTAGCCCGAATCTCGGAGCGCTAGACTCCGCGATGGTGTGAGGACGTGACCTTATTTGTTTCCTAGAAGGGTAATATATGTACTCACAGCCTCATCCTAAATCCAGGGGGATTTATTGGCACAAGACAAGTTTTCAATCCTGGTTAGGCCTATCAGCAGCGGGCGTTGCGGAAACTAACCATGTGCTCGAAACTATGTTAACTATCAGTCATCCCAAGTCCTCCAAATGACTATTACAAAGCGAAATTTCGTATCAGATGAGCCTTCTCTTTGGCTTAAGAAGTGACCGACAGCTTCATCTGACTCTTTTGTTGCAACCAGTTGGCATTCAGTCAGTCTGATAACATGTGTTTGAAGAGTTGCGGCTGCGGCCATAACCCACTCAGCCATTACGTTATGCCGATATTGCAGCTAGATGAATCACAAGTACAGCCCAAAAACTTGAATTTTAGTACTATTCCTGAACCATTACCCGCAATTACTGCATAACCCCGGCTCCTGAAAGCATCCTACACAACAAACCAGGACGTAATAGCCTAGAAGCTAGAAGAAGCAACTCTCAACCCCGAACCTTTCCAGTCCAAGCCACCGAAGGAAGCCCGATGCTATGCTACAACAGTAAAGAGATAACTTCATGCCGGTACAAATCAGTCGGCAATGGGTTGTCTCTATCTCCGTTGCGCAAAACACTTCGGCCCGAAATCTGTCTTGAGATGATGAGGATCGAGTACAGCTTCTTGATAATGCCTCTTGATAATGCCTCTCGAGATACAAGTATATATAGAGGGTTATTCACAGATAGACATGTTCATCAGAGCTCAACTCATTGGATTGGTTCCAAAACTCAGAGGGAAAGTGTTTATCCCTTTGCACCATCATTATCACTCCTCTTCACTCTGAAATTCATATAAGTCCTTACATCATGCGGACACTCACTATCCTTACTGCCCTCATTGGTGCAGTAGCAGCGGCCCCTTCTCTCATTCCAAGAGTATCGCCCTTTTCCATTGCCAAGCCTGGAGGTGTTGACGACATCGTTATCACGGCAAACAACACTCTCAACGGAACTTATCATAGTTCAACAACAGTCTCCAAGCATGCCATTCAGGCTCGGGCTCAGGCTGGACACCTACCAATCCAGCTCGTCAACAACTTCTCCGGTGGCCAGGTCAATGCGTACATTTCCGGCCTAGACACTGACAACAGGGTCGTTTTCGTCAGGGGTGATGGCAGTCTTGTGTATCCCAGCTCTGGAGGCTCCAGTGTTCCCGTTCCGATCAGCACCCCCATCAACATTGCACTGCCTGCTCAAGGCCAATCTATCACGGTCAATGTGCCTATTGTCATCAGCTCTGCGCGTATCTACTTTTCAGTGGGCGATCTCCAGTTCTTCATGGTCAAGATTCCCAACGGCGATGGCTTGGTGCAACCGTCTCAGTTCAACCTGCAGGACCCGAGTTCAGGCCTCCTCTGGGGCTTTGTTGAGCTCACTTATACTACGGACTTGGCTGTCTTCGCAAACATCAGCTACGTCGATTTTGTCGGCATAATCCTCAGTATGAGCTTGAGTACCACAGATGGAAGCGGCACACAGACCACGAAAGGTCTTGGATCTTCCGCACTCACCCAAATTTGCCAGGGCTTGGTCCAACAGGCTAGCGTTGACGGCTTCCCCTGGTCTTCCATGTGTATCGCCAATTCTGCTGGAACTCTCGTTCGTGCGCTGTCTCCTGGTGACTATAGTGTCATCAATGCAGCGGCCTTCCAGAACTACTGGAGTGCCTATGTCGACCAAGTCTGGAGCCATTATACCAGCACTCCTCTCACCATCAACACGCAGACCTCTGCTGGCAGCGTCAACTGCCAGGTCTCCGGCAGCACGCTCAACTGCAATGGCGACAACCGCGGCTATGCTAAGCCAACTGCAGGAGATATCTGGGGCTGCAACAGTGGACCATTCGCCATTCAGGGCGGTGACAATGCCGTCCATGCGGCTGTTGTTCCCCGTCTGTGTGCTGCCTTTGTGCGATCTACCTTGCTGCTTGCTGGTGGCAACGTTCAGCCAGGCCTGGGCCAGTCTTCATACTACACAGTCAGCCCTACCAACCACTACAGCCGTCTCGTTCACCAATTTGAAATTGATGGTCGAGGCTACGCTTTCCCTTATGATGATGTCAACCCAGATGGTAATGAGAATGCCTCGGGCACTTTGGCTTCAGGGGCTCCCAATGTTCTGACCGTCTACGTCGGCGCTCCTCCTTCATAAATCAGGCTAAAACCTCTTCACTGTACATATAAAATGAGTGACGAAAGGATTTGGTACTCTTAAAAGTTCTTGGACCATTCTCGAACATAAACCATGTATATAGCAGTATAGTTTTACCTAAATATATACCAACGACCATTGCTGTCTTACTTCGGCTGCTCTCAAATGTGAATGGAGAGAGTGAAGAGATCATGCTTGTTTTTATATCAATACGCTGCCATCATGTGCCTTCAATTTCATCACCGGGTAAGTCGGAACCAGTTGTGACCCTCGATCCATGTCGGCACGGCATATTCTGACAGGGGGATTGCAAAAGGAAGTCGATCGGCGCCTTGGTCCACCTCAACAGAACAAAAGCAGCCAGGCCAGGTAATCGAGGACAAATCCACTCTGCTCACCGAGTACAGTAGACAGGGGACTGGTTTTGACATTTCGGCTTGTCACATTAGCGGAGAGATAAGAGGTAACACGTCCCTGCAAACCGGTATGAGTATCAACCTACATAATCCACTAAAGCGCCTAACGTGCAATAAATGCCGAGAATCCTTGTAAAATCGTCTGGTGTCTGTGGAAAATATGCCGACGAAGTTAACTGATACGAGTACATCCTATACTTCGTATGTATATTATATAACATTCTGACTACGGTATCAACTGTCGGAGAAGTATGCGATGGCTTTGCTCAATATGCCTGTTGGGTATCCTTGATTGAGAAGTTTTGACAATGCGACATGGACTGGAGAAAAGGGATCATGTATTATAGGGTACCGGACCCTTTGGATTGTATCAATATAATCTCATTTGTAATAGTAAAGAAGCAATTTTTGCTAAATCACTGTCGAAGCATCCCAGGGTAGTTTCTGCCGACGAAATCAGGGCCTGTTTCGGCTCCGTATTCCCAATATGATATGTCAGTTGTCTACAGGAAACGCAGGGCTCTTCCTGGTCTTTTACCTCCTGTATCGCTAAACCCTTACCTATTCAATACCGTTGTAAGTTGTCTGGTCTATGTTGATCTCGAAGCCTGTGCGTCTCGGCTGCGATCCGACTTGGTGGACAATTCACCGCTACACGGCAGTGCACTTTACCCATACTCTTTAACTACGCTATATTTTAACGACATCGTGACGTGGCACCAAGATGCTGGTGGGAGTTATAAATACGGTACCTTACTTAGCCATGCAGTGACCTTTTGAGTAGCATTAGATATGATACATAGTGAGAAAATGGGCAGAAGGCACCGGCCGCCCCGAAGGCATACGAGAAAGCTACCAAAAGAAGCAATTGCCTCCTACCAAAACTAATCAGACCTCTCCCGAAACCGCAGTAGACAAATTTTACAGTGCAGAAATCTAACCCGTGTGTTGATGAACAAGACGTCCGACAACCGGATCATTACTAAGGGGCTGGATGTCGGTCCTATTATTATTCGTAGAAGATCGACGATACATGCTCAGGAAAAGTGACAGCGTACCTGCAGATAGATCCGCTTTATACGCGGCAGACAGATTGACAGCGGCAAATTTCAGGGCCTCGACCAAGAGAACGGCGCAACATTCCCCCTTCCCCTGGCTTGCTCAACGAGATTTTTGACATATAAACGCTGAATGCTTTTATATCTCTGCTCAAAATGAACGGCAGCCAAACTTCATCACTAGTCTTCTTAGACTGTAAATTCAAGCTTCCTATATAAGTCACTTCAAACCAAGCTAGTCAACTACTCTATAAAGATGTCTACAACTGTGACAGTTTTAGAGCCTACTCTGCTGTCAGAGGCCTCTACAGCCGATTTCCAGTTACCAAGGATACCAGACGCTCCACGACATGTCTTGATTCCAGATTTATTTTCCTCAATCATGTCTACGGAGCCAGCCATTAACCCTCATTATCAAGGTGGCAAAGCTGAAGCAGATGAGTGGTTCAAAGAGTACGAACTTCCATTTTACTTCGTATGCCTTGTGAGTTATTTGACTAACAATGGATAGATTGCTACAATTAAAAGGGAAAGAAGAAAAGAAGTTTAACAAGACTGACTTTGGATTCGCGGCCGCCGTTTGGGCCCCATCGGCTGAAAAAGACAGATTTCGCACAGCGGTTGACTGGGCCAATTGGGTAAGCACCTTCTTTTGTGCTAAATCTAGTTTTAGGCGATCTAATGACAGGTGTTTAGATATTTTATTTTGATGATCGTAAGTTTTGTCACCATCACAACGATACAGCAAGTAACTCATATTCGACCCCACAGAGTTTGATGAGGGGCCTCTAGCAAACGATCCAGTCAAGGCCCAAGAAGAAGTTGACTGCATTCTTGCCATTTTAAATGACAACGGCCCTCGTGCCCAAGCCGACAAACCTCTTCAGTATGCATTTCAGGCAATCTGGGATAGAATCAAAACTGTAAGCATTCTCTGGTTCGTTCAAGGAAGACATCGGCTGACAGGACTTCATCAGAGTGACACGCCAGGTAAAATTGAATCAGCTACAGCTCAGATGAAAGAAAAGTTTCTAATTTGCTTTTAGAAGTACGAGAACGCTGGAAAGATTCTCACAAGAAATACCTCGAGGGACTTCTCTATCAATCCAAACTCTCAAAGTCCAGCTCTTCTCCCGCCTTAACGGTAGATCAGTACATGAGCTACCGAAGAAGAACGATTGGAGTAGTACTGGCTATACGACTGGTAGAGTACGGTTTTCTGTCTTATTCTCTATACAACCTTCTAACATGTCTACACTTCAGATACGCCGAAGACATAAAACTCTCCCAAACACAGGTGGATCACCCGTCTCTTCAACTGTGCACTAGCACTATCGTAGATCTTGTGATTCTGTAAGTCAAGTCACATTACATCGAGTATACGCATTAAGCTGATCATTTCTTAGTTCAAACGATATTTTGTCATACAAAAAAGAAGTTGTATGTTATTTTACAGCTAAAATTCTTCAACCGCTCAAAGTATTCTAACTTTCGCGCAGGAATTAAATGACGCGGGAAATAACTTGGTTACAATACTCAAAGCACATGACCTATCAGATCAAGAAGCGATGAACAACATAGGCAAAATGCTCGATGATTGCTACGAAACCTGGTACAGTGCCCTGGATAAGCTGCCCTCTTGGGGAGAAGAGATTGATAGAGAGGTGATCAAATATATGGATGCCTGTCGTAACGTGGGGCTTGGCAATCTTCACTGGAGGTAAGACCCAATGACCCCAAAGCATGTATTTATATAGTCAACTAACAACACAGTTTCCGCTCCGGTCGATATTTTGGCGCTTGTGGCGAGCAAGTTCGCCAAACCCGAATCTTGTCTCTTCCTCCCTGCTAACTCGTTTTTGTTCCGGCTCGTGAAAAGCAACAGTGGTGACGAATCGATTCCCAATAGGCACTATATGATAGCTGTGCCCAGGGGGGAAACCTCTGATTATAGGTTTATGTTGGCAAACGGTCAGATCGATGTCGATCCATGTACCTAGAGGGTATCTCGCAGCTAGTAGCAATAGAATAGAGAGATCTCTGTGTTCCAAACCAATTGTATTGCGAATGCTGTGATAATAACTGACTATCTAAGTTGTTTAATGAGTGATAAGAAGTGAATTTGTATACCCAGTTGTCTCTAGGCTCGTCTGAAGAACTGAACGAACTTTGCATTTTTTTCTACCTAGGTATAGTTCAGTAACTTCTAGGTATTTATTGCTGTGTAACTTTTACAACATAACGACTCACAATATCACCTCTCATATTTCGTTCAAATAGCTCTCAAGTAACAGCTGTGTTGTATTTATTTCGTCCGTATTTCTCTGCCATTTGGATCTTTCTTTCTCGAATCTCTACACTACATATAATACTAGTCGATAGCCTTTGTTATTGGCTGCTGTAATATTTTGACCCTTTTCAAGTAGTCCTGAAAGAACATTTCGGTCGAAATGTAAGGCGTGCCAGATGCATCGATGTTTGGCTCTCCTATAGCACTACCTAGGTAGACTGTGATCAATAATGACGTCTGACCTCAACGAGCCAGAGTTTCAATACTAACTTCTTTGTCGTTAATCCCATGTAACTTAAAAATTAACTATATAGTATCGATACCTAGCTGCATAGCGCCGCAGCTTTTTATTAAAGAACAAATCTGCGGTCTCAAAATTGGCACCTTTATCAATTAAGAATTTACCAATTTCTATCGCATTGCATCTGGCTGCTATTCTCAATGGCGTCGCATTATCTTCGTCTACTGCGTTAATATCGGCACCCTTATCAAGTAGTAATTCAACAATTGCCTTATCCTTCCTGACTGCGTTGTGTAGTGGCCTCTGGCCATGGTGATCTGCCGCCTCAATATTGGCACCTTTATTCAGTAGCAATTCAACAATTCCCTTGTCTTTCGCGGCTGCGTAGTGCAGCGGCGTCTTACCATCATAATCTGCCGCCTCAAAGTCGGCACTCTTGTCAAGTAGTAACTTGACAATCACCTCTTCACCACGTGCAGCAATGTGCAGTGGTGTCCGATGATGATGATTCACTGCATTAATATTGGCGCCCTTGTTAAGTAACAACGCCACCATTGCTTCCTGCCGACGTATGATTGCTTCATGTAATGGCGTATTAAGATGCTTGTCTGTTGCGTTAATGTCGGCACCCTTGTCAAGTAACAACTTCACAAGGGCCTCGTGACCGAATCGAGCGGCTGGTTCGAGGTAAGTCGACAAATCCTCTCCATCGTGAATTCCCTTTGTAATAAGCCTTTGGACAAGCCCTTCGTTGTTGTTCCTCGGTTGCATAGCAGCATTCAAATACATTATGCTGTCCCCTGCCACAGAATTCGTATGGGCTCCATTGTCAAGTAGCATCTCGACAATACCTATATGTCCAATATCGATGGCCATCAATAGCGGTGTCACTTCGACCCCTTCGCGCACGTTGACATCACACCCACTCTTGAGCAACAGATTGATCACTTCATCGAGCATAAAGCACACAGCAATATGTAGACCCGAAACTGGTGGAAAGGGCTTTCGTGATATGCTAGAGCGCTTTGATCGGACGGAGACGATCAGTGAAGGGTTCAGGTATATGCAGCCGGGGCTCGTCCGAAAGCGCTCCAGCATCACATAGAAGGCATTGGAGGCATTAGCCTCATTCATGAGAAATTCTAGGACAATTCCATCTAGTTTTCTACCGGCGGTGCGTGCGTGGTCACCCCAGTAATAACTAGCATACCTATAAAAATGGCGGCGGCTCAAGTGAAACACACCAGACCAATCAAGACAGCGTTCCCCAAAGGCTGTGAATGAAAGATAAGATATGCAAGTCTCCGCAATCATAGCCTCGACATTACAAAACCAGTCGGTTTTCTTTTTCTCGAAGAATTCTTGCGTTGTGTAGTGTACCAGTCTGATGACATCGCTCTCTTCATCAACCGTAACTAAACCGGCACAGAATGATACCATATCTTGGACTTGTGGGATAGCATCTTCGTCGAGCTCATCCATGCCAATTTTAACTGCGAGAGCATGCTGAAGTTCCTTGGTGGATAATGGCCGTTTTGCAGAGGAGATCCACGCTAGAACGCGCGTGGCAATGTTGCGAAATCCCTCTTTTTGTCCATTTATCCTTTCCCAGGCGGATTCGTATGCTTGATTAAATATTTCCAATATTTTGTCTTCTCCAGATCCTGAGATCTGCTTAGGCAACTGCATTACTGCCTCTCTAACATCGGTGACTGTGACTTTATCAACGAGGGTGTCGAGATAGATTTTGGCCAATAGAAACCTGGAAACGTCAGTAATTTTATGTGAAGTCAGAAGAATCTTGGCTTTAATCACATACATTCCATCAACGGCATCTGATATGCCTTTTATAATCTCATCTTTCAATTCTGGCTTGCGTTTGATTAGAGACGGCAGATGCTCCATTGTACCTCTCTCTAGTTGGCCACGCACGTATCTTCGCACATCATCCTCACTCGCGCGAATGTCCATACGTTTGCAAGTCTCAAATTTTTCCATAATTTCTGGGATTAGTCTCGAAGTCGCAAAAATATTCACCTTTGACTTATCCCGAAGAGAGAACATGTCCACTAGAAAATTTTCCCCCCGGCATCCATCTGACCCCTGGCATTCATCGAGAGCATCAATAACGATAAATACTCTCAAGTATGAATCTGCCATACATCCAAGAAGTTTTTTGGTATCATTCGGTGATGGGCGTTGGTTTTTAGTCCTATGTTTATCGAATATCCTCTTAGCATCTTGTGGTAAGCCGTTCTGACCAAGAGCCAGTTGCTTTACAAGGCTCATCATTAGATCATCAAGTTTCTGCTCATCGTGACGTCGGAAATTGCAATATAAGTATGCAATGCCCACTATAGGGTCTTTTTTACACCGTTCAAAAAGTTCATTAATCACCATGGATGTAAGAATTGTTTTCCCAGCCCCCGGAATTCCTGGGCAGAACAACGTTTGCTGGCTATGATCCACCCAATCTTGGAATATGTCAGATTTAAGAAGCCATTGGCCAGTTCCAGGCTGCCGCTTGCTGAAATAGTCTTTTTGCTGCAATGTATAATCGACTGACGTCAACCAGTCTAAAAAGGCTTGGTGGTCTTGGGCGTACTGTCGAGTTGCCATTTCACTGACAGCTGTCTGTATGCTTCCAAGTTCTGCATTAATATTCGACAAGATGTCTGTGCAACACACAGTCAGCAATTGGTGATATAATTGGCTGTACACAGTACATAAAGACGACTGGAGTTGTTGAAAACAGAATTATGTACCTTTAACTGACTCCATGTGTTCCACGGCCCAAATTTGTAACACGGAAAGGATTTCTTTCGCATAAGCTGCCGCTACAGCAGCAGCGTACTCTTGCCAATCTTTGTTCTTACCCGAGTCTGCATAATCACAGATGCCTCGGACAACGAGACAGGGAAAGTCATTCATTAATCCCGCAGCCTCCATTTCAATACACAGTACATTCCCACCAAGATCCTCATTGAGACGGTCGCGGACTTCAGCATCTTTGATGACTTGGTTACCTGATGCGATTAAGCCATGGTGAATGTCTGGGCATCTCATTGCCGTTCTTTCGACACTTTGGTCTTGAGGATCTCTAAGCGACTGATTCCAAAAGTATTTCGGGTATAATTTTGGGTATTTCTGTTTCATTTCATCCAAAAAGATGGGGATTTTGGACTCTTGCATCTCATGCTCAGACTCCAGCTTTGATAAGACTTTGAGAAGTGCATTTGGCGGACTATTCAACGCTCCAGTTCGTTTAAAACTTCCGCCGTCTTCCGCTTTACCCAGGTCCCATTGAACAACTCCTGGATACTGATCAATTGGCGTACTAACCACGACATCCCCAAGTCGAACCTTGGATGGGATGCCGCCTCCGATCCCAACCAATAACCCGAATTTGATGGATGGAAAGGAGCTGAGCATCTTTGTCGCGATTGTCGTCGCAGAATTGGTGCCATACCGCCCTTTCGGTAAACAGGCTATGACAATGTTATGGCTACCAATTGATCCAAGAGTGTAGGCGTTGTCATCATGGGCAAGAGATGGAAGATCTAGGTGCTTTCGATCTAGCATGGCAATCGCCGCGGTTTGCTCCTTTGGCAATGCGCAAATCCATCCAATTGTATAATCGGCATGGCTCAAATTGACAGGATCTGATGGACAGTCAAGTTTGATCTTCTTTGCTTCAGGGGACGCATGCTCATCATCGGCCTCACTGGGTCGCTTTGGCATTTTTCACAGCTGAGGAAAGAGCTCTGTGGTGCAGAATAAAAGTGTTTCATAATTGATGGATAGGGAATCAAGAACAAAATCATTTGGATGAACAGAACAATTAGAAGAAATGAGATAAGTACTCAGCCCCCACAAGAAAGCCTTGTAGAATGTTGGGTACGAACAGTGTCCAGGGGCGATATGCAGTGTAACACAAGGCAAGGTCTTTTCTAGCCAATCCAGTGCTTCTGCTTGTATTTGCAAATGAAAATTTGGAATGAGGCTTTGGAGATTGGTGAAAAATAAACCAATTAGGAATGAGAAATATTTATATAGCCAATGGTAGATGCAGCGCTGGTGAGGCTTTCTTGAGGGCTACTCGGCGCGGCTGAGCACAATTCGCATGCTCATCAGGCAGCTCTAATGATTACATAGAATGCGCTGAGGATCATGAGTTAGATACAATAACACCGATATCTCATTGGCTAAGTAGTCGGTCAAATGAGAGAAGTTCGCTTTCTAAGTAGGCCGAAAACAATCGCAGGCTGAGTAGGTAAAAATACAAGTATTCCTCAGACATCTGTTCAATAAACAGCGTAAAGCCTGTTAAGGACCGAATCATATGCTACATCTAGATGATATTTACGACAAAACTACCTACTTATCTTCTGTCGAAAATGGGCTCAAATTTTCAATCTTATGAGGAGCTTGTCATTGTTAAATTCTTATCTTGAGGGTCATTCATGTGTGCATGCGTGTCATCGCTGATGCTACCCTGGAATCCGAATCTAGAATCTCATTTTTCAGCTGAAAATGGTTCAGGTACAGGCCAAGAGAAGCTGCCCAAAGAGCCGACATTTATCCGACACAGCCAATCTACAGGTCACTTGATCCTGTGCATGTCATCGAACCATGAGAAGCTGATGACGCATATCAGGTTGGGTGTGTTGGTGTGGCACCGACCGCCCACACCGTACGGAGTAAGAAACAAGCTCATCAGAAAACTCGATCTTGAGTCGGGGGTCTGGGGTTTGTAGATCGGCATGAATCGGATACGATACGTGTACAGCACTGATGACGATCGCCGACAAAAAACAACATCAACAAACAACATGTGAAATACCATTGAGGAAAAGGGGATGGCGCTGACCGTGATCAAAATCTCATATGGATAACAGGAACCAACTACTAGCATCCAACGGTCCCTAAATCCAAACTCAATGCGTCTTTCAGCATATTTTGCGTGAGACAGTTGGTGGGTTATCGCAAACCTGCGGCTGCAACCTTTGGCTAGGCGAACGCATTCGGCCGTACTCTAGACTAACATGATCCGGAGCTGATGTGAAATAGGTGAGATGCAAGTCTCCGGATTGTACGACGAGTACTGTAGTGAGAATTTTTTGTAGTCGTAGTGTCGGATGTGGCGAGTTGCCGGTGCCTTTCAGGCTTTGAAAACTCAGGTCCTCGTGGGGCATACGGCTTTGCTTGACGCCATCTTTGAATATTTTGTGTTTTATTACCGATGTTCGTGGAGCTCGTGGAGCATTTGAATGGAACTGACGCCACGGCGAATTCGCAACGAGCCGAGACTAAACAGCGCTCTCAAAGCTTATTCCACTCGCCAAGACGAGCCGAGTAATCAACTCCGAGGGCCAAGACGATAAACATGTATATGTAGTCATTATTCATCACCTCATATATGGACAGCATCATCGTACATAAGGTCTGGCGTCGACACCCTCAGGTCAGGACAGCCGGATCAACGCGTGGGCCTCCAAAACCGGGTTCTGGCAGCCCAAGGGTATGACGAGATTGAAAGTTGCTCGTGTGCGTGTGACGCCCACGCTTCTGCCGTCCCTCGGCCCACAAAAAGCACAGCTGAACAGGGATCGCCTGCAAGCCAAGTTCAATATCAAGGCAAGCTAAAGGGCAGCCGGACAGGGGGGCTGAACCCACAAGCCACGACCCCATTGAGTTATCGAACGGTGACCCCCTCCTGGGAAATGAGATGTCTTGAATGAAACTCGGCTCGGTGCGTGCACAGGAGAGAATGATGGAGGAAAAAATTTCTAAAATTGCCGGGCCTTGGGAGGAGTACTCGTAGCCTTGGGGGGTTCTGGACGGGGAGGCGCATGCGAATAATTGCATATGGTGAAGCGGCAAATGGTCTCAGCTTGCCGGCCTTGTCCTCCAATCCGTGTCTCTGCTTCGTTCCTCTTTTTCCCACTCCCTCATCATCACTCACTCTCGCTATCTATTGGTCGTCTGGTACGGCCATCCGCTCGTTTACCCGCCCAAGCCACATACGCACAAGCTCCAATAGCAGCTGGACACACGCAAGATTTTGGATCCGATCCCTCCCTTTTCTTCCAAGCTCTCAAGCAGACAGACAGCCTTTTATCGGCCCACATAGGCTAGATCGGCAAGTTGGCGCCGCAGCCGGGTCCTTGTCTGGCTGAGACAGTGACTTATTAGTGGCACGGCCAACTCATCAGGTCCAGCCCACGAGGGGAAGAAAAAAAGAGAAGCCCAGACGAGAGGGACGAAGAAGAAAAAGCTAGGCACAGGAAAAGAAAGGATACACGACTAGTTAAGGGGAGCACAACCTCGTGCCTCTCACAAGCGGAATACGCGTTTATCCATCGCTTCGGCATCTACTGCCGCTGAAGGACCTCGGAACTCGCCTTCCCTGTCCCGTCTGTGTCGCCATCGAGAGATCGATTGTTGATCAATCTGCCAAGCGTCAAGAGTACAGAGTACTTTTGTACCTTCGGTTGGCGATATTAGACGCTTGTCTTCCCTTTTTTTTCTCTCTCCACTTGGCATATCTCTGTCAAATCTCACAAATCCCTGCTTTGCCCACCCCCTTCAAGCTACCTTACTTGGAGCTGGCGCTTTGCACACGGCATCCCGCATTCAATTCGATTCGCACTTTTTAATTTCTACACCGATTCACGACGACGAGATACTTCGAGCATTTTCATAACAGCACCGAGTACCCCCTGGCGCGCGCGGCAACGGCTGCGAGCACGACGTCGTCAAGATGGGCAACTTTATCAGTTGGCTCAACAAGAACCTGGCTCCCGACTCCAACCAGGGATCAGCGCGGGAATCCCAGCCAGAGTCAGCATGGGGTGAGTTCAAGCTTCACTGGATGAAAATATACTGTCGATATAGGGCTGACTGAGCTTGTGTCTGATAATAGGCATGCTTGATACTCTCATTCCTGTATTGATAGTATCGTGTGTCTACATTGTCATCTTCTTGTTCCTAAGAAGATCCCAACGGCGCTACTATGCGCCGCGTACATATCTAGGGTCTTTGCGCGAAGAGTGAGTGATGCCTTTCTTCATGTCAAGTGGGAGAAGTAAATAGGCGACAGACATGGAGATAAACTGATGCAATATAGCGAGCGAACACCAAGCATACCCAGCAATCTGTTGACCTGGATTTCGGCCTTCTGGAAGATCCCCGATGCCTACGTTCTGACCCACCAGAGCCTCGACGCCTATCTCTTCCTTCGATATCTGCGCATCTGCTTTGTCGTTTGTTTCGTCAGCCTTCTCATCACCTGGCCCATTCTGTTCCCCGTCAATGCCACCGGAGGCAAGGGTCTCTCCCAGCTCGAGATCCTGTCGTACAGCAATGTCGACATTGAGACGCACAAGAACTACCTCTACGCCCACACCTTTGTTGGCTGGGCTGTCTATGGCTTCCTTATGTACATGATTACGCGCGAGTGCATTTTCTACATTAATCTGCGCCAGGCTCACCACATCAACCCCCACAACGCCAAACGAATCTCTGCCCGTACCGTGCTCTTCACTTCCGTTCCAGAGGAATACAACACCGAAGAGCGTATTCGTAACATGTTCAACAACGTCAGGAGGGTCTGGGTCTGCGGCAAGACGGATGAGCTCGACAAATTGGTGGAGGAGCGCGACGATGCCGCCATGAAGCTTGAAAAGGGAGAAATTGGCCTCCTGACAAAGGTCAACAAGGCCCGCATCAAGGCCATGAAGAAGGGAGAAACTCAACCCGAGGGCCCTGCCACTACCGAAGATGGAGATATCGAGACAGGCGACATTGCTTCACGCTGGATTCAGGACAAGGACCGCCCGCATCATCGACTTGGCTTCCTTGGTCTCATTGGCGAAAAGGTCGACACCATCTTTTGGAGCCGCAATGAGCTGCAGCGTCTGATTCCCGAGGTCGAAAAGGCTCAGGCCGACTGGAGAGCCGGCAACAACGAGAAAGTCCACGCTGTTTTTGTCGAATTCGAAACTCAAGGCGACGCTCAATATGCATTCCAATCCGTCACTCACCACCAGGCCCTGCACATGGAGCCCAAGGTCATTGGCGTTCAGCCTGCAGAGGTTGTTTGGAAGAGCTTGTCCTTCCCCTGGTGGCAGGTTATTATCCGCCGCTATGTCGTCTATGCCTTTATTGCCGCTCTCATCATCTTCTGGGCCATCCCCGTCGGTATTGTTGGTTTGGTTGCTCAGGTGAACACGCTGAAGAACATTCCCGGCTTGACTTGGATTGGCGATATTCCCAAGCCCATTCTTGGAGTCGTTTCCGGCTTGCTCCCAGCAGTGGCTCTCTCCGTCCTCATGTCTCTGGTCCCTGTCATCATGCGTCTCTGTGCCAAACAGGCCGGCGAAGTTACTCAGTCTCGCGTCGAGCTGTTCACCCAGAACTCGTACTTTTTCTTCCAGCTCATTCAGGTGTTTTTGATCCAGACCCTTACCAACGCAGCTTCAACGGCCCTTGTTCAGATCGCCCAGCAGCCGCAACAAGTCTTCAACATTCTCTCTGAGTCCCTGCCTACGGCATCTAATTTCTACATTTCCTACTTTATCGTCCAGGGTCTTACCATTGCGACTAGCGTCGTTACGCAAGTTGTCGGTTTCTTCATTTTCACGCTGTTGTACAAGTTTTTGGCCAAGACACCCCGAGCCATGTATAAGAAGTGGACCAGCCTCAGCGCCATTTCTTGGGGTAGCGTTCTCCCAGTATATACCAACATTGCTGTCATTAGTATGTTTCTTGTAGATTTCTTCTATAATTACCAAATGCATCTGCTAACTTGTCATAGGCATCACGTATTCAGTTATTGCTCCTTTGATCCTGTTCTGGTCATCCATTGGTATGGGCTTGTTCTATCTCGCCTACCGATATAATATCCTGTTCGTCACGGAGACTCAAATCGACACTCATGGCTTGATCTACCCTCGTGCACTGAAGCAGCTGTTTTCTGGCATCTACCTGGCCGAAATCTGCATGGTTGGTCTCTTTGCCGTTTCCAAGGCTGTCGGACCTGCAGTCCTGATGGCTATTTTCCTCGGCTTCACCATCCTGTACCACCTCACCCTGTCGCGAACCCTCGATCCACTTCTCTACGGCTTGCCACGAAGTCTCCAGGCAGAGGAGGAGCTTATTCAGCTGCGCGCCGCCGGCAATGGAACCGGTACTAGCATTGAGGAAGGTCTGGCCTCCAACAATGTCTCTCACGATGACACTACCGGCAAGACCCAGGAACCCAAGAAATTGCCCCTGGACGCATCTGGCAAGCAGGGCAACTTTATTCTCAAATTCCTTAAGCCTTGGGTATATGCGGATTATGCCACACTACGCGAACTGTTCCTCAAAGAAGAGCACTTGGCGGAGCCGATGCAGTACGCCGATGAAATTGAGGCCGAAGCGTTCTTGCCACCATCCGTTTCAAGCAGGACTCCAATCCTTTGGATCCCCTCGGACCCTGCGGGCTTGTCCAAGCAGGAGGTTGCTGCTTCAAGCAAGGTGGTTCCCATCACGGATGAAGGCGCAACGCTCGACGAGAAGAACCATGTTACGTGGGATTCTGAAGGTGCTCGACCACCCATCTGGGAAGAAAAGATTTACTATTAGGCGGCTTAATACTCGATACCCCCTCCCGTCTTTTTGTTTAATTCTGCCTGCAGTGCGTCTGGCCTTTTTTTTTTATTACACTTGAATTGGCGGTTTTATTAAGACGAAGAGAGACAATAATATGTTATTTACGGTCGTATGGATAGGACTAAGCATGATATCATCTGGAGAGCGCACGAACGAGGAAGAGCACAAGATTCATGTTAGACGAGGGCAGTTAGTTAGATGTATTGTAACTGGCCAGGACACGCAGGCTACTTGCACTTTTTTGCTTGAATTCGTAATGTCGAATAGAACTAGTAATTGTGAACAAGACCAAGACGACGCATGTCTCAGTTGACGCATTGACGTTGTCTGACTTTGAGCCGATACAAAGCACAGACAAGGACAAGACAAGACAACTGGGAAAGATTCAGGTTTTGCTTTTGCTCTGCCGCGTGTTCCCTGCTAGTCCAACGGTGGCCCGGCGGTTCTAGGCTTCTCGTCATTTCCCGGGTGGGGGGCTGAAGCGGGCGAGAGAGACGGAGAAGATGCTGCGTGTCAGCACGAGCAGCTGATGATACTCGTAGCAAAATAGAGAGAGCAACAGAGTTACAGTATCTCATCGAGAGTGGCTGCAGGCGGCATCATATCGAGATAGAGAGAACGTCCAATGGCTGCAACTGCACATCATCTGCACGCCATTCCCAGCCATCTTTGTTTGACAGCAGCCGTTTCGATTGGCTGCCGCTCAAGCTGTTTAGGTGTGTCCCCCAGCCCCTCGTTGCATCACATGTGCTGATAGGTGGCTGGGCCCCGATTTGCCCAAAAGAGCAGTTGGACTAATAACATGCTGATAGTGAGGACAGTGGCTGCGGTACTAAAAACAAGGCAGGAGGCATTGGAATATTCTTCTCTGCTGATGGATATTCATGAGTGTATTTTTAGGTGTTTGAGTAAGACAGATAGTATAGAATTGATTCTCTGATAATAGCACGAATAGCAGTAGACAAAAAAAATTCTTGCTGATGGTCTTATGGATTGATCCCCAATCTAGGGCGCTAACATAATAACGCCGTGCCCCGCTAAGCCGTGGTGGGAAAAAGAAAGAGGCCAAGCTTTGGTTGCTCCCGGCAACGGCGGTAGGACAAGGACAACAAATGAAGTTGTGTGGGGGGATGAGGATAATGAGAATTGACGGACGAATTAATGGGCGTCAGATGAGATGATTCGTGATGTTTATGAAAATGAATGAAGATGGCGAGATCTGTACAAGTATAATGAATAGTTATATCGACGTTTTATACTTTTTTTCATGACAGCGGCAGCTATCAAAGTATGATAAATGAGTGTCTTGAAAGCCTAGCAATCCGTTAAATTAAAATTACTTGAGGCGTCCATAATCGACGTTGCAGCGGCTCTGCTAGCAGCTTTAATGGTCAGCGGCTAATGCTTTCGCTTCGTGCAGCTCAACCCACGGAAACAACGGCCGTCTGCCGCCTGCAGGTGCACATGTTAGCTCTTTCCCTCGCCTGTATCGGCCGGACTGGCTCCTGCCCCCCTTGTTGACAATCCCAGTCTGTCAAGCACCACCCGCGTGCTGCGCCTTCCTTCTGCTGCTACCACCAGTGTTGTTACATACTGCTGCTGTTGCTGTTGCTGCCACTGCTGTTGCCAAAACAGCCACCGCTAAAGCCGGGGTGCAGCCCACCGCTTTGCGCGTGTCTTTTTGCCTTCCAAGCTCTATGCTCGTACCAGCGCCAAAAGGGTACCTGCATCTTGCAAGCCTTTGGCCAACTCTCGCGGCCGTGACAAAAAAGCTTCAGCTTGCTGTTGGTGTTGAGTCGAGCTGGAGCAGAAGAAGCTGACCTAATATCTTGTTCATCTGGTACTATTTCTTTTTTTGCTTCATTTTCTACCATCTTCCCATCTCGTCTCGCATTGTGAGACCCTGAGAGATTGGCTCTCGGATCGGACCCTCGACTCCAGCTTCGCCTACTGCACGTCCTCGATCGTCTGTGGGGGAGCTGCTGCAGCACCACTATTTACTCGGCAGAGGCGGTGGATGCGATTCTAAACCGACGACTGGCGCGAACGACCTCGAGAAGAACAGAAAAGAAGCGGACGACAAACGACACTCACGATTGCGACAAAGACAAGGCTGCGAGGGATCGACATGCCACGATGATATGATCGACAAGCGAACAAGGCAAACGATCCCAGGGAAACACTAGAAAAAAAATTAATCAGGGAGACGGGAGTGAGAGAACTCGGTGCGAACTCGATCAATGGCCGTACCACCAGCGCCGTTTGCTCGCGGACGCGCGCAGCCGCATCGCGCAACACCAGGCCTGGCGCGATCAAGTCGCTTCGTCTGGTCTGCAGCTTTGCTCTTGGGGGCTCCATTGGTGACCGCCGCGCATAGCTTCCCCTATGTTCCCACCCAGATTCTCACGCCTGATGCGTGCTTCAACCAGAGCGCGTGCCATGCCCCAGACATCGCTTACATCTTCACTCAGGATAGCGACGACAATGTGCAGTTCCTGTCGCTGAACATTTCGAGCACGGTTGGAACGAACACCAAGCTAAACCCCGTTACGACGAGCCTGCCCTTTGTGGGCGGAGACAATCCGAAGAATACGGCATTTGGCGCAGTAAGAACGGAAGAAGGCGCTGTGCTGATATATGCAGGAGAATGTGACCAAGGGCCAGGAAACGTGTGGACGTATGGAGAGGGAGCGGCTGCCGGGGGTAGCGGCGACGCGGCCTGGGTGAAGCACGCGACAACGTTGGGCAAATCGCAAAAGAGCACATCGTCAAGGGGGCCGTACTTTCTCGGGGGAACAATTGCCTTTTCCGGGACACTGGCTCCCCTGTTGGACGAACCGACAATATACTCCTATGGCGGCATGTGTGATACGCCGTCGGATAGCTCGAAGAATTGGCAATCTGCGGCGAATTACACCACAGGCATGATGAGTCTCTCTCCAGCTGACAACAGCCCTTCGTCCAAGTCGTATGCTCAAGTCACTGCCTCAAACTCTGGGCCTAAGACGCCCATTGCCGGCTTCAGTCTCACCGCGCTGCAAAGTTCGATGAGCAACAACTCTGGAACGGTCACACAGCAGACCGCGTACGTCATCATCGGCGGTCATACCAAGCAAGCCTTCATCAACATGAGTACCTCTGCTGTGTGGAATCTCCCCGAGGAGTCATGGTCATACGTCAACGTCCAGCAATCGACCGACAACAGTCCCGATGGCGTAGAGAGTCGATCCGGCCATACAGCCACTCTAAGCCAGGACGGGCGTTCCATCATCGTGTTGGGAGGTTGGGTTGGCGATGTGACAAATGCAGCGGAGCCACAGCTCGCCATTTTGGAAATGGGCCAGGCATACGATTCATGGAGATGGACCATTCCCAAGCAACAGCCGGATTTTGGAGACTCTGGCATCTATGGACACGGCGCGGCTATACTGCCGGGAAATGTGATGATGGTGTACGGAGGTTGGCAGATTAGCGATTCGGACTCGTCAAGCAAGATGAAACGACAAACCGGCGTCACCACAGCGCCGCAATTCTTGAATTTGACTGATTTGACCTGGGCGACGACCTACAACAATCCTACCCCCGCCGAGGCCGACGGCAAAAGCCCCCATGCCTCCCCTACCTCGGCTGCTAGTTCGTCTGACGATTCATCCAAGGCTAAAATTCTGGGATTAAGCATTGGGTTTGGAATTGGTGGCGGCCTGGTTCTCCTTGTTTTGGTCCTGGTCATGTTTTTCTGCTGGCGTAAGAGGCAGAGGAGGCGAGCGGCTCGTGAGGAGACAATCAGGGGCATGGCCCAGGATGCCAGCATGTTTATCCACGACTCTGTTGACATGACTGAGCGACCAGATGCTTTCCCCTGGGGTTATCGCAGCTGGTACAATAACGGGCAGGATCCATATAGCAGTAGTGGAGATGATCGATCATTGGGGTACGAGAGCCTACGCGGCTCATATGGCGGCTATGCTCCTGTCGTACCAGGTGTTGCGAGGAAGCCAGTGTCTAGACAGATTCGTGGCGGTTACATACCGGCGAATCAGCTGAACAGCTTTGTATCTACTCCGGGTCAAATCCACCCTATCATGGAGGATGAGGAGGAAGACTTGGCTTATCAGCGAGTCAACCCGGTCGAAGCCACCACACCGACGTCAGACGCATATTCCGATCCATTCCTGACGCCGACAGTTGCCATTGCCTCAGGGGGTCTGCCAGTGTTCCAACCTCCGCCCCCTGGCCAAAGCACGGCTGGTCCAAGCACAGATAGCCCCTTTCACCACGATCCGGATGTGCAAGATTGGGTGTCTGATGTCGACGCGGCGGACGCAATGCTGGCCAGGTACAATAGTACTCGAGCACAGGGCCGTAATTCTCCCACACGGCGAAACTCCCAACGCTCATCCGGCGCACGAGAAGATGATCTCCGTACGGAATCGGCCCTATCAGAATCAAATCGCAGTGCGGGAGATGGTCTAGGTCGATCCAGCTCCGGCCGATGGTCCGCTATTGTTACTGGGGGCCTCTTTGGTGGTTCATCGGCACCGACCACAGAGCCGGGCAAGCCTGGTAGCTCCTCTTCCAGCAGCTACAACACGGCGAAATCAGGATTCGGCGCGCTGCAGGCAGAGGGTCCCAATCTGCTGCTCGGCAGATCAAGTCCATACGAAGATGACGAGTTGCCCAGCTCGCCGTCGAAATCGAAGCCTCCTCGACGAAGTTGGCTTGGTTCACTGCGACGTGTCTTTTCCGGATCAGAATCTACTTCGGGAGACTTGTCTGTTAGAGATAGGTCTCCTCAGCGAGAGATATCGACAGACATGCTAAGCCACGATTACGAACCCCCACTTGCAGCTCTTGGCAGTGAGCTTCTTCGAAGAAAGCAGGGGCGCCAAGACTGGGAAAGTGGTGAGGGCAGCGGTGCTCAAGAAAATGAATGGGATATTGAAAGAGCCGTGGAGAACCGCCTTGTACAAGTCATGTTCACTGTACCCAAGGAGCGTCTTCGTGTTGTGAATGCTGACGATCTTGACGATGGGACGAGTACCGATGAAAGGCAACCTCTTCATATGCCACAGACGGCGGAGCTTGTTGACATGGATAAACGGTTATCGATGGCTACCCCTTCGCTTCGCAGCGGCAGCAAGCTCAGCTCTCATCACGATGACGAGGGCGGAGGTGTGCCTGTAGACCAAGGCGATCGTGACGACGGCTTCTTGAGAATCAACCAGGATGATTATGAAGATAGGAGCGAAGGAAGTGAGAGGGGCGAAATGATTGAAAGACCGCTTTCAGTGGTGACGGACATGTCGAGACCGCTCTCAGTAGCGACGGATGTCTCGTTTGCAAGATCGGCGAGCGTTTATACTGCGGAAGCCATGACGTTTGAGCGTCCCAAGACGAGAGTGCTGCAAATGGTGGACCGCATCGAGAGCCAGAGCAATAGTCCTACCAAGGAAGCGAGTCCGTCAATCAGCAGGTCAGGCACACCGGGCATACGGAGCGTTAAGAGTAAGAAATCTTTGCGAAGTGAGGATCTCAGACGGCAATAAGGGGGAAGGATATGGGATGTTGGGATTTTTTATTCGGGTAATTTAAGGGGGGTCTTTATAGCGGGATATCTGCATACGGTTGGGAGACATTTTTGGAGTTTGTTAACACATCTTCTCTCGTTTTCGCGAAAATTTGTAACTTGAGCGTTCTTTTCGTTTTTTGGATGCTATTTTCTTGTATATAGCCTAGGGTAGGATCGCGGGAGGGTGGATGGAGGGATGGGATGGATTGGCTGGCGGATGGATGGAGAGGATGAGCAACGGATCCAACTTCGATGCCGTGTATGTATGTATGGTATATGTGTATGGGTATATACGAGTCCCTTCGCTTTAATTTGGTTTTGGGTTATCCAAGAGATTTGTATCTAAATTCCAAGCCGTGCTCTACCTAGTAGTATACAATGCACCAGCTTTGCGTGTAATATATATATCGTAGCCTATGTGTTCTCCGTATGTGGACGGTATGCAGTAGTAATAATAGTCAATCCAAGTAAACAACGCCATGTCTCAAGTCAAAGAATGCAAAAACAAAAAATCTAACTCGTCAATGCCATCACCTCAGCCAAGCATTCCATTTCAAAATCGTCTTAATCAGCTTCTTACCCGGAAAATCGATAATGACGACGCCCACCCTTGCCTCGTCGACATTCGCCGACGCATCCTCGAGATACTGCCCCGTCATGTCATTCATGCCCTGTATCGTCCTGTTCATCGGCCCAGCAGCGGCTTCGATAGGTAAAACGCCCACCGAGGCAGACGTATGCGCCAAGTAGAGGAAGCGGTTATCATCCGGTGCCAGCGCGGCGTTTTCCAGGGCGTCGCGAATAGCGGTCCATTTCTCGGAGAGGTGGTAGACGTCCGGGATGACCCATAGGTCTTCGAGAACCATCTCGGGACCTTCCCACCGAAGACCGTACGGGCCATCGCGGGCGTCAAAGTTTTGTAGGATGAATATCTTGGAGCGGAGCGCGCCGAGGGTAGGTATAGGGGCGGCGAATTCGTATTTGTGGAGGTGCTTCGCGGAGCCGGGCGCGGTGAGGGGAGACGAGAAGTGGTGATAGTTGAAGGCGTCTTCGAAAGATATAGAGTTATTGGAGCCGATGGGGTTTCCTTCTTCCTTGAGGCGCATGATGATTGTCTCCGAAGGATGAGCGTCGAGAAACTCAAAGACGTCGAGGAGAACCTGCTCGTAGCCAAAGCCCGTATAACCATTCGCGTGATAAATATGCAGCTCGTCATCCCTCAGCCTCGCCCTGATATCGAGATACCGTAGCCCGCTGTTCAACTGCATGCTAAGATTCCAGTTCTGGCACTGCAGCTGCTCCGACCCAATCTCGTACGTCATCGTATCGTGAGTACCCGGGATGCTCAAGCTGGTGAGATGGACGTCGTCGGGAATCGCCGCCATCCAATCCGGATGCAGGTCGTCGCCAGCATCGAAGCTATAGACGGACTGATAGCCTCTGTAGCATGTCGCGCCGACCATGCAGGGCGCAATGGCGAGGAGGATGTAGAAGAGGGCCATGGCGCCGAGGACGCAGACGGCCATGAGGACGGGGAGCTGACGGCGGCGGCGAGGGCCCGGCTTGAGGGGTTTGATGGGGAGGGATATGGCGCCCATGATGAACGGTTGGCTGGGTATGTAGAAGATGGGATACGATGGTGTAACAAGTGTAACCGCTGGCTGGGGATGAGTTGGGATCGCGAGACAGCCGATGGAGAGTCGAGATCGAACTGGGGATGGTTGATTCAGATCAGGCGGCAGGCGGTCACATGCGTGACCCGCATCAAAGAAGATTTTGCTGATGTATTTTGTTCCCTTGCACAAATAGCAATGCAGGTTTCACACAAGGTAACACAATGCTAATGGATTGTTTGTTTGTTTGTTTGTTTGTTTGTTTGTTTGTTTGTTTGCAAAGTGACGTGCAATGCGATGCGATTGCGATTGCGACTGCGATGCCGCGCGTAGCCGGAGGTTAGACTTATCGGGACCCGAAGATGCTCCGCTATCTCACAGATTACCGCAATAGCCTGCCAATAGGTAATAGTCGGTGATGTTAGCACCGGCAGTCATCAACAGCACTGAAGATTGGTGGCTTTCTCTTGGGATGCCATCAGTGCCTTTGTTGTCAATGTCCTGGTGCCAGTTACACCGCCAAAAGTATAAAATAGCTCACGTCAAACAAAGGCTTTTTTTATGACACTTGACACCCGTTGCCAAGGTCAAATACTGGCTTATCAGGTTGAGCAACTCAGCCCACGTGTAACAAGTGTCATCCCATCAGCCACTCTGCCAAACTCGCTCCCGCCTGCCACTCCGTATAATAACTGGAAGCTTCACCAATGTAGATTTACTCAAGAACTACTCTGTAAGTCTTACCGATATAGTAACCGGATAATTGTGGCAATTTCATCTTACAGTCTTGACACACCTGTTTGCCAATTCAAAAAGTCAATGCGTATTCAAGGCGCATCAACCTCCAGCATCTACATACAAGCATGCACGGCATATCAGATCTCACTTACCCCTTACTTTCTCAAGGTCGTATAGTTGATTAGGGTTACGAATCAAGTCCCCATCGGGCAATTGCGGCGCATCGTGGCTTTCGGTACGGTCAACTCAACCCGCTAGTCGCTGTCCATGTTCATCTTTTCGTCTTCTCACAGGAACCATATATATACCATTTCACACCGAGCCCAGCGCAACAGCAACAACTGTATACTTTTCTCGTGAGTCGCAGTGCTTAGTTGCCATCCAGACTTTACCAACAGCCACGGCGCTACCGCAGCTTAGAGCCGTCAATAGTCCCAGCGGCTTCTCGTATTCGCGGGCGTTAGCTGGCGCGGCGCGGGGAGAGTTCAGCTCCGGGTTTTGTGGACGAGAAAAATCTTGCATCGAAAATGTTGCCATATTGGGCCCGTCCCTTAGACTTTGCATGCGTTAGGGATGGACCCTGGAGCGATCAAGCCTCTTTGGCAGCACGGGCCATTTTTGCGTGTGTAGAATTAGTAGTATCAGGATAATAGGGGCCGAAAGCTCGCAGGTTGGCCTCCGGGTTTCTCGTCAACTCCGCTGGGGTTGCGGCTGAAGAGCCAAGCCCTCAACTCCAAGGATCCGTCAACTCCACTCCGGGCCGTGTACAGTACACGTACACGCTCGGTATGGGCTCAACATGTGATGAAATAGGATTGAGTATACACGTGCTGTACCATGAGCAAGATGGAGCAAACGTGCAAACCGAAATCGGGGCAACAAGGTTGTCCCCATACCCACAAGTCATAGACAAAAGGCCTTTGGCTTGAACACATACAAACATGCTCATGACGGCGTAAAGTTTCGTCTCTCGTGGTAACCATGAGAAGCCAAGGCCAGGAGAATCAAAGTTTCACACGACTGTGGACTGGCTGACTCGGTTCGTTGTTGCTCGCGCTTCATTAGGGCTGCTCCAGACTTCTTAAAAGTGGCCCGCCAGCAACGGAGCCGCTTCCTTTAGTTTGGAACAGTAGCAATCACGCTAACATCCACGAGAGCTGGGCATAAGTCGCAGCACCACACACAAGAGGCAGAGGCAGAGGCAGCTTTGAGCACAGCCAATTGGTCACCGCACTTAGCAGCCTGTGTATCTGTGATGGAGGCCATCACTTGCATGTGTATACCGTATGCCCTCAAACTGCCGGCGTATTGTAACATGGGCCCTGCGGGTATACGCACGGTGAGAAGTCGTCGGTGTAAATGCCTTCTGTCATTCGGTCATAAACGATTGGCAGTCGTAGTCTGGCGAAGAAAAAAGCCCTGTGTTTGAAACACCCGTTGCGGCTGCTCCCAATATTAGCGACGATCCATCTTCTTAGCTTGTCGATCTCTTGACCTATAAATCGGCAAACGAGGCGTCATCTTGTGGCGCAAATGACCAAAGAGTTTTCAATTCTCCCTTTTCTTTGGTCCAACGGCAATCTAGAACTTTGCCATCTATCCTCCTATTTTTATCTTCTCATTTCGACTTGGCATACGCTGCTAAGAAAGGGAGGGATGGGCATTAGAGTTGGCACTTTCTCAATACGACACGGCACAGATCCACCGTGTTTAGATGCTGAGCAAGAATTTCGCCTGCTTCTCAGGCACGGCACGTACGAGTGTGTTCTCAATACAGCCACCTGCCGTACGGAGTATGCGCAGAACCTATCCCGCAGTATGCTCAAGACAAGTGAATCGTACGATGCATGTTCAGTATTAGCGGCGCGGTACCGGGTCGACCGCTTATCAGTGCCGATCACTTGAAAGACCAACGCCGTGACATCCGACACAAAAATTGCAAACGCATCAGTCTCACCACCAGTAACAACACTAGGTTATCAGGTTGTCTCTGCGTCACCGCAAAGTCTTGCAACACCTGCAGGATGGTGTCCGGACTTGAAACCTATCCGTCTTCCCATGGAAAGGCTGCATATTTGGGAGGTTGGTCTAGGAGGTTGGGATGAGGGGGAGACGAACCGTGGGGGAATATCATTGCGATTGGCCAATGCAAGACAGCAGCCCTCCCGGAAAAGGGTTTGAGAATTTGTGGCTGGAGGTGAGGACGCGTGGTTTGGTTTGCGGGGATGCTCTTGTTTATTTTGCCGAACCTGGTGCTCCTAGACATCGAATGAGCTTTCAGAACAATGCATGCGGGGAACAGACGCCGCCGCCGTGTTGATAGGTTCTTTAAGCTTGATCCATGTGCTGCATTTTGTCTGCACCCACAGACCCCTACTGCCTCTTCACGCCCATCGTGCACGAGTGCATATCACGAGCTGTCAATGCCGTTTGGGCCTTTGCAGCGGATGCATCAGTACGAGGCGGCTGAAGTAAAAAATAGCACAACTGAGGCGAGTGGCATTCTAGAAAAGCGATCCGTTTCGTCAAATTCGCTTCTGAAGGTAAAGATTCGATGGCGTCGAGTGTGGCCCACCGGCGTGAGCGAAATCAAGGCATCGGCGTGGGGTCTGTCTGTGTTTCCGATATGGCCAGACAGGGCTGCTTCTTCAGGTACTGTACTTGTACTACAAGCACTTATCAGTGAGCGGTGCCATGTCAGATATCGGCAATTCGAATGTTGGCCTTGTCGTCAAGTATCATCGAGACGGTCATGTGCAAGTAGAAGTTGGTAGCCACTTGTCGTTTTACAAACAAGACCGTCTCGTCGCCTGCGAGCGTCACTCTGTATCTCTTTTGCAGCCGGCCAGGCATCTGAAGATTTATCGACGTCCATTTCCTCAAGAGGCGCGGCCGCTTTGGATGTTGCTGCGGCAGCTGCTTGTAACAAGCGTCGATCGGCTTTTACAGGGGGCCAAAAAAATTGTACTGTAAGAGAATCGTTCTTCTGCGGCAGAAAACGAGGACAAACAGATCCGGCCAAGCCCAGGATGCGGTGCCACCAACCCTACTGCCAACCACATCCCGGTCCTTGCTTTCCCGCTCAGCCAGAATTATATTCGTCATGGACCCGAGAAATCTTTTGCTGCTGGTGCAAGGCGTGGACACACCTTGGAGCCTTCCCCTGATCGTCCTAGAGCCGTCTGTCTCAGGATGGATCCGATTTGAAAGACGACGGGTCCAATTCAGGCAATAGTATGTTGTAGCGCTGTTTGTTATCTGCTTGGGCACACACTGGTACTTGATGGATGCCTCCGGACGGGAATCCATCACTCGACAACATGGAAAGCCCTTTCCACCTCGAACCGCGTGATCCGTCTTTCGTATCGTATATCAATCAGCGTGCTTCGTATGCAGTCCCATCCTCGATCCAGGTACTCCGTACATGCCCCGAGCGGTATAGCGTAGTCAGGCATGTACATACGTCCGAAGCGAATGTGCGTATGCGTGCGTGTGTGAGTGGACACATGTCCATGGTGGAGATTTGGCTGGTGCATCTTGGCCACAGCTGGACATGGATCAATGGCAGTCAAAATCGTCAAGGGCCAGGGCAAACCAACCGCGACGTGCGCTGGGCCTCAGCGCCATTGGGCGACTGGGCCACACTCAGGCCGAGGGCGGTTACTCCGTACGAGCAGCAGCCCACACGCCGTCATCTTTGCCTCGTATTCGACGGCCACAGGTGCAGAGCAGTTTCGTATTGTCTCGTGCTGTGACCTTTTTTGCTTGCACTTTTTTTGCTGGGCCGCGTATGGCTCCGTAGTTCGTACTGGGCTCCTGGCTTCTGTGCGGCCATCGTGACCTTTTTGTCATTCGGCATTGCTGGTGGGAGATTTTCTGGGGGTTATGTTGAAGACACTCTGTAGGTGATGTTTGTAAATGGGAGGCGAAGAGAAAAACAAGCGGCGTGGCCTGAATTGAATTCGAGCCTAAGGGAGCTTCAATGGCACCTTCCGCTTCGCTCTCGCCACCTCGTGCTAGTGAGCTTGAGTTGGTACTTGTAGCTGTACAAAGGCGAAAGACGGGACGGACACGGCGCTGCTGACGGTACGTACCGAAAGTTGAGCGCCATCACCCATTGTTTTCCATATCTGGGCTCCGTTTTGCTGAATCTAGGTAAAAGCGGTTGTTGGACTTGATAGTGCCAGTTCACTGCTTGATAGCGGAAAGTTCGATTCGACGAGCTGGGGCAAATGCGCCGTTTCAAGAGACGAAGCTGGAGCCATGTACATGTGTCAAGCAGTTTAGAGGTACATGCTAAAGTCGAGGAGGGTTATCAATCCATGACAAAAGATAGCCGGCCGTACATGGGGACAGCACCCACGCTGTGAATGATATAATGATATACCGGTGATGCAACGTTTTATGCAGTCTCTGCCCTCATAGTCGCGTCATAAAACCGCAATGCAGCAGCATTAATGCATTATGCGATCCATAGTACACAGCATCCAAGACTTGTTTCCATTCGCCTCCCCTTACACGTTACTGTCGTTGGATGTACTGTCTGCCACCAGTATCTTTCTCAGCCACAGCCGGCGTACGTTGTTGACATGGACCAGTACGAGTACATGTACAGTACACACTCAAACCGGCCGTATATACGACCGGGTTAATTAATAGAGCAAGATCGCCGCCTCGATCGCAAACGGACCACCACAACCAGCAATTCCCATCCACCTGGTTCCCAGCAACGTTCCTCGTACGAGTTCTGCCAAAACAACGCACCAGGCCCCAACCAACTGTGGCTTGCCTGCGACTCCAGTTGTCCAGCCCACGGCCTCTAGCAGCCTCTAGCGGCCCTTTAGCGTCCAGCAGCCCTCTAGCCCGCTGGCCAGATGCCGCCATCTGCTGCCCCGTAGGCCGTAGCGCCCCAGTGACGCCATGGGGCCAGGGGTTGCGACGGGCTAGCGCGGCGCTGCTGTTCCCTTTACGAAGTACCGGTACGGATTGGGTGTTGTGCCTCGAAAAGCAAGGAGACGGGACTGTGAACAGCCAGATGCGGAACAACACTTGAACAGAAGAACTCTTTATCTGGTAAGGAAATGCAGTAGTGTGCTATAAAAAATTAAAAATCTGCTCAAAGAAATACTAGCACCATTATCATGCACTCCGGCTCCTCTTTTATTCCCTCTTCCTCCACAGCCATCTGCTGCTTGTCACTCACGCCATCCATCAATCCATCCCCAGTCGCCCCCCCGTCACTTGTCACTGCAGCGCTCGGGCCTGATCTCCCCGGGGCCCTCCATGCTGGCTGTACCGTAGCGACTGGAAGCCTGTAAAAAAAGCGTGCAGCCTGTACGGGACTCGTACATGTACCTCCACTTGTACTCGTACTTTGCCATCCAGCACCTTGAAATCTCCAGACCTCTTTCTTCCTCCTCTTCCTCTCACTTTCAACCTCTACCCTCTCAGCCAGCCTTCTTCCCCTAGCACAACAAGCTCGACCCGGCACAATCACAATCTCAGCATCACCATCACTATCATCACCATCGCCGACGCCTCCATTAGTCAGAGCTAAACAGTCGCGCTGTTTTTTTGCCCGTCTGTCTCCAGCCACGCTCGGGCCGTCAGCTGTGATCATCATCTCCCAGACCGGTTTGGCAGCTCGCAACAGCCCGCAACCTTGAAAAGGCAGCCTCGGTAGCCTTAGCTCAAGATATTTTCTCATCAGTCTCCGCTTGCTGGTCGCCCATCCCATCCTCCCTTTTTTTGGTTTCTATTTCTTTTGTCTCTTTTTTTTCTCTTGTTTTTTTCGGCTTCGTTCTGGAAATCTTGGGATCCTGAGACAGACAGATTTCTGTTGGGTGCTGCGAGCAGTCTTGTTTATTTTTCGTTGGTACTGCTCTACATCTTTCGACTGCGTACGGACTGCACTCGCCTTGGTCCTGCTTGCGTCTGGCCGCGCATTCCAGTCTTCTCCGTTACGGACTTTGGCCTCGACGATACGTCACACAGCTATTATCGAAGCATTCCAGCCGTCGATTTCTTGGCTCATAAGCACGCCGTTGTGTCTCTGATTTCAACGAGAAATTTCCCCAGACTTTAACCAAGACATCATCCACCCCAACTCGGCTGCTTCACTGCTGCTTCGAGTACGATTTCGCAATATCTTCGAGAATATCGATTCTGAACGATTTTGAAGCGTTAATCCGTTCTCCTGTCTCAGCTCTTCAGCCTTTGTGCTGTCTACGGTTTAACAAACAACCAGCAGAGGTGGTTATGGCTTGTTACTAAAAAGCCTCCTGGATCGACAAAAAGGCGAAGGGAACCCCTCAACAAGGGATCGAAAGACGAGTCAGCCAAACAAAAGGCACGTCACTGACGAATTTTCAAGGGAATTGCCCTTAAACACGTGCATGACTTTTCAAGTCTGCAACCTCAAATCAACAACCATCTCCAAGACTCTTACTCTCCCAAATATCAACCATGGCCTCTTTGGCAATCACCCTGCAAAAGGGCTACATGCTTCTGCTGTTGTTGACATTTTCCACTTGGATTTCTGCCATTAGCATCAACGTTTGTTCTAGTTTCAACACAGGCGAAACACCATTGAGTGAGTTTGACTCCTAGAGATTTAACCATGTAGCAACCCATCTAACTCTATCGCAGATGTCAGCATATGGCAAACAAATGGCGCCTGCGGAATATTCTGTACCAAAAAGGATTACGCCTTTTCTATCACGCAACAAAATTCATGCTGGTGCTCCAACTACTACCCTGACAAGACCACACAAGTTGACGTTAAGGAATGCAATGATCCTTGCCCGGCGTGGCCTTCAGAGAACTGCGGCGGCCCTGGATTATACGGTTATATCTTGTTAAACGAAGTCGCGCCTTCGGGCACCAAGACGGCACCGCCAACATCAACTCCAACTCAGGTGAGTCAAAAGCTTCTGTTTTCCTGCGATGCTGCAACTGTTGCACTTTGAACCCAACATGAATGTATGGCGCGAGAGCCGGATTACGAACTGGAGGCACAACTCTTTCTCTCTGCCTGGCCACCACTCTATGTACTGCCTCTTCTTTGTCCAAAAACCCTTGTTGAATTGTTCTCCTGGGGAAGCCAGTGGAGTGAAATCCTTCTGGGGGATTCAGTAGAACATCGTGAAGTGACCAATAGTGTGACTAAGACTGTGGTGCAGAGCACAGCTTCAACATCCGCTACAACGGCCTCCAGCTCCACAACTACTTCCACCTCCACCTCCACCTCCGCCTCCGCCTCATCCTCCTCTTCCACATCAGAGACGTCGACTACTTCCTCGAGTAGCTCATCCTCTGTATGACTTGTCTCAGATGGCGGTTTGCACCGCGGATCTCTGAATGCTAACTTGATGCGCGGTGAGAGAGCAATTCGGCTAACAAGTTTCATAGTCAACGACCGATTCGTCGTCGTCCTCCTCCTCTTCCACCACCTTCTCCACCTCCACCACTTCCACCACGCCACCTCCAGGGCAGACGTCGGACAGCAGCTCTACCTCGCAAGACCCAACCGGAGACCGCCAAACCGGCACACCGGTGAAGCACTCTGGACTGAGTACAGGTGCCATTGCTGGCATCGCGGTTGGCGTTGTTCTTGGCGCTCTCATCGTTTGTGGCGCTGCTTTCTTCTTGTACCGACGGAGACGACAAAATCGGAACGACGAGTACCGGGATGACCCGAGCGTCAGAGGCAGCTCATCCGGCATGGTGGGATCGGTTCCCCCAGAGATGAGCGCAAACAGCGGCTCGCCAGCTTCGCCAGTTTCGGCCGTCAACAGAAACAGCACCATTCAGATCGATCCTCGAATGGACCCATTTAAGCAAGGCCTATACATCCGCGGCAGCCACGAGAGTCTCAACACGATCCGAGACGATCACGACTATTCACGACGGATTCACCCACCGGTTCTCCGGGCCATGAATCCAGACCCCGAAGATTGATAAGGCAACCGCGTGCCTTGTTTTCTCTCAACTCGTTTGTGTGCATACGTGGTTTCTTTCCTAGTTATTTGTGTCTTTTTGTCTCGCGCGTTGGACCGGTTTTTTTTTTTTTTTTTTTTTTTCCTCTCTCTCATTTTAGAAAGAACCGAGTGTCATGATCACATATATGTTTCGCCGTTCGGATTCGAATACACATGACAAAACAAAAGATTTCGGGGTCTTGTTGCCTTTCGAGATACCAGGATGGCGTTGGCAGCTTTTTTTGTTTTTAAAGGCGGGAGAGGGGGAGGAGCATGAGGCAAGAAATAGGGGGTCCGCCAAATGGGCTGTTTGTCGTCTCGGGAGTCGAGATGAGAAGAAAATCGACAGGACGAGACGAGATTACGACCGACGAAGGACCCCCGCAGAACTTGCGTCACCACAGTAATATACTGCACGATGCACTCACAGCATATTTGGTGCTCTAGTAATAATTGCGGCTTGGATTTGGGGAGACGGCAGCCGACGTTGGCATAACTGGTGGCTTTGACATAATGGAGTACGGGCAGGGAGGCAGCTCGTGGCAACAATTGGCTGGATAGCTGTACATATTGGAACAAAGGGACATTGAGCAGATATAAAGCGTACACGGAATAGCGACGGTCCCAAGCGTGGCGGGATTCGCCCCAGCAAAACAAGTGCTGGATGAAAATAAATTGGTTTTGAATTGCTGAATGGGAGTGTGTTGTGTATAAGCGACGGGGTTGCCGAGTTGTTGTTTGATAAGAGCCTTTCCTTTTAATGGTTGACTGATTCATGAGCGATGTGTTGGTTATATATCTCTCGCTTTATTGGTTAACAATAGCTGCTGGAGTTGATATATCCAGCAGTCCTGTGAGACAAAATCGGAATATGAACTCGTCAACTCCAAGCACGATTAAATTAACATGTCGGTGGTTGGATAAACTTTGAGGCGTCCGAAAAACACATGGCATCGACAATTGTTAAAGAAATTAAATTAATAACAAACTTTTTATCTTAATCAGACCTCATAACACCCACCAATGTCAGTCTCCAAAAAGATAAATGCAAAAAGAAGAAACTCCAAAAAAAAAAAATTCGTTGTCCTCGACAGAGACAGGATTCGAACCTGCGAGGCCGAAACCATATGATTTCTAGTCATACCCATTAACCACTCTGGCACTCTGCCTTTGCGCGGATTTTGTTGAAGACACCCACACTAATTACATACTATAAACTGCTAGCCTAAACGAAAGAATCAACGCTATTGTTAGTTCTAGCTTAGTTAACTCATGATGTAACTGTACACCCAGTGCTATTTTCCGGCTGTTGACGCTATTTATAGACGATGGACCCCTTGTTTCGTTATTGCAGGACGGCGCCACTGATGGAGCCAGATGGCGAGCGGTGCTTTATCTGAAGCAGACCGGCCCAGTTTATAAGTGTCGAATCATGTGCAAGAAACCACAAGTCATACCCAATCATTATAATCACGATCGCCAAAAAAAAAAAAAAAGAGAGAAAAGTAATCCAAAAAGTAATTGTTTCTATTTCATCATGGCATATTCGCTAGTAACAAGCCCCCCTTTCTTCCCACATCCACGCGATACCATTCTCTCTCGTCTTGTCTTGTCTGTTAGTCTCTCTCTGTCCCCATCTATATACACTGCCCGCTCGCTTTTTGCATGTTTCTGAGCTGAACAACTAAATGAACAATGTGTGTGAAAATGAAAAAAAGTAAGCAAATGCAAATGGGAGAAAAGATAAAAAAGAACCATCAAATGATACCTCTCTCCCCCAGTTGCGTTGGTGGGCTTAAACAAAAATAAAAAGCATGACGAAATCTCGCATATACCAAAAACCAGAAATGCGTTAAAAATTGGATAAAAACAAAAACAAAAAAAGCAAGAAGCAAAAAAATAAACCTTTCAGCCACCTGTTGCGCCCCCCCTACCGTTGGTATCGTGATGTAAGACAGCCGTCATGAGTTGTGAATGAGATTTCATCCTTCCTTTGTCTATTTTGGGTTTTGATATTGCAAAAAGGCATCTCTTTCAGATTTTCATATTTGTGTTGGATTTTTTCTTTGTTTCGTCAACCTGGGTATCCACTATTCCTTTCTTCACAGGCCCTTAAAATGGTCGTGGTGGGCGCTGTGGAGGCGACTGGTCTTGTGAATTGTAGGGAGACTGTGAGTTGTAGGGAGACTGCGCGTGCGCCGCGCCGCCATATGGAGGCGGATCAAACGAGTATTGCTGCGAATCTGATGGATGATGGTAGACTGCGGGCGGTGATGGTCCCCTCAAGCCTGAGTCGGGGTTGGGTTGAGCGTTGTAAATCAGGCCGACTCTTTCATCGCCGGTTGGTGACATGATGCCGCCACTCACGCCGTGATATGCGGTTGTCGTCGGGTCTTCAAAGGCGGGGTTGTATGCTCCCTGAGGCTTTGGCTCGTGGAGATTGCTCATGCTCAGGGCTTCGTCGTTGGAAGTGCCAAGCTTGTAGCTGACGTCCTCCTTCCGGTTTTTGACGCCGCAGAAGAGCCAGCGCATACCTCTGCCAAAGGCCTTGACCAGATCCCACAAGTTCATGGCATCCCACAGCGCACGAAGACCGAGGAAGCCACCCCTGTTTGGCAGAGCGGGCTTCTCCAGACCAACAGTGCCCTTTGACGCATCAGGGCTTGGGTAGAAGCCCGAAGAGGCGCCGCGGCGATAGACTTGGTACGGGAAGGCCCAGATATGCAAGACGGAGAAGATGGCCATTTCAACGCAGAGCAAAAGGGCCGGGATGCCCACCTTGAGATCCGGATAGGCGAGAACGTCACCGGGCTTGACAATGTTGAGAGTCGAGGTACCGACGGAAATGGCCGAAGACTGCCAAAAGGACAGGAAGACGACGAGCTTGATGGCGAGAATCTTCAAAAAGAGGCTGTGTTCGGCAAGAGGCTTCGCAAGCTGAATGTAAAACTGAATAAGACAGTACATGGCAATGGTGACGGAAATGGCATTGATAACGAGAACCTATAATCACAACAGCCATCACGTTAGCTCTGTCACAAAAACAGCTTACCAAGCTTATAGGTCATGTAGTGTGAGAGCAAAATGCGAGTGGCTTGCTTACCCAGATGTGAGCAAAAACGGGAGAGTTGGAGCTCTCGCAGTAGCGTCCATAGTGCTCAGTGAGAACGGCGGTAATGGTCATGGCAACACGGATAAAGCAGTACTGGTAGACGCCGATCCAGATGATGTTGAACCAGGTGAGGCCGCTCTTTGGAGTGCGCCAGGGGCCTCTGTCTCCACCGCAGCACTTGGCGAACCAGTTGATGGGCAGGACCCAGCCCTGGATCGGGCGCAGGTTTCGAAAGAATTCCTTTTGCGTGTGCAGGTCGGGTGCAGAGTAGTGGCATATCAGGCCGAAAAAGGAAGCAATGGCAAAGGCCTCGTAGCAGTCTGAGATGACGGAGAAGTAGGTGGCGCGCCAGTACCATTGCAGCTGCATGAACGAGGAGATGGCGTAGACGGGGATCATGAAGAGGATACGGATGATGCTGCCGACGATGGTTAACTAGTTGGTCCACGGCCTTGGACCAGGTAGGTACTGCTTACTGTCGTTGTTCTTTGGGTTGTGTGTAGTGCGTAGCGTGCATAGCGATGAGGTACAAGCTCAGCACAACGGCGATGAGGGTACATCCTGCTGAGATGACGCGGGCAAGGTCGTGGAAGTTGAGAGGTCCGGCGATCTTGATTTCGGATCCCGGAGAGACTGCTAGGGCGTTAGTCTTGTGTAAAGGGTCCGGGCCGTCGTCGCGGGACAAGAGCAACGGGAGACACATGACGGAGCTTTGCGCGGCCGGTAGGAAGAAACATACTCCTCATATCCTCCAACGTCGAGTTACACGTGAGATTGAACCCCATTTTGGCGGATTACAGCGTCAAGACGCAAACAGTCGGTGTTTTTGGTTTGTTTTGTGAGCCCACAGGGGGGCAATAACCAGCTTGTTTGCCAGCAAATTGCGCGCGGGCAACTCGACGCCCTGACCAGATGGATTGGTTGGTCGCTCGCTGTCCGCAGCAGTCGTGGTCTATCGAGGCGTGATTGTTCGATGCTCCTAGGTCTAGGTCTAAACTATGTTTGTGTCGTCAAGTCGTGATTTCAGTTATGAGTCGTCGTCGCCGCCAGCGAAAATCCCCTTTTCTCCCTGCGCTTCTCGATGCGCCCTCTTCTATTTCTCGGTCGCGAGTCGGCGGAAACTCCGGAGCTGTTTTGGGTTTGATTCGATTCGGATCCAGCCTGGGTCGAGAATTCTACGGGTCCACGGGGGGTGAGGAAGAAAGGGAGGGACCTGGAGAGATTCTTGCGGTTTGGAATGCTGCCAGACAAGAGATGAGATGGAAGCGAGCGCCTTGTTTGTCGCGCTCCCTGGCAGCGAAGACGAAGAAAGGATGGAACGAGTGGAAGACAAGACCAAAGGCAGAAAGGAATGAAAAAGGAATGTCGCGGTGGATAGAAGAAGAACGAGAGCGATCGCCTGGGCTAAAGAAATAAGAAAGCAGACAAAGTGCGCAGGGCAGGGATCCAGGAACAAACAAAGAGAGACGACAAAGAAAATAATGTACCGTACCCCGACCAGGGGGCGTGTACATACGACATACGACATGCTCGGCGGCCATTTGTCATGGATGTCGGTACCCGTACGAGGTGCTGTGAGACGTAATGGCAGGGCGCTAAGACGGGGAGTCGGGCACACTGGAGAGCCGCTGCAGCAGCGCATCTCCAGCGGCTGTTTTAGCAGCACACAGGCATTGACTGATGGACTGAAATGGGATTTGATTCGATGGCCAGGGCTGCTACCTCGAGAAAAATGCATCCCGTTTTGGCTTCAATTTTCACATCTGGTGTTAGTCATGTGAAGCTCTCATCAAAGCAAACTTGCCGATGCTCTCACGTCTCTTAAAAGGACAGATGTACTCGTATCATCAACCACCATCTCACCTCGCACCTCTCACACTCTTTCTCACACTCTCACACGACGCCGCTAACAAACCCACAACGCTGGCGATTGGTCCCGGCAGGGGGAGGCTGAGTCTCTGCTGGTTCCCGTTTCAAGCAACTCTCTCGAACCTAAAAGAGGCGCTGGCATGTGTCGGATTTCCTCTAACCGCTAAAACACTAGCCTAACCCAAGCATGTGCCAGTACCTGGTTTGATTCATCCAGGTTCCTTTCACGAGACGCACGACAAAAAAAAGACAGAAAAAGTAGCCCGCTTTGATCCACCCCCCTCCCCTCCCAAGAAGCCAAAGGCGGGCTCCCTCCCGCTCTCTCTCTTTCTCGTGGGACAGTAATCGCACATTTTCCGCTTGCAAAACGAGAAAAAGCCAATGAAAGGACACGGAGCCGGAGCCCGGCGTGCGGAGTACGGAATAAGACGTGCCTGTGCCTGTGAATGCCAAGAGTCCTGCACTCCTGCAACGCGCGTCAGAGATTCACCTCATTTTGTTTGCAGTTCCATGTTCGCTTATTCAGCTTCGTATATTGGCAAACCTTATGCAAGAGAAGAGAGGCATCCAGATGGACATTCACAAATGTTGTTCAGCTTTACAGTGCATCTGTGAGATACCGATCTTCGGCCTCCTCTGCAGATCACCAGCATCACGAAGCCCATCCGCCGGCACCTGCAATATCAACCTTGAATCCATCTGAGCACCAAACCAGTGTATACATGTACCGGTACATCCCCTAGCAGCGCACATCATTCACTGCGCCAGCCCCTAGAAAAGAAACTGCCGCCTCTGCGCCATCCCCGTCCACCCAAAACTCCCATTCAGGGGCTTCAATAACGAGCGGCGCCGCCTCCCGCAAGACGTCACTGTGGGCTCCCCGTACTGTGTACTGTTCTCGTACCTGTACAGCTGCAGCCACAGCTACGGCACACCCCCTCCCTAAAGCAGTAAGTTGCTACATTTCTGCAACAATCCAATCCAATCCCACTCTCCGGCGCAAATTCTTAATCCTTTCCAAGTCCATCCAAGCTATATTGTAATGTATCAACTGTATAATATCGATTTCTTCCGGCTTTTTGCGGACAAGTGCATAGCCTATCCCCGGGGGGTTACTGATGCCTGATGCCAATGCACTCAATAATCAATACCGCCAAATTATTCTCCGCAGAAAAACGGTGCTTCTCTGGCCAGGGGCCATTCGCGTGTAATCCCCGACCCCGAACTCCGGCCTCGTTTCTCGTCCTCGTCTCGTCTTGATAATCATACTCATAATCTCATCAGCGAATCCAGATTTGTCTCATCAGCAAATCCAGACATGTATTACAACCGCCAAACTAATAATACTAATCCTCCCATCGTGCTCAGCTAAGCAGTACATCTCACTTCACTGCACCCATCTCACTTGCACCAAGATACACGTAAAACCAGCGGATATACAGCTACCCCCCCTCCCCAAGAATCCTCCGCAGATCAAAAAGCCTGCATCTCACCACACATACAAATTCTCCCCAGAAAAAAAGCCCAACATTACATACACGTACATGCACGCAGAGACGCCCAAAATAAAAATAAATGAAAAAAAAAACCCCCTCCCGTTCGGAAAATCGGCAATCTTGCATCTGCGCCAAGGCACGACGCCACACAATCTGACGCAACGTTCTCACATCGCCTTGCTGCTCATTCTTCAACCACATGACGGTTTACTAGCCGACCTTATTTTCTTCGTCTCAAACATTCCACGCCCCAAATGACAGCGGCAGTGCTCTTCACCTACGAGTAACATTCGATGCGATAGATAACTTGTTTCCTCCGCCGATATCTGGCGTATCGCCGTCCTATCGCCTCCTCTCCTCCCCTCCAATCAAGCTGCGCAGCACAGCCGCAAGAAGAGCAAGCATCGTCACTTACCCCAATAGGAATCTCTTTCAAACCCCCCCTTCGCAAATTTGGTGTCAGGATACAGCCACAGTCGGGACATTCTCGCCGCTGTCAAAACCTTGTATTCCATCTTCCACGTCTACAAAATGAAAAAATTACCACGAACAGCAATAAAGGCGATCGCGAAGCCCCCCGCCGCGCGATTACGCAAGCTTGCTACTCAACTGCGCCCAATCGTCTGAGCCATTTTCTTCATTCACCCAAGTTATTACATGAAAATGCATCAATAGCAAAGATAAGGTGTAGATAGATAGTACTTGTTACATCTGGCGCTTTGCTTCTCCTCAGCACCCAGCTCTCGTAGAATATTCGTACAGCCTCCCCATTTCCCTTCCTCCAATTTCTCCTATTTTACATATATTGTACATAGCTGGTATCGTAAATTATCGAAATCCCAGAAGTCATCATAATACGCATCAAGCAAGTAGCTCGCATCCAACGTTTCGTTATATATCCTCCCTTCCGGGGCATATGCCTTTTCCGTCTATGTGCCTACACCAGAAATGTATGCTTTGCTTGTTTTTTTGGTTTTGATAGATTGGATTTAATACACTCATTGATTCGAATTGCGAAATGTGCCTCTCTTGATAGATAGATCGGCAAAAAAAGAGGTTAGGGTGGGAGTAGTAGGCAGGTAGGTAGGTAAAGTAGATAGATAGTTGAGTTGCATTATTTTTTTTTCGCTGAATCGATCCCTCTCGGCCGTAGCATCCCGCCGTAAATGAAGACAATAAATGGGTTAAGATAAGACATGCGTAAAAAGACACCATGTTTCGCATTTGACAATTTTGTGAAAATGTGCCGCAGCGTGGCGTGAGCGAAGACGCTCCAATCCTTGGAAAAGAAAAAGAATAAAAAGACATTGATTTGAATCGTTGTACCAACGCCTAACAAAGTGGCCCCTGTAGCTGCCGTGCTACCTAGTCTTTTGCAAGCCAGTCGTGACTATGCATCCATATTGTTTTTTATCGCTTCCAGAGACTCCGGATTACCGTCGTGCTCGCTTTTCGCGGTCGCTCAACAACGCCCCATCGGCATCTTCTCCTCTCCTCTTGCGTCCTCGGTCATCCCTATGCTCCCTCCGCTGCTCATCCGTACGCTGTGTTCCGTCTCTCGGGTTTCCTCGGTTTGCTCTATTGCCACTCCTTTCGTCCCCGCCTCTGTTCCCGAGCCCTCCTTCGCCCCTATGTCGCGACTCTCGGCCGCTACTCGGCATTGCTGCTGCATCCCGCGAGCTGCCGTCTCGGGTCGACCTGCGAGCGTCTCTATCTTCTCGAGCCCCGCCCTCAACGGCATTCGCCATAGACCGCCTCTCTCGGTGCTCGTTGTGCTCTTTGCCTTCCCTCTCGCGCTCTCGGCTGCTTCGACGAGATGACCGCTTGGAGCGATCGTTTCGGCCATCACCACGGTCTCGTCGGCCTCGTTCGTGCTCTCCACGACCTGATCCCTCTTCTCCAGTCGGGCCACCGCTTCGGGCTGGTGAGTCATGCCACTGCTGCGCATCTGGACGATCAGGTGTAGGTGGAATCACGTCTCCTCCAGCCAGAACTTGAACGTCCGAGTGGCCGAGCATTTGCCGAGGAGGGTTAACGCGAGGTCCGCTGGGTCGTCCTTCGTTTGGCATGGAGGCCTGGGCCTGCTGAAGCATATTGTTGATGCCTGCCAACTGTCTTCTTCCACCGCCTGATCTTGAAGACCTGTCACCACTAGAAGCAGGGCCAGTAGGCACAGCAGGCTCCATTGGAAGAGATCCCGTAGAGGCTCTGGGTCCTGACCGCTCTGGATTTCCAGAAGAGTGGCGGCCATGTCCGCTTCCATGCCCGTATGGCGGAGGGCCTGGAGGCGGAGGTGGTGGAGGCGGAGCGTTGGGTCCAGGGCCGCCCATTTGAGCAAGTCGATCAGGGTGAACTCCAGATGAGGCGGCCGCGTTGCCGCCTTGCACAGGGGGTACATTCTCCTGTGCGGCACCACCAAAGTTCCTCATTCTATCAGGATGCGGTCCGACCGGAGCTGCTGAGGGAGCTGTTGGCCCATTATTGTTGTTGGGGTTGCTGTGCTCATAGCCACCACGACGGTTTCGCCCGGATGCAGGGCCTGAAGGGGGCGGCCTTTCTGGCGGCCTTTCTTGAGAAGGTGCCCGACCTGCGTCAGGGGCTCCGTATCGGCTGTCTGGCCTATTTGACATTACAGGTGGGCCGCCCTGTTGATTGTTTCTCGCAGCACCTCGTCCTCGTCCCCGCGGGCCCAGTGGGATATCCGGAGTGCTTGGGGGCACCGGGTTGAGCCGTCCATAGTTTTGATCTTGATAAGGCGGCGGCCGGTGGTCAACGTCCTGTCCCATTGATCTGTGGAAGCTTGAAGAAGATGCATCCCGCATTTTATCCATGTGGGCTCTGTCTCCATCACGCTCCATCCCCTTATTGCCGCGATAGTTCTCTCCGCCGGCTGGCGAGCGATCGCGGGCATTTCTTCCAGTAGACCGGTTATCTTGTTGGAAGGGATGCGCGTGCCTATCTTCGTATGGTCCAGATGGGGGCCCGTGCTCATGGCCATATCGTCCACCAGCACGTCGAGGAGATTGAGTTCTAGGCCCTCTCTCTCGTCCATCGTCCCTCACGCGCCCGTGTGCAACATTGTCATCACGATCGTCAATCAATGCGGCTCGTTCGGGATTGATGGACTCCATCGAATCTTGCGGCGCTGGTCGTCGGTTTCGCGCTCCACGATCCGGCTCTGGTCCTCGTCTTGTTCGATCTGAGTCATCTTGAGCAAACAGCGCCGCCCTCTGCGGATTCATTGCTGGTTCGGATGGCTCAGCCGGGCCAGAAGGAGCCGTGGGGATCTGAGCAGATGAGTCATTTAATCTATCTTGCGATCTGTTTGCCCAGGAATCTCTCGGCCAATCACGCTCCTGTTGTCTCGAAGGTCGAGGTGGTAGGTCTGTCGGGCCAACATCTCGAGGTGCCATCTCGTTGCCACGGCGGTCCATATATTCACGAGACCGATCTGGCCTATCCGCTTCCATGGTTCGGGAATCACGGGGGTCCCTGGCGTCACGGTGATCTTTGCTGCCCTCTCTAGGATCACGATTGTCCCAGTTCTCTCGTGGGTCTCGGCCATCGCGCTGCCTGTGGCCATCTCTGTCTCTCATATCACGACGATCGTGCCGAGGGTTCTGAGTATACCGTTCAGGGGTGAAGTGGCTCGGTATAGGAACATCAGGCCTCGTAGGAAGGTTGTGCGCTGGCCTGTCAGGCAGCACATGAGGGCGAGTATCATTATTTCTGGGGCCAAGAGAGCCTGGACCTTGACCGCCCATAGGGGTGCCTGATCGAGGAGGTCCGGACACGTCTTCCCGAGACATGGAAACGTCCCTTTTAGGGCCGGATGGCTTAGCAGGCAGAGAGTCCTTTGGCAGGGAAGAAGTAGATTGTGGTTTCCCATCTTGAACCTCTCCGTCCTCTCTTTCCGCCGTAGCCTGTCTGTTGGCTGGGGATCTGTAGGTTTGGGGTGTTAGTCGGAGAGAGATTGATTAAAGCCCTTCTGTTGGGCAGGGATATAATGTTCCAACGTACCTCGTTGGCTGTGGCTGAAAGTCCGGGGCTGAAGGTCGAAGGTTGGATGCAGCTGACTTGTCGGCTTCGGATTGAGAAGCACCGCCCTTTTTTATATTAGTATTTGTGATTTGCATATGCAGCGCTGGCACAAAATAAACTCACCGCATTGGGTCGAAAGGCCTGAACCATGACCCATTTGGATTTCCTTTTCTGCAGCTCCGACATAGCTCCTTGAGCAGCCACGGATAGATCCACTCGGTGGCCCTCCTCGTTCTCGGCTGCTGTCTTGGATGCAGCCTCTTGTTTGGTAATCTTTTGGAGTTGCTGTGTGAACTGGGTGGCCATGAAATCAATGGCAGGGAAATAATCCAAGACGGCCTTGAGAACAGTAAGAGCGTTTCTGATGTGCATCCACTCTGTCCCGGCCAAACAACTTTTGAGCGCTGTATTCAAGTTCTTATGCCAACGGAACAGGAGATCTTTGAACTGAGCATGCTCCATCAAAGTGTCCGATTCCCCGTCCTCCTTGAGACTGACAGCGAATCCAAGATATGGCCGGTCACTAGGCCCCTTGGCCTCTTTATCAAATGCACCCAAGCGAGGCTGATCTTTGCTTGGCCTACCCTTCTCGGTCGACTCATTCTTATGCCACCTGGAGAGATCTCGCAGTATCAAAGTTATGAATCGCCCGAGGTACTCAGCCTCCCTGACGGAGCTGGTGAAGATCAGAGATCGCAGCCTGTTTGCGTTAAAAAGTCGGTCGTAGAGAGACATGAGCTTGAAGTTAGGCGCCCTCTGTTCGTGCAACGCAATGATGAATTTGTAGGTATACTCAGCATCCGCGGGGGAGAGCAGGGCCCTAGGAAGGAAACATTGCTCCAGAAGAATATCAGAAAGGCTATCGGTCTTGATCTTGGGGTCAGGGGATATCGACTGGAACTGCTCGGTCAGGCATTCCATCCACTTGGTTTTCCGTTGGCGGTGTTCCTTGAGCTCCATAGAAAGGCTGAGCTGCTGTTTCAAGAGTTCCTGTCTCTTTTCATTCTTTCGCTCTTGGCCTCTACGGGACATGTCTGATCGGTCCCTCAGGATGGCTTGGCCTTCGCTCTCGAGCCGATCCTTTTCTTCCTTGTACATGTCCTCGGGACAGAACAAATCACCGAGCTGCAGGGCCCAGAAGACAGCATAGACTTCTGGGTTAATCTTTTGCCAAACCTCTGGTCGTACAGTCTCTTTGAGAGCCTCCACAATAGGCCGCAGAGGCGAGAGCGTCAACGCCAAATCGTCGAATTTCTGCTTGTTTGTTGTATCAGCTGTGGAACGTAGGCCGGGTGAAGGGTCATCAATTCCCACCTGTTCATCGTTCGTGGAAACGGCCAGACCCGATTTGTCCTTGGACTCCTCGCCCATGGAAATATCTCCCTCCTTGTCAGTAGCTTCCTGTTGTGCTGGCTGTGTGTTCTCCTTTGAACTTTCCGCTTCCTTTTGGCCCCAGGGATATAGTTTGTGAGAAAGGCTAGATCTTCCAATCAAGAAAGCAATGCTTGTGTCCAAACCATAGGAACTAAGGAGCTCATTTATGGAGGGAACCAGAGCATCAAAAGCTGACGGCTCAAGGTTGCTCCAGATGAAGTCGAGGTACTGTACTAGAATCTGATGAGAATCGTCTACCAGAGCTGATAAATACTTGATATGTGCCTCGTCTTCGGGAACCTGGTATATCGCTGACTGGCGATACTGTGCAAGGTTGAGAAGCACTCGGGCGGCAAGTTTAGAGTCAGTAAGAGCCTGTATGAGTCGTTTGGAGCTCCTAACGCTGTCAAACCGTTTATCCTGGCCTCGAATCAGCGTATGGCGGCGCAATCGGTCACCGCCAGCCATGGAGAGGATCTGGGCATCAGTAAAGTCCACTGAGTCGACAATACCACCCATGGAGTTGATAAATTCTTTCAGAATGATCAAATCGGTGGAATTGCCGCGTTGAAGCTGGTCATTGACGTATTGGAGAACCGGAATAGGATTGATAGCAGAATAGCGTTTGAAGATTTTGCCAGAGAATCTGGATAGCGCTTGAAGCCATTTGCTAGTCGTGAGCGCATGGTCAGCCTGAGTGCGGCTTCGAGATTTGCCAAGCGAGTTCATCAAAGACCAGACGAGAACATCGTAGGAGAGGTCGGTGAAGTATTTTGCGCATTCGACAAAGCCTTCGATCAGATTGGGGTACGACTCGAGCTGCTCAAACGCAACTCGAAAGACGACTCCAGGAGAAGAATAGCTTGTTTTGGCAAGCTGCTTGGCCATCTCGCTGATGTTGGTGAGTGATAGTCGTTTCATGGTTCCTCGTGTCTCTGCAGTGGCACGAGCAAATGCTAATCGCATAGCGGGCAGACGGGATATCTGTCCTTCGAACCATTCGGCATAAATAGAGTATCGTGTTGTCAGCGGGTACCGGCGGAGTAGCTCCCAAACTGCGTTTACGACGGAGACATTGGCCTTGGTATGGCTGAGAGCAGGCACGAGAAGCCTGCGAAGGAGGTCATGCCATCGGGCATAGTTGGACTCGGAGGTATCCTCGGTCAAGCTTTTGGCTCCAATGCTAGCCAACTTGGAAAGTAGAGTATCGTCTTTGCCAATGTTGACACCAGATATGTTGAGGAAAGTATTACACAGCGTGAAGATATCATCCACAGTTTGACAGACTGGGATGTTGTCGGCCCATTCATCCCAGTAGAATCGGTAGTTTTGACTCTCGCTTGTGTCCCATTTATCGGGAAATGGCCAACGCCAGATTTTCTTGACGGGCAGTCTGACGAGCCGAACACTCCCCTTTGCAACACCGGTCTGGTCCGCCGAAAATATTTCCTTCGTTGGACAGTCAGCTCCACCAAAGGGTTTTGGGCGGCTGTCGTTGAAGACTTTTTCCATGGAGACGTGTAACACGCGGTGAATTCGGGATAGGACTTCGGGAAACACCTCGGGAATCCATGGGAACTTTCCGAGAATAAACAATGATTCTGGAATGGCTCCAATTGTTAAAAGTTGGATAAGTAGCCTCACTTTTTGCTCCAATGGCTCCGGAAGATTCTTTTTGTCCTCAGTGGCGTCAGCAGCAGATTGCTTCTGCTCAGGCTCAGCCTTTTTCAGGGGCTCTCGTCTGGGTGCATTAGATTGTATAGGGTTATCGTCGTCGCCCTGGGGAAGAACACCAGCCATGAGCAGAGCATTCATGGGACCGCCACGCGACGCCTTCTCCTCTTCTTCAATTAATTTTGTTTGCTCTTCGCGAACACGCTCCATGTTTTCGTCAGGGGGTGAGAGATGAGGATAGAGGTCGGTGAGTGAAATGAAGCCGACTTTGATGAGGAGGGCCGCCAAATAGAGTAAATTGGCAGGGAGTACGTCGGTCTTATCCCTTAGCTCGCTGTTATAGAAGAGCAATTTGAATCCCAGGAGCTGTGCGGCAACCTTATTGCCTGGCGGTGGGAGGGTCATCGTCTGTTCCATCCATTGCTGCTCAATATCGGCCGCCGATTCACTGGCGTTGCCGTTTGTGAGCTTGGGTCGGTAGGATGCCAAGTTGGATGTTCCGCGCCCGCCAAGTTCGAAAAACGCTGCCAAATGGACTTCGCGTGCTCGAGCCCAGAATTCAGTATCTCGGGCCAGTCTCAGCTGTGCATTAGTTTCCTCATCCTCTTCGGTTGTATTCCAGTGAGGATAATCTGGCTGAGCCCAAGTCGGTAGGCCGCCGGTGTAAACCATAGAACTGAGTACAAGGTGGGAGCGTGGCCACCAAGAACTAATTCGCAGAAACTTGACAAAGAACTTGAACTGCTTAATCAGAACGGCGGCAGCAACGTCGAGAGTGACGTCAAGGACTCGGCCAACGTCCAAGTCGAAAGTTCCAATCAAAGCCTTGACCCTCTCAAACGTTTGTTCTGCAAGCTCGGGTGAGGGCGATGGTATGCTGCTAGTTGTGAAGAGCTCAGTGACGAGCTTCGAGTATCCTTCCGTCTCCTCTCGTAAGAGATTGTAATTTGCCTGTCGATAGAGCAGGTTTGTCGCCTGCCTTACACCTAACCTAGCAAAGGTATCCCTGATAAGGCCAAGCTGCTGAAGCAAGGGGGCATCAAGCACCTGTCGCATAAGCGCGGGAGAGACTTCGGTGGCGATGAGAAAATCACGAAGAGCCGGACGATACAAGTCAGGCTCATTGTCCATAACAATGGCCAGCGAGTCGAGGAGTAGTGTGTGGGGGGCCACGTAGGAATCCTTAATACCATCTGTCGTTTCATCTCCCAGAATCTCCTTGACGCATCTTCCGGCGTCAGTGGCCTCCAGCCGATTGTCGACAACAGCGTGAATAAATTCTTGGAACAAGCTGGATAGCTCCGTGATGTCTACATCTTCTCGCGACTGTATGCCATGTTGCACAATCTCCTCCCGCCCACGCTCTGTCCACGATCGGATCTTTTCCTCTGTGAGATTATCATAGTGATAATTTGATCCAGCTGGAGGGCCGCTTTCCGATGTAGGTTCAGGCGGAGGGATGTTGGTCGGCGGAGGTGAGGCAGGCGGAGGTCGTGAGAAGGCAGGCGGCGGAGGAGGAGGAGGTCTGGACACTGGAGGGGGGTTAGATGCTCTCGGAGCTGCTGGAGATGGCTGCGGTGCCTGCTGAGAGGAGGATGAGCTGGGCCTTCGCGATGCGGGAGGCTGGTTTTGATTTTGATTTTGGTTTTGGCTCTGATTCTGGTTCTGGTTCTGTCCTTGGCCCTGATTCTGATTTTGATTCTGATTCTGGTGCTGGTTCTGCTGATAGTTGTTGTGAGGACCACGATTGTTGTGGCCACGCGACGGGTTCCGTTGGTTGGCACCCCGATGCGCTCCCCGGCCTCGGCCTCGGCCTTGGCCCTGGTTCATGTGGTTCATGGTGTCGTCTCGTTCGTGAAGCGCAATAGCGGCGTCGCTTGGATTGTGTGGTGATGGTCTGCCTCCTTCGCCTGATGATCGATCGAGCCGCTTGCGCTTCTGCGGCATGACGCTCGAAGATGCTGCGAGGGATCGGCGCGTGTTATACCATTAGCGGCGGATTCATGGGACCATCTGCAGGCAATTCCAAGTGTTGGTTTGAGGGGAGAAGAGGCGAAAACGCGGCGGGATTGGCGAAGCTGCGAATGTTCGGGGCCTGGGCGGTAGCTGGTTGTGATAAAATGCTGAAAAAAGAGTGAAGGCTACAGCAGGCAAACGAAAGGGAAACAAAAAAAATTCCCAAGAGTAGACGGAGAGGCTTGAGCACAATTCGGGCAGGGTAAGTCGATTCGTGCCAAGATTCCGCAGAGCTGAACAAGGCTTTTCACAGCCCGCGTCCTGAGGCAGGTTTCGATGCTGAAAAGCTGCACGTCGTTCCAAAATCCAAGTTTGAAAGGCTCCGCGTGAAGTCGTGAAGCTGCGCTCCCAGCAGCAGTGCACGGACCACGGCAGCCTTGCGACCAGAAATTCAGGTACAAGCATAGACAAGCGAAGGTCAGAAAAAGCAAGACAGAGAAGATTTGAACACCCACGCGTTAGATTATACGCCTGTTTATAAGTATCTGCTACTATAGCTGTATTTCACTAATATTTACTACTATCTACTTTTTTTAACAGCTGCTACTATATCTGCATTTCTCTAGTAACCGCTATTGTAGTTATCAAGGATGCACTTCTTCATTGTGCTGTCTTGCTTTTTCTGTCCTCAGCTTGAACACCAAGTAGCTCACGTGATGCTACATTAGCACGGCTTACCTAACGAGTCGGTATAGTAATCTGACCTCCAACAAAGAGCCGGGGGTTGGAATTGCGCCACGGCTCTTTGAAATTCTCATCCTCCACAAATTCACTTGGCACATATTATATCTGCTCTTATTCACTCTTCAGCTACTGCGTTTGGATACATCACGAGGCGTTTTGACTGTTGTCGTTCTGTTGTCGCTCAATCTTTGATCTGGGTTCAGGTCCCGGGTATCCTGCTAAGCGTTTGCATGGTCTGCGCTGCACTCCGAGAACGGAGCAGAGTCATTACCTAGTAATTACCTATCACCTGCAGTTGGTTGTCAACATGAGTGAGACAAAAGGTGTCAATGGTGATGCCAAAATGAAATACGGTCAGTACAGCATATCCTTTCTATATACGTTCAAACACTATCTACCTCCTTGACCCTCAATTTACTTCTTTTCTGCTTCCCCCCTCCTGGCGATCCTTGGCCGAGTGGCCAAGCCCGTCGTTGGTTTTGAGTTACGAAATTTGATGTAAGATTTTATGACAAGAGTGGTGGCTGAATACCTGCAAGAAAGAACCCAGTCGCAGCCTGAGAACCCCTTTGCGGCTCTCATCCCCGACCAGCAAATAGCCATTGTTCCGGAATTTACACTCGAATCTGGAGTCACGCTATACAATGTTCCCGTTGCATACACCACCCGCGGCCGGCTCTCGCCATCTGGTGACAACGCCATGGTGATTTGCCATGCCCTAACCGGCAGTGCTGATGTGAGCGACTGGTGGGGTCCCCTGCTTGGTGGTCCAGGTAGGGCTTTCGATACCTCGAGGTTCTTCATCGTGTGCATGAACAGCTTGGGTAGCCCCTACGGCACAGCGAGCCCCGTCACGGCCAAGGATGGCGACCCCAAGAATGATCGCTATGGGCCCGAGTTCCCTCTCACGACAATTCGAGATGACGTGAAGTAAGACGCCCCTTTGTTTTTTTTTATTGCCTCCAACCCCAGTCAACACGGCACAGAGGGCTAACCTGGCACCAGTCTACACAAACTCATTCTAGATGACCTGGGCGTGAAGCAAGTGGCTGCTGTCATCGGGGGTTCGCTCGGGGGCATGTTCGTGTTGGAGTGGGCATATTTCGGAAAAGACTACGTTCGCTGCGTTGTGCCCATTGCCACGTCTAGCCGGCACAGTGCATGGGGCATTAGTTGGGGAGAAGCTCAACGCCAGAGCATCTACGCCGACCCAAAGTATGATGACGGCTATTACCCGTTTGACGATCCGCCTGTGACTGGGCTAGGTGCGGCTCGGATGTCTGCCCTACTCACCTATCGCAGTCGCAATTCGTTCGAGTCCCGGTTTGGCCGGAACATTCCCGACCCTTCAAAGGTTCAGACGATTCGAGAACGGCCGCGTCCCAGCACCCCATCGGAAGCTCATTTCCACATTCACAACGACGGGCACAACGTCAAGCGCACATCAGTCTCACGCAAGAATAGCCACAATGGGTCCGGAACCAGCAGTCCGGGCTCGCGATCAGCCGAAAATGCTGACCCGCAGTTCCATGGCCCTGGAAATGACCAAGAGGAGGAGAGCCTGACTGGAGGAGACAAGATGCCTACGTCGACGTACTTTTCGGCGCAGTCGTATCTGCGCTACCAGGGGAAAAAGTTCGTCAAGCGCTTTGATAGCAACTGCTACATTGCCATGACGCGGAAGCTTGACACGCATGATGTGTCTAGGGACCGGGCGGCAACGATCGCCGAGGCGCTCGCGCTAATTGAACAGCCATTGCTTGTACTTGGCATTGAGAGCGACGGGCTGTTTACGTTTGCCGAGCAGGAGGAGATTGCGCAGCACGTAAAGAATGCACGACTCGAGCGGATCGACAGCTCCGAGGGGCATGACGCCTTCTTGCTGCAGTTCGAGCAGGTGAACCGTTACGTGCTGGGATTCCTGAAGGAGATTCTACCTGATATCATGTCAGTCGAGGGTGGCGCCCTAGAGGAAGTCGGCGTGGGCCAGCTGACGAAGTCGAGCACGTTCGGCGAAGCTGAGGTGGATGATATTACTGCATGGTAACGATGCATCTTGTTAGTCTACGACCTGGTATTCGGGTTCGATATGGTAGTGACATTTGGTACTGGATACAGACTTGGCATCATCTCAAAACTGCAAGGTACATACTTGCTGTAGATATCTTGGCACGTTGCTAGTAATAGATAGCGGCTCATCAAAGAGCCACGGGTAAAATATTGGCTAATACTACGATTACGAGTACAACATGTACATACTGTTGTGTAGTTCCTGAAACACGATAAGATGTTGGGGATGCAGGGCCAATATACGGCAAGGGATCCCGTCACATGTGCGAGTGTTTGGCTGTCGAGACGGAAGAGACCTCTCGGAGGATTTTTGGCACCCGGACAAGGGGAGCAACGAATTATTGAATGTCGGTTAATCTGCTCCGTAACGCTGCGACGCTGATTTACCACATGGACGGGTTTCGCCCCGAGTGAGGAGTAAAAAGGACGAAAGCATTGATGGCGTTTGGACCAGGGGGGCTAGGATCCGGATCCTCAGTCTAGCTTCAACCTCTGGGCTTCGACACGGCCCTATTAGGTGAGCTACAGACAGTGGGCCGAGCTGCCGTCGCTACTTGCGTCTGTGTCTGTGCTCTGCTCTGTATTCAGTATCAAAAGGCGATGACTGCATAATCCGAGCATGCCTGTATGTACTGACCGGGGGGATGGATGACCCAGTCTGTTGCGTCCCCAGACGGCTGAAGTCGTATTTGCGAGCATTACTGTACGCTGGGCGGAGCTGAACGGAAGGAATACCATCGAGCTCCCGCAATCGTCTCTGGCTCGACACTGGAAGCTTCAGGCAAAGCTTGCGGCGCTTGACTCTGGAACGCGCGAGAGCCGCACGAAACAATCTAGATGCCTTTGCGCTGTGTGGATTTTACCAATCAGCGATAACGGCGATGAGTTGACGGCAATTTTGCCTTTTTCCCGCCCCCCTTCTAGCAACTTGTGAGATGCTTGACACACGTAGAAATGGAATTGGAATTCCGTCTGATTGTTACAAAAGAGTCAAAGCTCCTCCTCCCCATCGGTTTTATCCCCGCTAGCACATGATTATTGAACAGGGCGTGCCATGCGTCCCCTGTCGCTCTTCTTCCCGCAGGACCGGACAGCTGAAGCAACACGAGCAAGATCGGGACTGGGAGCCCCCTGATGCAATGCAGGTCTCCATTGGGGATGGCACAGCAAGTGTCCCGGGCCTGATCAAGGTGCTGACAGCTAGCTATGCGACGACGAGACGGAACCCCAGATCAAGTTGTATGCACCGGCCGTAGCACGATGCGATGCGATGCGATGCGATGCGATGTGATGCAAAAGCCCTGGTGCGTGACCTGAACCTGGCGTGCTAGCCATGTGTTTTTTTCTGTCGAATCGCGATTCCGCTCCCCACGCAGCATCTCGCTTCGAAGTTCTGCGGCATGCATCCAGCCTGACGAGATTCACAAGCCACAGCTCGCTCCCACGTGGGGTGCAACGGCGAAATGCCTCTGGTGAGCAGCTGGGAGAACCGACGGCCAGCCAAGCGGGCGTAGGGCGTGCTAGCAAGGGGCGATCCTTGCTGGCGTCAGATGTAGAGTGCATGAACCTATCAGGGCAGCAGTTCTGCAGCAACGAGGCCAGCCTGATTGAGGCTGGTTTGCTGATTCGACGATAACGTTACCGGCAGCGCGACCTACCTACTTTGGTACTGTACGAGTACAGTATGGTGCCTGTATGTAATGATGATTGATCCATTGTATTGTATTGATTGTACATCAATGTTACGAGCGGTACTGTGCATGCATGGGCATATCCAGGACTCTGTGCAACGGGCGCTGGAACTCATGCCGCATCCGGCTCTCCGTGCGAGAATTTAGGATCAATTAATCCATCAAGGATGTCGCTCCAGATCGGCGGAGCAGCGCTGCTGAGGCGTTGACGAGTTCATTCTGGCGGTGTATGGGCTTGTCGTCTCTCTGTTGCCGCTCCTCTCATGGGTTCAATATTATGCGAAAAAAACGACATTCTGTCAAGTTAGTCTCGCACGTTGCCACTCCACTGCGCTTGGCGTGCGCGAGTCAATAAAATGGCGTGTCAACGTGTTGCGTGTGTGCACCGGCCCGGTGATGGAAAGGGAATAACGGGCGAGAGACGCAGCAGAGAAAAAGAAGAAGAAGAAAATCGGGCTTCTCCAGCTTCGATTCGACGTCGAAAAGGCGGGTGCTGCGGAACTAGTGGCGAGCCGTTCGCCTGATTTGCTGCAAAGGCGAGAAAAAAAGGAACTTGATGACTGCGTGCCACTGGAAGTTAGTTGCTGGCTAGTGCTGTGGCAGCGAACAGGCACAGGCGTTCTGGAAGGGCTTCAGAACCTCGAGAACGCTGCGAGCCTCTGACTCGGAGCGCTGCAGAGTCCACAGGGGGCTTGCGCTAGGGGGCATAGGGCAACTGGCCAGAGCGTTTCTGGTGCGGGCGGAGGGTCGGCAAAAGGTCGCTGCGGGCGCCCATTGGCTGGCGGGCTCCAGCACGTGCAGTAGTCGAGGCGATCCACACGCAATCAATCAATCGCCATCCGCGGGCAGGGGAGAAGCTTTTTGCTGAGGATTTCGGCAGCAGTGCCTATCCAGTCCAGTGGGCTTGGCTTCTTTGAAAGAGGGGCCGGACGACGACGGAGGCTGGAAGCTTGCGAGAGGGGGGGTGAGTCGCGTTATGTCCATTCTTCTGCCGTGCTCAGTCAGTCAGTCAGTGTCTGTCTTCTCCCCTGCTCTCTGCCCTGCTCCGCCTTGTTCTCTCTCCATCAATGTTACTGTCACTGTACGGAGTATTGATCAATGTTATGCTGTGCTGACTGACTTACGGAGACCAGACCCAGACAGACCAGACCAGACCGGGGGCACGACAAGACGAGACGACCCAAAGAAAAGAGAAAAGACGTCAACTCGTTGCTTGTACGTAACTCGTACCAGCCCGCTCGCTGACCTGCCAGGCGAACCTCCTCAGCTGTCGAACCTTGGCAGCCCTTCTTTCGCCGGGGCTGGTGGCGGTTCGCGGTGGCTCCATCCATCCCATCCACTCGGCCGCATGTACGAGTCTCCATCCATCCAGCAAACAAAAGACCAAGCCGTCCCTCTTTTGCGTTTTGCCTCGTCTCACCCACCCGAATCCTGACTCCCGAGCAGCGCCTCCGTTCCATCTGGCTAGCCCTTCTTTCGGTGTCTAGCGCCTGATGGCTTACAGTTACAGGTCCATCCTCGGATAGAGACAGCCTGAACCTGAACTTGCAACACATCATCTACTGTACGAGTACGGCTCGCCCATCGCCTTGATAAAAGCAATCACCCGGCTCATCCTTTCAGCCTTACGCCAAGCTGCGGCGCACGCATTGTCCAGCCTTGAAAGCGGCCTACCAGTCTTTCGCACATGCGGTCTATACCGGAATCCTTCTGCTTTCCGTTGTTTCCTAGCCCACCAACGCCAAATTGCGAATCCCAGCAGCCTGTTGCCTGGCTCGACATTCTTCTTTATATGATTACGAGGGAGGCTCATCATTAACACGGCATCTACGAGGCCACGATTCTCCCGCTGTTGACCTCGAAACGGCCGCTTCTTATCAAATTTCCCCCATCTGTCCTCGCCGGTCCCCCATGTATTCTCCGTAGCGGCAACCAGGGCTCGTCCTTGCTATCCAACTGAATCATCTCAACGTCCATCCGCAATGCCTTCCTACATCGATGGCGAGATGCTGCCGCCGCCAGCAGCATCAATCCGTGGCCGCGACCACCACACGTATGGCGGCAACAATGCTTTTCACAACTTCTACAACGACTATTCACACATTACCGATCCCAATCTGCGGAGACGCCTGGCCTTGTCCGAGATTGACAAGGTCCCTTTTGGATTCTACCGTACGTCCCAACTCACCAGCCCTGGAGTTGCGACTGGTTGTCAACAGGGTTGCAAAAAATGTAGTTTTGTATCTGACTGACCCAACTTTAGATGTCCGAGCCGTCCTGGTCGCCGGAGCTGGATTCTTTCTCGATTCCTACGACATCTTCGCCATCAACCTCATTACTACCCTCCTTGGGCTGGTCTTTTACAGCGGCGATAGCTCTCTCAATGGCTACGGGGGCAACGACGGAATTCTACCCGATCCTGTCAACCAAGCGCTCAAGGCCTCGACCAGCGGCGGCATTGTGCTGGGAATGATAATCTTTGGCTGGCTTGCCGAGTAAGTTTGGCACCAACATGATGGAGGAACTGGTTTTCTGGAATGGGTTGTGCTGACGGGAATCTGCGGCTTAGTGCGCTTGGCCGACGCCGTATGTACGGCATTGAGCTCATCATCATCATTATTGGCACATTTGGCTGTGCACTTGCGTCTCCAAGTCCCACGATTAGTGCTGCCGGCTTGCTGGTATTCTGGCGCGTCATGATGGTATACAAGACCTCCACCCACCCCCTTCAATCCCGCTCTTCCGCGGCATAACAAAACTAACGCGGCTCCAGGGCATCGGCATTGGTGGCGATTACCCCCTTTCTTCAGTCATAACATCAGAGTACGGAATTTATCCGAAATGTCGCATCTCCCAGCATAATCACTAACTGTGTCTAGGTTTGCGCCGACACGCTGGCGTGGGGCCATGATGGCTGCTGTCTTCTCCATGCAGGGCCTGGGTCAGCTTTTAGCCGCCATTGTTGCGCTTATCACTACAGTGGCGTTCAAGAAACATTATATCGACATTTCGGCCGAAGGAGCCTGCGATTTGGCATGCAGGGAGGCCGCTGATCGATCGTGGCGAATCATTGTTGGCGTTGGGGCCATCCCTGCCGTCCTGGCCCTGTACTATCGTATCACCATCCCTGAGACACCTCGCTACACCTTTGATATCCAAAACGACATTGAAAAAGCTGATGCCGATATCCGAGCCTACGTGTCGAGCCGGCCAAAGGGCGACTTTGGCTCCATGAAGCGATCCCGATCGGGGACGATGACTACCGAGCAACCACTCGATGTGCCGCCGGCTTCGTGGCCAGACGTGATGACCTATTTTGGCCAGTTGAAAAACTTCAAAGTACTCGTTGGCACAACCATGTCGTGGTTCTTTCTAGTGCGTCTCGACTCTTTTATTCGGCTCTCCCCGTCGCTCATTTTTACTAACCTGGTTACAATGATTAGGACCTCGCATTTTACGGTCTAAGCTTGAATAATACCATGGTCCTTAGTGCCATTGGCTATGCCACCGGACGTACACTGTATCACAAACTGTACAACCAAGCCGTTGGAATGATCATACTCGCGTGTGCCGGGTCCATTCCTGGATACTGGGCCGCCGTCTTCACAATCGACAGCGTCGGCCGCAAGCCCCTTCAGTTCGGCGGCTTTCTCCTGCTCACTGTCATCTTCTGCATCCTCGGTTTCTACTTTCACCACTTGAGCGAAGGCGCGATGCTCGCCCTCTACATTGTTGCTCAATTTCTCTTCAACGCCGGCCCCAACACGACTACCTTTATTATCCCTGGAGAATGCTATCCCACGCGATACAGATCTACTGGCCACGGCGTTTCCGCAGCTTCGGGTAAGATTGGCGCCATTATCGCCCAGGTCATCAGTATCCCGATTTTGAGGAAGGACTCCCCTCCCAACTGCTCGGGCAACCAATGCTCGCCACACCTGAATCGCCTTTTGCAACTTTTTGCCCTCTTTATGCTTCTGGGCACCCTAGTCTCGCTTTTGGTACCGGAAACAAAGGGGATGACGTTGGAGGAACTTTCGGGCGAGGCCCGCACCAGCTACAACGCCGGATGCAACGGCAGTATCAACATTACTTCACCTCGACTGCGGCCGTGGAATCCGTTCAGCGGTGGCCGGCCGGCCGGGTTTTTCTATCCGCGAGCGCACGGTATTAGCACCTTTGGCAACGGCCGACGCTCCCCTCGGGTTGGCATCATGGAGTCCCCCGAGATATTCGCCCAACACGATCCATCCGAACAGAGGACACGCTTCTGGCGGAGACGAAACAGGAAATCTCAGGCCCGAAGCGATAGAACGGACGAGATTGCCCTTAGCCGTCGCCCCAGCAGCTTTCACGAAAACGCCGGCTCGGACGAGATTACGCTGACGGACGGCTTTATGGCGCCGGGCGGGGCGAGCTCGTCACGATTCCGACCACAATACGCGCAACAAGAATTGCCTAGCTGGGGAGCAGGCTGGGGAAGAATAGACAGGGGAGGGCCCCCTCCTCTGGCGACATCGATGCAGCTGCAAGATGTCGGATCACTTTTGAAAGACTGATAGAGCTGTTTCATTATTAGAGAGAAGAGACTACTACTCCTGGTTGTCTCACGGAACATATACCATTACCCATGTATATATGTACATTCATCAGAGCGATGGGCGTTTTTTTTTATATTGTACCCTTACTTTTTTCAGGATATATGGGGTTGTACGATTGACGAATCTGGTCATGTTATTTTATTGTCTCCTTTCTCTTTCCTTTCCTGTTTATACACTTTTCTTTTCTTTCTTTTTCTTTATTCTTGGAATCATTGGAATGGATATACCATTTGAGAAAGTTACCTGCTTTACCCCAAGGGGTGGTAATGAGGCTGCAGAGCAGAGTAAGAAGGATAGGGTTGGGTGGTCTAGAAGCATCTACATGCAACAGAAAAAACAAGGCGAAAATCGCCCGATGGCTTGCTTTGGTGTGGGCTGTTGTAGTTGTTTTTTTGGGCATGCAAATAAATAGAAGAGAATTTTCGTTGCTCCACTTGCAATGGAACAGACATGATTCGAGTTTTTGGTTGCCTTGTGACACATCGTTTGCGTGTAGAGCCTTGTGACAAATCGTTTGGGGGTAGATTTATGTAGAACTACTAGCATTTGTGTAGAACTACTGCAAGGTACTTGGTAGCGTGTATAATAATGCAAGTTAAGGCACTTGGCTTCGTTAATTCACAAGTCTGCTGTTGGAGATAGCAGTTTACGGTTCTTGCTTTACCTATCCGGCCACCGAGAGTCTCTTCAACATGGATCACTGCAATCAACAATGTGTAAAGCGAGAATAGTTTAGCCAAATGGGTAGTATTTCAAATTTCTATAGGCTATCGTGAGACACCCCAAGCACGAATGTTGCTGCTAGCTGAGCTCAGCTGGTTTCCTCCATAGCCTTTTGGTTACCGAGGCATCCCACATAGCGCCACACATGCGACTTTTTCAACCACTTAGGCACTGTGCTTGATGACCTTTTCCTTGAATCCGATACTAGTTGGCACAAGCTTATTAGTATTCTTGTCGCCGTAATCGCTGAGGAGAGAGGGAGAGAAGGGGGGGCAATAGGGAGTAAAACAAAGAAATGTACTAAAACTTACCCGTACTTGGCCAACTCCTTAATTAACGGGTTGTTGATCTCGGCGGTCATGGGAGCAACGATACCCTTCTCGGACAGGGTTCCGTCGAGGACCTGCTTGGCGGCTATTGGTGGCAAACACGAATTAGTGAGCTATTCCCCTTCTTCCGTGCTTCTCTTTTTCTTCTTTCGCCTTCTCATGAAGCAAGCATGCACATGAGGGTAAATTCATCTTGCAACGTACCAATACCCGCTGGCACCCCGACCAACTTTTCCATGGAAAGATATCCTCCTGAGCCGATGGGAGCGCCATAGTCGGCGAGGGTGGAGGTTCGGGTCTCGCGGCTGCCGTCCTTGTTCTCGATCTCGAACTTGTGCTGGAGCATCTATAGGGGGTTGATGTTAACGTGTGCTGTGTCTCGTTGATGTAAGGTGGGTTAAAGACTTACGACAAAGTCACGCTCGCCCTCCTCGTACTGCATCTTCTCCTCGAGAGTGGCGCAGAGGGTGTCGAGGGGGTTTCCGCGGGGGGTGATATTGGCATCGGAGAAGATGCCGACTGTGATCCGAGGTTAGCGATTTCTTCCACTACTTACCGTGACCAGTGGGTGTGCCAGGTAATATGGTACAGCTTGTGTCAGAGCGATAGGGGGATGGAAACATACTCCACTTGAGACCAGAGATCAAGCGGTCCTTCTCCTCGGCGTCCTTGAAAGATGTCTTGGATGAGACGGCGGCAACGAGATCGGCCTCGCTAGATGAGGGGGCGTTGAGAAGCTTCTGGGTAGCCTCCTTCCAGGGGATGGGCTGCTTGAAGTAGTCTTGCTCAGCGTCACTGAGGAAGCCAGTGTCCACGAGGACCTTGATGAATTCGGGGAATCCAGCATATCTCAGAGTCTGAAACACAGAATTTTAGTATCACGATAATCCTGTGAGAGTGGCTCGGTACCTACTCCACGGATAATGGTCTGTGCCTCGGGGATGTTGTAGCGCTCCTTGTAGATGCTTGAGTCGCGGTTGGGGTAAGCGACAAAAGCATAGCCTGGGGATTGTTAGAGCGCTGTAAATGGTGAGTAGTTAGTTAAGTAGACTTACCAGGGTAGATGTGGTAAGGCTTAGCAGTTGCCATCAATTCTATGTGTAATGGTGTTAGTATTTTTCATATACTGCCATTTTAAGACGGCGGATGTAGTAGTAGCGCATGGCGGGAATCACTGACCGGGACCGGCAACATTGACGATCTTTCCGTCCTCCCAGAAGGTGGCAGCGTTTCGCAGAGCAAGCAAAACACCTCGGGATCTATTTATATCAAGGTTAGACCAAATTGAATAAGGGCGCATCTCTATGAAATGCTGGGTGGATATTTCGGATGTCATATCGAGTTCCGGGCTGATGGGGTCACCTACGACCAGGAGAACCTTGAATTCGCGCATCGTTAGCGATCTCTATTAAAAGAGGTGGATTGAGAACTTGTTGCTGTGCTTACTTGTATCCAAGAGGGTTGTCTGAGTTTTCAGGGGCCGGACTATTGAAAAGGTGTTAGTGAAAAATCCCCAATTGTCGCATGCTTGGCATATTTACAGTCCTCCGCAGAAGCTCTTGAAGCTCAGAATCTTGCCGCCGGCGGCGTGGACATTGTTGATGGTGTCGACGGCGCTGAGGTGGTCGATACCGGGGTCAAGCTATGCAATCTCTCAGCATCTTTCCATCATCCCAGTACAAGCACGACTTACACCAATCTCGTTCATGACGGTGATGCCGGCATCCTTGGCCTGCTGGTCAAGCTCCATCATGGCGTCTGAGACGTAGCTGGTGGTGACGACATGCTTCTTGTTTCGGATGGCAGACTTAATGACGGCGGCGTGGTAGGTGTAGGGGATCAAGCTGATGACCAGGTCGTGCTGGGCGACGGCAGCATCGAGAGCCTTTTCATCGTTGACGTCGAGGGAGATGGCAGAGGCAAGGTTGACGCCCTGGGAGAGCTTCTGTGCCTTTTCGAGAGTTCGGCAGGCTGAGGAGGAGAGGCATTAGTGGAGAGTTGATGCTTGAAGAGAAACAAGACGAGCTGAGTCGAATCGAACTGAATCTCTTTGGGCAATGAGCTGCTCACCAACGGAAACCTCAACACCAGCTTCGGCGAGAATGTCGAGCGTGGGCTTGGCGACGAAGCCGGAGCCGCTATCATGACGTTGTTAGTGGGGGAGGGGCATTTGGAGTAATTTTTTTCGTCTTCTTCTTATTTCCTTTCTTATTGTAGTCGAGACTTACAGCAGCAAAGCACGTTGGGGAGCCATGATGATTGTAATAACGTCAATTGGTGATTGATTGACTTGTTTGAGGAAAAAAACGGCGACAGCTCTACAATCCCACAAGCCAAGAAAAAAAAGTTTGATGGAGTTTGTTATATGGTTGGTTGGTGGCGCCTGTTAGCCAAAGAAGTGCCGCTGCTTGCGGGAAGCTGTGGTGGGGGGAGTCACCGGCGAGCACGTTTTTGGAGGGGCACATCCGGCGTCGGAGCAGTAGAAAAGACTTACCCTGCAGCCGACGTCAATAGGTAGGAATTCACGATTTGATATGCATTTCAGAGACTATACAGGTGCAAAACTACTTGGATTCTTGGTTAATTGGCGCAGGTGAATAGATCTACATGCAGGCGTTTTATCAGCTTATATCAAAGAGTGGGTTACGGCGTATGAGTCCCCTCGCCGAAGATTATTAAGAAGCAATTGAGACGAGAGTAACCGGCGATTGCGTGATCGTCGAAGCAGAGAATCATGATATTGAGCTTGTAACTTCGATGGTTATCATCGGAAATCATGACAATTGGCTTGATCACCCTTTGTAAGAGTGCATTTTGACAAGAAGATAGATCAGGGTTGTCATTGGCTCAAGATAACTGCAGTATATGGTCCATGTTCTTGGGTACCTCCCTGATAGCATATCGCCTGCTCTATCAAATCGTCCAACTTCCATCTTCCTCCTTTCATCTGCATCCTAACCATCTCTTCTCTCTCACACTCTAAAATTGTATCCATCTACATGCCGCTTCGTCTATCCTCTCTCTATCATACACCAAACCATGGATGTGGTACCCACGACTCGCCCTATCAGCATCTACAACTCTCTGACAGCTGGCACGACAGCCACCCAACCTATGCAGCCGTCTGCCAGCTGAAATAACAAACATGGCTGGGAACTCGCCGAATTACCCTCGGGGACTTTTGAAGGAATAACATTCTTCCCCATTGGATAATTGCGTTGGCCCATTCTCCCCTTTTTCGAACTTTTCAACTCTTCCTCCGTTGGTGAACTCAACTCCTCTTGGAAGAGACAACTTCAAACATGGGCACCATTTTCAACAAAGACATGCCAGGCCAGGGTCTTTTGATTCCATCCATGTTGGAAACCATGTTGGAAATTGCGGACAGGCTTCGTGCATTGGGTGTATCTCACCCCGCGCTTCTGCCTCAGGTCAGTCCTCATGATATCCCAACAAGGTTGACGGGTTGAACAAATTTTGCTAACTCGCTTGTAGATAGTCGTGATCGGGGACCAGAGTGCTGGAAAGTCAAGCGTTCTCAAGGCCTTGACGGGATTTCAGCTTCCGCGTTCGGCTACTCGGGGCACTCGCCATGCCACAGAAATTGTCTGCCGACGAGAATCTACAGAGAGCGCAGTGGTGTCCATCATCCCACACAACCCATCTCCAGAGCGTGAGGAGCTCGTCGAAGACTTTCGACGATCGACGTACAGGATTCTTTCTGACGAGTTTCCAAAAATCTTTAAAGATGTAAGCATCTCTATCACGCTTCCTCATTGTCACATTATCCTGAAGCCAAGACTAACGGGAATCTTTGCAGGCCGCCAAAGTTATGGGTATTAAGCTGTCTGAGAATGAAGGAGACAGAGGCAGCGCTTTTAGCCTGGATGTCCTCAAGATCGAAATCAGCGGTCCAGATGCTGATAATGTCACGGTCATTGATGTTCCGGGCATCTTCGAGACTGCCATTCCGGGCTTGACGACTGAGTCGGATATTGACTTGGTGAAGGATATGGTGAATGGTTACATTCATGACAGCCGTACCATTATACTCGCCGTGCTTCCTTGCAATGGCGACATGATCAACCAAAAGATTCTCCAACTTGCAGCTGAAGCTGACCCACCAGGGAAACGGACTCTGGCTATCCTCACCAAGCCAGATCTTGCCGTTGATAATGCAACCAAGGCGGCTCTCTGCGATCTCGTCAACGGCGAGCGGCGAGATTTACCCCTCGGCTACCACGTCGTCGAGACTCTAGGCGCCGGTGACACCTCTGGCAATATGGATAACCGCCATCAGCAGGAGCTGTCTCTGTTTGAACAAGCTCCATGGAACACCATCACATTCAACAGACTGGGTATCTCAACACTCCGTGTCCGCATTAAACGCCTCTCGGTGAACCTAGCTCGCGCAGAGTTCCCAGCTATCGAGAGTGAGATTATGGAGAATCTCGAAATGAGTCGGGGGCTTCTCGCCGACATGGATCAACGTGCGCATGTTGGCAAGATTGCTTCGACATTCATGAGAATCCGAGAGTACCTCTTGACTGCGCACTTTATAGGCCTAAAAACAAGTTACGAGTGCCCCAAGATAAGATTAATTACTCAAATCCGTGCAATCAACGAGGCATTCTCACGTACCATGTTTGAGAAGGGACATGCGAGAGAGTTTTATACCGAATCCGAGCATTTTGTAGCTGAGAACCAGCTAGAAAGCTTTGAAGGTTCTGTGATGCCCGACGAATTGCATCCACCGGGTCGATCCGTCTTATATGATGAGAAAATTCACTTCCAAATTCCAAACCTCGCTGATGATGACCTGGGTCGTATTGTCTCGAACTTATACTGGTGCCCAAAGCCCAAGGAAGGCGGCATTCTGGAGTACATCCAAGAGCAGTATATCAATGCTGGAGGCTTAGGGTGGGGATCTGTAGGTTGTCAATTGGAATTCTTGAGCGGCATGCGATATGTCTAACATACTTCACCAGCCTACCTCTGTAGTACTGCAGGTTGCTTTCATTGAACAAAGTAGAAAGTGGCGACCCATTGCGCATGCGCACGTCTCCAACGCTGTGCTGCTTGTCCATGACTTCATACGCCAAACTTTGGAAGACTGTTGCCGTGATGTTGTTATCTTTGAGAAGCTCTGGGCATTCCTTTTGCGCGACCTGGTGAACCGATATGCGAGAGCAATGCGGCATCTTGACTTTCTGCTAGATGTTGAGTTTAAGTCTCGAACCATCCCGTATGACCTCCACTTTGAAGGAAAATTCAACCAGCTGAAGCTCAATGACCAACAGCCTGGCTCACAGCAATGTGATGGCACGCTGCCTTGGGGGCAACCAACGTCTTCATTCGAGGAGAGGATGATGACTTTCAATAACAACCTCCATACGTACTATGACCTTGCGCGACACCGTTTTATGGACGCGGTTTGTCAGCAGGCGGTTGACTACTATCTGCTGCATGACAAGGACGGTCCTCTTGCGGTGTTTTCGGACAATGTGGTCATGCGGATGACGGCAGAGCAGCTGGATAGGATTATTGGAGAGGACCTGGCAGTGAAAGAGAAGAGAGAGCGGCTGACCAAGGAGATCGACACCTTGAGCAAGGCTCTCGCGATTCTGAGATGCTGATGGATCTGTCTTGGTGTAGCTATGGGATCATTTGAGGGAAGGTTCCTGCTAAATTACGAGTGTTTTGTTGTTCGATGGATAAGGAAAAGTTAAATATGTTCTTGAGCTAGTCATGAGATGCCTGAGGTAGACTTTGTTGTTCACATGCTATAAGACAAGCATAATAAACTGATGCTCAATTTACATTTTCCACTGACAGTAATTAAAGCAGCTGGCAAGGAACTCGTATCAAACTCGCAGCATTGACAAAACAAGAAGCGCAATAAACCCATCCGTGTATTATGATTATACCACCAAACCACCGTCACCACCACCACTCAGTCACATGCACAGTCACCGCATGTGTCCATGGCCTCGGAATGAAACTTTCCGTCTGAGCTGCATCCCGATTTGATGTTGGACGCGGAGCAGAAGCCCTGGACCTTGTCGGGACAGCGGAATTTGCGGTTCGGATCGATGGAGTTGGAGTCTTGCGCCTGCTCGGTTGGGAGGGCGAGGACGGCTGGGAGAAGGAAGAGGAGAGTCGCGAACTATTTTGTTCGATTGGTTGTTAATTGGAGTTTTTCTTCTTCTTTGTTTATATCTCTGGGAGGGTTTTGTGTGGAATGGAAGAGGTGTTATTCATAACTTACCTTCATGGCTGTTTGTAAAAGTATCTTTTGTATGTATTATATGCGCCTCGTCGTAGATCCGCGTCAAGCAGCGATCTGTGCTCTGACCAATTGACCCTTCTAAACAAAAGGATCTTCACTTCAGAAAGAAAAAGAAATAAAAAGTGTGTCGTCTGAACTTTTGATCTGCGACCGAAGAGGATCAAAAAAAGGGCACGAGAATCTGGGGACGATCCCTTGTTAAGTACTCGCTTACTGCGTACACCTTCAGGGTGTCTAGCTAGAAAGAAGAAGAAGAAAAAGGAAAGAAAAAAGGTATCGTGGTATTTACTTTTTTTTCTTTCGGATTTCTTTTTTTGGACGAAATGTCTCACAACGCCACCGGCAACACGCCCCCCTGCTCTTCCTAATTCCTCAGCTGTCAAAGTCTTGACAAGCTCGGGGATGAGCTGCCTGTGCCGAATACTAACTAGGTAGCTGTCTGCCTCCACTATCCTATCGCTCTCGTATAGCTTTCCTTGGGGGGGGTTACTATTGTCATTCCAAGGGTTGGCTAGAACCCGAGAAAGGGGCGAGAGAATCAAGACTCGACGACGGAAATAGAGGGGAACTTTTGGATATGCAAGGGAGGAATATAGCTTTACTCTTCTAGCTGCAATTAGCGGCAGTGCTTTTTCGCTCTTCGCTTTTTGCTTCCTGGTTCTAGGTTCTAGGTCCTTGTTTTTAGTATGTATCACAAGAAAATGTCTTGGAAAATTGGGCGTGGCAGATGTCTTTTCCTGAAAGTGCCAAGGTTGGTGGCACGAGGTGGACGGTGGATGAATTTGACAGGTTGATGCTAAATATAAACATGAACTGCTGCAAGCACTCAATGCAAGGATCAGAGGCTTTAATGTTGACATCTAGTAAACAAATTCATCCTTCAATTGAGATATGTAAACAGGATAATAAAAAGCAAAGACTCAGAAAGTCTACCAGGCTCTCTCTCTCTCCAAAAACAAACCCCCAAGCAAGCAAGTATGCGATATCAAGAAAAAAAAGGCAAACGACCCAACACTCCCCCCAAAGTCTCATAACCCAGCTGCCAAGCTACTTGCGAAAAGTTCTATAATTACACCCACACTGAGCACATACATTAGCACATAATACTCCCATACTAAAAATATCCCGTCCTGTCGCCTGTCCCGCGTCTTGAAATGAACCTTTTGCGGCGTGGCTTTAAAAAGGGCACGCGAAAAATCCAGCACACTAACTCATTTCGCCTATTCGGTTCTTTTTTGCCATGTCTCTTGTCTAACCTCAGCTTTTTTGCCATCAGCCACAACTGGTCACCTCCCTTCTTAAACTATAGTACCTAGTCTGGTGTCTTTTTCGTTTCCCTTCCGGATAGATTCCTCCGCTGTCATCGAACACAAGGTGAAGGATCACGATCACGAAAACTAGTGTCGTGAAAATACATTCCATAAAAAGATGGTTTGTAACTTTATTTCATTGTGCTAAAAATGCTAAAGCTATCAAAAATCCAAATCCTCCGCCACCGTGTTTTTCACGTTCATATCCTTTCGTCCTCATGTCAGTCATTAGCGGGAGGAGAGCCCATGTTGTTGCCCTTCACAGGACAGGAAAACACCCCCAAAATACAATGTTTCCTCCGTATCAACTCGGTCGTTAAAGGGGCTCAGTGATGGTAAAAATAATGAATGGTGGTGAATATTCCATGCCTTTTTTTCTGCCGCATCGCCCGCAGAATATATATTCAACCATCCGAGTCGCAACAAAACAAAAAGCGAAAAGACCAGGCAAAAAAAGTCAAATTGCAGTAAAGCCTCCAAATCAACAAATCAAACAACAGCCAGGCAGATTCTGTGTAGCTCATTCATACGTTTTTCGCATCTTGTAATCTCATAATGTCATAAGTGCCTTTTCAGGCAAACAAAAGAGAGGGCGAAGAAGAGAAGTAGGAAAGTCATCAATCAATAAATAGACAGGAAGAGAAAAAAAGATATCGTCATGTGAAGGAATGGAATAGGATGGTAATGGCAATCCCGTTTAGGAAATGTCTTCCCAACTGCCATCAACCTCAATGGTCGTCCCTAGGGCCTCTCTACCCTGTCGAATCATGTCTTGTAGTTGTTTGTTAAAGGCCGACATGCGCTCGTCGTTGTCGCGCTCCTCCATTTGGCGGCGAGCGGCCAGCTTCCTGGCTTCAGCGTCGAGTCGCGGGCTGGCGTCAATCTCATTGACCCTACTGGTAGCCACTGAGGCTATGCTGCCGCGGCGGCGATGCCCAGACGAGGCCGACGGATCGGAAGACGACGGCACGACTGTGTGTCGGCGCCTCCGGCCCTGCTCAAAGGTCGAGAGCGCGGCCGACGATGCGAGGACGGCTGAAGTGTTGGCCTTGACAGGGATCCTGCTTGGGGTATGGGAAGGGGTAGGCGGCTTGGGCGCGCTGGGCGCTTTGAAGGAGGCAAACGAAGCCGCTGATGCCGACTGCAGGGGCCTGAGGGAGCTGGCATCAGACATCCGACTACCCGGACGGCCTGCAGCACGACTGGCAGGGCGAAGAGGAGCAGCGTTGGAGGTTGTGGGAGTAGAGAAGCTGCTTGCAGAGCTCATGCGGCGGTCGGTCACAGGCGTCTGCTGGGTACGATGGCGCGGCGATGGGAGAGCTGAGGAGGGCATTCTTCGGGGTGTCCTTGTCTCAGCTTCGGGCTCATGAATCATGACCCAGTTCTTGCCCAGCTCGCCTCCGTTCTCTGTATGCCTGCGTCTCTTGGGCGCCGGACCAGTAGGTGTTGATGCACCGCTGTCGTATGAAGAGTCGTAGCCAGCATTCTGGTTGTTGTTGCTGTAGTGGTCCCGTTTAGGGAGTTGTCTATGTAGACGCCGTCCTCTTTCTCGGCCGCCAAAGTGATAGTCGCGGCTCGGTTGTGAGTTTTGCTGCTGCAGCTGTTGTTGAGAGCCGCCCTGGAAGTAATACGTCTGATCGCTGTTGGATCCCGTCTCGTCCACGCTGACGCCTGCACTCGTCATCTTATATGACGTGCCTCCTCCTGCGTAAAAGCCCTTGAAGGCACCCGCCTTGCAAAACTCCCACACACGGCCAACGACGCCTCCGATGGTGGAAAAGGCAAATGATCCCCAGCTTCCAGATTGTGTAGACTGTTCGGGTTCGGGCTGGGTGAAGAGCGGCGTCGGCCCGCCGCTGGAATCGTCGTCTCCTTCGTCTCGCGATCGCTTCGTGCCGAGGGCTCGTCTGTAGTCGGAGTCGGAGTACATGCTCTCGCCCATGGCGGCGTCGGCGTCGTCTAGGTTGGAGCCGATGACGGGAGAGTGAAGCTGGCCGGCGAGGGCATAGTTTCTCGGGGCGCTGTCCATGTAGACATCCTCAAAGAAGCTGCCAGTCTGCATGCCATTGCTGCGGCTCCATTTCCGCTTGGAGGACTCGGTCGCATAGGTCGACGACGAGAGATAGTCGGTGCTGGAGCTGGGCGACACGGGCGGCCGGAACAGGCCCGGGTGGACGCCGTCGTGAAACGTGCCGGACATGTGGTAATGCGAAGCGAACGTCATGATTCTGTCGATTCTTCTTCTCTTCTTCTTCTTCGTCTTCGCTCTGTCTGTCTGTCTGTCTCCGCCTCGGCGTCGCAGTCGCTCCCGTCGGTTGGCTGGTGCAAGAGCCGGTACCGCAGATGGAGGAGGGCTGCTCGAAATGAATCGATCGATGCCTCGCTGTGCTGTCCAATGATTCACCGTCCCCAACTCGATTGCCGTTCTACCTTAGCTGGGCAGAGCTGAACCGCACAGGACAGGCAGTGAATGAATGGCGCTGCCCTGCTGACGTGCCGCTGCTCTAGTCCGCACCGTAACTTTGGCGATGGTGTGCCGTCTCTCGCTCTCCTGCTTTGTGCCAACTGCTGTGCTGCCTAGCCGCTGGAAAATGTGTTGCTTTTTTTTTTCTTGCCTGGCTCCTTATCGCCCACCTCGTGACCGTTGTAAACCAGGGAACAAGGAAGAAAAAAAGGACTTTGTCACACCCTCTTTTTCTCCTCTCGCCTGCTGCGCCTTGGAATGCGGAGGTGGCGCCTCTGATAAGCCAGCAACCCACGGCGGCAAAGACAAGGAAGAGTTAAGTTCAGTAAAAACAGGGATATGGCAGCGACGCAATCGCCAATCCCGGAATTGATATGTGAGGTTCCCGTGGCTGCAGTGCAAGCAGCACTCACTTCGATAAGCTAGTGGGCGAGTTCCTGCAGGACACACACAAAAAAAGGGGGACGACTATGGCGGTGGGAAGCTCAACCACTGATATACTATAATTTTCGAGCTCTTTTGTCTCTCTTTCCCCAGCTTCTTTGTTGGAATGTCTGGACAGCGGTGAGAGTGAGTGAGAGACAAGTGAACCGATGATTAAGTGGGTTTTGCGCACGCAGTGAGTGTGGCTCGTCTCGCCCCCAGCCTCCGCAGTTTCTCAGCCCTGGTCACTTCAGTTGCTTGCTTGCTCGCTTCTTGGGAGCTTGGACTCGAGCGGGACTGCAATTGACACAATTTGTGCTTGTGCTTGTGCGTTTGCATGAACAGAAGCAATGGAAGCAATCCGGTTCGCCCGGCCAAAGGCTTTTAGTGGTTTGGCGGAGAAAAACATTCTCCCCACACGCACCGGCGGGTGGTCACCAGGCACAAACAGCGCCGCTAGAGGTGTTGCCAGGGGCAATCACGAGATGGTGACAGTATCAGTATCAGTATCAGTATCGATATCAGTATCTGAGATGTCAACGTGGGATTCATCGTCGTGTTTGATTGATTGATTGCTTGCTTGCTTGATACCGGTAATCATTCATTCACTCACGCTTCCTGTATGTCGTGATTGAAAAGCAAAGCCAACTACAGAGATGCCACATGCAAGCACACACTCACACTCACATACACACAATTCTATAAGCTCTCTATTATATGCCCGCCCGAATGTGAATTCGCCGCCCTTCTTAAACAATAAACCAAAAAAACACAACAACTACCAAGCCTCGCAATATCATTTTCGCTCATAGTACTCGTCCTGCCCACGGCTCGTCTCCGCAGACACGCCCCCCTCCAAGCCCTTCTCGCCGTGGACATGCTCCTTGTTCTTCCAAAACTCGTCTCTCTCCTTGAGCAGCTCGTCCGCCCACTCCTTCATCTCAGGCAGAGTAACCTTGGTAGCGACATATGCAAACTCTCCCAGGTCCACATGTCCCTTGCCCTGCTTCTCGTACTCGACCATCTGCAGCATCAGCTCGATCTTGTCCACGTCGTGTACAAAGTGGCTGTCCAGTGTCTTGGAGTCTTCGTACTCCTGCCATACCGCCCGGATCTCAGCCCCAACATCGCCTCCAGCAACACTCCGCAACAGATTCTTGGTTAAAAAGTCCATCGTCTCGGCCTCGCGTCGGTTCTTCTCCGTCTTGGGAACGCCGTCAACTGGTGTAATGTCTCCGACCAAGAGCTCGGCCATGTCGTGGATCAGCGCCATCTTCATACACTTTTGAAGATCCAACTTCTTGGCAAGCGCAGGAGGCGCAAACATGGTGATGAGAGACATGCGATACATGTGATCAGAAATCGACTCGCCTCTGCAGTAAACCCTCCAGTTAGCCGTTGAGCTTCAGTAACTACGCCACGGTACTTCCCAGTACTGACCTTTCGATTCCAAACCGCCTCCATCCCTCGCGCTTTGTAGTCTTGAGTCGAGAAAGCATGTGGAAGAAGGGAATCGGAGAGCTGGAGCCCTCGGTAGGCGCCTCGCTGGGAATCTCCTCGAGCACTCTGTTGACGGACCATTCTCCCGACAGCTTTACGGCCGGCGCAAAGCCCAGATCTGCGTCGTGTCAGCTGCGTTTGCAAACAATGAGGAGCCATGGTGTAGGCCTACTGGCAACAACGTCGGGCACCTTTGCGCCATTCGCTCCCTCTGTTTGCGATCCCATCGTGTCCAGCTGCGTTGTGTTTGTGGTCGCCGTGTTGGTTCTTATCGCTTGTTATCGGCAATCTTTGTCGCGGGGTTCTCGGCGGGCAGGGCAGCGGGTGGGTTAGAGCGCTGAGAATATCTGAGGATGAGAACACACAAGAAAAGAAGTTCTCTTCTCAATCTGAGTACGGAACAAATTAATAAGGGAGAAGAAAGAAGAAAGAAAAGGAAGAAAAAGTAAAATGGAGAGGTCAAGATAAACAAGCCAGCGGCACGTTGTTACTGCACTGGATCCGGCGAGACTTTTCCCGTGTGAGTAAACTCGGCGCCCCATAATTTTGTATGGTAGCCTGTTAGTGAGGCCAGCGGCACAGGTGGAGCCCTCTATCAAGTACAGTAATGGCCAGACAGGGGAGACATGGCCAAGTTCAGGAATATGTTTTGTCAACCTAAAACCTGTTCATTATTGAGATGCTCATTGTAACGCAGAGTCTTGACAGCTGACGGGCCTTGTAGCACAGGTAATATGTCAGCGTGATTTATTTGGTTGCAGCTGTGCATTTCTGCGTTGTATTATGCTAGCACCCGTCATCTACACTTTGGTAGCAACACTTCATGTGAAAGTCGAATACCTGTCTGAAGAGTCCAGACGACATCATCATGAGCGGCACGAGCTAGACCGTACCTATCCTGATAAAAAACCCCAAATATAATCCATATATCCCAATTTTGGCCATGTAAATAAAAAACATAATAATTAAAAACCAACAACCGATAGAGCCGCCAGAGTAAAAACGCCCAAGCCATGTAAACTCCAAATCTAGTGCCAAGACAGCCATGAGGAACATCTCGACGAAAAAGTAGGGAAACAGCTAATATCTACGTAGTTAGCCAAGTATTAGATGCATTGAACAAAGTCCACATCACTTACGCCTTCCATCATGACAACAGCCAGTTATCGTTCTCTTCTTCCTCTTCACTCTCCACAGCATATTCTTCTACCAGTTCATACCACGGCGGCTGAGGTTGATCCGAATCAGGCCCTCCATTTCGGTTGGGAAAGATGAAATTGTAAATCGTATTCACCCGTCTCCCGACGACCACGGATGAAGTCAGTAAGAGGAGGATGCCAATGATAAGATAGGTAGGTCTCGCGACGATGTTGAAGTTGCGATAAGCGTTAACCATCTCCGTCCCTACCAAGGGACCCTCGAAAGACGAGTTATCGTAATCTTCGAACCAAAGCATTTTTGTAAATTTGTCGATTTCTTCGGATCAAGAGGATGGGAGATGGGAATGTAGACCTGGATGGAGTGGAGGCCTATCTTATAATATATTTCTTTAATCTACCTTACACCTGGGCGTCTCTCTCTTGAAACGCATGGGCGGTTTAAGATTTGAGGCTGTTTTAGTAGGTACTTCAAAAGCTTCATAATGGCGTAGTAGTACCAAAGCACACATCGTACTATAGCCCACGCATCTATTGATAACCTTCCTCGAACAAAGTATCCTTCAGCGCCTGATATAGGTAGCAAACAGAACGCCAACATACAAGGAATAATCGATGAGATTGTCGACAGATTGGAGAGAAAGTCTCTAGAATATCCGATGCCCATGTACGCATTACTCTCTTCTAGGATACAGCCAAGGAACAGATAAAAGGAGAAAGCAGCATGCAATGCCTATCTATGTTTGAGCTTGCAGCATTTGTTCTCTACCCACCACGTTAAGCTCACCATACTTTCATCTTCACAGCCACGAAACGTGCCTCAGCCCATTCAACCCCCCTAAATGGCGCTCTCATAAACCCTATCATCTCCCACGCCTCCACCCCCCTTCATACGCTTTTCTCACCTCCAAATCTCCCTTCGAAAACCCTCCGTCAGCCTCTCGTCCTCGCCATAATCCTCCTGCCACCCCGTAAACCCTCGCTCCAGCAGATACACCTCCTGCTCCTGTGGCGGCGCCTCGCCCAGCGCCGCCAGCTGCGCGTCCCTCTCGCGCAGGTACTTGAGCGCCGCAAAGGGGCCCCGCTGCTGGCTCAGCGCGCAGTGGAAGATGACTGCCTTCTTGTCCTTGAGTTTGCGGACGAGGGTGGGCATGAGGGCGTCGATTTTGTTGCAGGGGATGTTTGTTGAGCCTTTGATGTGGCCGCCGATGTAGTCTGTTCCAGCATTTAGTAGTTGCCAACATCAAGATTGTAATTTTGAGATGCCACTAGTTTGAAGTAACCATCACCAATCAGGGCATTAAAAGGGAAAATGAAATGAGAAAAGAAGTCCAAGTCACGACATACCGACATCTCGAACATCGACCACGGCAAAGCTAGGTTCCGCCTGCTCCTGCTCTGCCAGGATCTTCTCAGAGAGCGTCTTCGCAGACACTCTCTTGATGGACGCTACAGTAACGTTCGACATGCTTCTCGTGGGAAAAAGCCTCTTGTTTGCTGAAAAAAGACGAAATGCGCGCATATACTTGTGCTTATATAAGAGATCGACGCTCTCTAGTGTCAAACCCAGAGGTTATTTGAGGATAAAGACAGCGGCAGAGAGGAAGAGAGTGAAGAGAAGGAGACGTTCTATTGGTGATGAAGTGCCGAGTGTGTGTGCCTGAGCAAGTATAAGCCGTTAGGCAGTTACGAGTATGGAGGGAACAATTTTAAGCTAGCTTGCATCTGCTGGCAGTGGGGGCCGTGCGTCCAATAAAAGCTCGCCAGGTTGACGGATTGGTCTTTGCCATTCTCAGAGTCAAGTTTGCGCTGTTTCGATTCGTTTCGATGGACTCGTATCACCTTTATTGGCCCATTGGCTCACTACACAGTAGGATATTGGGTAGAGAAGGGAAGCCAAGATGAAATGTAAAAAAAAAAATATCATTGATTCAAGGGTATTTTGTTGCGTGTACCCCTTCTACTCCGTTGTCTTATACAAATATATACGCACATAACAAACACACCAAGCCCACTTCAGAAAGTGATTGGTGTCCTCCATCATACATCATTGTAAAATAAAAGGAAAGAAATCAAGCAATTGCACCAGTCGCCGGACTCTCAAGGAAACAAACACACTTCGTACGCCCCGGATATTCCCAATGCACTCATGCCTTACCAACCCACCCTGCGTTGCTGAAAAAGTCAAATAGTCTAGCTCCTTTTTGTGAATCTAGTCGGCAAATCTCCTTGGCTTGCTTCTTCTTGAGTGTCCCATTGCCCTTGATGGCTTCCTTGAGGATTTGCTCCTTGATCATCAGGTATGGCTTAGGTTGTAGCCGAACCACCTCGCACAGCTTCGCCTCCTCTGGTGTGAGGAGATGCAAGTCGGGGGCGTTCTCTTGCGTTAATTGCAAGGGTTGCACGCCTGAAATGGGCTGTGGAACATATTTCTGCTTGCTTGGGCTATGGCCATTGACCCCGTTGATGCCGTTGACGCCGTTAACCCCATTAGTGTGGCCATTGGTCAAAAGCTTGACGTCCTCCCCATTCGTTTCTCCATTGGTTAGTGCCGAGCGTATTGGCAGCTCAGGGGCGATGAGAAGTGCTGCACCGCTTGGAGGTTCTGGGGGAGGTTGGGCCTTTGAGCGCTGGCTGGATGCCAACCGCTCCCTATCCATGGACCCCATAGGTATGGATTTCTGTATCCGGCTGGCCTTTTCATTTTCATACTTTTCGCCGCTTCGGAGGTCCCCTATCCGCAGACTGCGCCATTCTTGGAGTTGAGCAATGGCCTGCCTGAGATTCAGCTCATCTTGCAAGCCCTGAGTAAAATCTTCGAAATCTTTGTGGTTCATAATGCGACCAAAGGGCTTCGCCCTCTGCAGCAGGTCTTTTTCTTCCTTGGTCTTTCTCTTTTCATTTTTGGTGTTTTCCCGGTAGTCGAGTAGATTGTGCTCAAAAATCACCTTTTTGCGTTCCACTCGCTGTGTGAGACGGCAGTTGTAGATTTCCATTACAGTCAGCTTGAGCTCCATCTCGGGCTCAAGCTCACCCGTTCTCGGATTCAATCCATCACCGGGGTCGAACTGCATGAGCTGCACCGCCTCTTCAGCCTCGTTGGCATACTCTGTCTCAAACTCGAGACGGCCAGGCATATAGCCCTGGATCTCGTGACAGCTGGGCACACTGGCCGTTGGCTTCGTCTTTGGCTGAAGAGCCGGCGCATTCTTAGACGCCTCTCTTCGCTCTTCGATTCGCCTCTTCTTGCGAGATTGAAATTCTTCTCGTGGGATTTCGTTGGCAAGTTCGCAGTCATGGGGGCTGCATCTTTTGGGCAGCGGAAAGGTGGATGGATCAACGAACGTCTTAAGGTAGTGATCGCGTACTTCATCCTTTTCGCGGAACCCGCCAATGTGGTCGGCGATATCCGCCCATGAGCCGAGTCCGTATATCTCCGCGCCCTCGAGCAGCAACAGTTCCTCGTCAGCTCCCCATTCACGGTCAAATATGGGAAACGAATTCTGCTCGATTACGCGGAACGAGTGTGTTGCGGGATCGTGGGCGTTGCGAGATTCTCCCTTGCCGAAGCAAGGCACACAGAGGTCGAAATCCGAACATGCAGGGTCGGCGCATCTGATACGGACCTTTTGTTATGTCAGCAGCTGGAGCCATGAGATGGGGATTGACGATGCCAATTGGGTGCGGCTTCACTCACCGTAGATGTAATGTCGCACGAACAAACGTCGCATACGTATTTCACACCACCCTCGCCTCCCCTCGTCGCCGTCTTCTTGCGAATAACGCCCATCTTGCAGAGTGTCGCAGCACGTCAGCGGTTTGGCGCGAAGCTTCGCACCCTGGGATTGGTGGAGCAGGCCGGAAAAACAGCGGCAGCCGGCAAGGGGGCTGCAGATGCGGTAGCGAGATAAAAAGAGTGTCTGTGGAAAGCGCGCGCGGGGGAGACGTAGATGCGGCGCTCTGTTTGATGGATTTCACAGAACTGCGATGGTGGCCGATGGAAACGAGGTCAAATCCCGCCCAGCAACCGCGGCCAGATGATGTTGGGATGTCGCGATCCGGTGGAGCCAGCAATGCGCTCGGCCATGGAATTCGCTGGAGCCTCTGAGGCAGCAGAGCGGCACTAGACCAGATGCGGACGAGGGATGCCATCACGTGACATTGCCATTGATGTGTAATCGCCTCAGCTTGTTCTCTGTTGTTGAATCTGCAGATTGGAGAGATGTAGAGAGTACTTGTTGTTCTGTATCAGCATCTCTAAAGTTTCTATCATCGATTCTGCATTTCCTCGTATGCAGTACTTGTAATCTCCAAGCCTCCATGCTATAATTCTTTCCCGCTGAATTCAACCCTGCAGCCACATTAGTACTCAGGTACTTGAGCCTGCTGCTGCTGCTTCAGGTGCCCCACCTCAAAGTTTGCAGCTTGCCGTATCGCTGTAACGCCATGCATGCACTGTCTATTTCGTACGCTGTGTTGTATTACTGGTCTATAATACAGGTAGGTATTTACCTCGTAGTTATCTGGAAATGCTCACCCAATAAATCCAAGCATGTGAAAGCCTTTTTGATCCATCTGATGATGCAGTGCTAAATGACGCATCACAGCCCACATCAATCCTGCCATGAATGCGTCATAATAATCCCCTGTGTAAGGCCATAATGCAACACATAGCAATAGTTCCTTTTCAACCGTGGATCGCCCAGCAATTGGATGGAATGCTACACGATTAATGCTTGGCCCTTCTGTTGGCGCGCTTATACTCTTGACCCGCTTGCCAGAATCCGGCGCTCCCAAAAGCCTCCCGAACAGCTAATTGACGTATTAGCCCGAATTTTGGTCCTTGATGGGACCCTCACCTCAAGATCCTCCGGCCTAGCTTCAGCTTTATTCTCCGAGATTCAATATAGTCCACGGACAGAGCCTATCCCTTCCCTTCCGTATAATTTATTCTCCCGGATCTTTGCTCGCAGATTCTTCCCGTCGGCTCGTTTCTTGTTTGAGCACCAGTAATAACAGTCGCCGTCATGCCCGACACCATTCTTGACGACATCTCCCACCGGAGGTACAACCCACTAACAGACAGCTGGCTGCTCGTCTCTCCTCACCGGACAAAGCGACCGTGGCAGTAAGTGAAGATTCAAAGTTGATTACATGTCCTTTTATGCTGATTTGCTTTATTTTATAGGGGCCAGCAAGAGAGTGCGTCCGTAACGACTCTGCCGGAGTATGACCCCAAGGTGAGTGTTCAACTATCATGCGGTTTTAAGATGCTACAGCCATCACATGTCTACATAGACTCATCTAACAATTCACATAGTGCTACCTCTGTCCTGGCAATCCTCGCGCTGCCGGCGACAAGAACCCCAACTATGACAAGACATTTGCTTTTGTGAATGACTACAGCGCTGTCAAAGAGCAGCAGCCCGACTATGAGGTCTCCCAGTCGTCAGATGGTATGTCCCTCATGATGAGTGAGCATAGGCCCGTGCTAATCAAGCAATACAGACTTGGAGTCGCTTCTGCTGCGCGCTCAGGGAGTCAAGGGAGTGTGCTATGTTCTGACGTTCTCACCAAAGCACAATACCACTCTTGCAGATATGCCGGCCCAAGACATCCTCCCAACGATTGACCACTGGACCCGGCTCTACGCCAACCATCTATCCCCGTCAAATCCGCTTTCCGAAGTGGCAGCAAAGCTTCAGCTTTCCATTTCCAGGGAAGAAGCCCCTATTCCCAAGGACAACTACCGCTATATGCAAATCTTTGAGAACAAGGGTGCAGTCATGGGCTGCTCCAACCCGCATCCTCACTGTCAGGCCTGGACAACGTCTACTATGCCAGAAGAGCCGGGCAAAGAGCTGACACAAATGACCAAATACCGTCAGAAGCACGGAAGGCATCTGCTAGCAGACTATGTCAAGCTGGAACTGGAAAAGGGGGAACGTGTGTTGTGGCAAAACGCCTCCTTTGTCGTTGTGTGCCCGTGGTGGGCTGTCTGGCCATTTGAAGTCCTCATCTTGCCCAAGCGCCATATCCGCGCCCTCGTCGATTTCACAGCTGATGAGCGGCTGCAGCTTGCAGAGGCCATCCAGGAGGTTACTCGGAGATATGATAATCTGTTTGAAACCCACTTCCCATACAGCTCGGGCATCCACCAGGCTCCGTTGGATGGAACACCCGAGGAAATTGAGAATGCCTACTTCCATATGCACTTTTACCCTCCACTGCTGCGGTCTGCGACGGTCAAGAAGTTCCTCGTTGGATTCGAGCTCATGGCGGAGCCACAGCGAGATATTACTCCAGAGCAGGCAACGACTCGTCTCCGGGCATGCGATGGAGTGCTGTACAGAAACAAACTGAGCTAAGCGGCTCTGCTTTCAAATAGATAATTATAAAAGTTTTGGATTCTTTATATATTCTCGATACTATTCCTACATTTTCACCGCTGTTTACATAGTAGCATATGGCATGGCACATCCTACTCGAATTCCACGTAATGGCTTCTGACCATGGGCATCCAGATGAGTGCCGCCGTAGCCAGCGTAAAGGGAAACACCTGGGGAAGGCCAAAAGTCATGCTCTTGAACACAAACAACTCGCTGGCAAAATGGCCCAGCGCCACGACATACGTCCAGATGGCAATGTTGTACACCGGCCCAATGTTCAAGTGGTACGCCGCGTAGCACCGCACAATGCAAGTGATGAGCGTCCACGTTCCAAACAGCCGACCGGCGAGGGGCGTCAGCTGGTCCTCGGCCTTGGGGTCGTTTTGGGCGTGGACCAGCTTGTTGGCCGAGTCCTCGGGGTTGAAGTTGGCGGATGCGGGCGGCAGCTTGGGGTTTCGGATGAAGCGGCCGTTGTAGACGCGCCGTGAGAAGTGCAGGGTCGTGTAGGCCTGGAGAGAGTTGCCGATTGACACGACGGAGAGCTGGTGGGCAGATGGATTTGTTAGCGAGTGGGCGGGGTTCAAGATGCTTATTAGGGTTCGATACGTACGATGAGCATGTAGTAGGGCAAAATGCCCTTGTTTGGCGGCAGAATTGACTTGATGAAATCCATGGCTGAGGTGTTTGGTGCAATTGGAAGTGTCTGGGCTGGAAACTTGGAGGTTTGAAAGGGTAGAGCAGTGTTGAGCTAGAGGGACGGGAATTCGTCTTCTAGTGCCAGGTACTGGGACATTCCCGTGGCCGCCGACTCAGTACAGGGCTGGTACCCAAGCTATGGAAGAAGATTCATCACAGATCGCACATTTTAGATATCTGTAAAAATACTTATATGTGATTCACCAGACCCCTATACATCTGCAATTGTCAAAATATCACTGATCTCATAAGTAAATTATCGTTAATATCGCAGCGTTGGTGAATATTCGGGACATGTCTTTTACCTTTGGCTAGGCCGCGAATGGCTAACCTGGACCTCCCGTAACTTTTCATGATTGGCCAAGTGGCTGTTCCCAACAGCCTGTAGATCACTAAGTCAAGCTCCCACCAAAATCAAATCTTCTCCCACGGCCTATCTTCAACCTTTCAACACAGAACGCCGCCATCATGGAGTCGATTACGAGCTTCCTAGAGAACGTGCCTCAGCCTGTCCAGTTGGCTCTGGCTGGAATTGGTGCCCTTTACTTGGGGTCCAAATTCTTCAGCTACCTCCAGCTGGTCCTCAGCTCGTTTCTGCTCCCTGGCACCAATGTAAGAGAGCCCCTCCTCGCGTCTGCAGCTTGAACCATTTTTTCTTCTGTTGCTGACATCACAACAGCTTCGTAAATATGGCAAGCCTGGCACCTGGGCTGTCATCACCGGTGCCTCCGATGGTCTAGGCAAGGAATATGCCACGCAGCTCGCTGCCAAAGGCTTCAATCTCGTGCTCGTTTCCCGAACCCAGTCGAAGCTCGATACTCTCGCCAAGGACCTTGAACAAAAGTACACCGGCAAGGGTCTGCAGGTCAAGACGCTGGCAATGGACTTTGCCCAGGACAACGATGCGGACTACGAGAGACTACGAGAGCTTGTGCAGGATCTGGACGTTGGTATCCTGATCAACAACGTCGGTCAGAGCCACAGCATGCCCGTATCCTTTTTGGAGACGCCCAAGGAGGAATTGCAGAACATTGTCACCATCAACTGCCTTGGAACCTTGAAGACTACGCAGGTTGTTGCCCCCATTCTTCAGAAGCGCAAGCGTGGCTTGATCTTGACCATGGGCTCTTTCGGTGGTTGGACTCCCACGCCTTACCTGGCTACCTACTCTGGTAGCAAGGCTTTCCTCCAGCAGTGGAGCAATGCTCTGTCATCTGAGCTTGCTGATTACAACGTCGATGTCTACCTGGTCCTCAGCCACCTTGTCACCACCGCCATGAGCAAGGTTCGCCGCACCAGCTTGCTCGTGCCCAACCCCCGTGGCTTCGTCAAGTCTACACTGAGCAAAATTGGACTTGGCGGCTACCAGACCGCGCCCAACACCTACACTCCATGGTGGAGCCATGCATTCATGCTGTGGGTGATTGAGAATGTCGCTGGTGTCAACAGCCCCCTCACGATCTGGTACAACAAGAAGATGCATCTTGACATTCGCCGCCGCGCTCTTCGTAAGCAGGCCCGCGAGGCAAAGAAGCAGTAACCGGCTCAAAGCCTCTATATTTTGAAACGGTACCGAAAAGAAGCGGAAAAGGATATAACAGACTTATGGCGCGGTATGAGACTAATGGCAAAGGCGACTAACGATTGGATGAAATATCGTTAATACATTTTGTACCATGGGTTCTCGGCCACACTATGTAAGATATGAATTTGTGAGGCTAAAGAAAAGGGATAACAAGTACTAAGTAATCATATTTGCAATGGCAGTCTATGGTTAGCCCTAATATTGTATTTATGAGGCGCGTGAAGCTTGTACAGGCGAAGGAGACGGGCGTGAAAGTGATACTTATCAATTGACTTTACTTGGCCTATATGATGGCTGAATTCGACGTAATATCAAAGTGAATATCTATGAAATAGTTGGCATATATAACAAGATGAACAACAAGAGGGACTGGGCTAATGAACGGAAAGTGAATCGCCCTGTGTTGGGTTTATTCAATGAGCATGCAGGGGGGATATGAAGCGTATCACGGCTATCAATCGGTGGCCTCGCATTGGTGGTTTGATATGGGTATATATGGGGAGATGAAATATTCCTACAAGGACTGCATGCATAATAAAAAACACAGAAGACGTCAACATAGAAAAGGCTCGAATCAGAGTGCACTCTCGTGATTGTTTACATGCCCGCGAATGCTGGACGCTGCATTATGTAAGGCATCCAAAGCGTTCGGTCACAGCGCCAAGACAAGCCCTGATGCGGCCTAGCGCATTTCCACGCCCAGGGACGAAAAATGCAGAGCTGTACCAACCTCCCAGTGCTACAAAATAATCAAAGAAGTTGATCAATCTTTTTGCTCCAGCCGCCATCGCCATCCTTTCCTCCCGCATCTCACGCCGCCACCCAATTAGCGATCGCGGCGACGAGCTTCGGATTTGGACGCGCAGCTTCGGATTGCGCCTCTCCCAACGGCACGTGCAGCTCGTCCTTGATGGTCTGACCGGCGCGTTGCTGTGGTCAAGGTCAAGGGCAAGGTGAAGGTGAAGCAGTTTCTGCCACGGCACGATCACGAATCCCATCAGCTGCCCGACATGTCGTTTCCTCCAGTGACGCCGCTGCGCCCCGTGCCGGGCGCTTTTGTCAACACGCCAGCCATTGTCGCGCGCTACCAGAACAACACTCACGATCCCGTCCGCCGCACGCTGTTCCCGTCCGACAGCCAGAATGCTCAGACGTCTACCGCCACCACAACAGCCGCCCAGGGCACGGTCTCGACGAGCACGACGGCGGTGACGGCGACGGCAAACACAGAGGGGGGAGGGCTGGCTTCGCTGACTCCATTGCCGCCCCCACGCGTCGAAAACATCCCGCCCGTCCTCAAGGCCGCAAAGGCCATCAACGCCTTCTTGCAACTCGACGAGAGCTTTCCCGACCTGGATTCCTACTGTAGACGTAAGTTTGGCGTGCTCACTAGATCACACGAGAGACGAGGCTGACTAGCAAACGCGTTCAGAGGGCGCATCATCCGACTATGAGCTGCCAGGCTCCGATTCCGCCTGGGCTCCCTTCCAGAAGACCAACATGTACCCGATCCCGAACCAGGTCTTTGATCATTACAACTCTGGCCAGCTCCAAACCCTTATGGGCCTATTTGCTGAGATCAACCACGCCTGGGTGGTGATTGACAACTCGCTCTTCCTCTGGGACTACACCCACTCCGACCCCGAGCTTATTGGCTTTGAGGACCAGCCACACACAATCCACGCTGTGGCCCTCGTTCCTCCGAAGCCAGGCATTTTTGTCGGCACAATCACACATATCCTGGTCGTGGCGACCTCTTCAGAGATCATCCTGCTTGGTGTATCTGCGACAGACACCTCTGCCGGGACAAAGACGGTTACACTGTATCAGACCAAGATGGTCCTTCCCACTCGCGGCAACGACATCCGTGTAATTAGCGGCTCTGCGGATGGCCGTATCTTCTATGGCGGATGCAGTGATGTCGACATCAACGAGCTTTACTACCAATCTGAGGAAAAGTGGTTTTCGAATCGGTGTGGTAAGATCAACCATTCGAACCCTGGCTGGTCCTCGGTTGTCAGCATGCAGACTGGCTTTTGGTCTCAACGGGATCCCGAGCATCTGGTCGACATTGTCATTGACGATACGAGGAAGCTGGTTTACACTCTGTCAAGCACATCGACTATTCGAACCTATCACATGGAGTCTCCCGAACGGCTAAATAAGGTGATTGAAAAGACAAAGCTTCACTGCCTCCGAGATATTGCGCACATGATTACACAGTCCAAGCTTTTGACCGATCGAACCAACCTTGTTTCCATCAGTCCCATCTCTAAGCAAGAAGCGTCGAAACTGCACCTCATGGCGCTGACTGACACTGGCTGCCGTCTCTTCTTCAGCGCAACTAATGCATCCTCCTATCTGTACGGATCCCAATCAAACCTGGCTCCTCAGAGCATGCAGGTTCAGTTTATCAAATTTCCTCCTTCAGCACTTGCTCGGCGATCAACAACCCAATTTGGGTTGAACGGTCAACCTTCAGGAGAGGCCGTGGTGGACCTCGATTCAACAATGTTGATTTCCAGCAGACAAGGTGCCCGCTTCCCACCTGGATTCTTCTTGGACTTTGTAAGCAACAAGGACGACCCGAATTCCGATTCCCTGTTTGTGGCTGGCCCCGAGACTGGAAGAATAAAGCGAACTTCACCTACGACACCCCTGAGATACTTTGAGCAAGCGAGCTGGATTGATATTGGCAGCCGAGCCGAGGCTGTCGGCCTAATCACGAAGCCCTTTGCGGCTGCTAATCAGCCGGTAGGATTTGGTAATGAACTGGCTGTTCAATTCGACGAGGCACCTAGCGAGTTTGCTGTTCTTACCAACACTGGCATTCACGTCATCCGGCGGCGGAGGTTAGTGGATACTTTTGCGGCCGCTATTCGAGATGCCCCCGGAGATGAGGCGCTGGATCTCATGTGTCGCCGTCTCATTTTCCTCTATGGTCGCGTGGAGACGGTTTCGACAGCGTTGGCTGTGGCCTGTGGCCATGGAGGCGACTCCAGACCAGGCTCCGTCAAGGCAATTGACCAGGTAACGGAGGATCGAGCGAGAGCCCTGTTCGTCGACTTTGGTGGTCAGCCCACCATTGTGGAAACAGATTCGTCATCACTCACAACAGATTCAGTCAAGCTATCGTCCCGGCACGATGCATTGGCGCTGTACTTGTCGAGATTGATTAGGAAGCTGTGGAAAGCCACCGTCATCAAGTCGAGTGTTGCTCCCAATGGAACGATTTCCGTGTCCTCTACAATCCCTCCGCCCAAGCTCATCGCCATCCAAGAGAACCTTGAACGCCTAAGGAAATTCATCGAGTCTAACAAGGGCCTCATTCAGGGGATGTCTGGCCCTTCTGACTTGCAGAGAGTTTCCAGCAGACAGGAGGAGGTGGCATTGCAGGCAGAGCACCAGGCGCTGCATGCTCTGCAAAGGCTAATGGAGAGCATCTCAGAAGGCATCTCATTTGTTCTCATGCTGTTTGACGAGCGTGTGTCAGACATCTATGCTAGGCTGGATGATGCTGCTCGGCAGCACCTCAAGGATTTGACGTATGAGAAGCTCTTTTCACAGGCGGATGGCAAGGATCTCGCCAAGCTACTTGTCAAGGCTATCGTTAACCGCAACATTGAGAGTGGCTCCAATGTCGAGACAGTCGCCGACGCGCTCAGGCGGAGATGCGGCAGCTTCTGCAGCCCAGATGATGTAGTCATCTTCAAGGCTCAGGAGTCGCTCAAGAGAGCTTCTGAGCAGCCCCCCAACACCAACCAGTCCAGAATCCTCCTCAACGAGAGCTTGACCCTCTTCCAGAAAGTAGCGCGCAGCCTGACGTATAACAACTTGCAAACTGCTATTGGGCAGTATATTGATATGAAGTATTACGCCGGCGCAATCCAGCTCTGTCTCTACGTCGCCCGGGAGCAAGACAGAGGTAATACTGCCTTGATGTGGATCAATGATGGCAAGCCCGCGGGCGATCCTCGCATCAGCGCCTTTGGTGAGAGGCGGAAAGTCTACGACCTGATACACGAGATACTTCGACATCTGGACGCAGCCTCAAGCCTCGAGCCGCTTATGGTTGACGGGCGACCAACGCTCATCGCAACAAAGAGAAATGAGGCTTACGAGGTGGTCAACGGGTCGGATGACGAAGTGTTCCACTTTGATCTGTACGAGTGGTACATTGAGCAGGGATGGACGGAGCGGATACTGGGCATCGACTCGCCGCACGTTATCACTTTCCTGCAGCGGCTGGCGGGCACCAACGTGGAGCATGCCGACCTCCTGTGCCGCTTCTACACCAATCGAAGCCGCTTCTTTGACGCGGCCGAAGTGCAAGCTGAGCTGGCCGGCTCCGACTTTGCGCTCGGCATCAAGGATAGGCTGAGGCTTCTCAGCTTGGCAAAGGCCAATGCTAACGTGGCGACGGTCGGCATCAGCCGACAACAGCAGCAGAGACTGAACCACGAGGTGACGGACCTGCTTGAGGTGGCCAACATCCAGGACGACCTGCTGGGTCGCTTGATGGCAGACGACAGAATTGATGCGGATCGAAAGGTTGAGATTGAAAAGGCTCTCAATGGTAGGATCATTAGCCTGTCAGAGGTAAGACACCCCGATGAACATTTCCCAAAATGCGCCGAACTTTTTCTGGTTGTCCCTCTTTTGCAACATGTCACTTTTCATTATTCAGTTGTCATTTTCTCCGTTTCCGGATGCTAACGAGCACTTTTGTGCAGCTCTTCAACGATTATGCCGATCAGGCAGGATACTACGATCTGTGCCTGCTGATCTACCACACGGCCAACTACCGCAACCCCACGACCATTTCGTCGACGTGGGATAACTTGATCCAGCAGACTCACGACGAAGTCATGGCAAGACACGAGGCGATAGAGGCGAGCATGCAGATGCCCCCCTTGCCGTACGAAGCCGTGACAAGCAAAATTCAAAACATTGCTCACCACACGTCGCTCGATAGCTTCGTGTTCCCCATCCAGACGCTTCTTCCGCAGCTGTGTCGGTATGCGGTCGCTTTCCAGCAAGACACGACGATTGGCGCCGATCCTACGTGGCCGGTGCAGCTATTCCTGTCTCTGGGCGTGTCCCATGATATGATTGTCCGCGTGCTAGAGAGCGTATTTGATACGCAGGACTATGGCTTTAGCGGCATGGTGCGCAACCGCATCATCGAGATCATCGTCTTCGTGATCGGCGATTGGGTGGCTGAAGTACGGCGACGTGGCGGCGCAGGTAAGGGAGGCTCGCTTGGCCCTTCTATCAACGACCTTTTGCAACGTTGCGAGGCTGCCTTGCCAGGACCGGGCCAGGGCCACAACAACGGCGGCGCAGACCTGGCAGACGTACGACGAGCGCTGAGGATGCTGCGGAGAGAGGTGGCCGGGCTAGTGGAGCGGGTGGTGCCAGCGGCGAGCATGAGGTTTATGTGAGATGTGAGATGTGAGCGGATCCGGGTGGACTCTATTTTCTAATTCCTATTTCTCTCTTGATTTTGTTTTTCATGGTAGCTACGTCGGAGGAAGGGAGGTGTGGAAGGAAGATGGTAATCATTTTGTCACTTTTTTTATACTCTTCTTTTTGTTTTCTGCCTTTTTAGTTTTGCTTGATTCAAAGTCATGTCCAAAGGGGCAGGAAGAGCGAAACACAAAAAGGGAGGGAAGCGAAGAATGAAAGGAGGAGAAGAAAGTAACGACAGAAAAAAAAGGACACATGCAATTATGGTTTGTGATGGGGCGCCAAATGGGCAAGGGTTCAGTCTAAACTAAAGATTCCGATTATTTGTATAAGAGAAGAACACAACACGAACAACACACACACACACACACACACACACACAAGGGGCATATATATGCAGAAGCGTGGATAAAGTAGAAACGCGAATGAACTAGTTAGGTAGGTTTATGTAGTATTATGCGAAGGGCCAAAAGAACACTGGAGAGCGCGGGTTTTTGAACAATTTCTATTTTTTCCCATTTGTTCCTGATTTGGTCAGTGTAGAAATGCCTTATGTTTTTTTATGGTTTATGATGATGACGTTTGATTGGATTTATTTTGGATGGTCGGATGATGGCACTCGCCTCGTTTTTCGTTTGGCCAAATGGGATTCATGCCCAAGGGATGGGCGATTTTTATCCAACCGCATTAACGCCAGGGGGGGCGAAATACGACCAGTAGGAGAGCAGAAGCAGCATAAGCGTGCGAATTGGACCTTTCGGAAAGTGCGGGAAAGGAACAAATGATGTACTAGGATGCAAGCAAAAAAAGTGGAAGCTTTTGCTGCATCTCCGGGGCCGCAATGTTGGTCGTTTTCCGGTGAGGCGAGTGGCTCGTGGGATCGGCACGAGTTGATAGGATGGGGCTTGTAGTACACGTACATACAGAAGAGGGGGAGGGCTGCAGACCGCCTCACTTTTTTTTTTTTCCTTTGGCTGGTCTAGTTTCTTTTTTTCTTGTTCTGGTTTATCGAATTGTTGTTTTTTTAGGTTTCGTCACTTTTTTGGGATTTCGGTTCGGACGTGCAGCAAGGGGAGAAGCCTAATGGGGCACTTTGCTTTGCGGCATGGGCTAGAGCGTAAGCCCGTTTTGGGATTGAGGGCCGTGGAGGGCGGTTATACGTGGCATGGTTTGAGTCGGCCGTGGAGGGGGGAGAGAAGCTGCAGGTACCTTTTTTTTTTACTTCTCCTCTTGAAGGTGTTGGTTTGCGTGCCTGATTTGATTGTGGAGAGCGGATGAGGAGTAAGGCAAGGTCAGGTACCGTACGTAGGCTGTGGGTATATAAGAGGGGAGCTTGGACGGCGATTTTTGTTTATTTTTTGTTTCTTGCTCTTGTATACCTACTATTTGGTTTCTCATATTCTTCTGGGGAGATGAGATGAGTTGTGATGTTGCAGTCCGGAGTGCCGGATTGAGGCGGGCCAGCTGGATCTGGCCATTTCACTCTTTTTTCGATAAACGACTTTCCTTTGTTCTACGAGGAGACTGTCTCCTTCTATTTACCTTGAAATCAAAGCATAATGCTCTGATACACCATTTACGATGACGATATACTATATACCCGCATATAAATCATATGCCTGTACGATACATACGATTACCAAAAGCATCAGATCTCAGGTCGATGCCATCAAATGATACGTTCCTCGCCGGACATGTCCGTCTCCCCGGCCCCCCACTTTCGGCTCCGATCCCACAGAAACCGCCCGCAGAAATCGGCCGAAAACATCCACGTTTATTCTAAAACCCCAGCCAGCACCTTTGAAGCGACGCCGTCTTAGAAGCTCATTACACGAGCTTCTCCAGGATGATAGAAGACGGCTGAGAGCACAGTATCTATTCATTGGGCATTTGTTTCACAAAAAGGGGGCTATTTGAGGCTTTGGATTGTGTCCGCCAGGTCTCCCGTAGGCTGGACACCCATAGTCTCACCAACCAACAGAGAAAAGTTCAATTACTTTACTAGGAAAACAGAAAAAAAAAAAGAGGGAGGCAATGAGAACTTTTAGACTTGAAGAGAAATTCAGATGGAATTTGCATCAACCCCGTTATTCCTCCACCCTGGCTCTGGATTCGCAGGTTTGGCTGAGCTGGATGGGGCGAATGAGTGCGGGGGTTAGAAGGGCTTCATTCAGCTCGCGACTTTGCATAGGGGGGTAATTGAACTTCACATGCTACAATTCCATTTCACAAGTCGATACATGTCAAATAAAAAAAAAGACTCGTTGCTTTCCAATTTGGTGCTCTGCCATTTATGATGCATGTGAACATGTATTGCTAGGTAGTTGCAACCGCAAACATCGCGGAGACTTTGCGCTTGGGGCGACGCACGGGGACTTATCGGATACTTGCGCAGATGTACATAAAAGACGGTGCTTGTAGACCCGATGGCAGGTTTAATACGGCAGTAACCAGACGCAGTTTCAATAAGGTACTTTACTGAATTATTTTGTTTATGTCTTCAAGACTTGCATCTATTGCTTCATCGTTCATCCTTCGTCATTCAAAAATGTCTGCCATAAACGACGTTGAGACCATGGCCAAGACCATGCAAGATCACTTCCACACCGTCGCCAAGGAGCAGTCTTCCTTTGAGAAAGACTTTACTAAGTTCTCGCGCGGTATCATGAGGGTTATTGTCGAGCCTCTCATTAAGCAAATGGGCTTCAATAATAAAATCACGGAGCCAGTGGTTCTTCTGGACAATGCGTGTGGATCGGGCGTGGTGACGCAGGAGGTGCAGGCAGTGCTGTCGGATGAAGTTCTGCAGCGGAGCTCGTTTACTTGTGCTGACAGCTCGGCTGCCATGGTGGATTTAGTAAAGAAGAGGGTTGTGGGTGAGAAGTGGGTGAATGTTGAGGCAAACGTGCTTGATGCCATGGTGAGTGAATGTCATTGATGTCTTGCTAGCCTGATACTTGTGGTTGACAGCCTGTTACATAGGATACAGGGCTTCCGGACAATACCTTTAGCCATGTAGCTCTCGGTCTGGCCCTTCACATTACGCCAGATCCAGATGCAGTCGTAAAAGGTAAAATTCATCATTTTCAATGATTCATAGTATGGGGACTTTATGTGCTTACAAGCCGCAGATTGCATGAGAATCCTCAAGCCAGGAGGAACCTTTGGCGCCTCGACTTGGTCCAAGGTCAATGCCAACATCTTTTGGATCCCCGACATGCGCTCAGCACTAGAGTCACTGCCATTCGACGCGCCGTTCCCAGACCCAATGCCCATGCAAATGCACCATTCCGGCCACTGGGACGACGCAGCTTGGATCGAAAAGCATCTTGCTGAGGATCTGGGACTTGCTAACGTGTCAGTCAAGGAGAACCGGGGCACTTACAGATTTGAGGATGCGTCAGAGTTTGTGGATTGTTTTAGCATGATGCTGCCATGGGTGATGAATACTTTCTGGAGCGAAGAGGTGAGAAATGCGCATTCGGTGGATGAGGTAAAGGAGCTGTTGAAGCAGCATCTGGCGAAGAAGTATAAAGGTGAGGGATGGAGCATTGAGTGGCTGGTTATTACCATGAGGGGGACTGTGGACAAGTAAAGGTAAAAATGAGCATCCTTTGATGAGATGTAATTAGGATCATGATAGTATATACTTATATATCACATGCAATTATTCACAAGTGAAGTAAATGAAGAAGGGAATGATGCGGTACCCATTTGTACATACCGAGTACTTGGCACCTGTCAAATGGCATGCCACGCAGCCACATTACTCCAAATACCAACCAACACTGTGGTGGCGCAGCTCTACTCTCCGAAATTAGTGACCCCATCGCGCTACATTTCTGAAGCTAGTCTTGCCACGCATCGAATTCCAGCATCGCAAAGGACAGAGACGCCTTTTTCGATCCGTCGCATCTGCGCAGTCGGCAAATGGATCGCAACCGACTTTAAACCGGCGGCTCGGCGTGTAACCTCGAAGAAGACAAAGAAGACTGAAAGCAAAGGAAGGCAGGAAACAAAAAGGACAAAGCGGGCGATACAAAAGGGGGGTGATTGATTAGCTAGGCCCAGCGCTGAGGGGCCGAATCTCGAATAGCTTCCACCTCGAACGAATTTCCTTGAGATTCCGTCCACGATGCTGTTCGCCGTCGTCGCAACTCTGGTCGGCGGCCTGGCGTCGTTTGCGGCTGCTAATCTCCCTGGGACGCTGCCTTCATATCACTATGGCGCGCCAATCCACGTCGAGTGCATGAACCGAAGCTCGTAAGTTCCTGACAGACACACAGAAGGAAAGCTTGAATATGAATGGGACGAGAAGCTGAGCAGCATTTCTTCTTCTTTAGTGATACGGGCGAGCATGTCGAACTACCAAACCACCAGCTGCAATGGATCCCCTTCCCGACCTGCAACGAAACCGGCGAGCCTCTGCAGTTCCAGTACGGCGTCGAGGGCGAGCTCAACTGCACCATCCCGCTCATCACCGACCCCTTCTTCCACCTGCTCGAGTTCTACATCCACAACGACGCGCCGCTCTCGTGCCGCCTGCCCGCCCGCCCTCCAGCCCACGTCGAGGTCATTGGCGAGAAGCTGCCGGAGCAGGAGTACATCCCCCTGATATTCGCCCTGGCCGGCACGCTGCAGCTCAGTCACATGCACATCAGCACGCACATGAACGTGCTGCTGCACAGCATGCCCAAGCACCACACGCATCACCACGACAGCGGCGTGCTCGACTCGGCCGTTTCTTACAGCACCAGTCCGTTGAGCCACATGGCTGGGTCCTTCACCAAGAAGCTTGTGATTGGAGATCCGCTGCCGTTTACCTTCTCTGTGCGATGGTTCCCGACGCCGATGCTGCCCAAGACGGAGGGCAGGGTGGAGTGGCAAGGTTTGGGAGGACACATCTATGCAAGCACCGTCTTTTACAGTCTGGTCTCGTTCATTGCTGGACTTCTGGTTGCTGGCATGTATACCATGGGTGTGATTCTGCCCAGGAGACTCAAGGGACGGACCATGGGCGGAGCTACGCCGCTGGGCTATGGCGTGGGTAATGGATGGGGATACTCTAAGAGAAAGGACTAAGTGATGGAAACTGTTTTGTATCATGTACTTGTATGAGATGATCTGGTGACTGGAGTTTGGGTGGCTACCGCGTATTTGAAAAGGAGTGCAATCAGCTCCCGGAAGATTTGGTTTTCTAATACATTGTATTACTCTCTTGACAAGATATCTGGCATGTAAATGAGTATGCTTTCTTTGATATCAAAAGACCCTTTTCACTGCGTCTTTGCCTTGGCATCAGTCTCGCGGACACGAGGCAGCAGACGCAAATACATATCCACGGCCAATACAGCAGCTGTTTCACCCATCAGTCTCAAAACACACAACTCAAAATGGAGAAATGAAACTTACGAATGACAGCAAACGGCAAATACGTCCCATACAGCAACGACCCCTTCTTATCCTCACTCACCACATCCTCACCCATATGCAACAACTCGAAGCAACACGCCGCAGCGCCCATAAAGGTAACCGACCCAAACGCCAGCCCAGCAAGCTCAGCAGGCCCCGAAGTCGGCTTGCTAGAAGCCAATTGATAGACGAGATACGCTGCGAGAGGCAATTGCACGAGCCCTTCGATGTAGAGAAAGACGTCGAACCAGGGTTGGTGGGATTCCTGGGCGAAGAACGGGTCGCCGGTGGACGCGACGTACCAGGCGCGCAGGGAGAGGAGGAAGTGTAGCGGGGAGGAGGGGGGTTGATAGAGTGCCTTGGGGTAGAATGCGACGAGATCGAGGGCTTTGGGGATGGTTTTGTTAGTTTGTTGTCAGGGATTGGGGGAGAGGAGGGTTGTTATGTTGTTGTTTGTTTACGAACCTAGCATGCCGAAGAGTTGGGTGCCGATGATGAAGAGGTAGAGCCAGTCGCGCAGGGCTTTTCTTTGAGATGCCATTTTGTGTCTATTTACTACTTGAGACGAAGATGTATTGATGATGAGGATGGAATGGGTTTGTGTGTGTGAGTTGTTGCTGACATGTGATGATGAGTGATGAGTTGATGTTGAGGGAAAATGGTGGGGGTGAAAACTGGAGCTTTGCATCCCCCCTGTCAGCAAAAGATCTGGATACGATACAACGAGGTGAGCGTGAGATTCAAGCTAGATATTATCTATATGAAGAGAATATGCGCAGCAAAATTTACTTGGATAGTGATGCTGTCATGGGTGGAAAGTAAATGCGTTGAATGGGCTGCGTTTATAGCATGGTCTGATCTCAACAAAGTAGCATGTGTGTCTGTTAGGAGAGCCTAGAAGAATACAGCTTGAGAATAGATTCAAGCTCACTTACACCACATAACCTAGACTATGGACGTCACACAGTTCGTCTTCATATTCCTCCAAGTTGACATCCGATTCAAAGCCATCTATATCATTCTGTGCTTCATCTCACACTCCAATCTAATTTTTCGACTTCATTCTAGGGTAAGTCAACAACACCGTCCCTCTCCACGATGCACACATACACATACATCCCATATACTTCACAACCAATGCATACACCTACCTCAACACACCTACCTCAACACAACATACACAATCCATCCATCCATCCACATCAATCCCTCCCATCTACGGTTATGCAAACAAATTACATCTAATCCCAATGCCTTGGTCCCGGAACCCATCATCTCCGCCTCCCCTCCGCACCCCGATCCACACAAGGGAACCATGCAAACCTACATTTACGCCCCCAATGTTAACGTAACTCTTTTCCTTCTTCTCGCATCCGTGCATCACTAACTCATACGAAACACACCCAATGAAACTCGGGGAGCTGTCAAAAGGAGACCCTAATTAGCCACATGACAGGTCACCTATACCACACTTTTAGCGAAATACACCATGCTTTTTCCTCCCCATACCTTCGAGACAAACGAAAAGTCACTGTCCTCGGCGTTAAAGAATCATCTACAGGAACGTGTCGGCCCGATCATTATACTAGTAAAAAAGAAAGCAAGAAAATGGTCAAAATCGTCTGATTACACGACGCCAAGAAAAAAAGAAAAGAAAAACTCTGTCAAGGGATAAAACAAACTTAAAGAAAAGGAGCATTCTAAGCGTTGTTTTCTCAATATCAAGGGGGTAGAGGGATGAGCCACAAGCTTCGTCGGGTAACAAAAGAAAGGTTCCCGAAGCACCGGCGAAGAACTAGAAACAAGACTTTCTTTTGGGGGCCCCCCTTTAGCGTCAGTCTGTGCCGTGCCGGATGTCGAGCCGGATTTTTTAACTCTTTGCTCTAAATCTTGAAAGGTGTAGGCGTGAGTTTGACGTGTCACTAGAGGGAGGCAAGGGATGGGCGATCGGCCAATCCAGAAGCTCGTATATGTTGGAAAGAAGATGATATGTTACCGTGAAAACACTGCCTGTGAAAGGAGGCGAATCTGGGCGTATATCCATGCCAGTACGTGCCGCATATACATGGTAATATGTATACACTAAGATATTAGTATACAACTTCATGATTATGTATAATATGAGTTGGTAGGCATACCGCACAGGGCACTGCTAAGCCTCGCGATGATAACAGAAAGCGGCCGAAGAAGCGGCTCGCGCTCCGAATCGCGAGTTTCCTTGTATGCTGTCTCAGTAAAATCCCCGCAGTCGTCCACAGGGAAAATATCTCACCTGATTTCCTTACTAGTTGTTCTCTCACCTGAGTATTGAAAAGAAGGAAAAAGAGAAGAATCTCGCTTGCACTGCCTCAAGAGTGGTCCAGCCAGCAAATCGATTTACGGTGGGTAATCCCTGAGTCGCCGATTCAGGGTTGTTTCTGCATTGATCACCTTTACATAGTACTCATTCAACGATCATGCCATCCACTATTCCTGGATGCTTCGTTTGTGGTAGCTGCATTGCAACTGCTCTCTGCATTGTGAGCTGACGACGACACGATTGCCGTCATAAGTGGTATCCCTAATACCAGGTGCGCGGGATCGTCTCAGCCTCGTGGCGGCCCAAAAAGAGGCCGCGATATCTCAAGTATTCCCAAGTTCCTGGTAGCATTGCTCTTGGGATGCAAAGGCGGAAGCACCCCTGACGGGTGTGCCGCTCACTGGGGGGTAGTACGAGTCTCCTAAAAATGCCCGTGGGTAATTTCAAGTGTCTCAGCGAATGATGGTGTGAGAATGTGATGTGTCTGAGGCACATTTGCCGCGCTGATCTGTTCCGGGGACAAAAACTCCTTTTGGCCCGATGCAGGACTGCCAATGTAGTGGCGAGGATCTTCGGGACAGAGTGGATCGGGTTGGTAAGGGGAGGGGAGCAAAGAGAGACAGAAAAACACGAGAGAGGGTGTGAAAGAGAGGGGAAGCCGTGACATGTGTGGTGGTGATGGACGGGAGATGGTGTCTAAGTCTGCTGTCTTAGATGGCGGAGGAATGTGGCTCATGGTATGATGTCTCGCACAGAAAAAAAAAAAAAAAAAAAAAAAAGGAAAGAGAAAAAAAGGTCCCGGACGGGGAGCTCCATGTTTCTGTGTGTCTCTTGATCTCAGCTTCAGCAACGAGAGAGCCTGTAAATATAGAATGGAAATTGCCATGTTCGACCTGGAGAGATGCAGATGCGGCAGGCTAATGCAGCGGCTTTAAAATGACTGAGACACGATGCGGTGTCGCACTGTCATGTGATCTGCATACCTCGCCGATCTTTTCATTATTGCTCAACCGATTGAATGAATCTGATGGCGATTGGGGCGAGCCATCATGGCCCAGGTCTGTGTTGTGTTGTGTTCTGTTGGCGCGAGTTGAGATGGATGGTGGCACAATCTCAGTCAAGCCAATCTGCGCAAGAAGGGATGTCGCCCCCACACCATCATCACACCCATTGCCTCTATGTGTTTTACACTTGTGCGGTGCCAAGTGTCATCTGCAGCTAGGATGTGGCATCGTGGTATCTGTGTGAGTGTCTGTCTGGTACTTGTATGCCGCTGTTGGCCATGCCTTTCTGGTTGGTTGGAGTGTAGATGTGTGTCTCGGGCCCATACTGCAATGCGACAGCAGCAACCATATATCCTATAGGCAGTCTTCTAGACTCATCCTAAGCAGGAACACGATCCAAGGGATATGGCATCTCTCTGACTCGCGCGACGGGAATCTGCGATGCCTTCGTCTGCCGTGGGTATTAGCCCGGATATAGCCATGGTTACGAAGGCAAGACTGAAACATGTCAGCACTCATGTGTAAAAAGCTTCATCATTATTTGTTGATATACGAAAGTTTCACCTTCTGTGGGGTGCTTGGCAGAATGGCCATTCCGCGAAATGCTAAGAAAACGTTTTGCCTCACTGCGGCAAAAGGTGCCAACGGTCGGGAGGTTTCTCCCGTATGGAACAAACGGTGCGATATAAAACTGTTTATGAGGTTATTTTGGGAAATCGTTAGAACCCGGCCGTTACCTGTATGGGCAGCTGTGCCGTTGTGCGAGAGAACGGGCGATTGTGACGGGCCATTTCAAGTGGATAATCAAGACTGAACGCTTAGAGGCGGTACAGAGTATTACAAGCTCATTCTCATTCTTGAAAGATAAACATCCATAAAGCACAGGTACGATTGTACCCACGCAAAATACCTCAGGATTGACAAGGCAAATGATTGACTTCGCGTGCTATAGTCCGAAAGCACGTTATGTGTGCTAGGACTCTCCTCTGCTCATTGGGTCGATGCGTCATGCAAGGCCCTCAGTTGATATTGAGCAAAACTCAATGAAGCTAAGTCTTCTTGAGGAATCCATTCACCCCCTTCACTTTTTCCTCCGTTCCCATCGTGATGTAATAGAGAGTCCTCTCGAACTCGTCATCACGCCCAAGGCTATCAGCTATTGATGGAGAAAAAAGCACAATGTTGCGTTAGCCGTAGTCGTAATGATGATAACGACAAAAGTTCAACAAAGGATCAAATGACATCTTACCACGACATATGGCCTCTTTGGCAAGCTGCATAGCTTCGGTCGCATTCGCGGCTAGATCAGCGGCCACCTTGACAGTTTCTTCGAGCACCTTGCCGTCTTCAAAGAGTTCGCAAACGAGGCCATGTGAAAGTCCTTCCTCGGCAGTGATGGGCTTGCCCAAAAGAATTGTTCGCATTGCCTGACTTGATGTGAGCGAGTGACATATACGAAGCGATTTCGTGTTGACAACAATGGTTCTCGCACACCACACCTCTCTTGTGCAGCAGCAAAAGTACCACGAGTCCTGCGATGAAACAGGAACCACACCAGAATGAAATCCGAAAGTACCAGTAAAGCAAGAAAAAAATATTGGATGAATTGGGAATCTTGAAAAGCATGCAGTTAAGCACATACCTTGAACTTGCCGAGCGCTGCCGTGAGCCGTTGAGTGCCCCCCGCGCCCGGAATCAACCCGCGTTTAACTTCGGGCAAGGCAAAGTAGGTTCGGCTTCTGGATGCAAATATCATATCACACTACGGTCATCCATATGTCAGCATATCGGACGCCTCCTATTGGTAGAGCAGGTATTCGTAAGGCTATGCATATCTGTATGTTTATCAAGCGATGTCGAAAGGAGGTGCGTATGTTGTCGGCATGAACGCTGAGATAGGAAGTTGATGTACTCGGGATTTTCACGTGCAAATTCAGTGCAATGCAGACGCAATACCACTCACCATAAGCGCAACTTCGAACCCACCCCCAAGCTTGGACAGCCCCATGTTAGCATATCTCAAATACTGCTAGGAGAAAAAAAGTGCAAGGGGGTCATGCGTACTGCAGGTCCTTCAACAGCTGCCAGAAGGGGCTTTCGTACAGCTGCCATGCCAGTACAAAGATCCTCGAGATATCGGCATGATCGGGCAGCAGCCGCGTCGAGCGCGGCGATATCCTGGAGATCGGCGCCGGCTATTATGCAGAGGCCAGGGCCCCGGTAATCATCAGCTGGGGTTCATCTCCGGTGGACCCAAGAAGCACTTGAAAAGGAACGAGGGGCAAAAAACAAGAGACAAGAGACAAGAGACAAAAGACAAAGAGACAGGTGAGAAGAGAGACAGTCTTTTGCCCCTCTCACGCTTGGTTGACGCCTCTCAGATCAACCATGTAAAGTCAAAAGTCCAATCTCACCCGAAAAGAATCCGCCAGAGCCCGTCAGGACAATGACTTTGACAGCAGCATCTTTGGAAGCTGCAGACAGCTCAGTGAGGAATTCGGCCAAAAGCTCACTGGACAGAGCATTTCGCTTCTGCGGTCGGTTGAAGGTGATGGTTCTGACACCATCGGCCGGGGAGGAAACCTGGATGAGTCCTCCGAGCGTAGATGCAGATCCGGACATATTGACGAGATTGCCGATCAGTCCGCTTTAGCCGGGAACCTTGTAAAAATGACACGTAGATAGTAGAATGTGTCTGGTGTTGCTAGACAAGAGGTTGGCGCAAGAGCGAGGAGAAAAGGCGATTAGATGGGAATATGATAGGGAGTTGGGGTACGGCCATTGGGCTGCAAAGAAGCAGGCGGGGATCGTGCTATATACAGCTGTACGAAACGAATGGCACGGCAGCATCCCGAGCATATCACGCGCCGGACTCCACTGATAGGCCGGCAGCTCTCCAAGCTCGTGCTTAGCTGTGCCGTAAGCTCTCTCAATATTTACTTCTCTGGCCCCGTTGCTACTACCTCTTCGGGGAGCTCTACCCCGGAGAGATAAAGAGGTAGCATATGCGTGGGTAGGCAATTAGGGTGCAATGTCGTGCGTGCCAATAGGGAGACGGATCCTGACCCTGTCGACCCGCGATTGACAGGTCGAGTCGAGGGTGGGTGCGAGGTTGGGTTGGACGTAGCTCTGGATGTCCGACTGCATGAGCAAACTTGGAACAGGGATATCGTGATCGATTGCAATAAGCGCGATGGCGGGCCCGTCGATGCTGTCATATGGCCGTCTCGTGCACGGCGTCTGTAACATATCACATCAGAACGAGGGCCTGATGCCGTCAAAGGGCGGCCGAGAACGCAGGAACCTGGCAGACTGGCGCTTGTTAATTTCCTCTGTGTTATCGTCATACTCGAGCTCCCCCCTGGCACGGACGGGGCGTCGAAATGCACCCCAAACGGACGAGTCTAGGGCCACCTCAGCCTAGCAGGCATTCTGTGGGTGTTGGCTAGTCGTCGACGATGCTGGGGGAAGAACAAAAGGCCCAGGTTGGTCGGGAGTTGACAGATCAGGTACTAAGAGTGCCTAGTAGGTACTAATCCATATAGTACGCGGTTAGGTAGAGAGGCAATACCCAGCTGAGGACATGGATCAATTTGGTGATAGATGACGGTTCAGAGTCAGTGCTTGCGGGCATCTTATCTGCGGAGAGTAAAATCAGCCAGAGACAGCGGAAGACACACGATGCAAAAGAAAGTTTGGATGTAAAACAGGGCAAAAAAAGGAAGCAGCTGCTCAGGCCCCGATTGCATGGGTTAATCAGCAGAATCGGCCGTAATTGCACGGAATTGCACGCATTTTGCACAGGATTGCCCTTTTCGGCCGCACCTTCCATCTTCACGCTGCATTGCTGGAAAAGACTTGCCGGGCTGCAAAAAAAGTTCCTCGCATGTGGCCTCAGGCTACTATTTCCTGCAACTTCTATCTTAGTTCCTCTCGAAGCTTCTACTTTCATCTCTCTCCATAACAAACCTCACATGCATCGACAACTCAAATCATCATCACCATCACCATCGCCATCATCGCCCAATATGAAGATGCAGCGCCATCACCGCCGTAGCTGCATCGCGCATGCTGGCCGCCTTGTGGCACCACCTACCAATTTCATCCGCATCCGCCGCCATGGGTTACCGGGGTAGTGGATCTGCCATCCCATCCTGACGGGCTCTGCACAACTCTGCACGCTTCCAAGTACGGCCCCTCACAGTCTGCGCTTTTCTGGGGGCGTGTGCCTACCTAGGTATGGGGTGTGGGGGTGGTACCTTTTTTTCGACTCCCTCCGCCTGTCGACCCCTTCCCAATGGCATGGGACGAACGGGCAGAGCAGCCAGGCCAGTGTCTCGGTTGGCTCAGGATCATTACCGCAGCAAGGGCTGCCTCGAGGTGCCCAACACGCCCGGCGTCGACAGCGGCCGGCAGATGCAGATACGCTGCTGCGCAGCCGCTATACGAGCGCCAGCAGGGGGGCCCACCCCATCGACGACATCTGCTCTGCCTTGCCCGACACCTGGGCGTCAGAAGCACGCACCTTTACGTATAGATGGACAGACGCAATTGTCTCAGCCAAGCCTGTGTCCCAAGCCATGTTTTGGCCTCATTGGGATGCCCCGACTGGGCTGCGCACTGTATTATTCGGTTCCCTTTTTGGTCCGCTGTAACCAAGCGCAGCATTCCTTCATTTCTGGCCTCTGTCTCTCTTTCGCTCTCTCTCAGCCCGTGTCTCTCTCTTGCCGGCAACCAAGCTGCTCAGATCCAATTGCTGGTCTAGTTCGCCTCTCGGGCTTTAATTCTAAGGTTGTCCGTGCGGGTACAGACTATACCTCCATATCCCTCTTCACGGCTAATTGGATAAGGCTAATTGGATAAAATTCAGTGACATTGTGAACGGTCGTCAGCTTGACAACTCCATCTCCCTCTATTCATCCCTCTATCCCTCATATCATCACCGTTCTCTCCCTCCCCCGAGCTGGTATATTTGATATATACACCATTGTGGCTTTTTATCCTGCACTTCCTCTCCTGGAAATGTAACGGTAAACGAACCGGCCCTAACGTTCCTCCTTTCTGCATTAAACAACTAATAACACCACTTTATCACAACTTCTCCACTTTGGTATGAAGTTGAGGGGAGCAACAGTAGGAGAAACGGGAGAGTGAGCAGCATGAGGAGTAGCTCTAGTAGCAACTCCGCGATTAATAATGAGAGAGCAATCGGATACTGTCCACGCGGATATTCGCATTTTGATCGCATCGATGCTAGGCAAGGCAACTATGTATCCAATCAAATTTGATCTATCAACCCGTCCCTCACACCTACACAAGCATCTATCATCACGAGAGGTGCGGTCAGTACGTAACCGACCTGGTATACCGCTCCGTACCATATCACCTTTTGTCCTTGCTCTCCCCGAACCCTGTCTGTCCCTCCTCGCCTCCACTCCTTCTTCGTATCTCTCGATGTTGCAGTTTCTTCCCTTGACCCTAGCTGGTCTCAGCCTCCACGCGTGTGAGCCCTGGTGTCTTTGTATTGGACACCGGCATCTCGATGGGTCTTCCACCAAGACCACTCACACACTTTCATATTCGCTCAGAAGCGGCAAAGACCACACCAACAAGTCGCTCGTGCCTACGTCGAATACCTTTGATCCGCTATTGTCCGCATCGTAGTCAGGGCTACGATGCATGGTTCACCATGGGCCGGACCCTTCCTAGACAGGGTTCCTCAGGACGTTCGCCGTTGGAAGAGGGGGGATGAAAGAACAAGGACTCTTCTCCTCTCACGTATATAAATGGTGGCCCTCGGCCTCTTCGTCGGGTTGGACGAGCAGCAGCACGTTCCGATCTCATTGTCTTTCTTCTTCACACCACTCTGCTCTTCTCATTCACCTCATACCCATCCACATCTACTTGATCACACGACATCAAGATACCTGCATATCCATACAGACATAGAGACATACGCTTTATATAGCATCTGGTGTCATGGAGATGTCAAGTCCCCCTTTGGACTATACTGCAATGCAGTATGGCCCCAGGCTGCCGTGCCCTTTCCCAACCGTCACATCATCCTTCTACCATCATGTCAGGTCTTTCCCCGACAACGTGGCCCTCCATGACTTGTCTGGTGCAACCACCAGGCAAATTACATACCGTCAGCTCGGTGCTCGGGCACAGGCCTTGGCCGCTGAACTCCGCAGCCTGGGTGTACGCCCTCACCAGAGGGTCCCTCTCGTTGTGAAAAGGAGCTCCGAGATGGTGGTGGGCATTTGGGCCATCCTCTCCTGTGGCGCCCAGTATGTTCCTCTTGATGGGGGCGTTGTTCCGGACTCGACCATACGGCATGTTTTTGAGCAGTCTGGTGGCAACATCGTTTGCTGCCTATCATCGACTGTTCATCGCATCCGTGACCTCTGCCCCGGTGCCACTCCTGTCATAATCGAGCAGCAGCAGCAGCAGCAGCAGCAGCAGCTTGACGAATTTACCTATGATGGAAAATGGGTGGATTTGGCCGCTTCTGACGGTGGATGTTACATCATTTACACATCCGGTACGTGCATTTCTTCGAGGTCTCACTAGCAGCGCCGAGGCCGCAGCTGCTATACCCACCCTCCCTGCCAGCCAGCAGCTGAAAACTAAAACTTGCGACTTAGGTACAACGGGCAAGCCCAAGGGCGTCGACGTAACACACAGAAATGTTGCCAATCTTGTCTGTATGTCTCCCGGAAACCTGGGTATTCGACCAGGTCACCGGGTGGGACAAGTTCTGAACATCAGCTTTGACATGGGTATGTTGCTTTCCCTGAGATGAATTCACGCACCCCAGCTCCATTTATCGATGTGGGTTTGGATTTCACATTACTAATATTCGAGTGCCAGCTGCTTGGGAAATCTTTGCGTGCCTGTGTAACGGTGGCACCCTTGTCATCCGGGGTTCCAAATGGGAACCCGCTATTGAGCTGGTAAGTATCAAAGAGGGAGGCAGAATCCTAAATGATGGATTACACCAAATTGCTACACTTGGCGGTGAATTGGGCTAACATGAGATGAAAATGGTTGATTCAGCTGGATACCTTGATTTGCACACCGACAATTCTATCCAAGTACCCTCCTACCAAGTATCCCAAGATCAAAGTCGTTGCCACTGCTGGTGAACCTACTTCACAAGAGTAAGTCGATCCCCGCTAAACCTCCCTTCCTTGGACGTTTTCTTTCGAGTGTCTGCTAACATACCCCATAGCCTAGCTGATCTGTGGGCCAAGCATGCAACATACTGGAACAGCTGCGGTCCCACGGAGACAACTATTGTCAACACTATGCAGAAACACATTGTTGGGGACAGCCTATCTATCGGCCGCCCTACCCCAAATAACAACGTCTACATCCTCGATGACAATGGGAGTCCCGTACCGGTAGGTGAACCCGGTACTATGTGGGCCGGCGGATACGGAGTGTCTCGCGGTTACGTTGGCCTTGAGGCCAAGACAAAGGAGTCTTACGTTCCAGATCCCTTTACCAATGATGGGTGAGTTTTCTCAAGGGAGTGCTCGTCAAGAGCGTTCTCTCAGCCCGGGATCTGCTCGCTCAGATCCCCGTGAAAGTGTGGGAAATTGACTGACACATCTGTTCTGTCTCACAATAATAGATCTAAAATGTATTGTACCGGTGATTTGGGAAAGTGGCGACCTGATGGCTCCATTGAAATTCTCGGTCGAGTCGACGATCAGGTCAAGGTTAAGGTGAGTCCCCGTTTCTGCACATATTTGCTTGTGGGCCGTGTTGCTGTAGCGCTTTTGTGAGGAACGGAATCTAATATGCTGCTCGTTACCAGGGTTTCCGTGTTGAATTGGATGGTGTTTCTTCATCCATGGCCTCAGCGCCAGGTGTCACTCGTGCCTGCGCGCTCTTGATTGATGGAGAAATCCATGGGTTTGCAGTCCCTTCTACCCAAGATGCTGAAGCCATTCTGGAACACACTCGCAAACTTCAACCATACTATGCCGTGCCATCTAGCCTTCATCTCCTAGATGAGTTTCCTACTACGGCTAATGGCAAGATTGACAAGAAATCTCTACGCATGCTAGTCATCGGGCCGGCCTCGCCCACAATCTCTGAATCTTCAACAGTGTTCAGTTCTACCTTTCATCCAGCTGCTCTGCCGGGAACCAAGAGTGACAAGTCTGGCTCTTTGGTCGGCCTTCGGTCCGTTTCTTCATCTTCGACTCTAACGGCCGCCTCTGCCAAGGCGCAAGAGGAGCAGACCGAAAAGTCGCTCGACTTGTTGAGAGATATTCCCGAAAAGAAGTGGCCCAAGCCATGGAGAGGTATCAAAAAGCGTGTTCTCATTGTTTATCGCGTTTTGTTCAGCCTCGTTGGTCTCATTAACATTGGTGTTCTCATCGCTGTCCTGCTTCTCAACCCCAAAGTCGAAAGGCTCGCGACTATCACTGCGGCTAACCTGGTCACCGGTGTTCTCATCCGCCAAGATGTCGTCATAAACGTTCTTTACACCATCTCTTGCTCTGTTCCCAAGTCCTTTCCATTCTGGATTCGTCGCCGATGTGCCAAAATCTACCATCTTGGCGGCATCCACTCTGCTGCTGGTATATGCGCAACCGCGTGGCTCCTTGGCTCTACGATCCAGGCCACAGTTGCCCGCTTTCAGCTCCATCGGCAACCATCTGGGTACTCTTTAGCCAACCTAGTGGTCTCGTGGCTTCTCTGTGCGCTATGTTGTCTTATCCTTGCCTCTGCCTTACCCATGTTTCGCAAGCCCAGTCACAACATGTTTGAGAAGATGCACCGCTTCATGGGGTGGACCACACTTGCGCTTTTCTGGGCCAAGACTGTTGTCTCCGTTTACGATTCTACCCCAGTAGGAGAGGATGTTGGGATTGCACTCGTCAAGACGCCGGCATTTTGGATGCTCGGCGTTGCCACATGCAGCGTTGCTTCCTCTTGGATCTTCCTCCGCAAAGTCAAGGTCAACGCCGAGCCGCTGTCGGATCACGCTGTCCGTCTGCACTTTGACTACACCATCCCTGTCAACGGTAGCTTTACACGCCTATCCCACCGCCCGCTCATTGAGTGGCACTCCTTTGCGACGATCCCAGCCCCTCAGGCTAACCTCGAAGACGGTATTGCTCCAGGCTACTCTCTCGTGGTATCTAATGCTGGTGATTGGACCAAGGCGTGTATTCAAAACCCTCCCACAAGCATCTGGGTCCGCGGCCTTCCGACTTGCGGTGTTATGCGCATTGCCACATTGTTCAATCGTGTTGTCGTCATTGCTACAGGATCTGGCATTGGTCCCATGCTGGGCCACATCGCGCAACCAAGCTGTCCCACTCAGCTTATCTGGTCAGCTGCTTCGCCTGAAAAGACGTTTGGTAAGAAGATTATGGATACTATCAAGGGAACTATTCCCGGCGCCGTCATCCACGATACCCGAACCCAGGGCCGGCCCGATCTCGTTCGCATGGGCTACAACCTAGCCAAAGACTTTGGCGCCGAGGCCGTCATCATCATTGCCAATGAAAAGATCACTAAAAAGGTGGTATATGGACTAGAGACCAGGGGTATCCCGGCCTATGGTGCCATTTGGGACAGTTGAGAGGATGGCATGTCTCATTGTGTGAAGAAGCATGGTATCATACCGCGCGTTGCCCATTTCCCCCCTCAGTACTTCTTATTCTTGACATTCTCTGCATTATATTTTGTGACTTATTTTTTTTCCTTCTTGTTTTTACTTTTACTGTTTGTTTCTCATGTTACTTACCTGGCGTTTCTGAAAGGGTTATCGGAGGTTGTGTCCATTTTTGCAGCAGGGACAAGGGGGCGCGCAATCATTTCCTTTGACAGAGAGGTATTAGTCCATCGTTTTATGGCTGTATATGTGAGCCATCTGAGAGTTGTTGCTGTACAAAAGTAGTCGAAACATACAGCTATGGGGTTAGTCTGAAAAAATTGATTTGCTATTATTCTACAATACTTTTTTTGGCGGTGACGTGGTGTATCGTGACATTGAGCTGCCTGCATCATCGAGCTGCAAGATCGTGTGTAAGTCGAAGCTCCAGTCGCCCAGTGTATGCCACTTACAGTCGACACTGTGATTCAAAGTCCCTTTTTCTTTGCACCCCACGAGGAATAAGAATAAGCGGCTAGCCGTCATTCGGAAGAAAAAAATAAGAAATTCCCATATTAATTTGACGCGCGCCCCGCAATGTGACGGACCTGAGTTAATGCTACTTGAAGCAATTAGCCGGTTGATTGTCGATCGTGGGCGCAAGAAATGATGTAAGTTGCCAAGAAGCGGTAGAATACAAGTTTATTGCGGTTTTGAATGGGCGGCAGAATGTGTGGCTTACACCCTGGAGAGGGGGTTCGGGTTGAAAGGTGGCGGAGATGTGCATGCCTCTGCTAATATTTGCTTATTTTGCGCCTTCGGCTGTGAAGGGATGATGGAGCGGGCGAGGCTGAATTTGGCGTTACTTTTGTCGCTTAAAGAAGAATCATGAAAACACGTGTGCAAGAGATGATCGAGGGGGGGAACCCTGTTGAGACTAGGGATGGGGGTTTTGGTTTGGCGGGAGGAGGGAGTGAAGAGCGTGGCTTGGACAATGGCGTTGCAGGGGTTATGATACGGACTTTAGCGGTCTTAGAGAGAGCCTGACTGGAGATCAATGTAGTCTAGATCGAGGATTTTGAACGTATTGGAGAGTTTGCCATTGAGAGAGGTTCGTAATTGGAGCTGATTTACTGCGCGATCTTGGTTTCGGCCGAATCTCGATGGGTTAAACGCCGTGTGGGCGCTCTCAGCCGCAGACAAGGATGCTGAAGACGAAGATTCGGTGTTTAGTGTTTAGGTGTAAATTAGTATACTGAACTACTAGTGACAAAGAAAGTGATTGACAGCTCAACTGAGACCGGCAGTTGAAATAGCGTCTCAAGCGTCACGTTTTGAGCGATTGTTGGGCGAAAACAGACAGATCCCTGGTCGAATCTGTCAATCAATCACCTTTTTGAGATAATACTTCAGCGGCTGCACAGCTGAAGCTACCCACTTAGATCGTAGATGCCACGATAATACCGCAGAGAGGCTATGTTGACAGAGTACGAGTATGAGCCTTGCTAAATAGCGCAGATTTGCTCGTCATGCGATCGCAGCAGGATCTCAGTTTACCCACAGATTGTGGAGGGAGCTATTCAACACATCCCGGTCTAGGGCTGCAGATCTTGGGAAACAAAACTCGGGAACCACGGCAAAGGCGGGCAACCTTGCAAAAGCTAAGCTTTTCACGCGGGCGCTTAATGACCATTGTTCTGGGCGGGTCAAGCCGGGTTAGTTTTTGTCGAAGACTGGAGTGGGCGAGCTGAATCAAATATGCAGAGAGCGATTCAGACAAATCGCTAGTTTCGTTGGTCTATGGATGAGATACAGGTGTAGATTGGGCCTGTGTATTGGTTTTGCCCCCTTGTGACCAGGGATGCCGAGAGACTACTGGCGAAGAACTTTGTTGCTCACCTGACGGCCACGATTGTAGGTGTGGCTTGACACTTGAGATCGTGAGAAGAGATACCCTGTCAGTTTTCCCTTGAGATCTGCTTAGAGTTTTACTGGGATCGCGATCGCCACGCTTGACAGGCCATACGCGAAGTGTGAGTGAGAACACACCCACCATGGAACAAAAGGATAATTACGCAGGTACCGGTAGGATTGGAAGTGGGCGGCATCGATTGCGTGGAGGTGTTAACTCCCGTGTGTTAACTCCCGTCAGCTGGGTAGTAGAGCAGGGCCTATGGATCGGGTAGATATTGATACGAGCACACCTATCTAAGAGGGAGTTTAGGTGACATGGATTCATACTATGACTAGGGTCATCACCACGCTTCATCACATTCAGCACTTGATGGAGCTCTGCCGTGGCATAGCAGCGTGGCACAAGCTGAGAGAATTGAACTACGTCTGCTAAGCGCCAAACACGACTGACACGAAGAGATGATGGCTGAGACAAAGAGACTAATGGCATCTTCGACTCATGGAGGTTTATCTCCGCACATGTTTTATCTTGCATTGGCAAAGGAATTACGTGATGGCTACACGACGAGTAGAGGCGTGGTCATCCCATATCTCCGAGTCATTGTGAACTGAGACTTTGTCTTGAATAGACAATGCATCACGATCCACTGAGACAGATGGACACGTGAAGTGATAAGGATACTGCTCTGTTGACGAGCCGGGCGAACTTGGGATTGCGTCTCTACATAGAAAATAGGATGGCGCGTTGGCGTCTTATTAATACGTCGATTAATTTGTCGATAACGGAGTATAAAGACGAAACAGAGTGATATCCGGCACCGGTAGATAAAATAATAACCGGATTCCGTACGGTGCCGCACGTGATTTACGGCTCCGGACATTAAGATAATATCCGGAGACCCGGAAGCCTCAATCCTTCAACACTATGGCTTCCAGAGAACGATGTAAATTTGCTCCATGTTAATTTTTCTGTCTATGGCCCAGAAACAGAAATCATCAGTAATTCTCCGACGCATGAATAGCCATGGATGTTGATCGTTCAATCGTTGTAGATGTAGGTGCAATCAACGGAGTCATCGGGGCTCCGCTGGAGAGCGGCTCCGGAAGTCGTCCAACGGGTCCGGAGGCCCCCAAAACCCGGGCATGTGCCAATTGTGCCCGGCTGAAGATGAAGTGTCGATGGCCCGAGTCTGGGGCCGGCAAGGGGGATATCGGTTGCATAAGGTGTGATTGCGGCGATTTTGTATTGGTCGGATTGGGCGAAGTGAGCTGACCTGCATCGCTTTAGATGTAACCGCATGAAGATTTCATGCCATGTGCCGGCCCCGGTACAGCGGAAGAAGCGAGGCAAATCAACGTATGTTTGTCGGAATCTCAGGTCCATCGTGGTGTGAATTTGGTTTACTAAACTGAAATTAGGCGAGTGGCTCAGTTGGAGAAGAAGATTGACGGCTTGGTGTCCATGCTTGCGACGGGTCAGCACATGCAGGCGTCTGGAACACCACCCTTGACTCCTGAAAGTAACGATACTGGTACGGTTACAATCAGCGATGCACCCAAATTACACCTGCAAAAACCGTTGCAAGATGCTGCGCTGCCACAGCCAGTTACGCGTGAAGCTCCGCAGATACCACTCACCATTCCGTCTGAGCCGGCAACTACCTTTCAGTTGATCCCGGGCTTTAGCTTTACTTTTGAAGAGGTGCTTTCTTACTTTGACATATACCGGCGCGAGTTTATGCCGAATTATCCCTTTGTCGTCATTCCGGAGAATCTGGATCCTCGCGCCTTGTATGCGTCGTCGCGATGTCTCTTTTGGACCATCATGGCGGCGGTCACGCCGCAGTCGTCGGCGACTCAGCAAGGTGTTGAGAACTGGTTTCGGCAGTATATTGCAGACAGAATGGTTGTGAAGCAAGAAAGGAATTTGGGAATCTTGCAGGCTCTTCTCCTTCACTTGGCTTGGTGAGTCTCCATACATGAAGCCCTCCAACTTCTGACTGCGCTAACGGAGTGGATGTAATAGGGGCGATTTTCACTTCTACATGAATACGGAAGCGACAAATTTTGTGCACCTGGCTGTAGCCATGGCCCTAGATCTCAAGCTAGACAGGTCCCCAGAGTCTACCAAGATGCATCCCAAGTCTCTGCTGGGAGAAGCTTGGGCAACACTCAACAAGGGCATGTCGAAGCCAAGGCCGCACTCTGCCGATGAGAAGCGGGCAGTTTTGGGGCTTTACCACATTACATCACTGTAAGAACGCATTTTCACCTTATTACACGTTGCTCAGTGAGAGTGTAGGCTGATCAATCACAGCATATCTGCCCTGTTTAAGCGAGGCACCCAATTTCCTTGGAACAACTATCTTTCGCAATGCTGCGAATCGTTGGCTGAATCTTCTTTGGAATCTGACTTATTTCTGGTTGCGCTCATTAAAATGCAGCGCGTCGCTGATCGTGCCTACGGCTTGCTGCCTGGCTTTGATGTGGTTGACGTTGGGCTGAGTGCCTATTTGTCGCCTATGGATATGGTCATTAACAATGTTCGTCGAGAACTCTATGACTTGATAAGCATGCAGCCAGAGTGTGTCAAGGAGAGGCGTGAGTATAATCTCACTCATATTCGTTCCACAAGGTAACTGTCCTGTCGCTGACCGGCAATCGCCGCAGACATCTTCAAAGCGTATTATCAAGTCACTCTCATGCGCCTCGCCGAGGCAGCAATTCCCACGCAATTCACTACGCCCGTCGAAATGGGTACATTGAATCCAGAACCGCTGCAACGCTTCGATACCCTCTGGAAATGCCTTCTCGCCGCCGTCGACTTCTTCGACACGCTCTGCTCGTTTCATCCCAACGAGCTGCCCGGTCTTCCCACCTCAGTTACGGGACTTCTCGCTTTTGCCATTGTCACCAGCTCCCGTTTGCTCCTATTAGAACCCTCAATAGACTGGCAGCCTACAATGGCGCGCAGAAAACTCGAATTTGCAGACGTGATGAAGCGTCTCAGCGACCGCTTCGAGGACGCAGATACATGGGCCAAGGAAGCTGGCCGCAGACGCCGCCTTTTAGATGGCGGCGGCACCCAGTTTTGCAGACTCAGCTTCAAGCTTCGGTGGATTCGCCAGTGGTATCTCTCGCGGGTTCCGCAGGAGCAGCCGGTGATGGCGGAGACACAGCCGCCTGGAGAGCCGCTCACGGACCCGGATGCTGTGTTTTGGCAAGAGTATGAGTTTGAGGATGCGCTTTGGCCGGATTTCATGACCATGTATAATCCAAATTTTATAGCAGCTCCAGGGACTGAGACATGACATTTATGGTGATATACCGTATAGAAGGAGAAGTGGCCAATGAATTCGCATATATCCACGGCGCATTCACAAATAGGGTTACGATCAACTTCATCTATAGAAGCCATGTCACATATTTTCTTCCTTGTAAACTTTACAGAATATTACAAGTCAGTTTAACAGGAGTTACCAAGAGTAAACGGATTGGCTACGATCTTCGTTTAAGCACACAAGAGGGCCGTCTTAACGGCCTCATAATTATACTCGAATTATTAAGAGTTAAATTATAAAGCGTATTGGTACATTAACACTAGCGGTCTGTGAGACATATTGTTGCGCCAGTAGAGCTATTTTCATATGCAAAGGAGTTTCGACTTTCCTCGATATCTCGGCGGCTCACAAAACAATCATAATTGCGCGGGCCCCAAAATTTCTTCTCTGAATCGCCATTCTCATCTGCATCAATCCCAAGATCAGGAGGGCCGAGATCGGAGACTTGGATCTGTTGTGACGATGTGAATACCGATACCAAGTCAAAAATAGGTAAAGTTTCACTACTCAATTCTGGAATGGCCGGATCATCCTCGAAATCGAGAGACATCGCGTCGAGCTCGGTATCGAGCCCACTCGGTCCGCCATCTTCGCTTGTGTCCCCTTGCCCGTCTTCCGTAGCAAAATCTTCATCTCCTATCTCAAGTTGCTCCTGGAAAGCTTTGAGGCGGAGGGACACGAACGAAAGAGCCTTCAGGTGCGTTGCTATGTGTCTTGATAGTTGCTTGCGTTGTAATCGCTCCTTGACTTGAGGTAAAACCGACTCAGTACTCGGGCTACTTGGCAGATCCAATTCCGATCCGCTTGAACTGGTTAATTCCAAGTCTTTCCTCCCTCCTTCGTCATGAAAGTGAACTTTTCTACGCTTTTCCTGAACGCCAACGTTTACTTTTGTCTGTGTAGGCCTTTTTCGTTTAATTTGCAAGGAATGTCGCGAGTGATTCGGTTCATCTGCGTCAAGAGGGATTTTGCTAGAATCAAAGCTGCAAAGTGGACAAATATCTTTGGATCCCGGTATACGAATCGAACTTCGACGAGCTATACCCGCTATTTGAGACTCTGTGAATATTGCGTGATGGTGCTCCCGTATGTGGCCTTTTAATGAAGCCTCATCTTCAAACAATTCTGGTGATTCATGTTCAATGTCGCACCTCCACATGGCTCTACAACTGATCGTTCCAATCCAATTTGGTGAATGATGCTTTTCCATATGTTCCATCCATGGGGTAAACCTATCGAACGCGTCAAGAGACTCTGAACAAGTATTGACGAGACAAACATAAGGTCGAAGGTCATGGTCGACATGGCGCCTTTTACAGCGTTAGTGATTATATCACAAAGCGCAGGTGTGTCTGGAACGTGCCTCCACCATTTTACATTCTGGAACTTATCGTGTGGGAAAGTCTCAAAGCACCAATAACAAGTAGCCCAGTCGTATTCTCCCTGAGGCTTTGGTGGTTTTGGGTAATTAACGTCGCCTATAGGTACCGAGGATGTCTTGGAAACGGCAGATAAAGCTTTAAGAGGCTTTTTCTCGTTAACCTTACGCTCAAATTCTTGTGTCTGGAGAGTCGATGGCTTCGTTCCCGACTTTGAAAGAATTATATCTGTTTCCTTCTCAGAGTCGTCACGAACAATATCGGCCGCCTCATTGACGTAATCTTTTCGAGTGGTCGGTCTCAACACTTCTTGGCTACCATTGTCGGCGTGAGGTTGATCTTCTTTATGATCATCATCGTCCAAGACGAGCATACGACGAGCTGCTAAGCGCCGTTGGTGCTCTCCTCGATACTCTATATTGAAGTGGCGTTCCAAGATGGACCGGCTGAGAAGGCGCTGAAGATTCAATGGCGCCATTGGGTAGAGGAATTTGATCATCAAGAATGACATTTCTTCTAGAGAGGAATCTGATCTTTTTGCTGAGAAGGCTCTCACCCTTGAGATCAAGCCGGCGGTCGAAGACTGTCGGATGGTTACTCCGAGACGGTGCAGACGATCAATAGCTCCTTCAATAGATTCCTGTGTTTGGCTAAGGTCTTCCGCGAGATTGTCAATGCTTGGGGCCGACTGTTGAATATCCAACTCGGTTTCCCTTTTCGGGACTATCCTGCGAGTACCATTGTCTCTTATTTGGATTATTCGCAAAACTAGGTTTCAATTCAGTAGCTATTATAGTTTCCAGATGGAAAAAAAAAAGTGACTCACAATATCGCAAATTGAGAAAGATAGTGCGAAGCAGATTAATTACCATTATTTGAACATCCTTGCTTTTGGATAAGCGACGATCAAGGCAAACATCTTCTTCGGCAAAGACGCCTAAATATGATGCCCAAGCCTGAAACCGGGCCTGGTGGTCTCTCGCAAGACGGCCAACGGCGGCAGCAGATTCGTTAAGGAGCCCGATTGTCCTTGGTTCGGCGATTTGTGTCAGGCACTTGTCAAATAGCAGATCGCAGTCCAAGGCAGCCGAATAAATATCTGGCCAGGCGTTTGGGTCGTCCATTGCTTCTTGCCACGGCTTGAATAGTCGAGACTCTCCTCTGAGTTGAATAAGATCTCCTGCTTTAATGATTGAAGGAGCTTGAGGTCCAGTATCAGATCTTTCCGAAATACGTACACAATCACGTGCGTTGGGAATCACCGGCCCAATGCAACTCGACCAATGAAGCAGAAAATGAAAACTCACCAGTAATTTATAGCGCACCACCTCAAGATCGCTCTCTACACGCGCCATCTACCAAGCTCAAGTTCTACAGATATTACTTGGCTAATAGACTTGGATTTGAACTGATTTTAGCTGATATTTCTTTCTTTCTCTCGCGGTGAATCCTGGCGACGCCGCCTGTCGACAGGATCGTTCTGGCACAGCCTTGCGAAGCTGTCGGGCTGTCCTCATCTTTTTATCTCTTCTTATTTTCATTCTTTTCACTGAGGCCGAAGCAACAACACTTGCATATCCTATCATTCTCGGCGGCACGCAAATGCGCCTTATTGATTTGGAAGAATGGAAAGCACTCCAAGCGATCCAGCCTTATCTTTATAAGGCAGCTCAGTATGGAGAGGCAGGCATTAGCGAATCTCCGCCGCACGTGGTAACCCCATTTCAATTTCTTCAATATGAGCTCTTGCAGCTTGTTATCTCAATACAACCCGACTTAGAAGTCGACCTTGAAATAATCCGCCACATTAAAAAGGAAGCAATCGAGCTTTTCGAAAAGATTTACCCAATTCTACAGCGAATTTTGTCCAACGAGCCCCCTTCTGCCTCCCTCCAATGTATTCAGAAACTTCTTGGCCTGCAAGTGCTTAGTGGCAAAGAGAAAACTGAGGCCGATTCAACTTTGCCGGGAACAATGTCATTGAGTGATGCGAAATCGATTGTTCCAGCACTCACATCATTCAACAAGCGCATAGAATCCATATTAAGGGCTCATCTACATGATGTCACACCAGCAGCTGAGAACCTCGAACTGAGCTCTGTAACTCTTTACGGAGACAAGAGGACGTTAATAGATGCATTTCTTATGAGTTTAGAGCGGCATATGGCTTGTTGTAAGAGACGATCTGAACATCATATGCTTCTACAAGGAGCCGGCCAGAGCTGGCAGGCTGAAGACAAGTCGCTAATTTCCTTGCTTCTTTCCTCTTGCGGAGATCTGACAGGATGGCAAGAGATCGAATGCCTATCTGATGGGTATGTCAAGCCTTCATTGAACCATTTTTATTAAAAACCACTGATCTGATGGGAATCAGAGGGTTGCCTGGAGACGAGCATAATAAAGTAAAACTCAGACCTCTGCAAAGTCTCTGTGAGGATATTACTGTTGCACAGTGTTACAACGAGGTTTTAAACCTTCTCTTACTCGAAGGAACGCTGTACAAGCAGCCAAGGGAACAGAAGCGTGCTCAAAGGCGGGCCATGGTACAAGTGAAAACGTTAGAGGAGCTGATTGAAAAAAAGCACTTTTCTCCAATCCGATCATGCTCGCTCTCTGCCAAAAGCTTCACTATTCAGGAAAAGAGAGAACTCTCTTTGAATCTGGGCTGGTGCTTCTTTTACCTTTTCGACTGTCCTTGGACACATAGCGGTTGGTCTGCGGATACTATCTCACTCCTATTATCGGCAACCGGATCCTCAAGCTCCCTCGAGTTCGAGACACCACCTTACATTCGCTGCGATCCACAACGTACCTCATCTGAGAAGGATGAGAATGACCTGAGTAACATAATGAAAGATTCCGTCTTCCTTGCCCTAGGCAAACTTCTCGTGGAAATGGAGCTGGGTAGGCGGATTACTGCGACAGAGTGTGATAGACTTGGGCGGCCTAACCTCTGGCTGACTTTATCCAAAGTCCTTGATGATGAAATGCTTTATGCATGTGACGACTATCTCAAGGCGATTGAAGGATGCCTCGAGTTGCACCGTTCTGAATCCGAGTTAACATCAGAAGAAAGTACAACGAAACCAGCGAAGGTCATATACAATTCGATAGTTGCAAACCTAGAGAAGGACCTTGCGCACTATCGCAAACGAAGCAAGAAGCGACGCCGTAGCGTTTCTTGCCCCCCTATGGACCTGGATTCGAGCATCACGTCTACGGCTGAGTTAATGCCCGTCCGGATGACAAAGTTTCGCGATGAAAAAACAGATATTTCTCACGTAGGAAGCTGTGAGGATGTGTCAGCTTCTAATTTCAAGGATTCAAGGGGACCTTGGAACAATCAAGTGTCGCGCATTCAACCAGAGGAAGCAGCGATTGTTGCAGGGCAGGAAAGCAAGCAGATACCGAAACGTGCCCGCATCTCAACAGATTATTCTACTTCGGAATTTAGAAGGGTGGATATATCCAGCCTACTTAACACCACTACCACTTTTCCTCCTGTGCCCACCCGCTTCGTCCGGATATTTGATGATCTGGAACCCGACACATCCCTAGCAGACTCTAGGTAGGGATGCCTCCTAAGTTCCAAGGGCGCATATAAAGCTAACAGAAAAGAATTAGGGCCATATCTTCGACCAAAACCTTTCTGGAGAATATGACTTCTTTCATTGAAGCATACGTTCCTAAAGTCTATACATGCCATAAACGGATCAAAGTTTTATAATCGATACTGGGATCGACATAACGCATCCAAGCTTGAAAGCAGCTAAACTAATGGGGAACTTAGGAGAAATGAAGAGCTTCAAAGGAGATTCTGGGGATCTCAATGACGAGATCGGCCATGGGACCCATATAGCGGAGCTTGTCCTAACACTCGCACCTGAAGCCATACTCTGTGTTGCTAAAGTTGCTGTCCAAAGAGTGATGCCCCAAGAGGACACAAATTTGATTTCCAAGGTAAGCTTTGGATAGTTATCCTACTATAATTGAAAATTGAATTGAGGTTGTCTGATGCACTGCAGGCCATACAGTGGGCACTAACGCAAGACGTTGACATCATTTCGCTATCTCTTGGACTTGATCTCCGAGATCCGGAGCTTGATGCCGCCATCAATAAAGCTATAGCAGCGGGTAAAATTGTACTGGCAGCAGCGGGAAACGATGGCAACAACAAGCCGCGGGCACACCCGGGCAGAAATCGTAACGTGCTATGCATCCATGCCTCGAACGGCAAGGGGAAGGATGGAGGGATATCACCGAGAGCATTGGACAATGATGACAACTTCATGACTTTGGGGACCGCTATCCCCCTTAGTTGGAAAGGCAAAGAAGTGGTCAAGTCCGGGACGTCTTTCGCAACGGCAGTGGCCGCGGCGATTGCGGCTGATGCACTCGCGATTATCTCACGGGACGGTTTGCTAAATGAGGACCAGCTGAAACGTCTTTATTCCTGTGATGGGATGCGATTAATATTTGCGCTCCTTAGCAGTCAGTCAGACAATGGATATAAATACGTTGCACCTTGGAATTTGTGGGTTAGGGACCGGTCAAGCGAGTTAATTCAGCACCAGATTTTGGAGGTCCTGAGGCGTTAAGGAGTTTTAGATACACAAATAAACATCATAAATTATATAATCAGAAAGAGTACCGTAATTTAAACATCAAATCCCCATCTGCCGGCGTTCTTATAGACGAGGTTCCACCTTCGTCACCGTTGTTCGAAGGGTATGGACCGCCCCTACATTTGGTGCAATACCCATCTGCAAGGTTCATGGTCGGCCATGCCTGTCTCGTCAAGCAATATTTCGTCTGTCTCCATGATTTCCGAGGCAAAGTCATGGATAACCTCCAGCTCTCCATCGTCCCTATCGACCACTTCCTGCACATCATCGGAAACCATTGTAGCGCCTCGGGTATACACCTGCGCTTTTACTTCGTCTTTGTTCTTCTTCACCCGCGATACCCGATAAGCCAACACAAAATCCGACGCATCTTCGAAACCTACTTCACTCTCTACGTTTCTTTCACCCCGAGCCAAGGCCCCGAGCTCGACGACGCCGGTGACCAAGTCCGGCATCCCGGCCTCCACGCCTCCGCCGAAAGCTCGCCCCCGCAGCACTGACGCCGATGCGCCACGGGCTATCTTGATGCCGGTGACCAGAAACAGCGGCAGTCGATCGCGGGAGGCCTTACGGAAGGCCCGTACGGCAGGAGCCTCGATTGCGAGCTTGGTGTATTCGAGAGACGGGATGAAGAATTCGGTGTCCAGACGGGCTACGGAGAGGAGCTCTTCTTTGGATCGGGCTCCGCTGACGCTGAGCTCGCCGCCGACCCCATCTAGTCCCAGCAGCTTCGCGAAGATGCCTAGCTCTCCGTTACTTTGACGTTTCGTTGTTGTTCGAAACCCGACAAGGCGGGATCGAAATATTTCATCGTCTTGGACTGGGATCCGATCGATAGGATTCAGCGGAATAGGGTCGCTTGGGTCAGCAAGGAGCGTTCCGAGCTGTAGTGGCCCGTTAGCATCGGGCGGTGGTATGGAGAAATTTGGAGCTGAATGATACGTCGGGATTGTTCGTATAGACATGGTAATTCAGTTCACTCTTCTTTAGTGAGTTTTTAAAATTATCTTCACGTGTGTCGATTTAAGAAGTCTTCATTAGTACTGTTCGAAGAATGAAGGGCATGGATTGGGTACCGTCAGGTTTTGAGGCTATCGGGTACCGACGTATCTATTGCAAGCCTTGCCAATTGGCTACCTTCCACGACTTATCCATTCAAGGAGCACGTAACTGCAACGTTAGTGTTAGGAAGACATAGCATTTAGAAGTTTTTATATACAATTTTAGATTGTCCTATAGAAGATCTAAAGCTAAAGTACTCCGACGGCTTACGTTAGTAGCTCCTCAAAAGAACAATTTGTTATTCAAGAGCGACGTTGGGAGGCGGACTCTTTTGCAATTCTTATATACATGTATTTAAGAACCACCGACCCACGCGTTCCAGTTCACATTGCCATTGTTGCAGGCAGTTGTGATGGCTGGGCATGTAACCGGTCCAATCTGGTTAATTCCCGATGCAGTTACCGAGATCACAACGGTGCCGGTCTGGCCGTTGAACGGAACGCTAGAGTGGAAGATGCCAGGAGCAGGGGCGGTAACGGTGACGGGCGCGTTGTTACCAATGGTGACGTGGACGGTAGCGGTAGCAGACGACGGCACAAAGGCAGTGAAGTAGATGGCGTCAACGTCACACTGTTGCGGTGCGAACTGAGTCTGGCCTTGAGTGACGGTGTTGCAAGGGGTTCCATCGGCAGAGCAAGCGGTTCCAGGGTTGAGGCGGTACCAGATGGTAACGTGGTTCTCGTTGGGCAGTGCTTGCTTCTTATATTGGGCAATATAATAGGGCAAGTCGTTCAACCATGCGTTGTGAGGAATGTTCTCCACGTACCAAGAGCCGGTGGGCAGCGACTGGTTCTGGATAGCCGCGGGAGGCAATGGTCCCACGTAGTGACTCTCGCCGTAGTCGTTCCAAGTCAGGATCTCGACCAGAGGAGGGTTGATTTGCAAGACCTGTTGCCATCGCTGGTGCCACAAGTCATCGCCCCTCCATAGCCAGTTCTTGTTGAAGGCTGGAAGATTCGTGTAAAACCATGGCGAGACAGGCATCCTACATACTTGTGAGCTCATAGAAGACATCAACTAGATGTGGGAATACTGACATGTAAGGTCTACCGTTAAGGGCCTGGACGTATTGTTGATCCGCATCGATTGTAATGTCATTGGGGCCGTTGGGCCAGGCAGCAAAGCTGTGAAACATTAGAATCCATTCTTCTCGCTTCTTTGCTCCCAAGGGTTACTTACGAGAAGAGTCCATCCACGGCGGGGAGGGCAGCAGCTCCCTGGGGTCCTTGACTTGAGTAGTCAGGAATGAAGAAAACATTTGTCTGCTGTTTAATGCCGACCCAGTCTCCTGCATTGCCCGGACCCTCGAAGGTGGAGGCCACAGGCTTGCCAGTGTTTTGCCACTTAAATGCGCTGGGATGCGAATTATATGTGTTGAGGACATTGACGACGTCGGCTGCGTCCCACGGGCCCTGAGCTAAGTAGTCAAAGGAGATGAAGAGCTTGAAACCAGCTGCATCGGCGGCGTTGTACGCATTGTTCAGCGCCCCGATTACCGGCTTCGTTCCAGATACAGTATCTTGGAATCCGATGTCCAAAGCAAAACCGTCGATGCCTGCGGCGGCTGCGGCCCTGATGTCCGACGCCCAATCAGCCTGAGTGTATGCATACGTATTTCCAACCTGGACCAGTTAGCAATGCAAAGTAACGTGTTAGAAGAGTTCAATGCGTACAATGACATGAGCAAAGACTGCTTGAGCTCGAGCCTGCAGAGCCAAGTCAAGCAGGGCGAGGGCGAGGGCGGCCAAACGCATCTTTGGAGTATCCAAAAGGCGCTCTTGATGTTTGGACGATAGGAAGAGGTGTCTTGATAGTTGTGAAATAGTGTCTCTTCACGCGGTCTTTATACTAAAGCTCTTGCTCTCCAGCCCCCATCTACTTCTGAGGCTGCGCCCTTGTAAAGTAAACCCCTGCCGCTAACCGCTGACCCTCGATGCATAGGAACCTGAAATTGAATAAGCATGACAAGCAATAGTGGAAAGCGGAGCTGTGTTTAGTATACTCTTGGTAGTACTTGGTTTTTGCTGTGTTGGTGGCAACAGCGGCATCGGTAGAGGCAATCGTGAGTTTCTCGCAAAGTCAGTGAGCTATAGCCTCGGACTTTGGGCTGACTCGCCTCATACGAGTGTCTTAGAATATGCGGTCAATGAGACCACTAATGCGGCTTACCAGGCGTTTCCAGAGCGAAAGCAATAGCTAGCTGCCAGATTGGGCCCTAGGAGTATAATAATGTAGGGATTTCATTATGCAGTGGTTTTTGAGTTGCCTATTTCTATCTGCCGATCTGTCGATCAGCTGGTATATACATATTCTAAATTTCCATTCCGAAAGCTAGGTGGCTTTTGAAACATAGCTCAATATATTAATGGAATACTACAAGTTTTATTTGCCTCTTGCCACGGAGGTTGAGCATTAAGCTTGAGGCTTTTGGTTAAGGAGTTCCTAAATGTCAAAGTCTCAATGTCCTTGACTTTTGTGGGGTGCTCCCGGAAACTTCATTTATATGAATAAATCAATCTTACAAAGTATTCAAATTCGGGATCATTATACGTCGGGTAATTCTGCAGTACAACCCTGGCGCCCGCTGTTTTCAGTTTCCAATGTGATATGTCTAATTCCCGTCCCTTCCTTTGCTGAGGAGAGCTGGTATGCGGATTATTACGATTCTTCTTGCCTTATTTTGACTAGCTTATTAGGCCTTAATATAACGGCTAGACTAATTAGCCCGGAGTCCGCACAGCATGCATCTAAGGCGATTATGTACTATAATGTCACCATCGGGCACATTACGTACATGTAGTTAAAAAACATATTACAAAGGGTGAACATAATAGCATTTGTGATTCAAGTTATAGCACTTCTATAGCAACATGCGTTTAGATCCGCTCACTAAACAACGTTCGACCGGGGTATCCGCTGCTTATTACATTCAATATCGAATTTTACAGTGAATTTCATTATGCTTCTCTTTGTCAAAGTCTTGTTAGATAACTACCCTTAGTCCTAGCAAAGTAACTATATCAAGCTGTGTGAAATTTTTTAGACAATATACAAGGAACGGCCGCAAGTGCCAATAACGCTTTGCTGCCTAACAGGTTCAACTGTAAAGAGCGGTCTGATACTTAAAAATGTCTGCCTGATTTTGCATGTCGGATTTACCTTGCATTTGAATCAGCATAGTCAAGTCAGCAGCTGGCAACTTTGGGAAGGTGCCATTGAATGTTAGCAACCTAATTATTAAAATAAAGTCCGTTAGGACTTTTCCCTCAAACCTAGATTATTAATAGATAATCATATAGGGGCCTATTTTTACTGTAATGTTTAAGCTGTTAGAGTCTTTGGCACTCAATGGAACCTCAATACACCATTTTCTATGGTCGAGATAGTTCTTTCATGGCCCACATTAGATGAGCTGACCATGGCCCACTTCCGTTATGTGTGCCCTACAACTCCGGGCCATTCAATCCATGGGACTCCAGAGCAGGCATTGACTATTTCCCAACATTTCTCGAGGTTAGTCCCATCTACTATATCGACAAAAGGGCTAACCCTATACCAGCTTCTGTTGCCACTGCCCTCCAAAGGACATCATCAGTATTGGCGGCTCCTGAAGCTGCTGTTCCGATGTTCAGGCCTGGTTTAACAACCGATATGCGGTTCTGAACTGCCGGCAATCTTGGAGCAATTTCGCGGATTACGCTCTCGGCAACACATTTTGTTTTGGAAATATCCAGCCCAACTCAGCAATTTTGGCTGCAAACTCTTCCTGCGTTTCAGATGCTCTCTTCTTCAGCCCCCCAGAGATGTCAACATAGGTACTTGGGAAACGCCGTAGATTCAATGGCAATTTTAGGTAGTTGTACCGCGGAATCAATGTTAGTCTTGTGCAGATCACTATAACTGGCAACCCAGTTCACAGCAGCTCCATTGTGGATTGATGGCGTCGACTTTTGCATCGCTGCTGGATTTTTCGCAAAGGCGGAAGCCGCTGATCTTTATCTAAGCCGAAACTCTCTGCAGCCAAATTTCCCTGCCATACTTGTACCTTTTGCTCGTCGTCAGGATGCCACCATCCAGCTAGGTGAGCTCTCCTTTTAACGCGATCGAGCCCAAGCCTTACATTGTCTGCACTGACCAAAACGACAACTTTATGGATGGTAGGGCATCGGAGAAGTTGATGTAGAATTTCCGTTCCTAGATAGTCGGTAGCAACGGTGTGTTGCATCACAGAGTGTCACCGCCGGCTGAGTCGGAAGACCTTGAAACAAGTCTCGAAACGTTCCAATAATGGACGATGTTTCGGTCAAAAGATCAATTCCTCGTCGGGATTCTTCTTCGTGTATCCCGACAGCATCATTCTTGAATTGGACATGCGCAGTGTATTGGACTTGTACCGAGGTCTGCTAGACGTGCTTCCTTGGCCTTATATTTTTCCTGTAGCGGCATGATCGCCAATTTCCCAAGCCGCTCAATTGTCCCTGATGTACTTATTTTAAGGACACTGACCGACCCATCTGGTTTTCTCTAATCATCTCACCACCAGTCGTGGCTCCTATCTGAACAAGGCCGGTAGCTTAAGTCCGACACCCCGGCCAAGTGGTGGACAGTATATGTATGCGGGACTGCAAAATGAGTAAGTACACACACACACGCAGGATAGAAACACATATCGCAATAAATGGCGATCATTTCTATGTCCTCTCTTTTAAAAATGAACAGAAAAAAAAAAAAAAAGGGGGGGGGGGGGGGGGGGTGTAGCAAGTCCACAGCAGCTTTATAAACCATCTTGTTTGCACACAAGGCCGACGTAGGCAAAGATCAAACTTCATCTCGCTACCACCATCAAACAAAACACCACAAGCGACCAATCTCGTAATCTTCGATCGCAGGCACATCTACGATCTCTACGATGCGCCGATTCATCACATATCGCGAGATTTTCCCTCTTGATCGGCGAAATCGATGTTCCTATTAATACATGACTAGCTACCTACCTGGTCAGGCGCATTAACGCGGCAACCAGATATACGAGCATCCAATCAACCCATGCGCATATACGGAGTCCTCAGGGCAGGCCATACATTATTTGATTATATAGCAGGCCATAGTTCGTATAGGCAGATCTCCATCTCCACTCAATGCGACAAGCGAAATGGTGAGATGCTTGTCCCTGCGCCTATCTGCCCAAAGGACAATTCTAGTCTCCAAACAGTCAAGATCATCGGACATTCAGCTCTGAATCGGCCTTGAATAGCGGCAGCGGTAATTCGGAAACTACAACATCCGTAAATCCACAAATATTATTCTTAATTTTAGGGGAATTCGTAGCTCCATCATCAATTCACAGATTAGCCCCCCTCCAAGTCATACCCGCAATCCATCGAGAAAGAAAATCACAGCTACAGCGCCCGTCATGAGGAGATCGTGTAATGAGATACAACAAATGTTCTTGCTTGCATACCCCCAAAAAAAACCATTCCCAGCCCATATACCTGTCCTACAATAATAATTATTTTCACCTAAAAGAATAGGATATATGATCTCAGAACGAAGATTGACCTTTTTTTTTTCTTTTTAGTTTGTTTAGTTAGTGCCAGTCTCAACAGTGCTGGCCATGTCAAAAGAGCGTCTCTCCTTGATAAACTTGGGCCACGTATTTGTCAAGACCAGATACTTGATGCTCATCTCCGCATCATCAAACACATGCTCATTGAACTCAGCGGGAACTTCACCCCAGTAGCGGACAATGTTAAGAGTGCTCTCAGAGTCCGTCCGGTGGGGGATGTCGTCAAAGGGCGTGCAAGGGTCGGGATTGCTGCGTTCACTGCCACAGATGACGTTCGCGGCGTGCTCAAAGACGACCTGAAGGCTCTTGAAGTCTGTAGAAGAGAGGTTGATCTGGAACTCGGCATGAGTCGCACTGATAAAGTCGACGTAGATCTTGAGGGCGCTCTCAAAGCACTCCCGAGGCAGCTCCTTCACAGCGCCGTCATCTTTCTCCAATTCTTTAACGGCGGAGAAATAGAGAGCCTTCCATTCCCTGACGCTCGTAAGGAAAGCAATGTTCTCTCCGGAGAAATCTCGGAGAGCAGAGAATTGCTGCAACGGTTCGGGGTTTTTAGAAAGTGTGTGTTCGAGGGCCTCCATGGTCAGGATGCTTCCGCCGGAGCTATTGGTGTGAACAGAAGACGCTCTTCCCATTCGTCCTCCCCACGAGGACCTAGTCGAATCTGAGTTGATGGACTTGTCTCCTCCAGAGAAGCCCTTCTTTTGCGACTCCCAGCGTGCAATAGAGTTGAGAGTTTCTTGAGTCAGGGCGTTGTGCTTCCAGACTTCGATAATAGGTACAAAGACGGTAAAAATTTCGAGCAGCATGATGGAAACAGCGATCCTGCATTGTCAGAGTTAGATATACATCAAGACTTGTTTGCTAAGAACTGCAGCTTACCATTGCGGAGGAATAAAGTAGTTGTTGACAGGCTGCATCCCGGGAACATACAGGGCAATAAGCCACATTGGTGCAGAGTGAAGACTATTGGAACGTTAGCAACAAGTAGACAATGTGCTGCAAGGCGGCTTACTTGGAGAGACAGCAGGCGATAGTCTGGAACCTCCATCCTTGAGTGTCGCGAAGGTTACGCGCACGGAAGAGAATATAGGGCGCAAAGATCCATGCCCAAAACATTTGCCAGAAGATTGAGGGCCACCTAAGAGATGGTTAACTTATGGATATAAACGCGGTGACAATTGTATAAAACTAACCATTCCCAACCACGACCTTGAGCAACTTTTCGCTGCATGAAGTTGCCATGGACTTCAGTGCCAGCAATACCAAACGAGTCGTGGAACTTGCGGGAGATGAGGAAGGTGATAACCGTCAGGAGGAGCTAAAGGGAAAGTCAGCCGATCAACACCCTTCAAAATGTAGAGATGAGAATAAATGCCAACTCACCTGAAAACCCATGCCGATAAATACTAGAATAAGAGTCCGGCGGTTGTAATCTATCGATCGCCATCGACCCAGCAAACTCCTCCGGTCAATAACTATAGATGGAGTTTCGGACCTGATGAACTTCCTCTGGGCATCGGCGACATAGAGAAACCTGCTATTGGAGGCGTGAAACAGGGCAATTCCAAAAGGAAACCAGATGCCCATGATCCAAAACTCAGCAAGTTCGGGCATCAACGCACCATACCAGTAGCCGAGCTGTACGGCAAGCCAGTAGAGATGCATGAAACTTATTGCTGCAAAGGATAGTGGCAGGCCTCTGATTCGTAGGATGGGCATATCGCGACGAACCCAGAGGAAAGTCATGCCACAAAGGAGGATAACGGTCCATATTGACGCGAAGGAAATGTAAAAGATACCCACCGCTCCGAGCCGAAGCTCAGGCTTGGTATCCTCGGCAATGCCAAACTCGGAGCCCATTGCTATAAGCTTTGTATGTTGAAGTGATTATAGTAGAGACATAAATAGCAAGAATATGAAACAAAAAATCGATAAATACTAGGAAAAAAGAGAAGCTTGAAGAGTCAAAAGTGTAATTGATGTTAAGGGCAAAAGAATGGACGGCCGTCCAACACGAAAGCCTGTGTCAAAAGGGAAGCCAACGGATTAAGTACTTGGTGTCGAGGGCTATCGACTCAAGGGCGACATCGAAACCTCGTGGACGGTGGAGGAGTAAGTCATAAATAAGAAGAAGGGTTGCTGGGCACAAGTTCAGGGCGGTTGTGTCTCTGGGTTCCAGGAAGGCTTCCGACACGTGTGGGATAAGACCTTCTCGAACTAATCGCGGCTAACCAACGCCATTTCACACGTTTTTGTCGATCATGATGGGAACGGGGTATAGCGTCTAGAAGAGAGAAAAGGAGGGAAGTTTGCCTTGTCCAACCAGAGGAACAAGGAAGAAAAAGAAACGAGTGAAAGAACCTTAGAAAATTAGAGAGGCGTAGTACCGCCTTCAACACCTCCCATGCCGAGTAAAAGCGGCTCCCTTTGCAAGGGTTCCGCATAAAGCCAACGCACTTCCGAGGGAGAGTCTCAGCGCACAGTTACAGAGTTGCTCCTTGCGTTTGACTCTTCTTTTTGCCGGCCCTTACACTGCGTATGCGTGTCTCTGATGAGGCGATATGGCCAGTTGCAATCATGATTGGCGGCAGCTTCCCACTCAGTCAAATCATTGTACGCTCTTCTTGTTGACTCAGGTCATCCCGGGCCGATGTGCTTGCTCTTCGCTACTCAAAACGTCCAAGATATCGATCAGCCAGCCACCAGCTGTGGAAACACTGAGACACACAGGGGTGGTATCCCAGGCTGGTTTGATGCTTTCTCATGCTCTCTCCGCCACGTTACGGCGCCCACGCTCGTCCGGTAACGTTTATTCCCACATGATAGACGAGGTACCAGCCAGCTTATTTCCTAGCGAAGGCGGCATACTCTGCAAGGTGGCTGTCTAACTTTCTGATCGTCCAGACGGCTTTGAGCGGCCAATCCTAGCGTGCTCCATGGAAACATATGAAAGCTGGGGCAAACACTCATGGGAGGCCAGGAGTCGTCGGGATCTGAGAACCAGATCCGGTTAAACCAAGAGCAAAATACTCCGTACCTGGCTTGTAAGAGGCCCTGCAATGGCGACTAGCAAGGATATGTTCGCCTTAGCGCAGGTGTGAAAAGCTTTGAGCCACCAAGGAAGAGCCATGGCCGCAGTGCGACAAGGCGGGCCGTGTGTCTGCCAAGCCAACCATGATCCAGCTCAAGTTGAACAGGGTGAGCTAGCCATGCCGTGTATGTCGTGACACTGGCCTCTCTCGCAGCCTGTCTGTTTGCGATAAGGTTGATCTCCTTTGATTGATCAGGACGTGATGGACAGTAGTAAATGACATCGATCGTTCTCCTGGCCACTGTGGAGATTGTCTGACAGGGTCCGTTCAGCCTCACTCGTATTAGCTCGTCACCGCGCCCGTACGTCGACACTAGCATCACTGTGTGCCCGTTTGTATATGCGTTTAGGCGCAATGAGAGCAAGCCTCTTCCCTTCTCCTTCTCTTCGGATCAGTCATCAATTCGGGCAGATAATCGGCTACTTGCATGAGAATCATGCTGTATCCCCGTAGAGAGTACGTGATGATTTGCAGCATCTTGATTCAAGTTTGTCTTTCACCGACAACCAGGGCAAGTGTATGCGATGCTCTTGTTTACCTTGTGTCATCCTTCTCCCTTTAATGCAACGCAGCATCGCCCTTGCAGCTTGCAGCTCCTTGTGGTGCTCAATCAGATATCGTAGGGCCAATCGTTGCTCGTCCACTCCACTACTCAGATGAGCGAGCAGGGCCCGATGCTCTCTCTCATTACAGTTTAATTGGCTGGTAGTTGCTGGAGAGCCCGATCTTTGTTGATCTAAAGCACTGCCTGTAGGTTTGATATGCCTGTAGCTTGGACATCGTTGCGGCCGATGCGAACGGCCGACCAGAGTTGCCGAGCTGGTGTGCAGCGGAGACGGTCTGGGGAGGCGTTCTTGTCTCCATTCAACTCACTCAGTCCAAAGCAATGACCCATGCCCTCTAGTGGTCATCACTTCCGCACGCGAGCCCCTGGTCAAGGCACAGCTGCGCTGGGCATGGTGGATGCAGGCCATGAGATTGTGGGCAGAGAAGAATCTGACTCTGCATTACACCGTCATGCGAGTCGATTGTCGCTCCAGACGTACTCAACAACATCGTAACGCGATTTCTCCATAATAGCATTAGTTGAGGGTCCTCTTGTATGATCCTTTCCACCTAACCCACAGAAAACTCGGCATTTGACGGACAAATATCCCATTCGTCCGGGGTAGTGGTGAGCGTACTTTTCACAAGCTGCCCCATCGTTTAAAGATCGACGCCACTGAAAGAAAATGAAATGTGAGCTGTGGCGTTGTGATAGAGCGGTATGCGGGATGCCTTCGCAGGAAAAAGAAAAGCCGTTCCTGTTTCTGTCATGGTTCCGACAGCTTGCATGACGGAAGAAGAAGAAAAAAAAAAAAAAGGTCAACCGCTTCGTGACAGATCGCATTGGGGGCGAGACGGAAAGAATCTCAGCTGCACAAGCATCTAACTTCGTACGTATGAGTACTGATATCCGCATTTCCCCGCTCCCCTGCTAATAACAATTTAGCAGAGCGCACACATATCACAACCTCCAGAGTCCCGGTGATCTCTAATTCGCAAGGTTAATTAGCTCCCAGGACAATGACGAACCAACACTATCCGCCTCGCTACCAACGTGGCGCGCACGGATACTCAGTCAAACGAATGCTCACCGGAAAAGGCAGTGTTAATCAACACTAAAGACGAAAAGAAAAGTGTGATCCGTGCTCATGCAGCCCGCCTGCAAGCTTCTGAGTAGAAAAGAGTTACCATTGCGAGGACAGTCAGATATATCAGTTATCATCTCGACCTCAGACTTCATATGCAATTTAGATGGCAACTGTCTCAGGCTTAGTCGCTCCAGAAAAGCCATTGATTGGATATGGTCGTCATTTGACGCCAGCAGAGTCGAGGCAAGGGAGGCTTTGCGTGTGATACTGCATGTCTTGTGTGACAGGCGACGACATAATGCTGGACTAGCGCAAAGCCTCACCAAAGCTCGTTTATTGGACCACTGTGAGCTGCCAACACATTAGTATCTTGGAGCCTTGGCAGGACTTCCTGAACTGATGGATATACGGTTGCGCATGTGTTGTATCGATGCGAATGCTCTCACATCCTCAATCTGAATAAGACTGTACCTGTCGCGGAGGCATGCTCTTATAAACGTGTCTCTATCAGGCAGCAGAAAGAAGCCGCAATTGGCTTCACCCGGTATTGAATATGCAAACATGATGTCAATGCTCTCACAGAAGTAGACGGGATTCGTCCCCATGCTCACGCTGATGTATTAACATAAAGTGAGTACTGTTATTAGTTGACACTTCATAAGGTGGCATTGTTGGTCGACAAAAGTTGTTGCATGCGCGGCAAATCCAGGGGTGGAACGGCCGTTGTCCATCAAACTGGGATGAGCACATCCCAGAATGACTATTACTATTGCAATCTAAGACACGGGAAGCTTGGATGAAAAGAGTTGCACAGTCTTCCGTTTGGAAGTTCAAATAGTCCTCCATCAACGAAGAGCAATCTGATTCATTGCTACCCATCAACGGTTAGTCGAAGTTGATGGCGAACGGATAGGGTAACCAACATGGCCGCGCAAGTGGATGTTCTCGGGAAGTTCAAATGGCCACAGCCCCTTTCTCGCACCGTCAGTTAGTATTCACTTGAGAACTTGCTTTGAACGCCGTGAGCTCCTGAATTGCACACATACCTATATAGCTGAATTTCTTGTATATTCCATGTTGCTTTTTCGGAGATGAGCGAGAAATGTTGGGACATCGCTGGAGGAGCACCGTGAGCATTTCATGAGCCAATTCTCTTGCACCAATTCTTAATCCTGGTGAATGGTGGCCACCAAGAATATTAATCAGACGAATTGGTTGATGCTTTGAATATTTAGCTCAAGATTGCACGTGTAGATGCAGCTTTGAGAGTTGTAGGTTACGTATGAAGCATCTGAAGTATCTCAGGATGGGGCAATAAGGTGGTTTGTCACTCTCCTTCCTCATGGGATGGAGCGGCCACCCTCCTTCCTGCCTTTATGATCAGTACGTTAGTCATCATATCGCGATAAGTTTCTCATTCTTGAGCAATCCTTTATCCTTTCGAACTTATATTATTTTCTTTTTCTCATGAGAAATTCGTGATAAACAACTATCATCAGAGACACGCATACATACGACCAGATGGCGATACTCGAGCTGGCATTTGACGACACCATCCTCTCATCAGACTACTAGACAAAATACGGCAATCACGTCCAGAGAGAAAGATATCACGAACAGTTTACCAGTTGTTCTAAGTCAACAGCGGCGATATACTAGGAGCATCCAACGTCCAGGGTAATGTAGTATTGACTTGGGGGAGTGCCTGGTGGAAATTGATGGGAATGTAAGTACATAGGTAGGCACAGAGCGGCTTGAATTCCTCTGCTAATAATTTGTTGGCAGAATTACTGTTTCCATGAATTGGAAGACTCATGTGGACGCAAATCGAAATGAACTGTCCCTCTTATTCACCAAAGAGAGTGAGATCTATCGAGCGATGTCACATTCATTGCTGCTTGTCAATCGGGTATTAGTCGACAAGGACACTCTCGCGTTGAACAATGAAGCGTTCCTTTATGCCACTAAATACTCCAAGAACCATGTGCGTTACGAAACCAAGAGAAAACTATTTGCAGAGGCTTATGCTGATATCCAATCCTGTTACTGGAATTGAAGCCATCTGAGTAAGCGAGATATGCGGCTGAGCGGTTTAATCCGCCAGGAGAGCAAATGTCTCATTCCATCCCTTGTAACACAGCCTCGTGGTCTCCCGCACCATGAATTTTGAGAGGCACATAGTACCCTTATTGCCTTGTTACTATCCCAATGAGCTGCGACGGATCCAAAGGCTGCCTGACAGCCCCTGGGCGCCCCGATCTAGATAGCCATCGACTCCGCATGCGAGTGTAACAACGTGCACGCGTGCAACTGTATATCCTGACCTTTGCCAGAGGGCCACGCGCCCTCTCTACTACCGCAGATGCATGCGATATGCATATTACATGCAGGGTTGACCAACAGCAATCCAGTAAGGCGACGCAAAACCCAGCAACACTTGCAGCCCCGGCTTCAGCTCTCCAGGAATAAGCCGTCTCCCTCCCCTCTTCCACATCGCGCCCTCTCCCAGACCATAGGCTCTACTTTGATTTGCATGATCATTTGTTGAGGCCTGTGCTCTTGGCGTTGCCTTCGGCACTGCTAAGCACTGTTGGCATTGCGATCTTGGCCGCATCGATTTGGGCCGGTGCTTTCATGGCCAATTCGCCCACATCCTCGCTGCCATCACCCATCCCCGCTACTACCTGTCACATTCTCAGATCGCGTGATCGTCATCAATCAGAACCCTTCTTTTTCGTCGCAGCTACGATCCGGTTCGCATAATCAGTCCTACGCCGCTAGAATATGTCATGGGGAGCCCTACAGGGAGCAAGAGATCCAGCCGGAGTGATTCCCTGGTTGGGCCTGCTCCTCGATCGAGCCCTGTCGGCAAGTCAAGCCCTGCTGGAAATTTAGGTGAGCAGTTTTGTAGCTTAGCCACTCATGTCTCAATAATCGCGGGGTGAGTCCGTGCCCAACAATTGTTGTGTACCTCACTTGCATACCAACGAGCCAAGCTGTGAAACCCATGTTATTTGAATGAGACCTGTTGTATCCACGCTTTGGGGCAAGGTAATTAACCAGCTTGCTTATAGATGAAGAGCCTGAGGCGGAGAATCTGGGGCACTTACACGGCAATGCCGTCATCGAGCCTGGTGGCAGTGATGAGGATGGCGAATTTTCACCTAGTGAATATGATGCCGAGTCCATCAACGACCAATCCGACTCTACGTCTTTAGGATCCAGCATTTATGACCATAGTTATGTCAATGGCCGACGGTATCACCGTTACCGACACGGCAGATACCCGATCCCTAATGATGAGGCGGAACAGAACCGCGAGGACATGCTGCACACGATGATGCTGGAGGCCACAGACGGCAAGCTATTCTACGCCCCGATCGGGGACCATCCGCAGAAGATTATTGATCTTGGTACCGGCACCGGATTATGGGCTATTGAGAGTAAGTCTTTCATTACGTCGCTGTTTGTCTGAATTATATCCTCGTGTATACAAGTTTCTGTCGCAGAATGCATAAGACCAAACAGTAACATGAGTGGGTAGTGGGCGACAGATATCCAGGCGCTGAGGTTCTAGGACTCGACTTGAGTCCTATCCAACCTACCTGGGTGCCTGCCAATGTCACATTTCTCGTCGACGATGTCGAAGCAGACTGGCTCAACGGTGACAACTGGGACTTTGTGCACCTACGCAACATGATACCCGTCATGAAATCACCCGTTGGTCTGCTCAAGCAAGCATACGAGTAAGCTCCGGCCCACTGGAGCGCCATTTCTGCTCTCAAGAGAATCTTTCTGACTAGAAATAGCCATATGAAGCCAGGTGGTTGGGTCGAGCTACAAGACGTTGATGGAGATGTACACTCTGACGACAACACGATCCCAGACGACTGGCCTCTCAAGAAATTCACTGAGTACATGCTTGAGGCGTTTGCAAAATTTGGTACAAATGCCCACGCCGCTGTCTTTGGGAGGCAGTACTTGGCTGAGGCAGGCTTTGTCAACATCCAACACAATTATATCAAGCTCCCCTATGGCACATGGCCGAAAGACAAGTAAGTAAAGCCCTCCATTCATTTGGTTGCTTTCTATGTGTCCTATTATTTCTACATCCGCATATGCAATCTCCCTCTCCTTGGACACGGATTAACTAACTCTGTCCTGCTAGGGTTAAGCGTCTCGTTGGTATGTATTATCGCACAGCCTGCGAAGACTTCTTCCCAGCGGTGGGAGCTATTCATTTCCCCATGCTCGGATGGGAAAAGGCAGAAATGGAAATCTTCTTCATGCAGTGTCGTCAGGCTATGCGTGACCCCAAAGTCCACGCGTACGGCAAGATGCATTTCTGGAGCGGCCAGAAGCCCTATGATGCGGAGTGAATCAGTTCTTCATTCTAATTGCGCGTACACACAATATACCATTAGAGTTATAGAGGAGGAGATTGTCAAAACGTGTATAATATGTGTGTGCTTGGACTCTTCTTTTCTTTGTGGCTGCGTTGGCAGCAGGTTACCATAAGGAGCATATGGCTGTTATATATATTCATTACAATAAGTAATACGCTTCAATGGAGGATGGAATTTTAATCAGCGTTCTTTTCATCATTGGCTATATACTCTGTATAGGCATGATCGAACAAGGATGAATTATACAAAAATTAATAGACAGAAACCAACTCCCTTTTATTTGACGAAGATATCCGCCTCATACACGTTTCCAACAGTAAGTGTTCATCGTCTTCCCTTCTTGCTCTTCTTTTGACGCGGTCTCTCCTCCTCATCGGTACCACCACCTATCTTCCTCTTCTTCCGGCCCTCCTCCAACAGCTCCTTCATTCCCTCCGTGGCCTTGAACTTGGGATTCGAAGGATCAATGGCAAACTCATGGCTATCAAACACAGCCTTGAAACGGTCATCCTTGACATCCATCTTGAAGTCCGACTGCAGGCCCGCAGCGTCTTTGCTCTTCTTCTGGTACTTGGCCTTCTTGCCCTTTTGCTTCTCCGCACGCAGAATCTCGTTCATGTCGAAGTGATCAAGGTGGTCCACCTGGTTGTCGTTGGTGTTCTCAGCCATAACCTTGGACAGATGGGCTTTTTCTTCGGCGTCACGAGCTTCGGCGGCTTCGCGGGCCTCGCGCTTCTTGCGGCGCTCTTCCTTGCGGATGGATGTTTTGGATGTAGGGGCTGGGTCTTCAGTGGTGAAGAAGGGGTCATTAAAGCCAAGATCTTCGTCGTCATCTTCACCACCACCAGTGACGACGTGGACGTCATCGTCAGCTTCGCTGTCATCGTCATTGAGAGCTTCACGTTTGGCCTTGGCGGCTTGTCGCTTCTTCTCTTTCCTCTCGCGTTCCTTACGGGCGTATTTCTCGATTGTGGTTTCTTCTTTTTCGTCCTTCTTAGCTTTCTCGCCTGATAGAGCTGGGGTGAAGGTGACTTCCATCTCGCCCACAGGAGCATCCTTGGATTTTTTGGATTCTGGCTCAGCTGCGAGACCAAGAGCCTCACGCATCTTTTGCCGAGCCAATTCTTTCTTGGTCAGCTTGGGTTCATCGTCAGCAGCTGCTTCGCCCGCATCTCCCTCGTCGTCGTCATCTTCGCTGTCGCTGTCACCAGCGAGGTAAGCTTTTAGATCTTGCTCGTCAATCTCTGCTCTGCTTCCCTTGAAGGCTCGCTTGATGGATTCTTTGCGGCTGATCTCTTCAGGGTGCATGTCCCAGGTGAGCTTCACCTTTGAACTCTGTAGCGCATTGGTGACGAACTCGATGGGTTTATATGATTCGGGAACTTTGCTGCATTCATCTCTGGGCTCGTCATCAAACGTAACATCATCCGGGACGAACCGCAGATCGATGAAATTGGATGATGCCTGATACTCGGTTCCGTCGGTTGCTTCGTAGATAGCCTGAGCAGTGGTTTTACTTGAGCAGGTCATGATGGCATAGTAGTACCGTAACCTGTCAAGCTGATATGCTCTCAAAGCATCGCTATCAAAATCTTGATCGTCGCCCTCTTGAATCAACTTCTTCTTGATAGCAGCCTCTTCGGCTTCGCTGTCGGACGCACTCTCGTCATCGGACTCAACGTCCTTCTTTCCCTTCTTAAAGAGCTGTCTAGGTGGGCCTTCAATTTCTTCTTGTTGCATACGCTCTTTTCCAAATTCGCTTGGGTATACGGCAACATTGAGTACTTTGCCAGGGTCGTTGGTAGGAATAAAGCTGGTGAACAAGGCCATCAGATCCGTTGATTTGACGTGGTCCCAGTCGAGGTTGACAATGGCTATCCGATTCGTTACTTCTCCGGTCTGGATCTCCTCTCGCTCTAGTCGCTGCATATCGCCGCCGGTTGCAAGATCCAGCTCTTCGTCTTCTTCGGAGTCATCATCGGAATCTGAGTCCTCGGAGGAGGAGAAGCCTCCCTCTCGCGCGGGGTCGAATTTCCGAGGTCTCCCAGCAGCCAGTAGCTCTCTTTCAACCTCATCATCGTCAACCTCAAAGTCGTCTTCTTCTTCTTCTTCTTCTTCCTCATCTTCGTCTTCATCGTCTTCATCGTCTTCGTCATCGTCCTTCTTGCCCCTTGCTGGCTTGTCGGCCTCTTCTTCATCGGAGTCGTCTTCTTCGTCTTCCTCCTCGTCTTCCAGCTGGTAGAGTCTTTCCAGGGCCTTCTTCTTAGAATCCGACTTGATCTTGCGTCCGTATTTGTCTACTCGAGCGGTGGCCGTAAAGTCATTGTCCTTGAGCATGCCCGCGAATCGCTTGTCGACAGTCGTCTTCATGTTCTTTTTCGACGGTAGCCGGAATCGAGGATCGGTTTGGAAGCTGGCGAATCGCGCATCGGTGATTCGCGCCTGGGGCGCTGCGCCGCCATTCTTCTTCTTGTCTTTTCGCTTGTCCATCTTTGAGGCTGTGAATTATCTGATTGGAGGACGTAGTTTTTGTTGCTGCTTCCGCAACGATGCTGGTGATGCGTGTCGCAACTTTTTCTTTGCGCCGAAACTTTTTGGCAGGGATATCGTTATCGGCTTATCGCCGGCCAATAAGAGTGCGCAATGGGCAATTGGCTTTGGTGGATAAATGTGGGTCTTGTCCGCCGAGAGAAATCGCTGTTAGTGATGGATGAAGTCACTGAAGTCACTAAAAATTACAGCTGGAAGATTCTCTCAGCGCGGAGTTCCGCAACGGAATTCCGCAACGAGATGCTGTGAACGTCTAAACGTTCCGTACCAAGTGTAATTCACATAGAATCAGACGGTGTAATCAGCCAAGTAAACTGATTTCGGTGCTCTTAGTAAGTGCAAGTTAATATGAACTTATATAGTCATGGCTCTGTCTATAAAAGATGGACAGTTTCTGCTGTTTTGTAGCACATTCAAGTCAATCTCAATTCCTTTCTCTACCGGATCTTCAAGATGAGCTCTGCAAAACATGACATTACTTCACAAAAGCTGCTGGTGAGAAGTTCAACTTGAAAAAGTTAAAACTTCATAACTCTTTAGCTAACACACCTAGATAACCGGAGTCACTGGCTTCATTGGTTTCAAGTCTCTGCTTATCGCTCTCGAAAGAGGCTATGCCATTCGCGCCGTCGTTCGAAATGAGCAAAGTATCTCACAACTTGCGGGCAAAAACTCCCTGATTTACGAAGGCCATAAGAAAGGGATCTTAGACTTTGTCGTGATTCCTGATTTCTTGGCATGTGACAATTGGCGTGTTGTTTTAGATGGCATCACGAGTATTATCCACATCGCATCCCCGCTGGCACATGAAGTAGGTGCTTCAATCTTTAGCATGTATGATGACCTTTAGAAACTAATCTTGTTAATTAGAGTGATGATTACGAAAGAGACATAATAAGTCCTGCGATATCCATGGTAACCACGGTCTTGGAAGCAGCCGCCAATGTCCCCTCCGTCCGAAGAATTGTCATCACTTCCTCATGTAAGTCCTCCGAGCACGCAAAACAGCATGCAACTCACACAGCACAGGCGTCACCTTGATTCCTTTCGAATGGAACATGGCTCCCGACAGTGTGAGACTGTACTCCGGTAAGAGACATGGTGCATCCCTATGGTTTAACTTTTCTAATAATCGATGAGCAGCATCGGATATAAATTCGGATCCTCAAAAGCCATATGGCAGTGCCATGGAAGCCTACTGGGCTTCAAAGGCATACTCGAGAATTGCTACGCGGGACTTTATTGAGAAAAAGAAGCCTCATTTTGACTTTGTTCATCTGCTTCCCTCTGTGGTGTTTGGTCCGGATGAGCGAATTCCTCCAAGTGGCTCTGTAGATGAGCTATTGAAGGATAACCGAGCTGCAGTCCTTGCCCCAGCACTTGACGGCTCTACGAACTCATCATTTCCGTTCGTCGGCGTGCCTGTTCACGTTGCTGACGTTGCACGCGCCCACGTCGATGCAGTGGACAGCGCTCGAATTCCAGGAAATACCGAGTACATCCTTAGCTCTGACACCCCTGAAGGCGTGGTATGGGATAGAGATGTTGCAGCGGTTGCTAAGAAGTATTTCCCGGGAGAAGTGCAAAGTAAACTGCTGCCGCTTGAGGGCACGCTACCTTGTATCAAGTGGCGACTGGATGGCGATGCTACAGAAAAGGCATTCGGGTGGAAGTTTATTGGCTTCGAACAAACCATAAGAGAGCTGCTCGCACAATATCTGAAGCTCAAGCAAAATGCCAACCAATAGAGACTGCGGATGATATGATCATTGAGAATTCGTTTTATGTCCTTTTGTAGGGCATAGATAGATGTGACAAGGGTTCATCAAAGGATACAGCTTTTACATTAACTACATAGGCAGGCAATTAATATCGAGATACCACAAGCATTAAAAGCCAACCTCCGTGATTGGCTTAATAGGCTGCAAGGTCCACGACATTGCAGGAGAAAGCTGGGGATCTTTAAGGGATAGCTCTGCTCCATAAGCATCAGCCGACAAAGCCAGTGGCCCAGAATATGAGTTCGACATCTTCCAAGTTCCATTCCCCTGTTGTTCGACGCGCCATTGCTGTCCCGAGTAGTTACCAGCTGTGGCTAGATGTGGTCGTGTTTTGTCATTGCCATACACGTCCAAGCACTTGTCACTTCCGAGCCACATATTACACAGATTATAGGCTCCGGGATTGGTTCTAGAAGGACGAAGCTGCCAATGTTGTCCGCTGAAATTCCCCTCGGCGGCCATTTGCACTTGACCATCTTGCTGTTTATTACCATCATTGACGACATCAATTGCCATTCCGGGCCTCGCTGAATTCGTGATCCTGTACCAAGATCTGCTGTCTAAGCCATTCGATGGCACTCTCGATTGCGTAGGCTGTTGTGTACCCGGCTGCGCACTTGGTGGCACTGGAATTGCAGTAGCCGCTCCTTTTGGTGGCAGGGGCTTGGTAATTCGTATACCAATGTATGGTTGATGGTTGTTTGGTAGCGGTGTAGAACCAAAAGGCGTCTTAAGTTTGCGGTGGTACGTGACAATTCCTGCTTTGACTCCCAATCCATTGATGTCTCGCTCCCCGGATCTTTTTCCTTGAAGAAGACTTTTGAGAAATTCTGTTGCTTCTTTGACAACATCGTCAGAGATGGTGGCTAGGCTTTGGTTAAACTTTTGCACCTGTGCGTCCACTTGGTCGGAGACCCAACCAGCTACAGTGCCAGTGGGAACAGATATAATTAGCTCAACTACATCCGCTTCGTTAATGAGATCTCCATAGACAATAGTCCAACCTCCGGCGGCATTTGCGGCTCGAACATCGTTACGATTGGTGACTTCAGACATTGTAAAACTTTGATGGGTAGATAGGTATTAAAGACTCAAGAATAACAATTAACTTTTAGTGGTAATCCAGAAAAACAGAATATCAGTAGAACGCGAGCGATCATTCTTATAGAGATAAAGAGATACATATGCAGTAGTTGCCGAGCTTTCCAGGAGCTGATTGAACTAGGTTAAACTGCCACGAGTTATGACGCCAAGCTAAGCTAGAACGTCGAAGCAATCAGCGGGGTGGCTGTCAAAATTAACCTTAATTTTAGCAAATAATAGAAAGGTATGGTTTGTGGCAGAAAGTCTATTCAAGAACCAGGAATATGAATGGCATTAGCAATTTAGCGCGGATGAAGCTGAACTGATGGCACGTTGATGGAAGAGACTATAGGCCAGCGGAGAGACAATAGCGTGTGACTTATTCTCAAATTAGAAGACGGCTCGTATAGCAACAGCGAAGAATATTTGGGGGAGCTGAGCAAAATCTTCGGGGGCTTCCGGCAAGATAGTATCATTATTGGTACACTCCAGAAGATGACTTCCGAGAATATTCATGATCACTCTCCCGAAATTTCACATATATATTGGATGGAACTGGGTAAAGCTCAATTATGTCCAACTGGTGTGACTAGCTGTAGCAATATCTAAAAGAACGCAATTCTCCAAGAGGGCGACATCAAACTATTCCAGTTGCCAATGGATAGAATACGTTGTAACTGTTTGAGGGTCGTCTATGACGACAGAAAATGTTTCTTTTTGTCAGCTCTTCAAAAAGAAACCTTCAAGCTGAAGCGGATCACAAACGTCGAATAGTACGCTCTCTTCCTTAACTCTGAGGGGTGCATCGACCAACACCAGCGCTACTTTTTCGCCCTGTTTGTTACCGGCTCAATCGTTCAGCTCAAGTTCAGACGCATCGCTTAACCTATTTAGCAAGAGGGCGCTGCTTTTTCTTGTTTTCATAGGACGACGATGGCTGCATTGCGCATGCCAACCCCCTCATACTTCAGAGATCTCCACACCATCATTCCGATACTTCAAGTGGTGCCACTAAACAACGTCATTTTTTATTTCTTAGGAATTTTCTTTTCGGAGGGTTTCTCCTACCGACATATAATTGACTATTCTCACTACACAAATTATACGACGAGAGATGTAGCACATAAAGGCAGATAGCCCATACAAAACCCTCCGTCCGTGTGGTGTAAGTGGTACATGAGGCATAGGTGAACTACGTTCTGTAGGTATGGCCAACCGATATGCCACTCACATTTTGTCCAACCGAGATGGAAGTTTCATTTTCTGTAAAGTGGACATCGGACGCAAAGGTCCAAGACATCGGCTGCACCCGGCTCACTCAAACATCTACCCGTCGTCGGCACGTCGCTCTATCCATTGTAGTGAGCTGTTAGTCGGTGATTTACCCCAGAATAACAGACTTCATTTGACTATCAAAGGTCAAACTCATCAGGCTGGCAGTGAGGGTCTGAGATTTACTTTTAAAAAAGACTATCTATCAATTTGAAGCATTATCTGCATGTCAAAGGTGCCGTAGAGTAGATAGAATGCGTAGCTATGTACATCCCCAAGGCGATACGTCTCGATAGTTATACTCAAAATATATTCCTAAGAAGTTTGCGATCAATTGTTAACAGAATTAAGGTGGCTGTTTATTTCCGCGGCGTCCCATGCCAAGCAATCAACGCTCGTAGACTGTCTGCGACTCAATAAGACATGTCGCTGAGAGTATGCATCACATTCTTTCATATTCTTCTGACAAAAGGGAAAGAGATCAAAGGTGGCGAAAAATAACCCATCACGTACGGCAGAAGGACTTGAAAGAGGAGTAATATTAAATATCCCTAAAAATATCACTCGCAATACTTGCAATATTCGTACTCGGTGGCGTTGCTGTGTGGATACATGTTTAGATGCCCGAAGGCCTGCATTCCATATCCTTCCAGCTTTCATATAACTGTTATCTTATACGAGACATATGTGAGATCTTCTCATATGATGTTTCGCGTCGCCGCTGCCATAGCTTTCGAGAATGAGAAAAGTTTCAGAGACTTGAACATTTAAACCAGCCATTTCCGCGGTCAAAATTCGAAAATCCGTGGATCTCTCTTCTTTTACACTGTTTCTCTGCGAATTTCAAGATTTTATATCAAGGCTTTGCAGACTTAATCCACCGTCACCATGCGCTTCACAGTTGCATCTGTCGCAGCTCTAGCCACTCTCGTCCCTTTCGCCACAGCGAGAAACTGCAGCAAGAATCTCGATTACTGTGGATCTACTCTTCTAGGCATCGGTGAGAATGTAGAAAAGCTCCGGGTATTAAGCTGCTTGTTCTAACAAAGAAAAGGCAACTACTATGACCAGATAGTGAGCGCCCTTAGAGCAGCTGGCAAGCCCACAGATGACAACTGGAGGAAAAAGTCGCTATTCTATTGCGCAGGTGGACCAAATGGAGAAATCCATTTTGTTGAGTACTGTGGTGAAAGATGCGTTGATAACGGCCAAGGCCGCAGTGATTCGTGCTACAGACCATAGATTTGGGAAGCTCTCTGTCGATTTCCGTCACGTCAGCTCTTGGTGAATAGACTAAAGATACTTCATCATTGCGCACAATTTCTTTCTTGTGAATCTCACATTTACTTGGATGATGCTTGAATACGTGCTTGCTGCAGATCAGAAAGTTCTAGCTGCCGGTCAACAAATGAGAGAAAACACGTACAATGGACGTTGGATTTTTCTCCGTCTTCATCTTGATGCAAACGTAGGACAAAGAGATAAAGTTGGAGATACATCTTGTCTGACACGATGGCAAGTTTATTACTCAATACTAGCTTTGGAGCTACTCCTATCTACCGAAACAAGAATATTGCCAGAGTTTAGCATGCAGATCCCCTCGAGGTAGTGTTGATCGCAACGAGTTGTCCACCAATTACAATGTCTCCATTTACTGGCGTTTCCATTCCACCAGCCGTAACAACATAGAGGACATTCTTGTCGTGCGGGCCACGACCAAATGCGCAAGACGTTGGCTCGGCAATCGCAGTAGAGTTGAGGTTGCCAGCAAAATAAACTTGGCGCTTGCCATCAGCTGAAATCAGCTCGATAGTATTTCCGCCTCCCGTCACCACAAAAGCATTGCCATCACAGTCAAACGTAAAGTCGTCGTACTGGTCCAATGGCCCCTTGATATGTGCAATTGTCGTAACAGGCCCTGCAGAGGTGCCGTCCGAGTTGATGGGCATCTTATTGAAAGTACCGTTTCCAAAGTTTGTAAAGTAAACTGAGTTGCCACGAACATGAACTCCATCTACTCCTGATGCTGAAAAAGGTGGTGATGCATAGAGCTGTGTGAATGTATTGTTAATAGCAACCTCGTAATGTCCCGTCTTGATGTCCAAGTTCCAGATAACACCACCATTCACATCGCCAACGAGAAGAGTTTGATCCTTTTGGGAGAGCACTGAAATGCCATTGAGAAATTGAGCTGGCTTAACATGTGCAATATTCTTCACCACAGGGGGAGATGTGAGCCCTGGCTTGCCATGTGACGAGGAGATCCCAACGCCTCGTAGGTCTACACTCCAAACATTCCATGTTCCAGCACTAGGAATGTCGCTGGTAAATGAAGAATTACCCGAAATCACGGCAAATACGTCTGGCTGGTACTCTGCGATGCCCGCGAGGCCAAGAGATTCGGTGAAGTCATGAACAACAACAGGCTGACTTGGCCCGGGTACTGAAGGGTCGAAGAGATAAAGTTGTGATGTGCTGAGATCTGAGATGAGAATCTGGCCATTGCTTCGAACTGCGAGGTTCTCGATGTAAGATTGTTTGGGGAATTCGAATAGAGTTCTGACGGATTTAACTGATGGCGCTGATGATGAGGCTAAGGAAACGCCACAAAGAGCGAACAAAGAAGCAGCCCGTAGAGCCATTGTGCAGTAAAGAAGGCGATAAAAAGACCGAAAGCCAAATATGAGTGAAATGATTTGATTTGATCCGATTATACAACGACACTCACTTGCATTTATAAGTCTTCAATATCCATGTAGTTGGGGTACATTCAATCTACCCCAAGCTCCTCTATGATGTGAATTGGGGTCAAAACACCACCTGTGGATCAACTGACAAGATACAGGGGTGAATTTCCTTTCAAACTTGGAGAGACCCATGGGAAAACTGTTACCAATTTTAACTGGATTACTATCTCTTTCATTTTTGTCTACTTGGCAGCATACGAGTGTTGCATTTCCGGCCTTAAGCGCAATAAGATACCTTCCCTTCGAAATGGTGTAATGCGATTGGTTCACATCAGCCTCAGAAAGACGAATGAACTGTATGTAGACAGCTAATGAGATGACGCAGTCCGCTGGCTCTCAGCATTTACTTCAAATAACTGAATAATACCAAAGCGACTACACTTGTTAATGCTGTCGCGTACGCGCTCTCTTTCTCATCGCCGACAGTGCTATATTCCTAAGGAGTCGGAAACCCACATCTGGTTCATGACTTGACTTGAGTGATCAGTGGGCTTCGGGCATTGACGGAGAAGGATGCGCGAAGAGCCAAATTAGTGTAAGCAAGCAATCCACATACTCCTTGAGATGTAGCTGGATAATTAGGGAAGGCTAGTTAAGACAAAAAAAAATTAATGCGAGATGGAAAAAAAGAAAGACTGACGGGTGTGGGATTCGAACCCACGCCTCTTGCGAGATGCGAAATCCTTTTGAAGGATCAAGATATTATCTTGAGTCGCACGTGTTAGACCACTCCACCAACCCGCCTTAGCGTCTTTGTTGGAGACAGACGGTCAAAATTTAGTTCATCAATTCTTTCTTTCACAAGCGGCACAGGCAAGCTCAATACTCTGCATCAAGAAATCGCTGCCTCTTTCGCTTCAGTTCATAACTTACAGCCCGATTGCTCTCTCCATGCAAGGTTACAATAGGCTTTCAGGCTGCTAGTGTTTTGACTCTTACTTCCATTCAATCTGAATATTGCGCTAGATAGTATTAAGAGGCACCTTATTCTCAGACAACAAATGTCAATTTTCTATATAGTAGTAAATCACAAACATATTCAAGGTTTATTATGAAAGATTGCTTCCCCATACTAAACAACAAAGAGAAAGAAAAGTCAATATATGTGAAGCAAGAAACAGACTTCAAAGTAGAAAAGGGCATTTACAGCAGTGTCGTTGCGCCCACTGCTATTCAACGAGCCCATTCCGGGTCCCTTCTAACTTCATATCTATTTCTTAGCCGGCGGTGGTGGTGCGTCAGCCCTGAGAAAATGGTTAGAATTCGCACTCTATCATGTTCGATTGGGTAGGGTATTTTTTTTTTTTTTTTTTATCTTCTTACCCATTATAATCCAGTCCAACCAAAAGGTCGCCCTTGCTGTTGAAAACAGGGTCATGCATAAGGAAATGCCCCTTGGCCGGGAGATACAGGCGGTGCTGGTTCGCGAGAACGTTCATCAAGTTGGTATTAGCATTCGCAGCCGCATTGGTGAGACTGTTGCTCATCTGAGTCTTGAGATTGGATGCCACAACATCCGCTGATGGTACCCAGGACAGGTTGCCCTCCGACGTCGGTTCGGTGTCCACGGTGTGATTTATAATGGTGAATTGAACTCCGCCATCAGTAACCGCGGCCACAGCAATAGAAACGCTCCAAGTCAAGACAAAAGTCATTAGGGTGCTAGTGTAGTATTAGCCAATTGATCCACATCTGGATAAATGAGTGCATCCTCAGAAGTCCAGGAAGCCTCAACGTACTATGTGGGATTCTTCTTCCTGCTGTGGTCTACTCGGACAACAAAAGTAGACTTGCCAGTCAGGCTGATCTGTTCTTGGCCGGCGGTAAAACTGAGAGTGCCGCCGCTGACAGGGGCTATCAACCTTGTCTTAGTGTATGTATCTTGTGTTAAGTATTCTTTGGGTGGCACGCTGCACTTACGAGCACCAGGCTTAGGAACATTGGTAGATTCAACAATGGTTTCGTAATCACTGCTATCATTTGGATTAGCGACCTTGTTGGACTGGCTGAGGGGAACACCGGTCCAAGACCATTGACCAGGGCCAGTTGAGACAAATTTATAGCTGTCATCGCTAGCCGTGTTATCTCCAAAGTGATATTCCATTCGAGACGCATATGGGTGGTTTGGGTCAGTGTTGTCCCAATAGAGCGTTGGGACATCTGGAACAGGGACCATGGATTTGACCACGTCCCGAAGCACGGTAAACATCCAGGGCCAGAAGAGGGAACGATTCAGAACATAAGTACCGCCGTGCTGGTCATCTGTCCACTGGCCGCTGTAGGTTACCGCGTCAGTTGCAGGCACGGTGAAGTTGGACATCATGAGATAGCACAGAGAATTGGTGTCGAGGTTGTCTTGGTTCGCCGAAGTTGGAGTAGCCTTCCAAGGGTAGGTATCATAGTCCATAAGAGTAGGCGGGAAGGTGGGTTGATACTGGTCTATAGACAGCGTGTAGGAGGTTAGAGCGCCAATGTTCCTGAATATACCTGCCAAGGGGGGAGAAGGAGAGCATACCACTTGTGTCGGCACTGGCCTGTGCAGAGTAACCCAAGATGTTGCATCCTGACGCTGCCATTACATTAACCCACTCACTAACGAACGACTGGAAGACGCCCTTCGATCTGGCAGTCATGAGGGTATTGTAATCTGACTGTCTGTCGCCGAAAGAGCTCAGCTCCTCCGAAAACTTGGTAGACGCTAGAGAACAACAGTTAGAATTAGTTACTTGCTATGAGAGAAGAATATATCAAAACACAACTTACAAGAAGTATCAATAAAGAGGCATGCCAACGAAAAGTCCCAGTTAAGGAGCCCAGAACGGTTCTTGAAGTCCTTGTACTCTTGGCTTTCTTTTTCAACCGTCTTTTGCGCTAAGGATATTGTAAGTATACGATGCACCAAATTATATGAAGAAAGGAATGAGCTTACCAATGCTAACCGAAAAAGCAAAAACCCAGTCGTTTATCTGCCAGTCGATATGACTATCATCATTCGAGTCATCGCTCAGGTAGATGAAACAAGATCCGCTTGTCATATGTAGCTTGAAGAAAAGCAATTCATCCTTGGGGACAACCTGCAATTCCACAGAGGGGGCACCGACATCAAACTTGAGATATTCTCCACCTCTAGTAGTGCGCTCGTAGTGAGTGAGAGGTGAATCACCATCAAGCTGAGCAACCTCCCACATGTTCTGAAAGGATTCATTGATGACCTTCTGGGAAAGAACAATCATCTGATCCCAGGGGTTTGAATCAGTGGAGTTGATGTAGCTTGTCATTTTGCCGGTGTATTGAGATATGATGCTTTGGAAATAAGGTTGTGAAGAGAATCAGTAGAAGAAATTGCTTATAGATGCTTGTTTTTCTAGCTATGATCGCTTGTTGTTGATATTTCAATCATCAGCGAAAAGAGAACTTAAATATCAAATTCCGCATATGAAGTTCTGATACCTCCAAAACAAAGACTATGATATCATTTCCCGTCAACTTCAAAAGGTTTCCTAATCGGGTAATCAAGCAAACAGAACACGATAGTCTGGAACCCGCAAGCCCTGGTGACTATTCTGGAACGCTATTTTCTTACATTCAGCTTCGATTTGTTGACACAGCCTTGTGACAATTCTGGCCAACCACAGATCGGCAGCCAACGGGAATATGCAGCTATGTGATCACTTTTTGTTTAACCGCCGGCAGAGTTAAACGGTAGGGTGGTAATGCAGGGATGATACGAATGTCCGCTAACCTGTCTTGCCATGCACCCTGAAAATTAAAGGTAAGCTTATAGGCATGCATCATAACTGCTTTCTAGGATGGATTCAATATTGACTGGGTGTGAATGCATCAGCACGAGACACCCAAATAACAAGAAAGGCTGCAGCGGCTATACCGCTCATATCAGCCTTGCATGTTGCATCGTGAACCCAGCACATTTTCGCTTGTCATAGAAGTACCGGAGTGGGCTCGTATTGCCGTATTTGCATCAACTAAACGATGATTCGGATGCCGATGACCCGAGTTTGTCGTCTTGGCATCGACAGCCGAAGACGCAATTGGGTCTTTGAAGAGAAACCATCGAAAAGCCATGATTTACATCATATCAACTCATCGGTGGCACCGCTGGCTGGGGTGTGGTGGTTGTAATAGCAGCAATAAAGTCATCGGCCTTGATATTGGCGGGGGAGGCAACCCAAACTCACGACGCTCTCATATATGTGGATATATATATATATATATGTCAAGTCTTTCATGTCTAGATTCATCAAATCATTCACTCACCAGTTCTTCATTAGCAGCTCTACAAAGAAACATCCTACAAACTCATATTTTCATCCCATCACTCTTTCACAATGGTGATCATCAAACAAGACTCGGAGCTGATGACAAACTATGTCTCGGCCAACCCCATCCCAGCCGGCCAGCATTTTGCAGTTTTCAGAGATGCCAACATGGATCCAGGTGTCTTCTCCCTGAGTGAAGACTCTTATCTTTACTTGATCACTGTCATCAATGGCAAAGCCACCAAAATTGACTTTGGAAGCGTATCTGGCATTGTTCCCAGCGGTGGCAAGGTTCAGGCCTTTGCTGTTGTTCAAGCACCGGATTCTACACTTGATATTTGCATTGCCACTCCTGGAGCCACCGCTACCACATCTTCCTTTACGTTGCTCTACGGTGTCACATTTGCTGAACTTCGAGGTCCCATTCCAAGCTCCAAGATTATTCGTGGAGCTTCCTTTCCTACAGTTGACCACATTTACATGGTATGTTGAGTTTTACACTATTGGATACCCAAAGGCCTAGAGCACGATGTTAACACTGTTGTGATAGAATAATAAATCTACGGATACAAAACGCACTTTACCTTTAGTTATGGTAGCATTCCAACGCCCAGACAGACTCGCCAGCACAGAAGATCTGCGCTTTGTCCAATTCATTCAGAACCAGGCGACGTTATTGGGTCCATGGTCCTTGGCTGCGAACCCCAAAAGAATTATAGGCGTTGCTTTGGGAACCTGCGCTCTCGGAGACGGTGTATTTGTCTTGTACGAAACCTTCAGCGGGCCTACACACATTCAGTTCAAGTTCTTCACTGGCAGCACCATGGTCGTGGAGCCAATCTGCCCTACCGGTACGTCACAACTCTCACATTACATGCACACTATGTAGAAATGAATGCTAACCAATTTGTCTCATAGGCGCAACCTGCATTAATTCATATGTGGATCCTACGTCGCATCAGAGCATCCTCCTCATTGGAGGTCAAATCATCACGGCCTTCAAGTCAAGCGAGTACTGCTCTGCCAAAGGCAAGGGAACTGTTATCAACACGGGAGATCAAGTCAGCGGTCTCAAGGACCTCCATGTCACCTTGTCCGGACAGACTTTGAGATTTTGGTACACGACCAACACAGACGCCGTTCACTATTATACAGCACAAAGCACAGCCCTTTCCAATGGAACTGTGATTCCTCTTCTCTCGGAAGGAAAAGGCGGCCAAATCTCTGGTCTACTTTCTCTGAAGTCTGCTGACGGTTCAGATCAAACACTTGTCAGCAGCTTGCTATCCGTGGATGAGTATGGTAACCTGGTCCTCTTGCAACAAGATTCGGTGTCACAGCTGTGGCAAACATACCCCTTCTGGTATGCGTCAGACTTGAATGTCATTGAGACTAAGGGATTCATGCTGCGGATGCATGCTACAGCCACCACTAGCGATGAAGCCAGTCTCATTCCTGGATGCTGGCTCAGAGTCAGCGCTTCCGGTGTTGTACGATGTACCGTCAATGGCCGGTATGCTTCACTTGGGCCTACTGGTCAATGGTATCAGACAGATGCCAAGGGAGTTTTGAACATTCAACTTCAAAGCGACGATGCTTCTTGTTTCGTTTTCTCAGCAGACTCTTACCGCGCTGCCAAACCTGGGTCTCCTGAGACTCCTCTGCAGAACCCGCTCTTGGATCCCTCGGTGAAGGTAATCATGAAGCTTGACAATGTTCAGACTCCCGAAGATGTTCGCGCCCTCAAGAAGCAAGATGGTACTCCTCTTATTCCATCCAATGCCTCGGATGATGATGTCAAGAGTGCTGCTGCATCGATTCAAGCCCTGGTAGATCAGACACGCCAGAATCAAGGGGATAGCCAGCAGTTGCTGAAATCCTTCAAGGCAGTAAGCCTTGTGGCTGCTTCCGGAGGAGAAACTGCTCATGGCATACGAGCTTTCTCTGTTGGAGGCACGCTCAAAGATTTCTGGCATGAGGTTGAGGACAAGGTTGAAGATGCTTTTGATTGGGGTGTTAACCTTGTTGGTAAGTATATGTCTCTCTGGCTCAAAATCTCACTCCCGTACAAATTTCAGCCTTTACTGACTTATTTGTCATTTCAGAGGACGCTGCTGGCAAAGTCTGGCAATTCATTATCAAGATTGGCGACGAAGTCTATTCCTTTATTTTGGATACAGCTTCGGTCATTGTCAAGGCTGTCGTCTGGGTCTTCAAGAAGCTGGGCGTCCTGTTGCAGGATGTTATTGACTTCTTGGGATACTTGTTCAATTGGGATGACATTCTCGCCACTGCCGACAGCATTACCGCCGGATTTAATGCAGCTCTGGACTATGGACAACATCTTCTGGATACTACTGAGATCACAGTCGACTCATGGCTGGAAGAGCTCCGTACCACCATCAAAGCTCAATTACCCACGCTGCAGAATCAAGATTACGACGGCGCTTCTGCTGCTCCCAAGAGCGTCAAGTCAAAGGCCGCCCTTGAGATGACTGCTGCGTCTAATGCTGATGAGACTGACCAAGATGTCAAGTCGGACGTTGCCTACAATTGGTCGACATATTATTTCACCTATGGTGGCGGTACTACAAATGCCGTCTTAACTGATGATAGCACTCCTGGTTCGGCAGAAGACGACCTTGTTGCTATTTGGGACGATATCCAAGATGAGCTCGACACTATCGTCAAACTCTGCACTAACGTCGCCAAAGATTTCCTCGACTTTTTCGACAGCGGGGAGTATGATATCAAGGCTCTCATGGTCAAGATCTCTGGAGATCTTATAGATGCCATAATCGACTCTCTCAAGACCCTTGGAGACATCCTATTCAAGGCCTTGGCTTTGGGTATCAACTTGATCAAGACCCTCGCCAACAGTAACATGGACATCCCCGTTATTGGATGGCTCTGGAAGAAGATTGCCGGCAACCGACCCCTTTCTCTACTGGGACTGGTCGCATTGCTCATGGCCATTCCTACAACAGTTCTCTACAAGGCCAAAGCAGACAAGGCCCCTCCAAAGCTTACGGGTCGACTGACCGCCGATACTTTCGGCCAGTATGTTTCGGGCACAGCTGATCCTGCCCTCGCTAAAGACGTGACCAACTTCACGCTGGCGACGGCCACGAGTCTGGAGTTGGTGTACGGCGAGTTCAAGACCATTTCACTTCTCATTGACAGCGCCTTTGAAGGCACCGGATTGGAAAGCGTTCCGATCGGACCCGTTGCCCAGCTCACCAATGTGCTGAATGCAACGTCACTGACATTCGAGACGATATCCACGTTCATCACCTGGCCAGTCGGTGAGGATCCCACAAAGCCGCCGACTGATACCTCTACAACAGCCAAGTTTGTCAAGTACTCTGTAAGTCTACCTCAAGAAATTGATGAAGAAATCCCAGTATTTCCTACTAACGATAATACAGAAACTGGGGCTCACCGTCTCCAATTTTGGCGCCGCAGCGCTGGCGAACGTCATCGCCAAGGTGAAGAAGGCCGATCAGCCAACCATCAAGCGCTGGAAGGGCACCATCGCCGCCATTGTGGCTGTCCCTACACTTTGTGTTGCCCTCACTAACGATATCCACGAGGCACAAGAAGGAATTGTGAAGACAGAACTTGTCGCCAACCACTTCATTGAAGCCTTTTTCGAGCTTGGCAAGCAGTTGGGATTTGCGGCAGCATCTTGGGACAATGAGATTGAGAGTATTATTATGTATGTCGGGTTGGCGGTGCAGCAGATTTGCAGCTATGGCGGATATGGCTGCAAGATTTACGACTTTGTGGAGACGTATCAGTGATACAATAGTAAGTAGGATACGGGAAAGCGCGTACACCAATGTCTTGTGGCGATGTACAGATCAACATAAGGCTATAAGTGGGAGTCAAAATGCCAGTAGCAAGAGATACAAATTACGAGCCAAATTGACAAGAATTTTCTTTTATATAATGTAGGCCTTGATACCCAGCTACTTAAGTTTGTGAAATGAGTGTAGAGAAGAAAATCGATATATTCAACAGCGATATCCTGAGAATTGTAAAGCGAAAGGAGTTAACACTTTCGACTCCACAAGATATCCTTACCTCGTGAAACTGAAATTGGCCATCAGGTGAGTGTCGTGACAACGAGACGAGTCTGGTTATAACATTTCAAGCTCCATTGACGATTTTCAACCGCTACGATCTAATGATTATCACCAATGTAGTGACGGGAGCCCTGCATGCTGTTGAGCTACCAATACGCAAGGAATCGTTAGAGGAAAGTAGAGTTCTCTTTTTTTGCCGGACGTCTACTCATTGATGATCTGCCTTTTGCGCTTCAGCCGTTGGAAAATACCAGTCTGGATTCTTGACAACATCTTCTGGATCAAACGCGGGTTGTTTCAAGAGGCTTGCCCACTTCCGCGAAAGTTTTGACGAGTCTACCCAAGGAATCGAAGTATTTTGTGGTGACCAATTAATGTTCTTCTTATTGCAGGTCTTGCAATTGGGTCGCCGTAGAACATAGCGAGGGGTGGACTCCCTTGTCCAGCGCGGCTCGGTATCGTCAAACAATTGCGTACGACAGCGGCAACACACAAGCGTCACATTATCAGGAAGAGATTCATTTTCTACACCATTCCGTAGAAAATATGCCTCCCAGTTTGATTTTCTTGGGAGAGCGACGAGCTTGTTCCGGTCTGGTCGAGTGTACTTCACCGAGGGGTCTGCTGGTATGGCCCAGGCACCCAGCTGGTTACCTGGGCAGCCTGGGAGTCCGCACCCATTTTGGAGGAATCGAAGCACATATCTTTGAGGATCAAGCCTTTTAAACCGAGGAAAGGCATCATCAAGAATACTCTGATTGCAAAGCCCACATTTTCGAGGCATGGCTTCGCACAAGGAAGGATTTTCGAAGACCAGATCTGCAATCTTACTTTCATCTTGCCCTATGTGCTCGATTTGTTTGAAATATCGTATGGCGATATCTAAAGCAACGCCAATAGCCCCATGGCTTTGGAGAGTCACTTTCGGCTGTGTTCGACAAAGCAATCTGTGTACTCTCTGAAGGTCGTCTATACTTTCGACAGCCTTCATATTAATTTTCAATCCACGTTGATTCTCAATCCAAACTCGAAGCTGAACAGGGATATCATTCCAATCTAGGAACTCTTCGCAATGGGCAATATTAGAGTAGCTCAGTCCACATATCAAAAGCGCTTGCCCTAAATCGGCGCCATTGAATACGAGTGCGGATGCCAGGTGGTACAGGCCTTTGTGGTCCGTCGGTTTTCCGAGTTCGGGAAATAGCGCAAGCGGTTCTCGTTTTATATTCTATAAGATCAAATTAACCAAGGGTCATAGGGTGGTAAAATAACTAGACTTACCTGAAAGAAATCGTCCATTTTATGATCTCTTGGCACCTCCAATGTTTGTCTAAATTCGGTGAAACTGGCCGGTAAAGATGTTTCTATGTTTGGCATATTTGTATTTAATATGAATGGCGTGCAACTAGAGATTTCGGCGATTGCGGAAGCGTTCATGCTTTGCTGCCTCTTGTACTGCCATGTAGTAAGCCTCCCATAGGTTCCTATTCTATGGGTTTTAGTGTAGAATTGTTCGTCAATAGACATTCCGGCAAGTCTGGATGCTGCCGTCGAGTGCAGATCTTGCATGCGACCTCTTTTTTCTCGCGAACCGTACAACATTCGCTGCGGATGATTGACAAAGGTAACAAACCGAATAACCTTCCAAATACCATCATCAGAATGATTAGTCTGCTCCCATTCCAACCATATTTCGACACCCTTAAAAGCTCCCTACAGCTTAAATGGTGTCAAGTTATAAAGTTTCTGCATGCGATCTCGTACACAGGCCCCCCAACATATATCCACAATGGCGGACATTCGGCTTCTAAGTTCTAAGGTGAAAGATTCATGGATACGGAGAATATCAGCTGGGTAGAACTGAAACCCATCAGAACTGAAACCCATCAAGCGCTTCGCGCCTAGAGAGATGGTCGTACAACAAGCATCGATCAGGAGAGAAACCGATGTCTATCAGTTGCTTAATGCAGACATTTGATTCATCTGCAGTTTCTTGGCTGTATGGATCAATCACTGTGAATGAAGGGCAATGCAAGTGGCATGCAACAGGTGAATAAAGAGAGCCGCTTGGCGGGATGAGGAACGTTGCTTCCCGTACGGTGCCGTAATGCTTCCATGCTGTTGTTTCGGCTTTAACCATGAGATCAAATCGATCTCGAAAACTTTCATTGCCATCGTTGTCTCTTGATGCTTTTGCAAGTCTCGCTAGGTGCCATATCAGCATGGATAATACAAGTAAAATTAGGAAGGCAGCCACCATTGCCGTACCTTTAAATTCTGTCTCCAGTTGATGAAGGTAGGGCATGACATGTTCCAACTTAGCCAGATCATTCTCGTTGAGATGCAGGACAGGGTCTTCGAGCCAGAGATCACCGAAAAGGTGAAATGAGTATGGGTTACTGCTTTCCATCTTTGCATAGGGTTGAAAGTAGAAGAGAAATCGGCTTGTTTGAACTATGAAACATCTACTGGAGCGCAATTGGTATGGAACTGAAAGAAAGAAAAACAATACAGCGTCGCTTTGCGTGTGCGGATGATTCCAGGCGTTTGGTTTGGCACGTTGATAGGCCCATAGCAACTAGGTAGACTTATAAGCATTTTAGAAAAGTCATTTATATAACGAGTGGATCGATAGCTCAGTGGTAGAGGTAAGCTTATCTGGACACAATTTCCAGTTTCAACTTAGACACTAACAAATCTGGTAGCGAGAGATTGCAGATCTCTAGGTCACGCGTTCGATCCGCGTTCGGTCCTTTCTTTTTACTCTTTTTTTCAACTTGCTCCCTTTTTGCCGTGTCCGTTGGCCAAGCTTTATAAGACTAACTAAAATCCCGCTCCATCACCAGGGATCGATAGCTCAGTGGTAGAGGTAAGCGAATCTGAAACATAATTCCCATTCTGTTACACAGTAACTAACAAACTTGGCAGCGAGAGATTGCAGATCTCTAGGTCACGCGTTCGATCCGCGTTCGGTCCTGTTCTTTTTTGGCTTTTTGAACATTTGATTCTCTCCTTCTTGTATGGCTGGACATCTTATTTTTGTATTTCATTTTGCCTGTAGTTTTGATGATCTGGCCTTGGAGGGGCAGTACTAAAGGCAATGTGGAGCAACCCCTCTACACGTATTTCATTGGTACTCAGGTATTGTTACTCGTAAACTCAGTGTATATATCCGAGTGATTGTTGCTATTCTACAAGCCAATTTTCATTCATATCATCTTCGTAAGGCTCATATAGCTGCCTATGTCTGTGATATTTTGTTGATTGAGGCCATTGGACTACCTGACTTATTTGTTGACGGTTTCTTTTCAGCTGGCACATTCTCTCTACCGGGTATCTTCCATCAAGTCTCTTTGAACTCACCACGCAACAACTAGTGATTCTGCGAATGCCTTCTCGCTGTCGAGAATTGAGTTTTTTTTGTTACCTCTACATATTTATCAAAGTCCCCAAAACATTGCTTCCCGAACTGGAGAGCGACGTGCCGACAAGACACGCCTCTGAAGCTACCCTGTACTTCATTTTCGCGCTTATCTTATCGACAAGGATAAGTAAGATAAGCTCGCCCCGACAAAAAAGTTTCCTATCGCTACATGCAGCGGGCATCCATTGACCAGAATCTGGATCTGGATCTCGACAAAATCCTCATCCAGCCCAGCATCTGCACCCGAAGTCGCAATGCCTGCAAAAACTGCCGGCAAGCAGAAGCCGCAGCACAAACCGAACAAGACAGAGCTCAAGAAGCAAAAGAGGAAGCGCGATCATGAAGATCTGCACAAACTCGCGGAGGCCATTGCCCAGCTGGTGAGTGGATGAGGCGCAAGTGCTTTTATCCTGGATGTTATGACTTACCGTGATTCTACGCAGGACCCCAAGTCTGGCAAGGTGAAGACTTTTACTGACCTGTCTGCGGCCATTTCACCTGCGACGGCATCCGGCCTTCACGCATCACACTTCACAAACATGACCGAAATCCAGGAACAAGCAATCCCGTTGGCATTGCAGGGCAAGGATATCCTCGGTGCGGCGAAGACGGGCAGCGGCAAGACTCTGGCTTTCTTGGTACCTGTGTTGGAGAAGCTTTATCGCGAACAATGGACAGAGTTTGACGGCCTCGGCGCTCTCATCCTCTCCCCAACTCGAGAGCTTGCGGTTCAGATTTTCGAAGTGCTACGGAAGATCGGACGACACCACGCTTTTTCAGCTGGGTTGGTTATTGGTGGAAAGAATCTGAAGGAGGAGGCTGAGCGGTTGCTTCGAATGAATATCCTTGTCTGCACGCCAGGACGAATGCTGCAGCACTTGGACCAGACGGCCGGCTTCGACGCGAACAACTTGCAGATTTTGGTGTTGGATGAGGCGGACCGAATCATGGACATGGGATTTCAATCTGCAGTTGATGCGCTGGTTGAGCATCTGCCAAAGTCACGCCAGACTCTCATGTTCAGTGCAACGCAGAGCAAAAAAGTTTCAGATCTTGCCCGACTCAGCCTGAAAGATCCCGAATACGTCTCCGTGCACCAAGACGCAACGACGGCAACACCCACCACCCTTCAACAGCACTACATCGTCACTCCGCTCCCCGAAAAACTCGATACGCTTTACGGCTTCATCAAAGCTAATGTAAAGAGCAAAATTATCGTCTTCCTCAGTTCCGGCAAGCAAGTCCGGTTTGTCTACGAAAGCTTTCGACATCTCCAGCCCGGTATTCCGCTACTTCACTTGCACGGCCGTCAAAAACAAATAGCACGATTGGAAATCACAAACAGATTCACTGCTGCCAAGACATCATGTCTGTTTGCGACGGACGTGGTGGCGCGAGGCATCGATTTCCCTGCTGTCGATTGGGTTATTCAGGCAGATTGCCCCGAAGACGCTGATACGTATATCCACCGAGTGGGACGAACAGCCAGATTCCAGAGCAATGGCCGCGCCGTTCTCTTCCTCGACCCCAGCGAAGAAGAAGGGATGATTAAGCGACTAGAACACAAGAAGATTCCCATACAGAAAGTGCACGTCAAGGAGAAGAAGAAGAAGAGCATCAAGAACAATCTGCAGGACATGTGCTTCAAGTTCCCCGACTTGAAATATCTGGGCCAAAAGGCATTTATCAGTTACACACGGTCAATTCACCTGCAAAAAGACAAGGAGGTATTCAAGTTTGACGACCACGATTGGGACGCATATGCCTCGAGCCTCGGTCTGCCTGGAACCCCACAGATCAAATTCCAGAAGGGTGAGGATATTAAGAGGATAAAGAACGCGCCCCGCCAAGGCATGTCAAGCGACTCAGAGTCAGACATGGATATGGACGGAGAGTACGAAAAGAAGAAGGAGAAGAAGAAGCCCGAGGTGCGGACGAAATACGACAAGATGTTTGAACGAACGAACCAGGACGTTTTGTCAAGCCATTACTCTAAACTTGTGCTGGATGGAGGCAAGGAAGACGACGATGAAGAGGATGACTTTTTGTCTGTAAAGAGAAGACTAAACGACGACGAGGTTGATGCACTTACAGGCAAGGCGACCATCAACAATGCCAAGGTCATAGCCCTAGGCGGCGACGATTTATACGTCGTCGATTCAAAACGCCGTGAGAAAGCCCTTCAGTCAAAGAAGAAGATGGCCAAGTTCATGGGCAGCTCGTCGAAACTCGTGTTTGACGAAGAAGGCAACGCGCACGAAATCTACGAGCTCCAGGACGAAGAGGACTTCAAGCAGCAAGGCCCCGCGGAAGAGCAGCGACAGAAATTCCTGGATAGCGAGACAGTCAGGGTCAAGGAGGCTGACGTGGACGACAAGGCGCTCGCGAAGCAGAAGAAGAGAGAGAAGAAGGAGAAGAGAAAGGCGAGGGAAGCAATGGAGATGGCTGGTGGCGAGAGCTTTGATCCGCAGCTCGGTGAGAACGGCGACGGCGAAGATCCGTTGGCTTTGTTGCGCTCTCTGCCTATTGCTGGGGAGGATCGTAGCGATGAGGATTCAGATGCTGAGCCGCCGCGGAAGAAGGCCAAGAAGTGGTTCCAGGACGACTCGGACGATGAGGATGCCAAGAAGAAGAGCAAGGGCAAGAAGAAGAAGGGAGGCAAGGTTATTGAGGTGGACCAGGAACCTGAGACATTGGAGGACCTGGAAGCTTTGGCTGCAGGCCTGTTGGATGGTTAAAGGGAGACTTGTTGATACCGTTTGGGGAGCATTTCTGGCTGGTGTTGTATATTGGGGGAGGTGTAATTCAGAGCATAATGTTAGCTTACAGTTTAAAAGCACCAGAATTTGTATAAAAAGTCAACCGCTGGTATATTCAGCATCCTGCATGATGCCCTCTTCTATGTCTCTGTTTGCTACATTTTCAAAGCAGAAAAACTCAAAACAAGACAATGATCCCCTCAAACCACTAAAAACCCACGAGCCACTACAAATTAAAAAGACAGGTCAGAGCACACCCAACACACAAAACAGCACACACAAACGCACACACATGCACAAAACTGTCAAAACGAACAAGTCAAGTCATCCAATGTGAATCTCCATTGCCTTCATTTCAAATACGTAAAAAAAAAGTCAACATGTCCCACCATCTGTGCAGAAAAACAAAAACCTGCTGTGTTCGTGAGGAGGGGGTATTCTTCCTTTTTTCCAGCTCCACTGCCCATTCCGAATTTCCGACCCTATCTACGTTTGCGCCTGGCTTCAATAGAAAGATGCTTTCCCACTTAATAAGACGATAGAAGAAAGAAAGAAGAAAGAAGAGACAAAATTCAAGATGAGATCAAAAACCAACGCTCCTGTGACGCCGCCGAATGCAGAAGAATTTCCTTTTTTTGTGTTTTTGTTTTTACATGTCGTCGCCTGGCTCTGGTACTTTACGCCCAAAGAGGCGAATGCGGTAGAAACATGTGTGATTGGGAGCTCCGTAATTGCTCACAGCCCGAACAATCACCTGGTCAGTCTCGGCGTTGAGGGCCATGAGTTCGCTGCTGAGACGGTGGACATGAACGCCATCATGCAGTTCCGCGCCCTCATAGACAAATTGAGTCACCTTGACAAACTGAGGAGGTAGATCAGCTGGAGCATAATTCCAGTCTGACAGGTCGTCGGGGAAGTGCGCCGCTGAAAAGTCCAGCAGACGCTCTCTAGTAGCCGAGTCTTCGATTTTGATGTACACTTCGATGTGACGGGGTCGCGCACCGGGATTTGACGTGGCACCGGGCAAGATGTGCTCAATCACGATATGCTGAGGGATGATTGAGTGGCCCATGATGACGCTCAGTTTGGCACCATGGGGGTTGCCGCGTTTGTTCACCTCACGAGCAGCACACCAACAGTCGCCGTCGTCATGCCATGGAAGGAGAGCTTCTATGGGTGGGTACGGCTGAGCGCCCTTGAGACCCTTGTCATTGAGATATTTGGCATCGGGCCTAAACGTTGTAGACGTTTGTTTGGGATCGACAATGGCGCCAGCACCGACTCCAAAGTAGTTGAGCTGGTTCTTCAGATCCCTGTCCCAGTGCGAGCGAATCCGACCCTTCGCCATGGCCTCTAGGTTCATATCGGCAATGGCTTTGCGCACCAATCCATCAACGAGCTTGGCAACTTCCGCCCGTGTCATGCTTGGGGAGTCATCTTTCTTGGCTAGATCGACAGAGTCGCGAATCAGCTGTTCCAGCTTGGGCTGCAGTTCATTGATTTCGGCTCTCATCTCTGTACGATGGCTGGCAAACTCGTCCCTCAGATACTGTAAAAAGTATTCACGACTCACGACGGTGCTGCCACTTTTGGTGTTGCCCACGTGCTTTTTAATCATCTGGTCAAGGCGCTTGTCAATGTCCTTGTCGGAGAGAGATCCGGTAATCTTCATCTTGTCCAAGATGGGGCGTAGCGTTTGCTCGACCTTGCGCTGGTTGTCAGTTGCCCAAGCCTCCCACATATGTGGCAGCTTCTTGGCTAGCCCATCGTTCGCCTCGTTGATTTTTGAGGCGATTTCTGGACGTCTCGCCAGCCATGCCGCAATATCCTTCCACTGCTTCTCTGACGAAGGCTCGTAATTGCCGGCCTTGCTCTTGTTCAACATTGGGAAACTGCCATCTTTCTCGACCAGATCCCGGATTGCATGCCAGAAATCTTGCGTGACGACGGGTTTTCCATCTTTGAGTGTCATGTGCACCATCTTGGGAACGACTGAGTTTAGCTGTTCAATGGATGATTCATGAAGCTTCCCAGCACCCTTCATCAAGCGGAGATCTCGTAGTATTTGGTTAATGAGATCACCAAACTCGGCATACTGGTCGCCTCGTAGCTCGTTAAGCCCTGGAAAGTCATCCCATGCACTCCGCGAGGACCAGCTAATGGACGGGATGAAATTTCCAATTCGAGAGGCAAGGTCGTCGAACCTTGGCAAGGTTGGTATTGAGACCGAGGGAACAGAAACTGATGGAGCCTCTTCGAAGCTAGGCAAGTTGGCGATGGCAATGCTGGAGAGGACTGCAGCCAGCAAAAGGAACGAAAACCCGCTAATGGTGTATACCAGCGCCTCACCAATGAGCATCAGCCTGTCTCGCAGAGAGTCTGAGAAGAGGCCGAAAAAGGAGTTGACGACGCTTTCTAGGGCGGTGCTGAAAAACCAATAAATGGCCCGCAGGTATGTGAGTGGATTGAACAGCTGTTGCCAGTTGATGGAGTCGTCGGTGAGATCTGAATCGAGTTCCGAATCAAGGTCAGAGTCGAAATCAGAAGACACGGGAGAGTTGATCTCTCCGTTTTGAACATGTCTTGTCTGAGGTTGCCGCCTAGAAGTAAACGGGAAGAGGGACGCGAGAATGCGCCACCATTTCTCTTGGCGCGAAACTCGGCTTTCAGTCTCTCGAATAGTGTCTTGCATGGCGTCGTCCATTTCGCTGTGATCTGTAGGAAAGGGAGAGTCCTGTTGACTAAGGAGAGGTTTGCCTGGCCGCCGGGTAGCGGCAAGGGGAGATAGACGATTTATAATCGTGTTACTTCGAGGAATTGCCGTCCGCTGTTCCTTACCTCGGGGTTGGTTTGCTGGGGCCACAATAGTCGGTGCCTTGGGGATACGCATTCTTGCTGTGGATTGGCTCTGTTCTTGAAGTCTGGTGGTGCCAGTCTCTTGACTTAGCTGCGTGTCTGATTCCGGCGGACTGACAGGCGCAGAAACCCTTCCCCCTAGGAGGCTCTTGACGGCACTCCAAGCTTTACTTGGGGCTTCGATGATTCTATTTGGCGTAGCTTGCTCTTGTTGGTCATTGGACGACAGGGATCGACCCGATAGAGTGGATGACCTTGTCGAGCTGGACAATGAAATTGGTTTGACGGCTTGTGGCGGCGGCATTGGCGATAACCTCAAGGTAGCATGCCCAAAATAATCACGCTCAGCGTTGAAACTCCGCGAATCGGAAACATCACTTTCATCGGGAGTGAGCTCTCCATCGTCGTCGTCATCGTCTTCATCCTCAGATGCTGGCTGACTGAACGTTCGATCAAAGGCTACTTTTGCTGTGTTGCTTGGTTTTGCTGCGAAAATCATTAGCGTTATACTGCTTCTCAAACAATGCGCAGCGTAGAAGAGATGTACCAAGCTTCGCCATAGCAGACTTCAATCCCTGTCTATACTTGCTGTTGTCCCGCCCACGTGATGGTTGATTAGACCCGACGTCTGATCCGGATTCCGACTCGTCGATTTCTCTCGCCGGATTTTGTCGACGAGTGACTTGAGGCTTCAAGTATTGTCCATGACGTTGCAGATCCGCAGCCTCCTCAGCCTCCTGACGTTCCTGCCTTCGAAGAACACCGTTCATAGCATCCTGAAGGGTGGCTGGCATGCCGTCCACGCTGAGGCGGCGAGGTTCCTCTGCAGCTCCATATGTATACTGCCGTTTCGTACTAGGTGCGCCTTTTAGGGAGGGAAAGTCTGGTTTCTTGAAATCCTCCACCTCCGTCCGGGTGTTTGGTCGTCTAGCAGGGTTGCGCTCTCTTGACCGTGGTCTGCCTCCCCTTCCACCATTCATCATGATAACAAAGTGAGAAAAGTATCCTTTAGGTCGTGGCAGATGAAATGAGAGAGCAGTTGATAGTGAAAAGAATGAGAGGCTTTTGAAATTTTGAAAATCGGCAAAATGGAGAAGGTATAAAAATCGAGGACGGATATGCTCAAATAGGATCGGATCGAGGCCCAAATTCACAAAACAAAGACAGCCGCAATCTAATTTTATCCCAAGCCTAAATCCAGATTCGTCGTCTGCTGGGTCCCAGATTCTTTGTGTCCCAGCCAAGATGGATCCTTACTGGGGGAGAGTTGAGATCAACAAAGAGCATCTTTGTTAAGTTGGGATGAGACGCATGTCACCAGAAGGAGCGGTAAGGAGGCGTTGGGAGGCCACTTTGTTTGTGTCCGGAGGAAACAATGAGCTTCTGCAGAAGGTTTCGAAATGCAGGGATGAGATAGAAATATGTTTCGGCGTGTGAGGATGGGATTTGTCTCTTTGAGGTGCCTTTGGGCTTAGTTTGCGCGATGACAACTTCACTGAGGGCGCGGTAGCGTGACGCGCCGAGGCTTAAGCGGCGCATTTTTGGGTGAAGAATCAGGCACGATTGAGCGGGGTCACGTGCGCGTCAGAGAATTGAGGTGCAAAAGCGCAAAGTACAAGTTACACGCTAGTACAAGTTGACGTTTTCATCTTGTTGATGGAAGTCTTTAATCAGGTTCGTGTAATCGATTTTACTCGGAACAAAGAATAGAATAATAATGCAGCCACGTTCTTTTTTTGGGTCATTGCGTGCATGCTGTCTTTGTCAGAAGCTGTGCGGCACAGCCTTGCTACTGTTGGCGATATCATGTCTCAGTAACGTGGGTCCCGGCGAGTACACACTTGCATGTACCTTAGTACCACAAAGAATCGACAGGGCTGAAAACGGAGATAAAGACATTTACAACTCGATAAGACTACAGGTAATGTAGACAAAGCATTATGCAGGAGAGTATGTGCTACATACATATAGTATAGAGTTTGAATATGTTGCCGATCTTTTGTTAAGGAGATGTTGTACTCGTAATACCCAGATCAAGGTGCAATGAGGCTTGACAAGGGTCTTGATGGTGATGCGCGTTTCATCTTTAGCACGGGCAAGCTTTTGCAAACACCACTGATCTGCAGCCAACCGCCCACCGTCATTTTTCCAACCAAGGCACTCGTCCTATCATGCTGAGCAATTGAACCAGGGCCATGATTTGATCACGAAATGAAAAAGATGCACCATCACAGGCAGCAGGGGAGCAATTAATATATCTTAATATAATCATGTAATCAGCAGGGAATGTTACGAGCCAGTGTCGTATTCTGTCCAGGTAGTTTGAGCTTGAACCATGTAAATCCAGGAACACAGCTTGAGGCCAGAATTGCTAGTCTTGGTGCTAAGAAGTCCATGAAGCGCTCGAAAGCCACCGCGTTTGGCTGTAATACCCGTCAAGTCTCGCATAACCCCACCAAAGGGAATTAATTACCGTCTGGCGTATCACTTGCTGGCCAACCAGTGGAAAACGATGCAAGCTAAGCCATCTATTGGAAGCCCAACGGTGGCTATTTTGGGGCTGCTGTAAGCTTTCTGTTCATATCCCTGCTTGGATACAATCGTTCCACTGCAAAGAACCGCTGAAACATGGCGCTCCAGAGACTGTCTACGAGTATGGCTTCACGGCCCCTCCCCCGGCTGCTGGCGTCATCTCCGTCTCCGTCTCTCTCCAGCTATACTCCTTCAGCATCTCACGCTCAGCCTCCGTCTCTGTCTCTGTATCTGGCAATTTCAGCGGTCGGACCTCGAGATCGTCACCGGTCCCAGTTCCAGCGCCGGATCCAGCTCCAGCGCCACCAGCATCGGCACTATCCCAGTCATTCCCAGGTCGATCCGCGCCTATCAAGACAGTTAATAAGAGGCGTATCCGCACCCATAGCACAAACATTATTAGTCGCCCGTAGCAATAAAATCCGCTCCCCCCTCTCACTCTCGCTGTCACACTCACACCGGCCTGGCCTCTTCTTCTCTACCGCAACTTCTCACCTGCAATCCAGACGCTCAACCACAATGGCTGTCGGAACTGTTCTCATCACCGGGTACGGCTCCCCCTCCATTCTCTGCTCTGCGATGCTCCGCCAGCCCAGCAAATGTGCGCGCTTATCGCCCCTCGCTGCCCCACGCAGCGTTCTCGAGGACTGATTGCGCCGAATTGCGTTGAGCTGGGCGAGCGTTGTCGTTGCCCATGATGGATGTTTTTGCTTTTGCACTGAATCTTTTGGACTAACATGCTTCTCTGCGCCCAATCCGCAGTGGCACGGGCTACATCGGCTCCTTCACGACTCTAGCCCTGCTCGACGCCGGCTACGATGTCGTCATTGTCGACAGTCTCTACAACTCGTCCAAAGTTGCGATTGACCGGATCGAGCTGCTGGCCGGCCGCCGCCCCGACTTTTACCAGGTCGACATCACCGACGAGAAGGCGCTGGACGAGGTCTTTGCCAAGCACCCCGCCATCGACAGCGTCATCCACTTTGCTGCGCTCAAGGCGAGTTGAAATGCGACACCAGACAGACGAAGCCAGCCGTGACAAGGACAAAAGAGCTAACAGCAGCTTTCTTTTCAGGCCGTCGGAGAGTCGTCCATCATCCCTCTCGAGTACTACCGCGTCAACGTCGGCGGCAGCATTGCGCTCCTCCAGTCCATGACCCGCCACAATGTCACCAACATTGTCTTCTCCTCCTCCGCTACCGTCTACGGCGATGCCACTCGATTCCCCGACATGATCCCCATCCCCGAGCACTGCCCCATTGGCCCGACCAACACCTACGGCCGCACCAAGTCCATGATCGAGGACGTCATCACCGACTACGTCAATGCCCAGCGCACCAACCTGGAGAAGGAGGGCAAGCCCTTCCAGCAGTGGAACGGCGCTCTGCTGCGCTACTTCAACCCTTGCGGTGCGCACCCCAGCGGCATCATGGGCGAGGATCCTCAGGGCGTTCCTTTCAACCTGCTTCCCTTGCTGGGACAGGTTGCCACTGGCCAGCGCGAGAAGTTGCTGGTCTTTGGCGAGGGTAAGTACCAACTTGTATGGATATTTTCTCTCGGCCGATCCTAATGATTCTACAGACTACCCCTCCCGCGACGGAACCGCCATCCGAGACTACATCCACGTCGTGGATCTTGCTCGAGGCCACTTGGAAGCCCTCAACTACCTCCGCTCCAAGCAGCCCGGTGTCAAGGCCTGGAACCTGGGCTCCGGCCGTGGCAGTACCGTCTTTGAGATCATCAAGGCTTTCAGCAACGTCGTCGGCCGCGACTTGAAGTACGAGGTCGTCGCCCGCAGACCCGGTGATGTCTTGGACCTGACTGCCAACCCCAAGCTGGCCAACGAGGAGCTGCAGTGGAAGACTGAGCTCACCATGGAGAAGGCCTGCGAGGACCTCTGGCGGTGGGTCAGCAACAACCCCCAGGGATACCGACAGGAGCCGCCGGCGGAGCTGTTGGCTGCTATCAAGAAGGCGTAAAAACAAATGGATATATTAGCGTTGGAAAAATGCATCGAAACAAAAAGAGCAGAATTGGATGTGATGCTTTTTAAAAATAGACATGAATGACCAAATTTAGTATTTTCGTCAGAATGAGCGTCATCTACGAAATTGGATGTTTGGACAATGGATCCGTTTTTCTCGGCGATAGAAAGAGAACAAATACCAAAAGAAGAAATACAACATGTAATGATTTTTTATTTATAGATTGAGTGAAAGACGTCTAGTTGATCTTAATCAGGAGCTTGCCCGTTGTCTTTCTGCTTTCCAGATCAATGTGCGCCTGGGCGGCATCCTTGAGGGAGTAGATGTTGTGGATGTTGACCTCCAGCTTCTTGGAGATGACAAGGTCAAAGAGCTCGGACGTGTACCTTTCAAGGTCTGCCCTTTCAGAGACGTAGCCGTTGACGATGGGTCTCATGAGCTTGACGTTTTTGGGACCGAGCTGCAGGATGTTGACAGGGGGGACAGCTCCAGACTAAGGAGATTCATTGTTAATTCATCTTTGTCTCATCATCTCATTGTGTTTCATTTTTTTCTTTCATTCTTTTTGTGTTTCAGCAATGGAGTGAAAACTTACAGCGTTGCCAAATGAGATGAGGTGGCCCTTGAGAGCAATCATCTGCAGATCGGCATCAAACGTCGCCTTGCCAACACCGTCAAAGATGGCGTCAATGCCGTGACCGCCCGTAATCTCCTTGACCTTGCTGACAATGTCATCGTTGGAGTTGACTAGATAATCCGCACCGTGCTTCTTGGCCAGCGCAAGCTTCTCATCCGTGCTCGCCGTCGCAATGATCTTGGCCCCAACGCTCTTGAGCATCTGCACCAACAGCGTGCCCACGCCGCCCGCCGCAGCATGCACCAGCGTCCACTGCCCGGCCTTGACCTCGCCCGCCTCGCGAATAAACGTCCACGCCGTCAGGCCCTGCAGGTAAATCGCCGCGGCGTGCTCGCTGGACAAACCCTCGGGGATGGCCACGACCTTTTCGGCGTCCACGGCGGTATACTCGGCGTAAGTCGCAGACTCTCCGCCGGCCATGTAGGCGACGCGGGTTCCGGGCGCGAATCTGGAGACGGAGTCGTGAACGGCCACGACCTCGCCTGAAGCCTCGCGGCCCATGGTCAGGGGGAAGAAGGGCGCGGGATAGAGGCCGGCGCGGAAGTAGGTGTCGATGTAGTTGACGCCGGCGAAGTGGTTCTTGACTAGGATCTGGCCTGCGGAGGGCTTAGGCACAGGGATGTCGTTGTATTCGAGGACTTCGGGGCCGCCGTTTTTAGCGATCTGGACGGCCTTCATGGTTGCTGGGATGGGAGCCATTTTGGTGGTGGAAAAGTCTCTACGAAAGTGAAGTTTTGGTGTTGTGAGTGTTGCTGGAGTTGTTTTTGTTGAGAGCAGTTGTAAGCTTGAAAGGGATGAGGGGCAGAGGGGTCGATGAAGTCGATGAGGGGCAGCGAGGGAATGAATATAGCCGCGTCTTATCACTGAATGCGATTGTCTAGAGAGGATATGCACCGATCGTGACGCAGCTGCAATTGGCTTTGAAATGTGCATCATCTTGCCTCGTGCTTATCCAATTGTTTCCCTGAAGCTCGAGCTGTCCGTATAAGTTCCATGTATACCTACGGGTAGGATCGGGGGTGAATCGGCGTCGTATTAGTAATGTCGTTATCCCGCCCTGTTGCGGTAGTTCGACACGCAGGGCGCATCCTCGGCAATGAAAATTGCGGGTTCGCCCTCGTCCGTATACTTCCTATCATACGGGAGTTGAGAAATCAAGCCAATCCCGTGTATTTCCAATTAAGATAGGTACCTATGGATTTCATCATCATCATTAACCGCTGGTAACCATGATGATTGCTGCTTCCACAGCCTTGGCTACCTCATTGCTAGAATAGACAGGCCCAGTTTTGGCGCATGTTCCAGCGAGGGCCAAGTTCACAGTCAACTGCGGTACACTTAGCTTCAGTTTCAGCAGCTCTTTTGAGGCCTCGCTGAAGCAGTTATTATTTGGCATTGGAACTGTTTGATCCTCGATGCCACTCTCAACTGTACATGTATTTCGTGCTTTCATGGGGTCCAAGGAACGCTGTTCGTCCAAGATAATCTCGAGAGTGTCGTTGTCAATGACTCTCGCTCCAAGATGCGCAAGTTCTTGCAGAACCCCTAGCACAGTGAGCAGCTTAGGCTGACGGACAGAGGGCTGATGATCGATATCAGCATCGTAATCAACCTCGAAGCAAACGTCATCGAGTGGCGAGTAACTTGCCCAGCGCAGAGGGGCATCATTTTGACTTGTATGTTTCCAGAGATATCCTGACGCGTGTGGTAAAGCCTTTTTTCCAGGGCCCAGGAACCATCTCAAATCGAGTAATATTTGTTCGCGAGTCCGCGTCCGGAGCGTTGATCCAAAAGTACGATGGACGTCTTCAGAAGGTGCGGACCCCGAATGAAAGAGCACAAAATACGCTCGAGATAAAGTGGCCTCGACTAATTTAGACGCAAATGAGTTCAGATTCCTCATGAGCTGCTGACACTGTACCGATGCTGGTTGATATGTAGGCTGGGACCGAAACTCCAAACTTTCTCGGAGCTGGGTTGGTAACCATGAATCGTTCATTACAGCCCATTTATTAGCAGCGCCACTGCTTTCTGCAAGGCTGATTGCTTGTTGCATAGATGGGTTGGATGGTGGATCAGCCTCGATTGAGGTGGATCTTACTGGACCTGATTGTCTATTGTTGGAACGTGATGATGATGGCTCTATAGAGGCAACATCAGGGACTGAAATGCGCCGCTTCTTTCCGTCTGCCACATCAGGTGGCTTCGTAGAAACTTCTTGATGATGATCCAATGTTTTGGCAATCTCCAAGATTCGTGCCATGGAACGCTGAAGATCACTCAGCACAAGGGGATGTTGTGTGGAAAAGCCGTCGATGCTGACGACCTTGTCAGACAAGCTAATGTATAGAGACAACGTTTCATGAAGTGCATTTTCGAGTTGCTTTATCCGATTTTCTTGTTCACCATCTGCTGCTTTTCGCCGGTCACGGAATCTTTGTTGAGCTTTTCGGTTCTGTTCGCGCCGGTCCTATATGGGTCGAGCAGTGCATCAGCACAGTGAATCTGGTCAAAGAGAGGATTGATGCCAGCTAGATGTAATATAACTTTTGAAGAATGTCTAGGACCAACCCTCTTCTTCTGTTCTCGCTGGGTGTTTGCGGACGTATGTTGGTGGTATCCGCTGTCCATTGAGCCTTTCAACGACGAGGTAATGTATCGTACGCTACGAAGCAATAATTTAAAAAATGATATGATTGGAGTCAAAGATGATACAAGGATATGAAGAAATTCGCATCCTCATCTCAAAAACTGCCGGGAATTGGTAATATACCTAATAAGTAGTAGTGGCTCTGCGGCTAAGGGGAGGAATTAGTAATAAGCCAGCAGGAATCTGACGCTCGGTTCTCTGATGGGAGTGCGTAGTGGGATGAGCTCGATTACTCAACAATACCTCAGGTGGACGGCCGTTTCGCTAAGCTGGGACATAGATTACAGAGCAAAGGTTTAACAATTAACCATGTAAACCGTCTTTAACCTTGATTATACTCCGAGCAAGCCGCTAATACCTTATTACAAGAAAGAACCTGCATGCATGCCGAGATGTCGCCACCAGTGCCTAAGGAGCCATTGCGTATTGGCAATAAGTACTAGGTAGTACTAATAGTACAGCCGTCTCTACCTAATTATCTAGAATGCATGGATACCGAATTTTTCCTTGGTGGGTTAAAAGTGCCTCGTTTCCGTATCGGACTTGTAACAAGGAAAAAGCGCACAGGGCCAACGGGCCGCTGTTCCCATGAGGTCATATTAGTTAGTAATTTTGAAGTTTACGAACTTTTTTTTGTTACAGATAACAGTAGCGAGAACAGGATATATAAATCAGGGTTATTTAGTGTAGCATCGTGTACCTAGAATAAGGAACGCAGCTGTACTATTGACTAGCTATCTTAGTCAACTTTCCCGTGTCGATATCATAGAGAAGGCCGGTAATCTTGGTCTCCTTCTTTATAAGCGGGTGATTTCTAAGCCAAGACACATCGTTGTTTATGCTCGCTTCGAAACTGTCATCTCAGCGTAAGCATTATACCAATATTCTCGTTTAGGAAACCCGACTTACTCTATGATTCCTAAATCTTCAAGGTCCATTTTCTGTGCCTCGAGCGGGGATATGGCTTCAATCTTCTCGCGCATGTAGTCGGTGGACCTATGGGTAAGACCGCAGTCTATGTTTCGAATCAGATTTCTGTTTCTACTTGATCTCAAGGATATCAACTCTCTTACCGGTGTGATGGATGAGTATTATCTCATTGATTCCAATGAGAGTGTTCAAAATGGCAATGTCACTTATGGCCAACCTGGCCCGCCCTCCAGCACAGCGTACAACTGGGAGATCTGTGCGCACAATATCAGATAGTTTCTCAAAGTTAACAAGGCATTACGCCTGGTGGAAGATGTACCGCCAGTGGAAATGCCACAAAATTCTTCGGCATGGACTCTTTGGTCTAGGCAAGTAACTGATGCAGTGTTGTGTCAGCAATGAAACAACTCTTTAATTAAGGATATCATACCAATGATTGTTCGGGTTGTACTTTTGAAGTTTTCAGCTGTAAAGTGGTAGGACCCTGGATGGCTAACAGCGTACTCCCTGTGACTTTGTTTAGAGGCTCCGGCCATTTCACGTCGTAGGCTTTTGTAAGAGCGACTCACGAATTCCGCTCGAGAACCTCCTCTGATGAATTCGGCGCCGGGAGACCCATCTTTAGTATGAAATAGGCACGATATTCAAAATAAAAAGTTTCAGTGTTTCTGAAGACTCTGTGTCGCTAGAGATGTGAGGTAGAACAAGCTTTTTCCATAATTTACGATGGAAGAATGCAACAGTTTATATTACCGCCATTCATACATGCCGATGGCATCGTAAATTGTCTATAGGCAATCCCTATGCTGTTTGCCTGTTCATGTCCTCGCTTACGAAAGATTCGTTATCACATCATCAGTTCAAGATTATACGGTTGCGTTTGTAAATAGGTTACATATTTACAGTCGAACTTACGTGAGCCCATCTTTATTGTCAGACTGATGGGTCATCTGAACACTGTCCAAGATTTGTTGTATTCGAAGAGAAGCTATTGCTATTTATGTATGACTAATCTACTTTGGACAAAAGTGGACTCAATAACGACCTCAATATCTTGATTTGTCGTGATTGTCGTGGTTGCGGGATGTGGGCGGATCGGCATGTTTACGTACACACTCCGAACCTTACGGGACAAACGAGAGAGCTTACGAAGAGCGACACGGTCTTTGGAATCATTTTCAATTGATGTACAGAAGAGAGAGAATCCGAGCTGATTGTATCTGTAAGCTCTTGAATTAACAGTCAAGAGATAACGTAAAGAGCCGTAGCTGAAATTACAAAAGCTGTTTCCAGGACGGAAATAACACGAATATTTGTCACAAAAGTTGTTAAGCAGATATCTCTCAAAGGGGTATCACAATGATAATAGGAACAGAAGAGGAAAAATAGGTAAAAAACGTAGTAGATTTGTGTGATTTGTTTCAAGTACGAGGGTTTGAAATGCTTAAATATAAAATATCCTGCTTGTAGCTATAAGCTATGATATTAGGCAAGCTTCGTCATCGTTGAAGCGGACAGTTGAAGAACTAATTCCTGCCCAAACCTCCAATACCCACAAAGAGACTGACCATAGTCTGCGACAATATGCGGCCTTTTGAGTACGCTATTCCTCCTGGAAGCTTGGTCTTAGTGACTGGAGCCAACGGATACATTGCATCACACATTGTCAACGAACTACTTGAGCTAGGATTCAAAGTTCGTGGCACAGTTAGGGAGGAAAAGCCTTGGATAGATCGCTTTTTCGAGGAAAAATATGGCAAAGGCAGATTTGAGAGCATCGTCGTACGCGCAATGGAAGATGATAAAGCTTTTGCCCTTGCCGCAGCAGGGACAAGCGGAGTTATTCATGTGGTGAGACCCGGCCTAGACAACCGATTTCTTTGCAATATTTTGCTCACTTCGTTCAAATCGTGTAGGCCTCAGATGGTAGTTTCGCCAATGAGCCTGACAGGGTTATACCAACCGTCAAAAACGGCACGATTCATGCTCTTCAGGCGGCTAGCCAAAGTTCAGTGAAGCGTTTTGTACTTACATCATCGTCTGTGGCGGCAATTATCCCTGAGACAAACAAGAAGGGAGTCACTATCGATGAGAGTAAGTATTAAAAAGCAGCTCCGCCTGTGCCCAACTAATCTGATTTCTCCTAGGTACATGGAATGATGCAGTGATCGAACTTGCATGGAGCGGCACGGCACCGGAGAATGCCAAAGGGTATATTGTATACTCGGCTTCAAAAACTGAGGGCGAACGTACTGCATGGAACTGGGTTAAAGAGAATAAACCTAGCTTTACACTGAATACGGTTTTGCCAAATTGCAATGTAAGTGCACCCATGGAATTACTTATTTGGCTTCTTATAGATATGCTAATATAACGTGGCAGTTCGGCCCCCTTTTAGTACCCCGGCATATGCGCGGCTCAACGATGGGCTTCGTTCGTAATTTTTTTCATGGTGACTTCTCTGCTATAGGCCTACTACCACCTCGTAAGTGAAAAAGAGGCCAAATTTATCTTATTTTTACGTTAGCAAACTAACATTTTATCTAAGAGTATTTCGTCGATGTAAGGGATACTGCTCGTCTCCATGTGGCTGCGCTACTTGATCCGAAAATTAAGGAAGAACGGATATTTGCTTTTGCACAAGAATATAATTGGACGGATGTACTTAATATTTTGCGAAAACTACGCCCTAACCGACAATTCCCTCTCAATCCAGAGAATGAGGGCCGCGATTACACCCAAGTCGCCCCGAGAGATAAAGCTAAGAAGATTCTACAGGACTTTTTCGGTCAGCCAGACTGGGTGTCTCTGGAGGAGAGCTTGGCTGCCGGTATTGAAGATCTTCAGTGACGATATAAGTCACAACGTGTGGGCATATGGTTCCGTATGTATTATTTGACAGTATAGCCTCGACTTCATATCATGGCTTTGATTATATTTCGAGCCAAGATTGAGAAATAAAGTTGGATTCACTGAGAAACCATGTCACTCTCTTCCTATTGACGTATAATTCTACATATGTATTAAAATAGAAGCTTTCCGAGTGCTTTGTGCTTGAGGCTTCAAATTATAGATCCTGCTATTCAGAATGGCTAGTCTAGCTTGCAAAATTCGGTACGATGGAGGCTGTTTAAAAAAAGGTGGCCTGCGCAATTGTGAATACTAGTTATTTACCACTCTATTCTCATCACATTCGTATGTAGTCCCGACTAGAACTATTCCCTTACGACCCAACTCTTCTAGTTCGCATAATAAGCCTACAAGTTAAGCAATCTTACACAAAGAATGGCCGAGGGACAATCGCATGACATGTTTCCGGGAGCAAGAAGATCATAATTTCTATGCAATAATCTTTTTGAAGCACTAAATAATGAAAAGAATTCTCATAAATTTAGATGCTAATGCGCATATTTCCCACTATAAGGAAACCTATTTTGTAACATTGCGTATACGTTATATGATTACCATTGTCATCTACATATTCTGGTAGCTCTGATAATATGAAGATCCCCACTGCTTGCGCGGTACCAAATATTCTTATTCTAAGCCAGTGATAACTAATGCTTTGGCCCCGACTTGACAATCTCTTCAACTTCCAAGTCGAAGGAATTGTAGAAGTCCGTAATGGCCATTCGAGGCTCCCACCCAATCTCGCGGCTCTTGACAGCAGAAATACGAGCACTATAGGGTGTCATTAGCTTTAGAAGTTCTTTTTTTTTTTTCCAAGAAAAAAAGGCTGGGTATTGACGCACTTAGAGCTCCAGATGACTTCGGCCATATAGGGGTTCAAAAATGATATGTTGAGTGCTTTCGCAAAGTCTTCTGGCTTGATTGCTTTTGGTTCCTTGGATTTCAACAGTCCCTGAGAATACCCGACCTCACCAATGCGCTTCGAAATCCCTAGCCATGAAGTTTCGCCATTTTCAAGAAAATAATAACCATTTTTTCCATACTGAATAGGCTTCCTTTCAATATATCTCTTTAAAATAAGGGAGTAAAATTCAGCGACGTCTGAAATGTGAGCGACATTCCAAAGCTAAGAGACATCATTAGCAATTGCCCTACTGATAAGACCTGCTCTCGGTGATTGCGAAAGAAACGTACACCTTCGCCACTGCCTAGCACAACGGCCTCTTTCTCGTGGAGAGAGACGCCAACTAGTGCAGGTATTTGGATTGATCTTCGATTGCCAAATCCAGTTCCTTGGCCATCTGTTCATGATTAGCCGTCCTATCAAGACGAATAAATGTGGGTGTTGTATTTAGGGGAGCGTACAAATGAGTGGCGGGTTTACGATGACTGTGTTGACGCCTAGGCGTTCTCCAGCATCGGTGATGGTAACATCGACCTTCCGTGTGATCCACGCCTCAGAGTGTTCTTTTTCCCATCCGTAGTTGTCATCTTTGTCCGTTCGAATCTTTATGTCTTTTGATTCTGGCTGGGTAATAGGGTGGTCTCCAAAATTTGAAGTACCAGAGGTCTACCTGCTGTTAGTACTGAATAAGTGGATTCTGGAGTAGAAAACTTACGTGGATATACAACACATCCTTTTCAGTAGTCTGTTTCCGGATTCCGAGTCCCTCAATCAAAGCTAAGCAAGACGGCTCGTCAAGGGATGATGCGCAGCTAATGACAACTGCAAGCGTGGATTGCAATTTCTATTAGCGGATACACAAGCTACAATACATGTACATATGAGCATTGTATATAGAGTAACTCACCATCATGTTCTGATGCGACCTTTTTTATTGTCTCGATATCATGTAGCCCATCAAAATGAATTGGAGTGGCCCCCAACTCCCAGACTCCGTCGCGACTCGCTATCGACCGTACGAGTGCCGAGATAGCAATATCCTTTCCGAAGTCGTCCAACAAAACTTGAAGCACAGAGCCACCACTGCTGTTGTTTAGCGTGTATCTGAACATCATGATACATGCACCCAGCCACTTACATATAACCGGATGCTCCAGTCAGCAACACCTTGACCTGTGACATTTTGAAAGCAGTGTAAGGTTTCTGGGCTAGTCTGGGGTACTAGGTATGCTTTAGTATTGTCTGGATACAGCCTATAAGTAGGTATCATAAGATTTTATTTGCGAATTTTTTTTTTTCTACGAGACATGCTTGTAGTGATTTTTGCAATTAGCCTTGTAGTTGCATTCGCTGTTGCAGAGTGCTTATGATATCCGATACCGTCCACGTAAACCTCCGAAGGTGTATGAAGTAAGCTTATTACCAATCTGCTGACATGATGTTAAGTTTAAACTAATACGACTAATCAAAGTGGGAGACTTGATTCAGCTGTAATCTATGTGGAGCGCAAACCAATCACCCAATTACGCCTAAGTTTTTAGTCCAACCACCCAGGAATACCATAGTTGGACGGTGACATGACGGATAGTTGATATCAACGTATAGATGTGACAAATCCCACTTGATGACCCGTGGGAGTGTGACTGGATTTCTAATGTAAATGATAGAATGCACTTGTTTGTTTTTGACAACCATTTACTACTACAAATTAGTATCAGATGTATGAGGTAGACTACTTATACATATATTATCAAATGTCTGACCATTGCTATCCCCGATTCATAAGTTAATAGAAGCTGATATTCCATCTTCAATATTACCATGAGCCTTACCAGAATTTTCGTTATTGGCGGCACGGGAGCGCAGGGCCGGGCGGTTATAGAAGGTTTAACGGGCGAGGGCAAGTACCAATGCTGCGTCCTCACAAGAGTGCTCGACAGTGAGCCTGCCAAATACCTAGCTACGCTTCCCGGCGTGGAGCTCGTCAAGGGATCGTTTACCGATGAGAGATTACTACGCAGCCTCTACAGTACGTGCGACGGTGCTTTCGTTAACATCGATGGCTTCAATGTGGGCGAAAAGGGAGAGACCTTTTGGGCTATTCGAGCTTTTGAACTTGCCCTCGAATCCAAAACCATCAAGTTTTTTGTCTACGGGAACTTGGATTATACGTACAAGAAGTCGGGATACCGACCTGAGTTTCGCACTGGCCACTACGATGGCAAGGGCAGGGTGGGAGACTGGATTCTCTCTCACAGCCCCAGTCTAAAGATGTTCAACTCGCAGGATAACATGAAGATTGCGCTCTTCACCACCGGACCCTACATCGACATGATGCTCTCGCCGGGCACTGTGATCACACCTAATATTGAAACGGACGAGGCTGGAGAAGCCGTTGTCACATGGAGAGCGCCGCTTGGCGACGGTGCCTGTCCACACGTCGCCCTGGACGATTGCGGGCACTACGTGCTGTGGCTGTTTGACAACTACAACGAAGCTGACGGAATGAATCTCGAAACGTCCATATCCCACATCCGGTATGAGGAGTTTGCCACAGCATTCAACAAGGTGACGGGCAAGAAGGCCCGCTTCGTCGACGTCGATTTGGATACGTGGTGGAAGGAGGGCCCATTCAAGCATCGTCAAGAAAATGCCGCGGGCTATGGCACCGATGTCTCTGATCCCGCAACCATGACCATGAAGCAGAATTTTGACGGCTACTGGACGACCTGGCGGCACTCGGGGGGGAACATTGGTGTTGTTCAGCGCGACTATGCACTGCTAGACAGAATCCACCCCCATCGCATCCGTACCGTGGAGGAATGGTTCACGTTGCAGGACCACAAGAGCCGAGAAGCAGGGACAGGCTCGTTGTGGGAGCGTATCCAGCCAGCGGCGTTGAAGCCTCTTCTCAAGATCCAGGCGGACCAGTGGAAAAGCCCTGTCTAAGCTCTCATCTCATGCTCTCGGAATGTCTGCACTGCTCTGCTTATATACATTAGTAGGTAGTTGAAGCTTTCCAATGCTTTATATCCGGTACACGTTATAGGTAGTAGGTGGATTGGAGGTAAATACTACATGTACCTAGTAAGCAATTGAATGACGTTGGGAGGGGCAAATTCTCTCAAATCATTCTATGACTGCTGCACGGCATGTAAAAAAAGAAAAAAAAAAAAATGGAGGGGTTGATATCGCGATAAGAGCTCTAGGCGAATGCCCCGCCATACGCTCAGCCTTGCAATTGTAGACTTTAGTTTATCTCAAGTCGAAGCAGTATAGATCACTATTTCAACAACTACTAAACTGCACTATAAAGATGCCACCTAGACTACCTCTCAAGGGCTTCTTGGCCGCTGCCCGATCTGCTCTCACAGCTCCCCCAGCCCAAAGATCAAGTCCTCTCACCTTGGTGATTGGCAATGAGTCTGCAGGTGTGTCATCTCACATCACCACAATTGCTTCAACTATAGCCTCTGACTAGCGTATTTAAAGACCTCGATTCACTATGCTCAGCCGTAGTGTTGGCGTATATCCGCTCCAATACATCTCCTCACACTCTACACATCCCCCTCTCAAACATTCCCCGGTCTGATCTTGTTCTACGAACTGAGATGACCGCCGTCCTGCAGCAAGCTGGATTGGCCCCTACAGACATCCTCACGCTATCTGAACTTCCCGATCTCAAACCTGAAGATACAGAGTGGTTTCTGGTAGACCACAATGCTTTGACAGGCGACCTGAAGAAATTCCAGTCCCGAGTCATCGGCTGCATCGACCACCACGTTGACGAGAACGTCACCAGCCCAGACGTTAAGCCACGCATTGTCGAGCCCTGCGGAAGTTGCATGAGCCTCATCATCGAAGAATCCCGTGCAGCATGGGACGCCTTTGCTCCGCTAGAATCTGAAGATGCCGCTGTCGAGGACGATAACCTGGCTAAACTCGCTTTGGCACCCATTGTCATCGATACTCTAGATTTAAAGGAGGAGCACAAGGTCAAACCAAAGGACATCCTCGCCGCAGAATATCTGCACACAAAAGTCCATCATCATAACCATTTCCACCAAACCAAATTCTTCAAAGAAATCACCGCCGTCAAAGAGGATATCTCGAAGCTTAGTTTTCAAGACATCTTCCGCAAGGACTACAAGGAGTGGGAAGAAGCAGGTCTCAAGCTGGGTATTAGCTGCGTTGTCCAAAATTTCGATTACTTACTTGAAAAGGCTAACAAGCCCGACGTCTTCATCATTGAACTTGCTTCTTGGGCTAAGGAAAGGAAGCTTGACGTCGCCAGTGTCATGACCACGTCGGATCCTGGTGGAGAATTCCAGCGTCACCTCCTTGTGTGGGGAATTACAGACAGGGGCGTCGAAGCGGCGAGGAATTTCCCTAGTGTTGCAAAGAATTTGAAGTTGGAGCAATGGAAGGATGGGTTGTTGGATGGTGATGATGGGAAGAGAAAGGCATGGAGGCAGAAAGACTTGTCTGCGAGCAGGAAGCAGGTTGCGCCGCTGCTTCGAGATGCCCTCAAGACTGTGAATGGAACGTCTCAGTCACAGCTATAGAATTGCTGCTATTGTAGAAAGCGAAAGAAAAGAGATTGGCTGTTTATACGCCATTTATGATTGTCTAATTTATACAAACAAACTATGTTACATAAAATATGAGAGGCCTTGTTGGGAACGCAAAGTAATACAGTCATAAGCCCCTTTGGAGCGGCGTCTTTTATACATGATTTCATCCCTTTGCCCAATCCCAGATTTGCCAATGCTCATCAAATAGATACATCTACATCTTTTTATAGATTTCCAGCCATGCTAATTTTGATTGGACGGCATCTGTCCCGACAACTTGCGAAGTGTCTGTGCCCTCTGTTCTCTCGCCTGTTCTCCAGCATGATGGTGTCGCAAATTCTCAACCTCTCGCAAAACGCGCAAGAATTCCCTATGCACCAATTGCCGCTGGCCAAAAAGGTCAAGCGAATCTTGAGGCGGAGGGTGATGCAGAAGGCTCTCGGCGGCAGGATCTGCAACAAGAATACACGCCTTCAATGACACGTATAGCGGCCCAATAGGCCATACCTTGGGCTCTTCTTTGAGCATTTCGGGATACACCCAACGCAGAGCATCAGTGCACAACTTCCGATCTCCAGTAGCTGCTAGAACGCGGTAAGCAAACTCATACAGCTCTGGCGACCGAGGCAATTGAAATCGAGCAGGTGAGCGGAATGCGTCCCAAAACTTCTCCCACTCTGATCGGTGCGCGTACGCCGCCATGAGTCGCAGGATCTCGCTATTTTTCAACGCAGACTTTTGCCTGGTGGACAGGAGAAACTCCACATTCTTCTGTGCCCGCTGCAGCTCCGGTCCATATGCCGGAGACATGGCGATGGATTCAATGAGAGTGATTAGCCAGTCTTTGGACATGACCGAGAGTCCACGCTCCTCCGCCACGAGATTGAGCTGATCTACCAAAGCAAGTCGTTCTGACGCAGTGTTTTCTTCTGTTAGCTCAGCCCGAAATACTGCAGAAACGAGGCTTTGCAAAGTTTCGCGACTCACGGGGCTTCCGGCCACTTGAAAGTCATGGATGTGTTGCCGCAGTGCACTCAGATCAAACGAAGGGCTACCAAGCTCATCTCCTGTTGCTAGAGTTTCGTCATTCACTGAAGTCGCTCTAGATTCACTGCTCTGAGTACGAGCTTGAAGACGTCGAGCCATGGTCGAGAACTGGCGCTGCTGTTGAGAAGCCAGCTTAAGGGCTTGCCACTGATGAGCAGAAGGGGTGTCGGGCATCTGAATTTTTGAAGTGACCAAAGATTCCAGCTCCAAGGGATTTAGCGGCGTCTTTCCCTTCACCTTTTGCATTTCTTCAAGGTTTCGTTTGAGGATGCCTCTCCAGAGAGTTTCCAAATCAAGTTCGTTTCGCCTCGATTCCGTCATGCATTGCACAACCACGGTTGTTCCCGTCGTCGGTGTACCAAATCCTGAAAATCGACCACTCTCGTCGTAACTGGAAGCTTCTTGTACTCCGTTCTCATGCGCCATGAAATTGACGCAGACCCAGCCCGTCGATATTCCATTATCCGAACCAGGCAAAATCATGGTGTTGCTCCCCAGCATCTTTGCCTTTTTCCTTAGTCTGCGCAGCTTTGTCTTGAGTTCTCCCGGTCCAATTAGCCCATCTGCCCGAGCACCAACTTGGTAGTTTCGCCGCAGCCATCGTACAAAGCGACCTGCTGAAATGTGCAAGTGCCTCTCACTTCGCGCCGTTCCAAAAATCATGATGAGATTGGGGCCGAGTGCAGCTGGCGGATCGAGGTCGCGGAGATCCAGCATTGATAACTCGTCCAGACCCATATCTTCGTATATGTATTTCATCATCGGCTCGAGGAAATGAGGCGCATCTTCGGGTACTTTGGGTAGCGACGCAATGTGCTGCAGCGGCGCATGTCGCGGCGGCTGGACATCTAGAAACCATGGTGTATCCGCGGACTCGTCGCTATCGATAATCTCATCTCCAATATCATCTTCGGTATTTCGTTGTTCAATCGTTGGCTTCGTGTCTTTGTCTTTTTGCGCAGTAGTGCTAAATTGCTGGCTTGGAGGAAAACTTCGTAGTCCTGAGCTTGCCGCCGGTCTGATTCCCCGCGATGCCGATTGTCCAATGCCTGCCAGTGGCCTGGACGCAACGGCCCTCAGAATCGCTCCTCGGCATCCGCAGCACCCCAAAGTCGCAGCCACCGGGCGCGAAATCATCTCTGCTGCCTTTGCCCAGCGCTATCGTGGATGATGCTGATGCTGCACAGCACAAGTGAAATTTCCACATCTGGCAGCGCCTTTGGCTCTACAGAAAAGCTCCCGCAGTGGCGTTGGTGGGGCTGCCGCTATCAATTGCTGCCTCCACGTGACACTTTGCCCAATCCAACCAATCAAGTGTGGCGTCGATGGTACGAGAGAAAAACTTTTGGACGAGCTTCTGTGTGCGGTCCCGCATGATGAAAGTTCTCTCTTGCACCACCAGTAATCTCGATACTGGCGGAACTTTTTGTTCCTGACCAGCACCACTCTTGTATTTTTTTCTTTTCACATTTTGTATTTACTGTTTCTGTCTCAATTTCTCTTTTTGCGTGTGTATATCTCGACCGTCTTCATTGGCGGGTCGATTGATATCTGCATCTCAAGATGCTGTCGAGGCATGCGGGCCGCAGCGCCTCTATTCACCATGCCGCTGCATTCAAGTCAATTAGAACCTCTTCACGACTCCCCTCTCTTCAGGCTTGCATATCTACGTTAAGCCCACAGAATGACGTGGCAAAGAATCTTCGGCCATGGCGTCGTGGGCTAGACCTTGGCTTCGGCTCACACGAGCGAACGCTTGCTACAGCTGTGGATGACTTCAAGGTTGAAGGAATGCCATATAACCACCTCTCAAACTCGTCAATACCACCTTTCCAGGCACCGACATCACCATTTGAGATTCACGCCTTCAACCCGGCATCACCTTTGACTATACCTGAGCCGGGGCCTGCAAGGCCTCAGACAAAAATGAACACCTACGGCATTCCCGGCGAACCTGAAGACATGCTCATGGTATTTGACGCATGCATCAAAGTGGGAAAACTGGAGAGAGCAGCACTGGTGTTGAAGCGTCTTGGCGCCGCTGGAACTACATCTGACGAAGAGCGAATCATTCTCAACAACAGGTATCTCCGAGCATCTCTCCAACAAATGCGCACCAAGCCCGATCGAAAGCAAGCCGAGCAGCTCCACCAGTGGTACGAGCTACAAATAAGAAGCAAGAATTTGCCGCACACGGCCGAAACAATTGCCTGTATGCTCAAGGCATCTCTACTTTCTGAGCGAGGCGCTAGATTGGACCGTCTGGTAAAGCGATACATGGGAATGGCGCCCGACGAAGCTGGGTTACGAGTTCTTAGCATGGATGAAATTCTAAGTGATCAAGACCTTGCCGTCATTACCGAAATCTGCCCAACGTACAACTTTGCGGCCGACGAAGGTGACTTGGAAGACTCAACTCTGACGCCGGAAAAGTACGACGAGGCACAGGCTTCTCCTACCCTTGATACTGAACTTGGCGAGGCAAAAACCTTTGAAAGTGTTCCGGAGCTCATTCCAACCCCGCAGCGAGGAGAAGGCCTCAACACCCTGAAGAAAGGCCTTGGACTCTTGCTGGGGCTACAGGATGTGGACATTTCCAAGCTACCATATTCCGACAGAGTGGACATTCAACTTCAGCTGGAAAGAGACTCAATTGGTTCGGCGATTGAGAAATGGCGTCTCGACAATAAGAATCTACAGAAACGAGGCGTCACCACCGCTTTATCGCCCTCTTCCAGAGAAGGCTCCATGTCACAAAACATGGCGTCCTGGATGAGCGCCATGGAGAGCCGCATCCACCAAGAACTGCGATTGATTGAGCTGTCGGAAGCGAAAAAGTCAAAATCTGACAAAGATCTCACAAGATGTGTCTATGGTCCGTTTATCCAACAGGGTGAACCAGCACGTCTCGCAGCTGTAACGATACTGTCGGTTGTCAACCTTGGAACTGTCCTTGGTGTTGAAAAGGGCATCCCTATCAGTAGGTTGATTACGCATATCGCAAAAGCTGTCCAGGACGATACCGAGATGTACCAGAAAGAACTGGCCGAGAGAAAGGCTCGACGGCAGCGTAAACTTCGCTTTGTGGGCGAGGCGGACAAATCAAAGAAAAGCAAAAAGACTGCCAGCAAAGATGCCAACCCGACTCTACTCGATGCGACTGAGCAGCAGAAAACCATGGAAGAAAATAGCCGGGAACCCTGGTCTATTCAAATCAAAGCCCAAGTTGGCTCAATCCTCCTTCAAATGTTGATCGAATCTGCCAAAATTAACGTTGTGGTAGAGGGTTCAACATCTAAGGAGCTGATTAGCCAATACCAACCAGCATTCAATCATCAAACGCTACTTCGAAAGGGCAAAAAGGTTGGAGCTCTCACTTTCAACACCCACTTGGTTGAGCAGCTAAAGCGGGAGCCAATGGGTGATTTCATTGCCAAGCATCTCCCCATGGTTGTTGAACCCAAGCCTTGGTCGTCCTTCAGTGAAGGCGGATTTTTGGACAGCAAAACTAGCCTTGTCCGAGTGAAGCCTGGAGACGTCGAGCAAAAGTTGTACAGCAACGCGGCGATAAAGCGTGGAGATATGACGCAGGTGTTCAAAGGCCTGGATATCTTGGGTAAAACAGCATGGATCATTAATAAGGATACCTTGAATGTTATGATGGAGGCGTGGAACAGTGGCGAAGAGATTGCCGACATACCCCCTCTCCACCCAAACTTGGAAACCCCAACAGAGCCGGATGCTTCAGCAGACCCCCTTGTCCGGGGCAAATGGATTCGACAAGTTAAAGCCATCGAGAACGAGCGATCAGGCTTACACTCCCAGAGATGTTTTATGAATCTGCAACTGGAGATTGCACGAGCCTTCCGTAACCAGACGATATATTTCCCACACAATGTCGACTACCGAGGAAGAGCTTATCCTATGCCAACGTATCTCAACCACATGGGTGCTGATCATGCGCGAGCCATTTTGAAATTCGCCAAAGGCAAAGAGTTGGGAGTGCGGGGTCTGCGGTGGCTGAAAATTCATTTGGCTAACGTGTACGGCCTTGACAAGGCCAGCTTTGATGAACGTGAAGCCTTTGCGAATGACAACGTGGAAAACATTATTGACTCCGCGACCAATCCCTTGGCAGGCAGTAGATGGTGGCTCAAGGGTGAAGACCCGTGGCAGTGTCTCTCCGCGTGCTTTGAACTCAAGGCCGCCCTTGAGCTTCCTGACCCCACAAAGTTTATATCACATCTACCGGTTCACCAGGATGGTACTTGTAACGGACTCCAACACTACGCAGCTCTCGGTGGTGACACATGGGGAGCGAAGCAGGTTAATTTGGAGCCTGGAGAGAGGCCTGCCGATGTGTACTCTGCAGTCGCCAACCTGGTCAAGGAGGCCATCGCTAAAGATATGGAAAAGGAGAACAAGTTTGCACTGGCGCTTCATGGAAAGATAACCCGCAAAGTGGTTAAGCAGACTGTGATGACGAACGTCTACGGTGTTACCTTTGCTGGAGCCAAGAAGCAAATCTGCAAGCAAATCGACGCCTTGTATCCTAATCTGGGCAAAGAATGCGGCATTTCCAACATTCTCTTGTCTACTTATATTGCGAAGCAAGTCTTCCAAGCTCTTGCCACCATGTTCAGGGGTGCCCACGACATCCAGTATTGGCTTGGAGAGATTGGTGGGCGTGTGTGCCGAGCGCTGACTCCAGCTCAGCTACAACAAATTGTCGACTCGTACAGCGAGGGCGAGGATGGCGCTTCTCGCGCTAGCAAAACCAAGAAAAAGACACCTGCTGGAAAGAAGGGCGAATTCGACGATCTTATTCAGCAGTTTCGTTCATCCGTTGTTTGGACAACGCCACTTCGAATGCCTGTCGTTCAGCCTTATCGCAAGACTACTGCACGCGAAATCAAGACTTGTCTTCAAGCTGTCATCTACCCTTTGAGCGATCAGACGGATCCCGTCAACAGGAGGAAACAGCTCCAAGGATTCCCTCCCAACTTCATCCACTCTCTAGATGCCAGTCACATGTTGTTGTCGGCGCTGGAATGTGATGCTCGAGGACTCGACTTTGCTGCTGTCCACGATTCATTCTGGACACATGCTGCAGATCTCGATGTTATGAATGAAGTCTTGCGAGATGCCTTTATCCGAATCCACGAAGAGGATGTCGTTGGCCGCTTGGGCGCCGAGTTTGAGGCCCGTCACCAGGGGTCTATCTATCTTGCAAAGATTGACCCCGATACCCCGGTCGCTCAAAAAATCAAAGAACTACGCAAGAAGAGCAAGCTGTCTCCCAAGGAAGAACTTCTCCTTGAGCATAAGCGCAACCAGCTGAAACTCTCCGGGAACCCTTGGGACCTCGAAGCTGCCAAGCAAATCGTCACCCCCGCGTCTGTGTATGAGGACATGATGGCTGCCGAAGTCGACATGGACATCCAAGAGGACGCCAAGGATATTGGACTTGGTGCCATCCCGGAAGATGAAGCCCCCAGCGTCAGTGCAGAGGAGATTGAGGCCCAAACCGGAGACTCCTCTCAAGCTGCGGAGCTGGCTGAGCGACTCATGAAAGACATGGAGTCGTCCTTCTTTGAAACCCAGATTACGGGGCAGAAGAGTGTGGCTCCGGTCAAGAAGCAGAAGAAGACACCGCTTCCTGTTTGGCTGCCGCTTACTATCCCGAAGGTTCCTGAGAAGGGCGATTTCGACGTGAAGCGCTTGAGAGAGAGCAAGTATTTCTTCTCATAGAAGGACAAAGACAGTGCGGCGTATATACTTTGCGTCTATTGCTATGACCATGTATGATTCATAACGGATATAAAAAAAAGGAGAATCGGAAAATGGAGAGGGTTAGGGGGTTTGGTTTGGCGTTGAAAATCTTGTGCATCTATATGGCGTTTTCGTTTATTCAGCACTGGAGTTTGAAGAACTTGGGGGCATTTTTCAGCGATTTTGTATACAAGCAATGTATATTAGGATTCCAGATGGGGGAATTGATTGACGACACCGAAATGGTGGTTGGTCAGCTGTACATCAATGCAGCACTCCACGGTCATGGCCAAGCCATGATAAAAAATTATGTAAAAAACAATCAAACTATCAGACAAAGTCGATTTCACGTAAAGAACTTTGAATCGTGTAAAATAGTTTCATGTGTCGTCAAGAGTCTTTTCACTTGGTCTATGTATAATATTTGTCTGTTTACCTGACGGTAGCATTCGCCAGGGACTTGACTGTGCAAACACCGCCGCTCTCAGTCACCAACTTACCAACGCCAGTCTTGCCAAGAACCTCAACGACACTAGCGTCAAATGCAGCCTCAAGGTTATCAGTGGTGGTGAAGCCGGGCTGGAAAGTCTCCCAAATCTTCTTCTTGGGGTTCAAAACACCCTCAGGCTCACCCTTCCATCCTTCAAAGTAGACACGCTCACCAGCCTTGGCACCCTCAGGAGGAGTAACCAGCTCGACGGGGCCCTTGTGGTCGTCGGCTTCGCCCTCCTTGACCTTGGGAGAGGCGGCGAGGACCATGGCGCAAGACTTGATACCTCGCATCTTGACAGGCTTCAGGTTGGCCACGACAACGACCTTGCGGCCCTGCATCTCCTCGAGGGGAACAAGGCCGTTGAGACCGGAGCAGACGGTACGGCAGATCTGGCCCTCGTACTCGGTGGTGTCCTCGCCAGCGGGATCACCCATGGCAATGGTGGAAACGAAGAGAGAGTCGGCATCGGGGTGGTTGATGGCCTTCAGGATGTGGCCGACACGGAGATCGATCAGGCTGGGAGAAAGAGGAGCGGCAGCAGCGGGAGCCTTTTGGGGCTTGGGAGCCTTCTCCTTCTTCTCCTTCTTAGGCTTGTCACCTCCGGCGGCGGCGGCGGCAGTGCCCTTGGCCTCAGCAACGACCTCCTTGGCCTTCTCCTTGACCTCCTTTGCCTTTTCCTTGGTGCGGTCGGCGAGAGTAGCCTGGCCTCCAGCAGCAGCAGCAGCAGCCTTCTCCTTCTTGAGGCGCTCCTTTTCGGCCTTGGCGTCAACGGGAGGCTTGACGTACAGGACCTCCTCCTGGTTAACCTTGACCTTCTGGTCGTCCTTTAGCTCCAGGCCAAAGACGGCGGCGTTCTGGACAAAGTCAATGTGGCGGACAATGTGAGGAAGGCCCTTCTCGCCGGTACGCTCCTCGGGAGTCCACTTGGCGACAAGAGGAGCAAGAGTCTCATAGATGGCGACATCAGCCTTGCTGGGCTTGCTGCCGAGAAGAGTGGTGCGGCTAGACAGATGGCCGTTGAGAGTCTCGAGAATCTCAGACTTGTTGTCGGCGGACTTGAGGCGTTCCGAGGTGGTGAGCCATTGCTGGATCTCGGCCTCCTCAGTGGCAGAGTACTTTTGAGAGCTGAGGGCTGCCATCCTGATGGAAAGATAGGAGACTGGGCTGCGATAAGACGAATGGGCTGAGATGCTCGGGAATGAGCGAATGACTCGACGCAGAAACAGATTTGCTAGTGGTGAAGATGAAGCCTTGGATGCTGGCTTCTGTTGTCTATGTGAGTGTGAGTGTGAGCTTTGGGGTGAGTGACTCTGAGATGGACAATTTTTTGGTGGCGGGGTCGAATCATGGTGGGATGGAGGGGCAGATTTCGGGTCTTGTGGCGGAGGCGCCTCTCACCAGCCACGATCCAGCTAGAAGCGTGGCTTGCCGCCAAAATGCTGGCGATCGGACACTTTACGCGCAACACAAGAAAAGAAGGGAGAGACACGTGACGGCGTTGCCATTTCGCGTTTCTCTACGTCACGCTGCAGTTCAGCTCTCTTCACGATTTGCTTCCCTTGGATCCGAGGAAAAGGTGAATGCAGCTTGGATTCGCTGCAATTGGCTCTTTTTCGCAGTGCAACACTTCACTTTTGTATCACATTCCTCTTGGTTCCTGCATTAGTGCATTTCACTTGCTTTCTCTGGGAATTTTTCACGCGCCTCTCTTCTTGTGTGACTTGTGAATTCTTGGCCACTCGGCTGCATCGGAGAATATTGGCCTTGATTTACTGGACGACATAACTTGTTTGCGTGTTTCTTGTTTTGAAGGTTATTTTCTGTTACGATTATCATCATGGCCAATACCTCGGCTTCGGAGGTTGAATCAATCATGTCGAATTCACGGACACCACCAACCACCGCACCTAGCACTCCGCCTACCGACCCTTTTGACGATCAGGAAGATGTAGGCCTCGTTGATGAGGATATCATCAAGGAAGAGGCTAAAGCGCGGCTCGCCAACACCGCTGTGGAAGAGAAAAGACGCGCCAATCTTCTTAAACAGCGAAGAAAGAAGAAGGCCGAGACCAAGGCAGAGCGAGAAGCTAAGGCGCGTGAGCTGGACGAGCTGCTACAGAAGAGTGCCGCTTTTAGCGATATTCTTACCAAGAAGACACAAGTCCTTGGTCGTGTTGGTAGTAGTTTAGATGGAAAGAAGCTTGGTGAGCACAACCTGCAGATGGCTGCACAGCCAAAGTGCATGGTTGGTGGTACGATGCGCGAGTACCAGCTTGAAGGACTTACTTGGATGTATGAGATTTGCTCACAGGGTATGAGCGGCATTCTGGCTGACGAGATGGGTCTGGGTTAGTGAAGCCTTTCTCTTCTCATCCTTCTCATCTAACTGCGTTCTAACTTTTCATAGGCAAAACGATCCAAACCATCTCACTGATTGCACTTTTACGAGAACAAGAACAGTATCTTGGGCCTCATCTCATAGTGGCGCCCCTGAGCACGCTATCAAATTGGATTGACGAGTTCCACAAATGGGTGCCATCTATTCCGATTGAGATGTATCATGGCAACAAGGCCCAGCGAGAAGAAATCTTTCACAAGAAGATTATGAGCCATCTCAAGTCTGGTCGCCCCACCAATAAGTTTCCCGTCGTTTGTACATCCTACGAGATGGTCATCAATGACCACCATAACCTATCCCGGATCAAATGGGAGTTCATCATCATCGTAAGCGTCTTGGCCTCTACTTCAATTCCTTGAATCGCTTGCTAACGCACTCTCAAACAGGACGAGGGTCACCGTATGAAGAATGCCGACGCAAAGTTATTCCAGCAACTGCGACAGTTTTCATCTGCTACTCGCCTTCTGATCACCGGTACACCGCTCCAGAACAATCTGAAAGAACTTTGGTCACTACTTCACTTTTTGTTGCCAAACATCTTCACCGACTGGGAGGCCTTTGAATCTTGGTTCGACTTTTCTGAGTTGGAAGATGAGAAAGGGACTCAGCAGTTCATTGAGGACCAAATGAAGCAAGATTTGGTTAAGAAAATCCATCTCATTTTGCAGCCGCTTCTACTTCGCCGTATCAAGCAAGACGTCGCCGCTTATCTGCCCAAAAAGAGAGAGTATGTTCTGTTTGCTCCAATGACAAAGGAGCAGACGGACTTGTATAATGTCATTTCTAACAAAAACATGGACACTCGATCATACCTCGAAGATAAAGCTGTGGAGATAATTCGCAGCAAGACGGCATCCCGGGCTTCTACTCGATCTTCTTCCCGAACAAGAGCGACAACAAAGGCGGAAAAGGACGACAAGGCAGCTTCTCTACCCGTTCGACAAAAAGCTAGAGGCACAAAGGTCGAAGAACGGTCAAAATCGCCGGCTCCAAACGCGTTTAGCCTTATGATGGGTAAACGGGGTCCAGGGCGACCGCCTAAGAATGCAAAGCCTGACCCCGTTTCAACACCCACAAACCAAAAGTCGAAGCGGAAGAGTCCTCCGACATCTGTTGTATCAGAGACCAAAAGCGCAAAGTCTAGTCGACAATCGACTCCATTAAGCGTCCGCAGCCGTCGCCAAGCCCGTTCATACAAGGAGGCCGATTCTGATGAGGAGAAAATGTCTGATGATGAATTTGAAGCAAAGTTGGCCAATGAAATGGTCAACGAAGAGGACGATGATAAGAGTTCAGAACCAATGTCTGCTGAGGAACTGGAACGAGCGCAGACTCTCGATATGGCCAGTATGTTTTCTCTTATTTCCCTCTACGTTCAGATTACTTAGATGCTAATATCTCCGCAGAAAAGCAGATTTCACGCAAGAAGCTGGGCAACCCCCTGGCCCAGCTCCGGCTGGTTTGCAATACGCCACACAATTTTTACAATCCGTGGGCTGTTGCTACAGATATTCCAGTGGATGAGAGTATTGTCACAGCTTCTGGAAAGATGCTTCTTCTCGATCGACTGTTGAAGCATCTTTTCATTGATGACCACAAGGTGCTCATATTTTCGCAGTTTACTACACAGCTAGACATTTTGGAGGATTATTGCAGAGAACTACGTGGCTGGAAAGTCTGCCGCATTGATGGCAGCATTGCTCAAGCGGACAGACGTGAGAGCATCAAGCTTTTCAACGAAGACCCAGCATACAAGATCTTTCTGCTATCTACTCGTGCAGGTGGTCAGGGAATCAATCTGGCCTCTGCGGACACTGTCATTCTCTTTGACAGCGACTTTAACCCTCAACAGGATTTGCAGGCTCAGGACCGCGCGCATCGTATTGGCCAAACCCGCCCAGTGCTAGTGTATCGTCTCGCCACGAAGGGAACGGTGGAGGAATCCCTGTTGCTTTCCGCTGACGCCAAGCGACGACTGGAAAAGCTCGTTATCCGCAAGGGCGGATTCAAGACAATGGGTCAAAAGCTCAACGAAAAGGAAGAGGATTTAGATCCTGATACGTTACGAGCTTTACTGCTCAAAGACGGCGAAGTGTACGAAGCATCGGGAGGAGACGATATCTTGAGCGATCAAGATCTAGAGACTATTTGTGATAGGAGTGAGGAGGCATTTGCGAGGGCTGCCAGGGGAGATGGCGATGCGGATGGATTCAGAGTCGTTGAGACGGGCGCTGACTCGATCAAGATGGCTAGAAAGGGCTGATTTATTTGCTGAACTACGAATATGATGGTTACAATGAAGTACAATAATATATTGCTAGATGAGAAATAGTTATGAACATAGATGAAGAACTGACTGAATGACTTGTCAATGAAGTGGCCTAAAGTTAGTGAAAAGGAACGAGTGAAGAGAGATCTGGGAGGCGAAGACTACAAGGCCATAGCTACCCGAGAGAGTTTACACAACACTAGAAAAAATCGACTTTCGTTCATCAAATCTCTTGGAATCAAATCAAATTGATAGGAATAATGTGAAGCATTAGAACTTCACTGTGTAATAAACCCCCCACACGAAGCAGCTTCGTCTTGAATTCTCTTGGGCTTGGTCCGACACGATCGATATTTTCACAGCATTTTTAACTCTCTCCCATTCCTGGAGAGATGAATTGACTTGGCTTGGCAAAGGATTCTAGCGAGACGGGCCAGTAGAATTTCTCTTTTAGCGCTTACCTCGAAATTATACGAACTCGAAGCATAGGCGGCCGGGGTTTCATTGCAACTTTAGCCTCCCCCAAGGTGATAAATCCTGGAGGATCACAAAGAGGCTCAATTGGGCAGGCACTTTTGGGATTTTAGCCAGCTTGAGCTCTTCACAGCATTTTTAAACAACCTCGAGGCCATGGGAGTTTAGAGGGATCTTTGGGCCAACGGCGACAATCTGGTTTCACAGCAATTTTAACTCTACCTAAGTTCATATTATGGAGGACAGGAGGGGCTAAGTGGGAACAAAGTACTTTTCGGATTTTGGGCAAGAAGAGTTTCTTTACAGTATTTTTAACGTCCTCGAGGCCGTGAGAGATGGAACCGAGCTGGGTTCCATATTCTTGAAGGATGCTCAGCATCTTCTATTATCGTTCCTGCTTCCAGTTTCTTCAAGTCTAACTAAGTATCCTAGCATCTGCTATTTTGCTACTCCTCCACCACTTAAAAATCGATGCTATTTAGACCTGCTGCAAGGGCGTGAAATTCCTCGCAGAGAAATATTGCACGTCAAGGTTATGCTAGTGATTGGTCCCAAGTCGATTCTGCCTCACGCCTTGGGCGGAGTCGATTGACCTTGCTCGTATGCGATTGGAGCCAAGTGTCTACGCGTCTCTAGCGTCCTTGAGCCTCCAGGTTGGGCAGTTTTTCACAGCAATTTTAACCTCCCTCAAGGCAGTATGATGGAGGAGTTGAGGAGATTTAATTGGGAAACTTTGGGCAGCAATGGGCCTAACCTGAGCGCACCAGAATTCTTTACAGCACTTTGAGCACCGCCTTAGAGCACAAGAGGTTCAATTGAGTTGGATTCTGTACTCTTGCGAGATGTCTTGTCGTCATGGCTGGTCGCTGGAGGGTTGTTTGCAACAACACAACAAAGCGCAGCCCCGTCTCAACTAATAGCCTGGAACAAAAACCAAGGAAATGAACACTCTTACTGCTCCCTATGTGTCAGTATTCTCACTCCGGTACGTCTAAAGCTGATTGAGCTCAGTATTTCTCATCTCTTCTGATAATTGGAGATCCTGGGTCGACTTGGCCTCTTTCTAGCAGGATGATGAGTCGTATATATTCCACTAACTATGATGGTTTACTAAGAGGTTGATTACCGCCACTGTCTCACTTAAAACTCGAATAGTGAACGAAGAAAGTTCAAACATCCACGGATGTCGCATGCATCCCCTCCGTCTTTGCATAGGTAGTTTGAGAATGCTAAGGAGGCATCGATGTTAAGTTCACGATATGATCTGAAGGCATCCACCGAGGCCTCCAATGAAGCCAATTCCACAGCATTCTAATCTCTTTCGATGCCTAAAAAATTAAGTGGGCTCTAATATCTTGCAGCATGAACAGGAAAGTCTCGTCATAATTACTCGCATAGTTGCTTTCACAGAATCACGAGTTATCAATTCTACCCTATGCCCCTTGAACATGACGGCAACGATCAATTACCCTGTAATCAGCTCATGATTTCACAAAGATCTTCATGAGCGAATAGTCAACTTCACAATTGGTACACCAGTCACGTTTTGCAAAAGAGTGACCTTCTAGCACCCCAAGTCGACTATCCAGTATCTCGTATCCTAAATCACAAAGCTCAACATGAGCGGCCACTTACCTGCTCACTAATATCGTATATAGTGGGAGATTAATAATGGTATTAGATATTTGAAGAACAAGGTCCTCGTATCAAAAGGCATTTGAAGGTGTATATTATTACGGTATTTAAATTGCAAGTATATGTAGTCACTGGAGTGTAGAGTCTTAAGTTATGCTCGATTGCCGCTCCCTCAAACAAATACCTTCATAAGACGGTTGTATGGACGTTTGCTTAGTATTAGATATCTTCTGCTTTCTGTAATCATCACTACTTTTTCAAGTCAGCCCATGGTTTATTACGCCTTCAATTGTGAAAATTGCTGCTAGATGGTGTGACGCGACGCGTAACTCAATGCCGCGGTTCTCTCATGTCAGTGAAACTCGGCCTACCACAATGTCAGGCACATATGAGCAGGGTGGGTATGCAAACTTGGTTTTTCTTCACAGCAGTTTTAACCTCTTCCGGAGGCAGCCGAGGCTAGCTCCCGGGGGGGCCTACTTCACAACCTCTTCAACTCCGCCCAAGACCTGGCTTGACGGATCTGACAAGGGAAGCGTCATGGACACAATCAGCACGCCTTGAGATGGGTAATATGATGAATCTCGTTTAATATGTATTTGTCATAGCCTGCTATTGCTGCCTTGTTTCAATCTCCTGTTATCACTATCCATTCTAATATCTGCCATTATGGCTACCCTCGGTGTAACACTTGACGCTGGTTATTAATGTCGTAGCGTTGTATCTAATGACTTATATAACGGTCAGGCGTTATGTGCCGATCGTTTCTAGATTGCCTGCTGACAGAACTTGCCTCACCGTGACTCAGGCCTTACACAACAATTTGAACCTCTATCTCTATCGAGACCTCCTCCGTCGAGACTCCGTTTTCTTGCAGGGGTAATGGCCGTGTCCTTCCAAGATGGGGATAGTAGTAGGAGGGTGTCAGTTGTTTTACGAGGATGCCATCTGCGAAATGTTATTCGTGCTTTAGAGCATGTGATATGTGCTGTGATCAAGGTTCTTACGGCAGGGTTTTGGTGTAAGTGGACATGGAACAGCAAGATAGACAGGTTCATCTATTAAGCCACATGTGCATCCGCCACTCGGTCAGATCATGGCGCGATCTGCTAGTTAGCCAAGACTCGCCAATCAAGATGCTAAGACGGGGGCCAAAAATAGACAAACAGCTCGATCGATTGACGGAATCGAAGGCCCCTCTCTACGGAAAACCCCCACTTAGACTTGCTTGTGGGGGACAGAAGACAGGCAAGACAAAGAGATGGAAGACGATCTCCCGGAAACCAGTAGAAGTTCCTGGTGAAAATATAATATACGTGTAGAGATCTGCAAGATTGGAATTTAAGATTCCATTAGCCTTCAACTCCGTTTCAAATGATCATCATGAGGAACTGCAGATGACTTTTCGTTGCCAACTCCCGTTGATGATGTTATCACTCACCTTAGTCCCATGCCGATATTAATCGCATTGACGGAGGTGGCCGCCTTCCGGCTAGCTGCCAAGAAAAAGCAGCCAAGAAACGCCGATGAGATTTTCGGGAGCCATGTGCCGCGCACCGACAGCCGTTTAGACAACCGTCTTGGCGGTCGTATTGACATTCGTACGTGCGTCCGCGGACAACCACACAGCAGAGGGTTGTCAAGATTGCGTGTACAGATGGATATACGAGTACTGTAACTGTAACCGCATCAACACCACAACCCCGCAAGTGATCTGAGCTGCTGCTGCTGCAATCCAACCACATGATATCGTGAGCATGAGAAAGGATCGCGACATCGCCACATCCTTCACATTCCTCTCCTCTTCATGAGTGGCCCGCTTGTGATAAGAACTTCCCAAATAGGCAACTCGCTGCACTTAGACTTAGTATTAGCTTCACCATAGCCTCTAGCCTCCAACTAACCCCGGCACTTTTATAGTTGGAGAAAGACGCCATACTGCCTGCAGCTGTTGAGATAATATGTCACCAGCCTGAATATACCGATCATGCTAACCACACAAGGCACGTTTAATGCTAGCGCACTGCGGAATACGCCCCCTCACGAAGTCTAAGTTGAAGGTGATATCTCGTGCCTCCGGCGCTACGGCATCTGCTATCCGATCAACACCAATCCAAGGTCAATGGGCGGAGGTTTTTTGAGCCGAGCGCTACGTACGGGGGCCGGGGAACGGGAGGGGCTTTTTCAAGAGTTCCTTAACATCTACGGACGTTTTCCGAAAACAGAAGCTCATCAAAACTCTGCAATTGTGTACGGGCGTTTTCCGATCAAACATACGGAAACTATGTGCGCTGAAGGAATTTTGGAAAGGCGTTCGTAGACATGTCGAGTCTCGTATCTGGGCTCTCGATTAGGAACGTAGTACTCGTACTTTTGAAGTTTGTTGTTTAGATCACGATGCAGCTGCGATAAGACTTCCGATATAGGCAAGTCGCTGGACTTAGACTTGGTGATTCCAAGGGAGTTGTGAGGATGAGGCGGATGTTGAGAAACACATAAAAGGTGCGCTCTGGACATTGATTCAAAGGCTTTTGATTCAGCACCATCTCGCAACAGCTCACTCGAACCAGTCTGAGCAAAGAGTCAGTTTGACAAGTCTGTCCTATCATCAAAGAAGAAGCTTCATCACTACTTCAAAATGTCTGTGGCACCACCCCCCCAGGGCCTTGGCAGCAACTTCAACTACTTCCTTGCGGATGGAGGCAATGCCATTACTGGCCTCAACGTTGAGATTACCTTTGCCGAGCCTCTCATCTCTGCCTCAAACGGCTTTGGCTTCCAGCTCAACGGTTATGCCCGTAAGTGACTCTAAGTCTTATTGTTCTTATTTGTATACCAAAATGCTAATTCGTATATGTTGGCAGAGGAGCTTGCCGGCGCCCCCAGCACCACCCCCAACTGGCAGCAATATGTAGTCTTCTCCCAGCCCGGTGACCGAACTCTCTACGGTATCATTGATAACTGGTCTGGCACCGTTCCCGCCAACACTTATCAACAAGTCATCAACAGCGAGTCCACGATCACAACTCTGCCCAAGGCTAACCAGATTCCCGCCGGTGCCGTCATCAACATCATTCCCACCTTCAGCTCCACCAATGTCATCACTGGAATTACTTACGTCTACACTCCTCCCGGTGGCCAGGCCGTTTCCACATCCGTCACCTTGACCAGCCTTCCCGTCTACGGCACCAACCGGAAAATCACTTCCGCCTATGAGTCTCCCATCTCCGCGCTGACCCTCAACATTGTCGGTGACTACAACGCTGCTGACGGACACTTCACCTCTGGCTCGGGTACCATCGTCTACACTGCCAACCAGCCCCTGACTGTTCTCACCACCGAGCCCAGCTACACCGCGTTCCAGGACGGCACCGGTGAGACTGCCAACACTGTCTACGGCCAGCTGCCCACCTCCAACAGCAAGACCATCACCCAGACCTGGGGCATTGACAGCTCCGGATCACCAAGACTCGGACCCGCTACCCACGGTATCCCCCTGCCCATCCCCCCCAGTGCTTGGAAGGCGAAGCAGGAGAAGCGACGCAACGCTGCCGGCGTTGAGAACCGCTCTATCGAGGAGGTTGAGTAAATGGATGTTTGGGAGGAGCAGTATGGTTGTGGGCATAATGATGTAAAGTCGAAGACCATCATTTATGCGCAAACACGATGATTTTCTTGGATGATGTCTATAAAAAATGAACATGGTCGAGTCCAAGACACATTCCGCTTGATTCGAATTCTCAATCAACTCCGAGAGGAGGGTTGTAAATAGTATCGAAGCATTTAACAAAATAAAACTTTGTCAAGCATACTTTTGCATTTCCAATGCTGCAAGTGATTAATACAATATGGTAAAGACCAGTATACTGAGGCTCAACGTCGTAGAGGTCTAGTATAGCAAAAGGCTTGGTGTGATGGTGGAGGAGCAAAAGAGCCGCTCACCTTTTCTCTCTGAGATAGAGTTTTCCTTTTCTCTCCTAGCACAATGAAAGTATACTATCCCGCCAGATGAGACAAAAAAGTCGATTTCCACAAAGAGGAACCAATTTCCATCACATGAGTGTCTTGAGCTGTCACAGATGTTGGAAGATCTCCTGCGCGAATGCCAAGAAGTGTATCCCACTCAAATATAGAATAAGAATACAATATATAGACACTGGGGAATTATTGGCTGTCATCTTGGATAATAGAAGAGAAGAAGGAAGAGGAGCCCCTTAATCTAGCATCAAGACGTTGGCCCGCTTAAAAATGTCTTCTTCATCTACAAATACACTTGTTATATATTCCGCCTGGGACTAATACGCCTAGTGCCGCTCGTCTGTAGCGGGAGAACAGTCGATATCGACACCTATATCATCACGATTTAACGAGCACAAATGTCTCGATACACGTTAGACGTTAAAGTCTTCAAGTTGGTAACTAAAGGTGGCTAGACTGCCAAGTCGATTCAATCTCTTGGCTCGGTCTGGGCATCGTGGGGGCGAAAAGGATGGGGGATCGTCAACTCTTCACAGCAACTTTAACCTCCCACAAGGCCTAAAGAGACTCCAATTTCTTCCACAATAACCAACAGCAGCAGGAAGATCATACACCATAAGCAAGTTAGTTTCTGACTCATGAGTCTTTCACAGCATTTTTAACATCCCTCGAGGCTAGGAAAGTGACCCCATTTTCATGCAGGATAGCCAATCACAACCCAAAGCTGCGGAATTCACTGAGGTGGCATTCTTTCACAGCAATTTTAGCCTCCCTCGAGGCCAAGAGAGACTCCATTTTCTTGTAAGATGGTCAACAACAGTAGGCTCTTGGAGGATGACCAGTAACCTTAAGAGTCAAGCCAGCCACCAACCAGAAATCTTTCACAGCAATTTTAACCTCCCCCGAGGCCTCAAAAGGCTCCATTTTCTTGCAGGATGATCAGATTGTTACATCACAATAGTTCTCTGCGGTAATTCGCGTACTCAGCCTTGTATCCCATCCAACAGGTGCACTTCACAACATTCTACGCTATAAAGTCTATCTCATGCTACCTGAGTGTAATAAAAAAAAGTCACTCATTATCTGGTGCTTGAGTGACTCTCAAACCTGAAAAATTTTCCAGATCAAGTAAAACCAACTTTACACAAAGCACAATTCACATCCATCAATCACATTATTAAACAAGTAAAAAATGAAAAATTGTATATACTTCATAAATCGTAAAATTACAATCCAATCGCTCAACCCCCCCTTACGCCATTCAGAACCATCCAAAAGCCAAAACATCACTAATTCAACTCAGTAACATACCCAATCTGCCTCCTCGGATCCCCCCCAGAACCAGCCAACCTCCCCGCCAACTTCTCCTGACTCTCAACCAACCTCCTCTGCGCCTCCAACCTCCTCTGGATCCGCGACTCGGCCGACACCTCGATACGGTCAAGCTCCTCCCTCTCGCCGATACGCATCTCAATCAGCGCGCGCGCGTTACCCGCCCGCTCAGAGTTGAGCTTGTTCTCCCACTCGAGGGCCTTGCGCTGCCTAGCCTCCTCGGCCTCGAGATCGGAAGCGGCAAGAGCCCGCGAACTCGCCAGCGTAGCTTCCGTCACAGCTCTCTGCTCAGAAAGACGTCGCCTAAAGGCATCGTTCGCGAGACTCTCTTCGAGCTGGGCCTTGGAACGAATAGTAGCGAGGTCCTCGGACTGCAGCCTTCTGCGACGGGCATCCTCCATCTCTGCTTTTTGTGAATGTATCTGCTGCTCTACAGATGCAATTTCTCGCTTCCTGGCTAGTGCAAGGGCAAAGTCCTGAGATTCTTCAGCCAGCCGCTCCGAGCGGGCCTTTCGGACTCGCTCTCTCACTTCCAAATCTTCCGGTAATCCGACGGCTCCCTCGGGCTGGTTGCCTTCTTTGGCATAATACACATCCGTCGCACGGCTTGCGCGAAGAACAGAAAGGAGCTGGTCATGAGCATCGAGCGACGCCAGAACCTTGGTTATATACATTGTTGGTGAATAGACAAATGTTTCGTCTGCGTACTGGTTGAATGGCTTGTTGATGTGCTTCCACATGCCGCTCTTCAACAACGCCCGTGTGGTAGATACAGGATCCGTTGCGTCGAAGCAAAGGTATAATATGGACTTGCCGTCCAACTTGATGGTTAAATCGGATCCTGAATCCACAAGGAACGTCATGACCTTTTGCATTTTTCGTTCTCGCTCAGGCGTCATCTCTCCAGCATCGGACCCGTGCAGACAAACTTCCCCTAGGGCGCTGCGACCGTTGTGGAGTGGACTAGGGAAATCCGGATCGTGGCCTGCTTCCATCAGGACTTTAACAGCTGGAAGATTGAGATCTCTGGCGGCGTTATGCAGTGAGCCGTCGTCCTTTGACGGTTCTGCTGCAAGGAGGCTGGACATCATTTGAATGGCGACATCACCACTGAGGTGAGTGACCATTGCCATTGGAGTTCTTCCAAGAAAGTCCATGGCGTCAACGTCAGCTCCCTCCAGCAAAAGCAACTTTACAATATCTGAGCGACGTTCCCGAACAGCTAGCATCAGAGGGGTGGTCCCTGATAACTTGGTCCCAATGTTGACCTTGGCTACTCTGAATGTCAGCAAGATACTCTACTAATTACGAATGGATGGTGCGTAATTCACTTGCCTCCTCGCTCTAGCAAAATCTGAATCAGATTAGAACTGACTTTCTTTTGCGGCTGGGCAATGGCCCATGTGAGGAGCGTCATCTCCTCTTCTTCCTCAATCTCAGGATGTAGCTTATATAGCATGGACTGGTCATGATAATAACCAGCATCCAACAGCGTCGTCAAAATGGTCGAGGAGCGAGGATACTGTGAGATGGCTTTTCCCAGCACCGGCATGGAGCCAGCACGCGTTGCCATGACATCAACCCGGACGTCTCCCTCATGATAATCCGCAAACATCTGGAAAAGCTCCAAAACCACATCCTGGGTTAGAGCAGTGTCGAATATGCTGTGGAAAGCAAACGTGAGAGTCTCTGTGGATGGGTGACAGGCGAGCAATCGGTGAGTCCATTCAATGTTTGCTTGGGATGCAGCCAGTCGCAGAGGCTCTCCATTCTGGTAGTCGACATTTGGGCCATGCGCGGTGAGGACGTCGAAAAACACCTCGGCGAGTTCCAAATTCTCGCCAGCATGCTTCATAATTTGGACGAGTGCCTCGCTAAGAGCGTCGCCCTTTGCACCCTTATCCAACAGCATCCCCGCTGTTTCCAGACCAGATGGCGTAAACCAAGCCTCAAACTTGTCGGCCTTGAATGAGTTATTAAACGCCATGTTAATATCCTGCTGGGGGATTTCAATGTCCAATAGGAGAGCCAATGTTGAGGATAGTGACTTCTCAGCAGCATCAACCAAGGTCTTGCATCCGTTGGCCAAAGGTGAAGCACCGTACTCCAGCAAAAGCTTCACCAGTCTCTCCTCTGAATCTTCTTCATTGACCGCGTCGTTTAAGGTAATATGCAAGTCTTCCGCAACGGGCAGGCCCGCTTTCATAAGATCGCTAATTATGAGATATCGATCATCACGGTTCAGGTTCCAGCAAGCTTTGAGTGCCCGAATCAACGTAGGAGGAGACACTTTCTTCTACAAAATCCATTGGTTTAGTGTCGTACAAAACGATCAAGGGCAGAGTTTCTTTACTCACCTGGCTATCGCCTTCATCCCAGACCCCAAGGAGGAGCTCTAGGTTCTTGATAAAAGCACTTCGTGTAGCCGCAACAACAGCCTCGCCATTGCTATAATTCGGATCCGCCCCAGCCACTAATAATACTCTTAAGATGGCCTGGCCGCCGTCTCCATACCTTGCTGCCGATTCCAGCTGCGCATCCACAAGCTCTCCTCTAAACCCCTTGCCCAGAAGCTGTTCAAAGATCATAGCTCGTTTGCTCAGGTCTCGGACTTCGGTAGCTGCCTGAAATCCTTCTTCCAGAGTCGTATTGTTCACCGCCATGTCTGTTCCTAGAAGAACCTTGAGTACTTCCACAGACCCCCCACGGCATGCTTCTATAACCGCTTGGCCATTGTTTTGCGACATGCTTGCACCATGAGACATGAGGATATCGCCAAGCTTGACATCGCCTTCACGAGCAGCGACTAGCAGAGCATTTGACGCCGCGGTTGGCGATATCTCATAAGCCAATAAGCGTTGGCACAAGGCATTTCTAGTTGTGCGGTTCTTAATTTCCATTGCCTTGGTCAGCGCCGAGCTACGGTTTCCAACCGAATGATTGGAGCATTGTAGCAAAATGTCAGTTACGTCGGCAGATTCTCTTGATATGGCGAGAGACAGAGCTTCGCCGTCTGAGGTATCAGCCTTGGTTGATAAAATCCGTATTAGGCCAAAGTCTTCGGGGTACGTCTTGATTGCATGTATCAATGCCCGGTTGACTTCTTGTGGTGATACTCCAGCCTCCACAAGCTTCGTGGTCAACGTCTGTCTATTCATAGGATCTTGCAGCCGCAAAGCGTGAGGAAGCGCATAGCCCAAAGAAGCTTGGCTCAGACGGCACTGGGGTCCGAATAACAGATCAACAATCTGTATCTTGCTACCCCTTATTGCATGGCACAAAGAGGCGGCTTGGTACGCATTCGGATCGGCTCCGGACTCCAGCAATATTTTGAGCGTATTGAGTGGTGGCTGCGCTTGGCTGAGATCTCGCGAGATGAACTGCACCTCTTGAGCAAGGATGCTATCCAAATCTTCTTTTCGATCAGATTTTGGTAACAAAGTTCTCAATTTCACAGTCTTTCCGTCGGATGGAGGGGTCGAAGCAAGGCTCTGTAGTGCTTTCGAAATCGATTGGCTCGTGGGCTTTCCTAGGCTCGTAACCAGTCCAAGGACCTTTGGGTCGGGATTAATCGTAGCTTTGGCCATAGCCGCACCGTCAAGCGCATTGACGTCGGCATTACCGTGTTGGAGCAACAGCTGAAGCAATGACATGTCGACAGGCTTCTCACTCAATGTTTCTGACAAAGCCGTTGCGACTTCGACGACGCCGGTGGCGGCGCCCGCTTGGAACAGCAACGTCATGATATCGAATCTCGCTCTATGATCATCAACTCGCATAGCGTCGTGCGTTCTTGCTGCAGCCGTTTGTGGAGTCACTTTCTTCAGTAAAGGAGCGAGTAGACCGACATCTTTCTGTGAAATGAGAGGAGCTAGCCCAGCGCCATTATTGAAGTTTACGTCTGCGTCCTTTTGTAGAAGTAGGTTGATGAGTGCCTTGTCTCTCTTGGAAATGTCCTCACCAATAGCATCCTGAAAGGCAGCATGTAAACTGGATGCAGGCACCGATTTCTTTATAAACAGCTCGACCATTTGATACCGATCTGCTCCAGTCAACCTCATGACAAGTGGAAATACAGTTGTGAGTGTGCTAGCCGAAGGGCGTGCGGTCAAGAGCTTCCTTGCCAGCTCAATATTCGACTGCATAACGGCGGCAGAGAGAGCTCTTCCGTTTTGGTAATCAATTGATGCTACGGCATGGCGCCCACCATTCATGGGTTTATTATGTCCGTTGGCTTGCGATGCTGAGAAGTAAGGGTTGAGAAGTAGCTCGACGGAATTCACATCACCAGCCTCGACAGCATCTACGAGGACATGGCTGAGAGCATCACCGTTGGCTCCCTTCCTAAGCAAAAGACTTAGCAAGGTGTAGCGGACTTCGGGGGCAGCTTGCTTTGGAATGGCCGACACACAACTCGACGCAGCTGGAGGGCTGAGGGCTGTTCTGTCGTGAAGAAGTGAGTTGACTAGGTCTAGCTGTCCGCGAGCAATGGCGCCCTTGAGCATCGAAGCATCGTTATACTCGATAGATGCACCATACATAGCTAGCAGGTTAGCCATGTCGTAAAACTGGGTTTCGCAAGATAGTTCGAGCGCCTGGGATAAAAAGTCTCCTCCAGCACCGGCACAAAGCAAGAGCTCTGCCAGCTCTAGTTTGGAATCCGGATTCATCGATGGATGTTCAAAGGCAGCTTGGAAGGCGTTGTCCAGGCCTGGTCGCTGTGGTGGCCTGTTTCCCATGATGATGGCAACGGCAATGTCCTTGCGTCCCAATTCGACTGCCTGCTTCAAGGCTTCGGCTTGCTTGTGATTTCCATCCGCAGTGGAGCGGCTAAGATAGAGAACGCTCTGTAAGTTGCCCGCTCTGGCGGCGTCAATCATGGCGTCCGAGATTAGGTCGTCGGGAGGTCGGCCCTCTGACTGAAGGACCAGGCTGACGATGGCCGACATTCCATGAAGCGAGCAGGCATGGCGAAAGGCGGTTTGTGCCTCGGTCAATCGTGAGGTGCTGGCGCCGTACCTCAGCAGATTCTCCACCATCTGCGCATTGCCGCTCCGGATGGCAATAGGAAGAGATGCGTCGAGGGCCAGAGTGTCAGCATGGGGAAGCAGGACCCGGACCATGTCCATTAGGTTTCTTTCCACGGCAGACCTCAGCAGCTGCGTGCGGCCATCGAAGCTATCCAGGCTCTTCCTCCTATTCAGGATACCACTCTTCTGCTGCTGGGCGCCGGACAAATCAACACCAGCGGCCGTCAGCCTTGAGAGGAGGGCCTCGGCCACGCCCGGAGAGCCGGAGTTGGCGATCCACTGCCCCAAGACATCGACAATGTCCTTTGCGTCCAAGCCCTTGCCCTTCTTCAGGTTACTCGAGGAGAATGCGCGACTCAGCCCGCTCTTGGGGCGCGTCTTTGCTGATTCAGCCGCCTGTTGCTGGATGAGACCATCGGCCACCTGGTCGTCTGCGGGAGTGCGGAACGAGGGCGGGCGCATGGGCCGCGATAAGGGCGGAGGGATCTTGGGGAGCTCGATGCCCCATTGCTGCGACAATTGAACAATCCTGCGCTGGCGCTCGTCTGGCGTGAATGAAGGCATGATTTGGTGCTGCTAATGCTAGACTTGTGGCGCTGGCATTTGGTGGTGGGAAAACGGTCGAATCAGCAGCGGTCGTTTGTCGCAGCCAGGAATGCGCGATGCTCAATGGAGCAAGCAGCAGTTCCAGCTAGGCATGAGATGAAGCTTGATGTTGGCCCTGCTCTGCTCTGCTCTGTTGGTGTAAGATGTTGGATGTTGAATGTTGCAAAAAGAAGAAGTAGAGCTCAAGTTGGATATTCAATGTTCACGTCGCCTGAAAAGGTGAAGGTGCCTTTCGAAATGCCCAAGCCTCAGCTCTATTAAGAGCTACAGCACAGACGGGTAGGGGACCTGTTCAGCTAAGTGGGGGCGGGCGCTTGCCGCTGGTAACAGCTAATAGGCCTACTCGCTTCGTTTGAGGCGCCAAAAGAGGCAGCCCAGGCTACGACAAAATAAGGAGGACAGTAGACCTAGTCAAAAAAGACCTAGAGTTGAGGAACTGTGGTAGTAATTCGATGATTGGAATTGGACGGTATCATTCAGAAAAACAAACGGCAGGTGAAGGTTTATTGTATGGAGAACAATGCATTTACGCTAAAACAGTTTCGTCATATGGACACAGTAACTGGCAACTGTAACATCCTTGTCGTTAGACAACGTTGAATCCTTTGGCCTCAATTGTTACTGCAGCCAACGGTGCCTTTATTTTGTACCCCCTGGGCGCTTGGAACGGGTTGCTGCATAGCCGTCAATCGGCACTGTATTTCTAGCGCCTGGCCCAAGCTCCACATCGTGCTATCAATACCCGTTTAGGCCAGTTTGGTGGCATCATGGCTCACAGTGTCGACAAATGGCTTGAAACGGTACGGCAATGACTTTAATGTGAGAGGTCTTTTAAGAACTGAAGATGAAACATCCATGAAAGTTGATGAGATGCTGATGTTACTTGCATTGTAACTTTAGGCATAATGACAGCAATTAGCATCAAATATCTCAACCAGTATCTCTCTACCCCATGTCCCCCTCATTGTCCCTGCAAATTTCCACCAAGCAGTTCCCATCATCCAATGCCCACAATCCTTCGTATTCACAGTTAGCAGCGCCCCCCCTGGTCTGTCACTCAGCCACACGCCTCCCTTTGCAGCAACTATTTGAATCATGCATCAAAGCTAAAAGACTCGCGTCGCTCCCCTGCACCGCCTCAAACCGCCCTGGATTTACTGTGGGAGGGTTGCGCGGCCATCCACTCTGGGCACTTGTCAAGACGTCAATTAGACTTTGAGCGGGCAACGGATGACGACTGCTTATATCGAAAGTCTGAGACGCTTATTCTTTTTGTTTTCTCTGTGTCCACTTCTTTTCTTTTCTTTTTATAAGCCCAAATACAGTTGTGGGGGTCCAAGTATCATATAACGGCAACTGTGTAGTCGTGTACATGTGTAAACGTCTCAACTGCTAAAGAACAGGGCTGCCGTGTTCGCCATCTCACCACTGTCTAGATGCATCCCATCTACCGACATGTGATTTTTATTTGCATCCAGGCATTAATGATCCAGTATCCTAGCGATTACAATATAAACATATGTTCTATTAAATGCGCGTAGGCAGTATTAATGGAAGCAACAAAGTCACTTGGGGCTTAACCGTACCTAGTCTTAATATAAGCGCCTAGACTATTTCGCCCAATCACTTCCTCCCATGTCTCGTCACGAGAGTCGCAGACAATCGTTTTTGAGATTTCACTGTTTGCCAGCGTCAGAGATTCCAAAATCATGCTCCGTCATCATACCAAAAGAGCTCTTTGTAAATTTACCCCTCATTTTGCCGTCTCGAAATTGACCTGCGGAATACCTGTACATGCATGTGTCGAACCAACAACAGATTGGCATCAAACCCCACAAGTCTTCATTATCCTTCAGCGCTATTTAATACCCCTTATGTCCTCCCCCCTCTTATTGATGTTTTGCCTCAAAACTCCAATTGTACCAAAGAAATAAACGCTTCAGTCATGGAAAAGTCCGCCAAGCCTAATCGTTCGGCATCGTTGGAGCTGCTGGCGCCCGAGATACTGCTGCAAATCGTCACCAAACTGCCCGGCCTTGACACCCTCTGGAATCTCATGAGGGCGTCGCCTCATACATGGCGCGTATTCGATCGAAATGCTCTAGTTATTATCCAAAGCATTCTCTCTGGGCCAAATTCTGTAGTACCCTCAAGCACCTCGGAACTCATAAGAGCAGTCATCCTCGTACGCTCTGGAATTCTTCCATTCCGAGACCTGCAAGATCTCAAAAAGAATTTCCTGATGCGTCAGTTTCAATCTGGTCCTCATCTGTATATGAAAGATCCACTCGTCCCCGAATTACTTGCGACCTCCACTATACCAGTAGCAGCACTCCGATCAGTCGTTGCAACCGCATATCATCTATCTTCTCTAGCTCAGGCATGCTTAGAATCATGCCTAGCGCGAGTAAGAGATCCAAGCTTCAGGCCAATGCACGCTTTTGATCCAGAACCTTTTTACTTGGGACAGATTAAACCTGAAGATCACGTTTTCGTCGGTACCCCCGTCAAAGTCGTTGACGCAGGGGAACCTACCTGGATCGAAGAGATGAGAGCTTTACGCGCCATGTGGGTTATACAGCTGATAGGTGAAATGCAATGCCTAGTCGAAGACAGGGCGGAAACGATAAACTGGTCGGATGAAGATGTTCAGACGCTCAGCAGCATGGAAGCACCAGATTTTGTGACAAATTCGCTCCACTTTAGAGAGGAAGAGATAAAAACTGCGATGTTGTATGCGAGGACTCTTGGAGATACGAAAAAGAACACATATTATCGACTACCCCGGGCTCCTTCAACCGCTGTATGTGCCAGGCGGACAATGACTTCTCCAAAGCCAAACGGGGATGCACCAGTGGCGTATGGATTTCGCCGTGGTGACGAGATCCATTTCTTGAAAAGAGGCTCTCCCGTGCCCGAGGATGGTGAACCTATGATCAGCTTTGCCTCGAAATGGGGCCAAACTGAAAACTACCTGTACCGCCCGAATCCTGGTATGTGGGCCTTCAAAGACCTTACAGCAGGTAGGGTAAGGATGATCTCGCCCCTCGAGGGTGTCAAGTTTGACTCTTTTCGCCCACTAGGCCTTGCCTTTTGGGATCGATGGAGGTTATATCTGTTGGGATTAACATGGGGAGGGGGTGAGGAATGGACAGTGAATGGAGAACGGCGTTTGCCATGGTTTTATCATTTTGCCATGGAAAGTATTCTTCCCCCTGAAGAGGTTGCTAGTGTAAAAGCTGCGCTTCGGGAGAAAAGGAGGCTTGGAATAATAACTCGATAGGGCGCGACGCCCTTTTTCAGATTTATATATGAACTTTTGATTTTGAATTGCAATATTTTGAACAATTTAAAAACCTATATTGCTCCAATCCATCTCTTAGTCGTTATCAAGCACAATTATAACGGGTACCTTGCTCCAGCAGCAGAGGAAGGTTACTCTATCACTTTCAAAGCGTAAGTCATGGCGCAGTGACATAGAATAGAAGTACAATGCTTGCAGCGTCAGCCCCATCAATGCCGTCACTTGGGATTGTATAGGGGTTGGTATCGCCAACAAATGTATCAACCTTATTGATGGTCTTTATTCCCAGTGCTGCTTTGTGAGTCATTAGAAGAAAAGCGACTCCCGATCCATTAGGACTACCCAGAACAGCATAGAACTCATCAGGATTTTGAGTAACGTCAAGAGTCAGGCGGCTATTCCAGGGTCCAATGGGTGGGACTGAGGGGCTGTCTTTGTATTTTTGACGTAGGGCTTGTAATATGATCGAGAGACTGTTTTCGTTTATGACAGTTGCCCTAAATATGTATTGAACGTTGCTCACGTCATCAATACCCTCCTCATCACAGGCCTTTGTCTGCATTAAGCCACGTTGCAAGGTTAGCAAGCTCTCCTTTGCAATTTAGAATCGGCATGCTCTTCTATGGAGTTGCCAATGAGAGTGATGAACAATGGGAAAGATGAGAAACCATCACAAAAGACAGAAATCAAGCAAGTCACGTACCCATTGCATCCATGCTGCATCACTCCACTAGAGACATGGTCAGTCATTTCGAGTAAAGAGAAAGAACAGATATTTTTTTATCAGGGTCTGAGGCGATAACTTACTCGACGAACATGTGTCGTAATCTCAGCTGCGACGAGATTCTTATCCTCTTTTATGGCAGCATCGACGGAAAAATTGTTATCAGCAATGATGACACCACGTCTAGGAAAGAAAGAGCTATAAAAGAATGCGCCCGACGGCTGCCGAAGAGGTCACTTGTGTCAGCATCTTTTGTCTAGCTATTCAGGATTCAAATTACTGCGACAATGCAAGAGCGTGGGAAAAGTTGCACACAAACAGCACCTACTGCGGACGTGACCCTCTCACTATTTTCGTCGTCCGGGTCAGACAATATCTTGGTTGATTTTTCGTGATCCCAACTTATGTCCTGCAAACTCCCGGAGACCCCAAGCCCTCTCAAAGCTGCGGTCAACTTAGTTCCGAAAAAAGGTGTACCAGCATCAGTGGCGTCTACCCATCCCTCTGCTGTTTCTATGCCATGCGTTTGCAAGTATGATGCAGCCTCTATTGGTGGAGGATCTGACTGTTTCTTGGCCATCAGACAATGAAGTCTATTTCCCTTTGGAATAGCGTCTTCATAGGAAAGAGCCCTTTTGGTGAGATTGCGAACCACGGGATCACGGTCAACTGTCCGTGCCGCAATCACTTGAGGATTTGGGCCGGGGTTCTGCGACGGTCCAGCATAGAGAAAGAGAAGAAGAGAAAAAGTAACCACAACGGAGTATGTGAAGAACGATCTCCACGAGAAAGAAGATTTTTTATCCATTGTAATTGTTGTTCAATTTTGGTGGTAGCCTTGCGCACAAAGCCAAGAAGGAAGCAGGCTAGGAAGTCTAAGGAAAATATTCTGGCTCATTTGGTATGGGAGAACCGCCGGATTATCAAGGGTTTGATTAGGCGGACAGAGGAAGAGGGCATCTGAGTATATGAGCCATAATAAACTAGCACCTCCGAGGATTTGATTGTATTAGACTGGCCAACAACGTGTGACGAGCCTCAACCCTTGACAAGTTTCAGTATCAGCCCATCATGACAACTTAGGTTACAATGCTTAGAAATCCGGACTATTGCTCGTCAATAGTCAATTTCTTCAATATCACTCCAGCCACCTTCCTTGATTGCGGACGACTACTTCAGCCTGATGGTAAGTGATGTTGGCTCATTGAGAGACTTTTGATAGATTCCTGCATTGGAGAGTCATTGCTGTTATCTTCATCAGCCTACCTTTTTCACAGTAACGTCCAACATGCATTTGAGGTATAAACTTGTGAGAGACTTGGGCCAATTAAATGAACCACTCCGAGGACTGGAACTATATTTTTTCAGCTGCTGTCAAAAGCTTGTCTTCTTCGATCTTGGCGTTGGCATAAAGCGGCACGTTAACCGTCTTGTCACTCAGCTAGCTAGACCAAATAAGGAACTTGCGTACCATTCAACCATTGAGGCTCAACCAACACCATTAACTAACCGCGCACTATACCAACAGATTGTGGTATAATTAGAGTAGTTAACGTTGTTGGACCGGATACTGCTAACGCTATGAGGGAGGTGGAACGACCTTGTCTTAAGGTCTAAACCAATTAAGCTTGTCTGAGCCTCCACGGCGCAATATCACATGGCATCAACTTTGATATCAACGGATCACCAACATCATGTTACTTCGAAGGATCCTTTCAAGTGGAGTTATACCAAAGGACGGGACAACCGTAGATAGTTTTCCCGGAAGACCAAATTCTGCATTCCTTTGTCCAGAAGAGCCCATCGTTATGGTGTAATACCTCAATGTAAATACAAAAGAGCCAGTCCACGCCATGATTATCCTAAAGATATATATTTAGAAACCCTATTCATATTAGCTCTTTACACTGGTTTGTCCCAGTTGAAACAATCAATGTCGTTCTTCCCAGGGCGATATCTGCCCGGAAGGCCCTCAACGATGTCAGTCATTAGAATTCTAAGTTTGTTCCTGAGTTTCTGTTTGACGACCAATGCTGTCGTTTCTCCTACAAACAATCCTTCGATTATGATCGTTGGAGACTCTATCTCACAGGTGAGAATATAGACGAAGCATCTCCAAACTCTTTCTCTGAGCAATATCAGGTGCTAAGACGTTCACAGGGCCGCAATGGTGATTTCACTTGGCGTTACCGCCTCTGGGAGTGGTTTCATAACAATGGCGTGTCTGTGAACTTAGTAGGTCCATACACAGGAACAGTTGAGCAGGATCCTGTCCAACCTGCCACTCCTCCACTCCCATATGGCCAAGACACGCAGTCAGGCCCCGGGCCTGTACGCCAGCTTGGTGGATACAACTCCGGTATTCCTTCTAATTCTGGATTTTTCAACGGAGGAAACCGTCATTTTTCAGCTTGGGGGCGCCAAATGGCCCAAGATATGAGCCTCATTCAAGGAATGGTCTCACAATATCAACCAGATTATATTCTGCTTGAACTCGGCTTCAATGATGTTGGCTGGTTCGTAAGTGATGCTTATGGAACATTGCAGAGCTTGACGGCTTTCATCAAGAATGCTCGCGCGGCCAAACCAGACATCGGGTTTGCGATTGCAAATATTCCTCAGAGGCTTTTCATCGGTGGCCGTGATGATCTCATTACCAAGACTGATGATTATAATGGTGCCTTGCCTAGTTTGTTTCTAAGTCTGTCTACCGCCGAATCCCCCATTAAACTAGTCCAATTTCGCGAAAACTATTCTTGTGAGTATTTTGATGCCTTGCCTGGCCAAACCCCTCAATTTGTTGTCTTCTAACGAGGTGAAAGGCAATCCTGATGGATGTCCTGCAGGATCTGATGGCTTGCATCCTAATGCTTTGGGAGAGTTCCAGATTGCAAAAGCATTTGCAAACACCCTCTCTCAGGGATTCAATTGGCCCGGCAATGCTTTCGTTATCAACGGCACTATTCCTGCACGGGCTTGCAGTACACCCGTCAATGTCAAAGCCACTCCAAGCACTTGCGGAATCACGGTGACGTGGGATCCGGTAGACGGCGCCTATGGATATATTGTGACGTCTGGGTTCAACGGCGCCGTAAGTTCCGTATTCAACGTAACCCAGCCAATGTATGCCACAACATGGACTGCTGCTGGTATTGAGTGGTTTTACCAAGTCCAGGCGTTTTGTTCAGACGTTCGCTCAGGAATAAGTGGTCAAGTCACAGCAACTGCAAACCCAACGTGTGCCCCAGGCCCTTCCAATGTTGTTGTCAGATCCACTGCAGACGGGATCGACATGTCATGGGATGCTGTTACAGGATATGACGTTGATGTATACGGCGCCATCTATTATGACCAGACCTCACAAGTCTTTCTCTCAGATTATGGGTGGTCAGGAACCTCGGCAAGTTATCATGGCATGGACGCCGGTGACCGTGTGGAGGTTGCAGTTGAAACTTGGGCTACTGTTGACGGTGTACTTTGTGCTGGCCTCCCATCCGGTGGAAAAGGCGCGATTGTTGGTGGAATCGTACCTGGTGCTCCAACTGGGCTCAAGGTAGCCACAATCAACGAGGGTGCAACTGTACAGCTCACATTCGACAGCAACCCCAACGCGTACGCTTATGGCTTTTATACTCGGTCTCTGCTGGAGCCAGACCAGCCCTACATACTGGGTGGCTACACTTCAGAAGTGCCCTGTATCGGGGTAACATTTCTGTTCCCAGGGGCCTGGAACTTTGAGTTTTGCGTGGTGGCATACAACGGAGATTCCTCGTCTCCAATGTCAGAGTGTGTCCAAGGCCCCCGAGACATCACTGAAGTCAACGACTGTCCAGCGTTGGTCGTACCGACGCCGAACCCAGACCCGACTCCAACCGTCACATGGTCGATTCCTGGAGCATCAGGTCCTGCATCAAGTAGCAGCGGCGGCGCCGTTGTGTATATTGACCCTACTATATGGCAATCCCCATCGCCTACAGCAGCCTGTGAGCCGCCTTGTACGCTCATCTTACCGCCATGGACACTCTCTTCCATGACGACAATCACCTTTCCGGTCGTCACAGAGACTATTGAAGAGACTTACCCAAAGACCACAACTGGTGTTGTTACATATCTCACAACTACAATTACAGTGTTCATCACGCTGCCGCCAGTCACGACATCCGTGATTGAGGTGTCTAACATCATCTTAACCACGGCCACTTCAGAAATCGTCCCTGTACGAAGCAGTATCATCGCACCGCCCGTAATCATTACGGAGCCCACTCATGGCATTACTTACACATATAAACCAGGCCCCTTCCCGACTGGCATTGACGTTGGCCCCCCTCCCCCAGGCCACCCAGGCAATATTCACATCTCAGCTGGGATCCCGGGACCTATCTGTCTCATTGGTTGTGGTCACCTCTGTCTCGTTAACTGCGGGGGCGGTTCAAGTGGCGGCGGTGGAGATGAATCACACGGATGCATTGGCCCTGGATGTGGACCAGGGTCGGAAGACGACTGTGTTGGTGAGGGATGTGAAGAGAATTCGACAACTTCCAAGTCAACCAAGGACTGTGCTACAGAGACAAACACTGAGTGTCATCAAGTCTGTACTACAAAGCCGTGCGCTACCGTTTGCAACACTTATCTTGGCTGTGACTGCACGACGTCTTCAGTGACAGACTACTGGGTATCGTGTCAGACACAATCATGTACTACTACTTCTTCGGATGTCATCACCGGCTGCTTTCTCACTGCAACTGCCACAACAACTGGCTCATATTGCCCGCTAGTCTCTGTCAATCCCACCACTGATGATGAGGGCGACGATGTCAACGTGTTTGGTAACATTGGATCCACGTTTAGTACAACGTACTCTGAGAGTGTCATTGTCAAGCAGACACCATATCCTGTTGTCAGTGGTTACGTGACCGTTGCTCAGACCGCCTACCCCATTCCCACCGTCAATTCCATCTCTACGACCACTTTAGACGGAACTCCTGCTGTCATTATTCCTTCATTCGTAGGAGTTACCATCTCTGTTACTTTAACAAATCTCCTCCCATCTACTTTCAGCAACCCTCCTGCTACTACCACAAAGTCGCCTTCCCCAGTATCGTCATCCACACCGTACCCAACCAACACGGCCATTAATGTTGGCAATGCCTACTGTTTCGACGGACTTGATGGCTACCTTTCTTTCTCCCTGGACGAAACACAGACCGTGGTCAAGTCTTTTTGTTCGGCTAGCTATGTTCTAGATCCAGACAACACGTTTGGTTTCGTGGAGGAAGTGGAGAGAGACACTTATAACGTTGTGGCCTCGGCAGGGTGGGCTCCTAATCAAGCTGGATGCGGAGCAAAACAGTCTTTCCCATTCGCATCCGACGAGATGAATTCCGAACTTTGCTTAGAGGCCTGGAGCACTGATTTCTTCTGTGAGAATGAAGATGACAGCTCGGAGAAGACAAGTTATGGAGGTGCATATGTTCTTGAACCTCCAAATACTGGTGGCTGCATTCTCATCTCTTTGTATGCCTACTCCAAGGTGGCACAGCCCTTGATCGGAAAGCCGTCGAAGCAACCGCTAATACCGCCGGTGTCTAATATCACTCATCCAGGAGACAAGTTCTCATGGAAGCATGGTAATAAGACTGGTGGGCATCAAATATGGCCTACTTCTAAGAACACAGCGTCCAAGAATCACGCCGAGCTTTTCAGTCAAGCAGATATTAGCCAACTTTTTAACAGCTCATTTAATACAACGTAGATTTGAAATGCGAGTGAATATATAGATAGAGCTCATAACGAGAATTAATTCATTCTATTACGGCCGATTTAATGTAAAGTGAAAGGTGACAGAATCGAGCTAATATGTATCACCACGAGTGTATGAGGTACTCGAAGTTGAAAAAGCAGCTTAACAAAGTAGATAAACACTAAACAGTGATAGAATCAAAAAGAAAGATTGTGTTGTATACCATGCAAATTGTGTTCCTTGTACTGATGTGTGCGCATATAATTGCAGCGCATGGAAGCGTGTAGGTGCAAGCCCCTCTTACTAAGACTCGCACTCATCTTACGTCGATATAGAGTCACTCTTGTCAGCATCGACATCATCGCAGCACAGCTTGCTAATGTTGACAACTGGCATGTATCCGGTACTTCTATTATTATGTGGTACACAACTGTCATTGTATCAATCTCATCGTGCGCCATCAAATACTGTCAGAAAATAGCACTCTTCTCTACAGGAGCCACCATGCAGCGCCAGTAGTATAATAAGATCTAGGCGTTATGTCTCTTAATCGTGAATGACAGTAGTCACAACACCAGGCTGAATCTTTTCTAATTTCTCAAGGAGCTCTGTCCAGACTTGCTTCTGAAGCACTTGGCCGGCTTCATTGGTTGCCCACTCCGGAATATGATCTCTAAGGGAAAACGTCAACATTAGCCATGTTCTAATCATCAGATATGGCGGGTTCTCGTAAAGACTTACTCTCGAATCTCACAAGACGTGAGATACTTTCCATGACTCTCCTCACCAGCCGCAATGCCATGAATCAGCGTCCGACTGCCCATCTCAGCACTCCGTCCCATTATCAACTTTGCGCACCACGCCTTGAAGCGCGTAAAGAGACCCAGCTCATGGTTAAGCTCAGTCTTGCACAGCCCAGGATCAACGACATTCACAATGACACCGGTTTCGGAAACAGGCTTCTGGGAAGCTAATTCACGCACGGCAAAATGCTCAAACAGCTTGGACACGGGGTATCGATTATCAAACAGGGGTTTCCACTTGGCCTTGTCGTTGAGGTCGTCGAGAATGCCCGTCTTGGGGAACTTCCTGATGCTCTCAAAGGCAAAGAATCCACCCATTGAGCCAACAACGACAATGCGAGGCTTGATGTCGTGCTTGCTCGCGCTGGCCTGAAGAATTGGAAGAGCTTCAAAGGTCAACAGAAGGTTGGAAATGAAGTTGACCGTCATATGAGCCTCGCTGCCCTCCTTGACCTGCCACTCAGCGTGGGAGACGCCAGCGTTCAGAACAAGAGCATCGATACGGTCGATCGTCTCCAGTCTCTTGCCAAAAGCCTTGACGGAGTCGTACGAGGCCAGATCCAGGGGCCACACTTCAATGACATCCTTACGACCAGCTTCTTTCTCAATGGTCGTCTTTGTAAATTCGCCCTTCTCTTCGTTGCGCACACCAATAACCACCTTCGCGGCTTCAAGTTGGACAAGGCGTTTGGCGACCTCATAGCCGAGGCCACCAGTAGCGCCGGTCACAATGTAAGTCTTGTCCTTGACGTCTTTGGTCTCGAGGGCAATGGGTAGGTCTTTTCTTTGGTTGGAGAAGAAGTCTGCCATGCATTTGGTAGGGAAATCGGGATCAGGCATTTTTGGAGGATGTAAAAGACGATGCGCTAAAAGAAATTGAGGAAAAGAGCAGGAGCAAAGACAATGAAAGAGGATGAAGAAAACAAAACTCGCACGCCGTACCAGACGTAATGTAGATGGAAAGGATGTGTGAAGGAGGAGGAGGGGAGAGAGGAGGAGGGGAGAAGGTCCAAGAGACTCGAGATTCGAGGACATCCCTCTCCCCTGGTCACAGGGCCATCCTCAACATTTCCTCCAATATCAACGTCCTGCATGATCCAGCCGCCCTCGTCTCGTCAGGCATCTGCCAGCTTAGTCAATCGCATCTGTTCGATATGACGACTGAGTAAAGCTGCCTTGTAAGTCAGTGGCCCGCTAGCAAGGGAGGATATGTAGCAGCGGCTGCCCTGCATTTCTCGTAAGCCCAGCCGAGCCAATCTGATCTGCCGTGCGACCTTTACTAGCCCCCGATTCGGCAGAGACAAATAAGTGGATGTTCTCATGCTAGTAATCCATCTACCGTCGTATCGTTCGTAAATACTACGTAGCTGAGTGTAGCCTAAATGTTTCACACGCAAATATTATTGTAGATGACTTAATCATACGATTAAGTCAGGGCATTAACCATGTCTCTCAAGGGCGTCAATCCATAGCAGCAGAATCCTGGTAATGCTATCACACCGCATAACTGAATCACTCCCATTGATCAGCCAAATCACAGTGAGACACGGAATCCAAGACATATTAGACGCCACACCGTAAATTTCCATCCCGACCACTTTGCGCTCATCAGACTCGGCTTTTTCAGTTCCTAAAAGCCGAGACATTGATTTCCCCTAAACTCCCGGACAATAAAAAAGAGATCCGGTGTCATAACGATTAAGTTTGGTTGGCATTTTAATCACACCTAGAGGGAGCTCGTCTACGGGTATGTACTTTGAATAAAACGATTCTAACGTAGAGGTTATTACACACTACCTAGTACATATATACTAAGTGACTCTTCAATCCACCTTTGTACCTCTCTCTCGTCCTCTTACAATGCGATGTCTTTCTACCTATATTAAACGATTCATCTACAGAGCCGCAGGTCACAAACGTCATAAATCCCTATGTTTCTCTTAATAATGTTGATTCGGCCTCTCCAAGTTGTAAGAGTGAAGTGAAGCTTGCTGTGACAGTGACGCCTGTAAGCACGACTAGCAATGCCTCACAAACTATTGGTTATCAAAAAAAGTTGGTGAAGCCTCTCGGGGGGGGGTTAAAATTGCTGTGAAGCTTGAGCAAGCTGCGCCTCAACACCATCATCGAATTTAATCCCTGGATGTGGTTGATGTGGCGGGGAACCAGACAGGACAAACTGACGTAGGATTCAAGATGCTTCTCTTTTTCTCACTTCTTCCGCCCACATTGAGAGGTCATAACACCGCACTACCAAATACCAGAGCCATTTAGCTCATCAAGAAGACTGAGGCTGTATCATTACAAGCAAAACACGACATCACACTCAATGCAAACACACCATGCAAATCAAACATCTAAGTGGAAGTGTCACGACCCAGCTCTTATGGTCGCGACAAGGGGCCTACAGGGTAGGCACTCCCGGATTAACGTCGGGCCGCGCAGCCAATCAGGAAGCGGTCGACGGGAATCAACGTCGATTCCAATCGACGCAGGAACGAATCGATCAAGATCATGAGCGATTCCACTCGACTCCAGAATACACGACTGGATATATAAGTTCACTTCATGTCACTCATTAGAATACTTAGATAGCCAGTTGTTATCACAGCGTTTACAATACAATCAGATTGGAACACAGACATCTATTCTCATTCGTATTAACTAGCTGGTGATAAGATTGCCCGTTACCGACCTGATCGCCTCCGCCAACATAAACCATAGAACCACTCTAAGGTTTGTCCCTTGGAAACAGTTAACCTATAGAGCCTATAGGACCCGGTTCGTCACAGGAAGATTATATGAACAGATGCATAAACGTACAAAAAGCAGGCAACAACACCTGTATGGCATACGATATAAAAAAAATAACAAACCGCCAAACAAGCATTGCGCTCTTCATAAAACAACACACAATCCGGCACGCAAAAAAAAATTGGATGTCCGAACCGGGCGTTGATATGAGATTAATTTTGCATCACGGATGCCCCCCCTTTCTCCTCCCAATAGTTTTTTCTTTTGTTTTAATTATTCACTCCGTTTCTTCAAAAAAAACCCCTCCCCGGCCAGGCATGCTAAAGAAAAAAAAGTAATTTGCTCTAGTACCACTAAGACAGCTTCTTCTGCCAGCCGACCCAGCTACGGGAAACCACACGCCAGATCTTGACCTCTCCGCTCCGCAGATCATCTAGCTTGTAGCTCTCCTGCTTCACCTTCTTACCATCTCTGCCTTGCTCCCAAGCCCGGACCTTCTTCTTGGTGCCATCCCACTCGGCCACAATGCCGACATGGTCCGGCTTGCCAACTTCGCTGGAATATTTGGCATGCATGGGTCCATGCTTTCCCTGGAACTTGGCGTTGCGAATGGTGATGATGTCGCCAGGTCGAATGACATCGTGCTGCTGGGTGGAAGCATTGGCCATGTTGGCATAGACGAGGGCACCGTACGATCTAGTGCTAATAGGCAACAGGGCATCCTCTAGAGGTCGAATCATTTCCAAAACAAAGCTCTGCGCGGTGCCATCGCCGACAACCTGATCTTTCTTAGCGATGGCGGATGCGGAAATACGTCGTCCAAAGGTGTCGTAGGCTTCCTCCATCTGGTCCTGTCGCATCGCCTTTGGGGGCGCCTCGTGTCGCTGCTCCAGCTCTACAGTTGTCGGGTCATTAGGGTCGTAGCGAGCCGTAAGAATGGTCTGCGAGTAATCTTGAAACAGGATAAAGGTTTCTCTGGTGATCATAACCTTCTCGCCTTGATTTGTCGAAGTGGATTCATCGCACTCAAAGTGGATATCCTTCCGACCTTGGAGGACGGGAGGGACTTGGTTCGACTGCTTCCACCAACCGCTTTGCACAGCCAAATCAATATCTCCCGCGATGAAGCCAGAGTCCATTGACGGGCGGTGGTGATCAATCGATCTCCTAGGAGCGCTGAGACTGGGCCTGGGCATATCCATCGATGACCGTCCACGCGAGCCTATTGCGGGCGGGGCTCTTCGATCAGGTGGCGACACGGCTCTAGAGTCTTCGAATGAAAGGGGAGTAGGTTCATCCTGTAGAATTGGAGAGTCCTGGGCGTCATCTCCTCTAGCATTTGAGATGAACAGACCATCGTGGTTCTCATCTCCTGTGGGAGAAAGCAGCTTAGGGGGAGGAGCCGGAGGCGGCAAAATCGGAACAGACCGAGATAGATCCGTAGACCTTCTGTTCAGTGGCGGAGACTGTGGCACGGGAGGAGGGGCTGCTCTCGGCGTCGAAGCAAATGGGGGAGGCGGAGGCAACTCTGGAGGAGCATCATTGAATGGCGACTGGAGGCTGGTCTCCTCCATGCTAGACTCTTGATCATGCGCCGCCAAAGCATCCTTGTGAGGCACAGACGAGGCAATATCCGTATCGTAGTCGCCCTCGTACTCTGTAGCCTCTCCAATTTCCTCTCCTGCCTGCGCAGGCCTGGTCGGCGAGGCGACGCCAAAGTCCACAGTGGATCGCCGGCTCGGGGCAGCGGGTGGAGGGGGCGGTGGTGGGCGAGATGTTACCGCAGCGAGTATGGAGGCAGCCCCTGGAACGGGCGGTGGAGGCCTGCTAGCACGTTTGCTAGTTGGCGAAGTTGGCGAGAATGCTCCAGGGCGCGGGGGCGACTGAGGAGGTTCTGAGGGGTGATGGGCAGGTGGTGGAGGGGGTGACCTCAGCACTGAGGCAGCGGCCTCAGCGTTTTCACGAGCCCCATTAGACAGTTCATCATCAGATTCAGATCCCTCTGTAGCTGACTTGACAGCGGGGGGAGCTGAGGGCGGTGGTGGAGGGGATCGAGCTATTCAGCGAACAAGTCAGCGCGTGAACAGACAGTTAGTTGAAAAGGTTCGCATTACCTCCAACAGGAGCCGGGGGAGGTGGCGGACGAGCTTCGAAGTGTTAGTTCGCATCTGACTATTCAATGATAACCGTATCAATACATACCCGCCACTGGAACAGGAGGAGCAGACAGGTCTTCCTGAGGAACAGGTGGTGGTGCCCTGTGCTCTGGGGCTACGGGAGTGTTAGTAGAGACAGAATGAAAGAGCTTTGGATATTCAATGCTAGTAGACTCGCCTTCTTCGGCTCGCACGGGGGGCACGGGGGCGGTAGCAAGAGGAGTGGCATCTTCCTCTTCTTCAGATTTCTGTTCTGGTTCAGCCTCTGGTTCATCAGCTTGTGCTGGCTCTTCGGCTGGCTTAACTGGAAGGCCTGGAAGGCCCATGCCCGGGAGTGCCATCATAGTGGGAACAGGAGGAGCATGCGGCGGTGGAGTCACATCCTCTTCCCGCGTGGTGGCAGATTTTACCGGTGGCTTAGGTGCCTTTTTCACCGGCAGACCACCTCCCATCGGAGGAACCGGGGCGCCAAACATGCCATGGAAGCCCATACCACCGCTCATCTTGGCCATTCGTGCTCGCAGTTCTTCTCTGCGCTTGACTTCAGGGTCAACGTCTTCCTCCTCTTCCTCTTCCTCTGCCTCTCCTTCTTCCTCCACCGTCTCCTGAGTCTCCGGCTGTTCTACATCAGCAGCGGGAGCAGCGGATGAGGAGGTTGGCACTTTGGACAGTCGTCGTGAAGTATGGTCGTCGGCATCCGCTTCAGCCGCCTCATCTCCGTTGGCAGCTTCTGCGGGAGATTCCGTAAGTTCGGGTTGGGGCCGCGGTGGTAGAGGAGCTGACTCGGCGGGAGCAGAATCCATCGAGGCTCTAGGGGCAGGCTCGTCGCTGTCTTTTCGTTCGGGAACCTCGGCTCCCTCAGCAGGCTCAGCGGCGGAAGCTTGAGAATCAACGCGCTTCTTAGGTGGCGGCGGCTTCTTGGGCTTCTCTTTCTTGGACAGTGCGTCGGCATGGCGCTGTGCCTGCTCCATCTGTTGCTTCTGAAGGAGAGCAATGCGCTCCTTTAAGCTAGTAGGCTTGGGCTGGTCTTCTTCGTCGCCCTCTTTCTGAGTTTCAGAAGTAACCAGTCCAGCTCTCTCGGCTTGTCCCTGAGTCTCGGCCACGGAAGCCTTGATTTCGGGATCCTCGTCTCTTCGGTAAATCTTGGCCGCGGGGGCCTCGCGAGGAGGAGGAACGAAGGCATTTCGACTAGGAGGCGGTGCCACAAATGGCTTCTTAATAAAGCCCGCTGCGCCGCCAGCACCGCTAAGGCCGCTGGGTTTAAAGGGCGCAATCGGAGGTGCGGCCGACTTGTTAAACGCTGCAATGCGGTCTTTGAAAGAGCTGGGCTTCTCGGATACCGGCGGAGGCGCGGCCTTTGGCTTCGGAGCACTGGCGGCCGGAGCAGCTGAGGCGGGGGAGTCGGCTCGCTTGGGCGAGGATGGCAGAGGCACCGGAACTGGCGCAGGAGCTGCCGCGGGCGGGGGAGCCGGAGCCGGGACAGCAACAGGAGCTGGAACAGGAACTGGAACTGGAGGAGCAGGAGCTGCAGCAGGAGGTTCTGGTGCCCTGGTTTGCTTGACGGGCTCGGCGAGTCTCTTTGGCGAGGGCTCTGAGGCCACGTCTCCCGGCGGGGGTGTCGATCGCGCAGCTGTGTCCTCGTAAGAAGCCTCCGGAGGGGGCGTAGGGGCAGCAGCGGCGGGTTCGGGTTCTTGCTTGTGCTGCTTCCTCACAGGTCGCGGGGGCGCCACGGGCTCAAACTTCTCGACAAAGTTGCGAGGGAAGATGCCCGCCTTCTTGGCGCCGGCCTCGTCGACGTACTCGCCGCCGTACCAGTCGTCATCGTCCTCGTCCGTGACAGCAATGATCTGGCCGGCGGGGAAGTTGAGGTCGTCCTCGTGCGGCGACGAGTATTCGTACAGCGCCTTGACGCGGAACAGGGCAGCCATTGCGGTGTCTGGCGGCAATGCTGGACTCGGGGCTCAGCACGACCAACCCAGGCGTCTTTGTAGGAGGAGGTTGTCGTCGCCTGTGGGGCACTAGAGAGCAGCCGTCCCTTGGTCAGCCGGTGAGTGGCTAAAACGTGGGGAGAAAGCTGGGTGAGTGAGGGGGTCGCGTAGATACGAGTACATACAGTACAGGTAAGGGAATTGCTGGTCTGGCCAACAAGCGGCAGTTTCAGCCCAGACGCAGACGCAAACGGATGGAGGCAGAAAAGAAAGATGGGCGTTTGAGGTCTGGTCTGCAAGAGGGTTTGAAGTAGAGGATGAAAAGGCTCAGAGGCTGTGAAACGCGGTGGATCTGCTGGAAGTGTCGACGTCAGCGCAAGCATGACAGGCTGCGACGAGGCCTAGGCAATGACGAGAAGCACTAGAGTCCGGGTAGTCGCAAGTAGCAGTACCTGGAGGAGGACGAGTGGCGGAGGGGCCAGACAATGGGCGACCTGGAGCGTGAGTGAAAAGGGTCAATCGGGGGTTGTTGGTTGTCGCCTCAGGTACATGTACCGAGGATGTGCCGCATTCGTCACCGTTACAACGACTGCAGGTTGAGGGTTACAGGCAGTTGAGTTTAGTTTCCATTAATTCCATGGATGGATGGATTCGATCAATCAAATCAAATGCTACCGTACTTGAAGACTCGACCCCGTATATGTACCCGGCCGTGGTGCCTGGCCTGGCCTTGCAAAACACGAAACATGCTAGGGCCAGGCATGCGAGATCAGATTTCTATAATTACCTGCGCCATCAATGCAAGGGACTGGACTTTGAAGCTTTCCATCGTTTCTGAAATCCCCCCAAACCTGGATGCCTACGAGTACCTACTAGATAGCCAAGACCGCTAGCAGCATTGAGTCTGACAAAACAACCGACACAATTCCAAACCAACCCAAACCCAACTCTTCGGACCTCCGGCTCCAGCAACCATCGACACAGCCCTCGTGCCGAAACAATCGGGGCGCAACCCAACCCACGCGGCCAGTGGCACATGCTCAATGCCTGAGGCCCTCAATCCTCAATCCCAGTCCTGCCAAGGTGCTGCTCCTGCTTCAAGCCGGGCAACCCTTGCGCATCTTCAATTATACAACTCGTACTCATACAACAACAAGTCTGATGCCCTGTCAGTTCTTCCAAGTTGCGCCACCGGTTGCATGTTTCGCCCGCCCCGGCGCCACAAGCACAAACCCCTCCAGCTCTCCTGTAATATGTAGGTACAAGTACATGACATGCCTCTTGGGGCACGCTCCATAGAAGCAAGGCACAGCGGCTTTTAGTGGGGTAGCAGCTCACCTGCTTCACTATCTTACTGGTTGGTAATCGCCAGCGGTGCTTTGCTTTTTTGCACAACCGCACATGCAAGCTTCTAGACGCACCAACGAACAACAAACATCTTCAACAGCCCGACCGTAGACAAGTCTCTCCGCAAACCAGGGCGCACAAGGCATCACAGGTGGGGGGACTTGAGAAGATTTCAAACATCTCATGGCCAGCAAATCGAGCCAGCCGAAGGGCATCCTAAAGGACTCCGTTTCGCCTCCCAACGAGCCCAAGCAGAGTGCACGGGAGATCGCCATCCACCATGCCACGCTCCTGGAGCACAGAAAACAGCTTGAAAGCCAGATCCTCGACAGCTTAATCCTTTTATCAGAATACCCTCTCGTCAGGGAGACGTCTTACAACGCTTCAAATCCAGCACCATCCGATGTCTCAGACTTCAAGGCCAACGTTCGGCTCTTCCAACCCTCCGACTACGATGACCTCATTGAGGAGCGCAACGTAAACGAACTGTGCGGCTACACGTTGTGCCCCAAACCAAGACGTCAAACCGGCTCGGGCGGGGAATGGAAGCTCACAAACAGTGGCGAAATCGTGAAGCGGAAGGAGCTGGAGAAGTGGTGCTCCCAGCAGTGTGCGCGCAGAGCCCTCTTTGTCAAAGTTCAGCTTAACGAGACGGCTGCCTGGGAACGAGCTGGGATTCCCGACATCCAGATTGATCTTTTGGATGAAGACAAGTCGGCAGAGACGGAGGCAGATCGAACGGCCCGCAAGCTCGGCGAGCTCAAGCTGGAGGACCAACGGCAAGCTGCTCGAGACTCGGCTGCCCTCGCAATGGAAAGAGGCGACAACAGGATCGGCTCTTCCTTAGACAAGGTCAAGGTTACGTTGAAGGAAAAGGACGTCAAGGCGCCTTCTGAGATGGTTCCTCCGGCCGGAGCTGATAACTCAGAGGATCATCTACTTATTGATGGATTTAAAGCAAAACTGCCCGAGAAGCAGACGGGGGAATCCGGAGTATAAGGGCTTCAAGTGGAAGCGACGAAAAAGCATAAAATATGGCGTTGGGCTGTCATTTGGTCATGGTCATGCATGTATTGGAAAACAAAAATTACGTGGGTTCGGGCATATAATGATACCCATTGGTTAAATTGATTTGGTCGCATATCTTCGCCTATGTCAAAGTCACCGGTCAAGTGAGATTGAACACCAGCGGAATAGCATATCCAGCTCAAAGCAACCTTGCATATTCAGTCACATTCACAGACAAGTGTGAAAGAGAGGGACGGTTTTTTGGCAATCAAGCGTCATCTCGAAATTAATCAGAGAATCGGCGACACCTTGTGGGGTAGAAGATCTTTCTTTTTTTCGAGATCTATGCACTCACTACCATCCTGAGACGCCAACCTGCAAAATGTTGCAAAACCAGAGACCCAATATTTTCCCACAAAAAACCTTTTTAGTCGCGGCGAGGGCGGTCGCCGAATCGTCGCTGGCCACGCTCGGGAGCCTGAGCCTGGGAGACGGGGATGACGTTGACGGGGATGGACTCGAACTGTATTATATGCGGTCAGCTTGTGAACGTATTTGTAGATTTCGCGGGTAGGGGGGAAAAACGTACGCCAAGGTGCTTGAGCAGGTCCTTGGTCTCGTTGTCGACATCCAGCTGGCCAGCCTCGGAGAAGTCGAGAGCGGAAACCTCGGGGACGAACTGGTCCTTGCGCTCACGCTCCTCCTCCTGAAGCTTGAAGGAGATACCACGGACGGGTCCACGCTGAATACGCTTCATCAAGTGGGTGGTGTAACCGGCAATCTATAATTCCCAATTCCGCTGTTAGCCACAATGTTTCTCTCTCCCTTTTTTTCGCTCTTTTCTCTCGCGGTTTCAAGTCGGTGGTTGTTCCGGCTCAGTGGATGGTGCTGACCTTGTTGCGCAGGCGCTTGGAAGCAATGATGGCGATCTCATCGCAGATGCGCTTGTTGGTCTCGAAGTCGAGGGTCAGGCGGGGGTAGTACCGCTCAATGATGACCTTGGCGGACTTCTTGACAGTCTTGGTACGAACGCGACCCATTTTGGCGGTATTGAGGTGGTGTGGTGGATTAGTGAGTGAAGCTTTGCGAAATTCCCATCTACAGGAAAACTTGGTGGTTTAGCACCTGGTGGGGGTGTGGGAGCCGAATTGATTAGGGCTCAGAAATCAACACGTGTGGAGTCATGTGACAGGACTCTCAGTCTCTCAGCGATCTGAACCACTTGTGCTAACTACTCAAGGCTAGCGTTATTTCCCAATTGAGCTATACTCATTCAGGTCTTTTGGAGATGCAAGTCTGGAAGGGTTCAAAGCTCGTCAAAACATATACAGCTCATCTCTTATTGGTACTACTTTACATGAATGATACATAGGTAGAATTTGACAACATTTCATAAAATACAGCACTTGGAAATTTTCAACACAGCCCGTCCTTTGTCTGTCGGGCTTGTAATTGCCAAAACTGTTCACCCCACCCAACCCTCTCTTCTCATGACTTGTCAGGGCGCAATGACTCCTCCAAAATCTCATCAGCAACACGGTTCAAGCGGGCTTCGTTAGATACCCGTGTAGATCGCTGGCCCTCTTGTCCACTAGGAGCGCCGGTGCTGTTGCTGGGAGTGGTAGGAACATAGCTCTTAGTCGGGCCGTCATGATAGATCTCAGTGAGGCCTTTGCTCTCCCTCGCAACCACCTGAGCCTCTGGGCCAGTCTCTCGAAGCTGCAAGACGACCTTGCCGCTGGGATCAACATTGGCTGTTGTGGCCTCAACGTAGGCTTTGGCACCACCAAATGTGGTAGTATCAAGATGCATAATGCCGTTGAGCATGGACTTGATGGGTGAGAATCTCGCGCGACCGTATGTCCTCGGGTTGAACTCGTTGTCACCAGAGGGAGCATCAGCGACGAAACCTCCGACACCAAGCTTGGGAGACATGGGGCCAGCCTTGGGATAGACCACGCGGGCCAATGCGGGCGTTCGCTTGCCCTGAGGGCCGTAGATGGGGTGGTTCTCCATGAATGAACCGGTTCGCAGGTAGCTGATACCAGCAGAGGGGTGGCTCGGGGGCGGGCCGGATTTGCCATATGGGCTGTCGGGAGCAAGGCTGTCCCGATCGGACCAAAAGGTTTGGATGATTCCAACCGGCTGTCCCAGGGGAGCCAAGTCGAGGAACTTGGAGACAAGCGCATACAGCGTCACTCTGTCGTTGCGCAATGAGCGCAGGTAGTCTGTGAATTGCTCCTCTGAGATATCTTGCGCCTCAATCTTGGCGGGAGCGGCTTTGCCGGCCTCCAACGCAGCCTTGTTCTGGCTCGTAGTGATATCATCCGCCAGCTTCTCCTTTAGAAGTGTTCGGAAGTGCGCCCGCTTAGGACGGACCTTTTTGTTCAGGTACTCGATGAACTCTCCCTCAGTCATTCTAGCAAGCCAAGGGCCCTGGAACTTCCATCGTCGGTCATCTCCCCGTCCACGCTGGAAGTCTGTAAAGTCCATATCCTCCTCAAAGACTGACTTGTGCCACAGTTCCGTCCTTGGTGAAGAATCGGACTTCTTGTCGGTATTGAAGGGCACGGACATGGCCACTCGCAGCTCCTGGAACTTCTCCAATGACAGGGAGTGGTCGGCCGCAGAAGCAAAGTTGGTGACGTTTTCAACGGTGTCGACCTGTTTGATTCGGATAAAAGGCGTGGATGTGGCCATGGTGGATTTCAGAGGGAACGGGCGCTTGAGTCCCCAGTCGCCCTTCTCTCGTGAAGCCAGGGGGGAGGTGATAGACTGATGCTGCGGATACGGTCTCGTCATTGTCGCAGACTTGTGATCCCCAATATGGAGGTTCGTTGACGGCGGTTCGGGAAGGGGCTTGGGAATTGAGAACATGCGTGATGTCCTCAACAAAAGTCCCCCGGGCGATACGGCTCGGCCCCCCATTCTGACTGTCGAGGCTCGTTGAGAAGCTCAATGGCCTGAGGTCGATATGCCACTCATACGATGGCTCGAGTTGATGCAAATTCTTTGGCGTTGAGACGAGCTTCGATCCACCGAAGTTGAGCCGGACAGAACTCCCCTCGTTGTGGCGGGGTGTGGCGCGTGCAAAGCCCCGCCAAAATCTTGCATTCCAGGGTATGCACCTTATCGTGTAAGAAATTCAACGGCGGAAGAGCTGAAAATTCACTGTGAGAGGAGGCAAGGAAAAAGTTCACGGCTGAGGGCAGGACGAGATTTTTCAGGGAATAATCTTGGGAAAATAATGCAGACAGCCAAAAGAATGGCGTCCAACGTGTACACATCCCCAGCTCTCACGTTTGAACTGATTGCAAAATGTTCAGTCAGTGTCACCCACATCTCAAAGTGATCCCAATCTTGATACTAACTGATAAGCATAAGCCAGACAACTCGAGCTCGTGCCTCTATACTCACACTTCCTCATGGACCCGTTCAACTACCTATTTTCATGCCTGTTGCCACCCAGGCTTCCCTTAAGGGCATTACTCCAGAGCAACTAGAAGATACTGGTTGTCGCCTTTGCCTGAACAACACGTATCACCTAGGCTTGAAGCCAGGCCAGGAGATTCTTGATGCTATTGGTGGTGCTCACAAGCTGCAAGGATGGAATCACAACCTTCTTACAGATAGCGGAGGGTACGTCTTTGTCAAATATTCCTTTGAAAATGAGTATAGACTGACAGATCACGACAGTTTCCAAATGGTCAGTCTACTAAAGCTGGCCACAATCACAGAAGAGGGCGTTCGCTTCCTGAGTCCCCACGACGGGTCCCCTATGCTCCTCACCCCCGAACACTCTATATCCCTGCAAAACACAATAGGCAGTGATATCATGATGCAGCTCGACGATGTACTGGTGACCACCTCGCCAGACAAAGCCCGAATGAGAGAGGCCATGGAGCGCAGCGTGAGATGGCTGGACCGATGCATAGCCGCTCACAAGAATCCCGACAGACAGAATCTGTTTTGCATCATTCAGGGTGGATTAGATCTGGAGATGCGACGAGAGTGCTGCAAAGAGATGCTGGCTAGGGATACACCTGGCATCGCCATTGGTGGGCTCAGCGGAGGAGAGGCCAAGGCAGATTACTGCCGCGTCGTAGAGACATGTACAGCCCTGCTACCTGATCTCAAACCTCGATATGTGATGGGTATTGGATACCCAGAAGATCTGATCGTCAGTGTCGCTCTCGGAGCAGACATGTTTGACTGCGTTTGGCCAACAAGGACAGCGCGATTTGGAAACGCCGTGACGAAGAATGGCGTCTTAAACATTCGAAACTTCAAGTACGCCAACGACTTTGGTCCCATTGAGCCCGGCTGTGGCTGCATGTGCTGCAGGGAGGGAGAGGACGGCATGGGTATCACGAGAGCCTTTATCCACCACAACGCTTCCAAGGAGACGGTGGCGGCGCATCTGTTGACGATTCACAACGTTTGGTATCAGCTGCAGCTTATGCGTGACATTCGGCAGGCGGTTATTGAGGACAGGTTTCCTGCGCTTATCAAGGAGTTTTTCGCAGGGCTTTATGAGGATAAGACGCAGTACCCTGAATGGGCTGTGGAGGCGCTCAAGGGAGTCAATGTTGATTTGACGGTATAATAATAGAATCATTAAACGTGTCATTGGCGGTCCCTAAACGGTTGTCTCAACGCGCCTGGTGTATATATACCCATTATATGACATGTATATCCAGCATAGCAGCAATTATATCCATAGCAGTGGCATTACCCGTTGCATTCATTCCGACATTTCAAACATTAATTCCTTCATTGTACACCCAGCCGCCACTTAAACCATCAGAGCAAATCCAGCCACTGCGATCACGCCTGCAGCGAGTCCCACACGAGCGGTTGCAGCCGCATTGGTGGTAGAAGCAGGCGGTTGAGTCACAGTAACGGTAACCTGACCACCTTGACCACCTGCAGTAGTCGTCGCACCTGTGTCATCGTTCGTGGCGGTATTATCTGGGGGCGCGGTAGTCGAGACAGAACAAACATCGCTAAAGTGATGGCAAAAGGTAGCAAATGTTTTGGCCACTATCGCTGTATTAGCATATCTCTTTAAAGAAACAGTATCCTAAAAGGCATGAGGAGTACGAACCGTCATAGGCGGTAACGGGCTCACCGGGGCCTGCTGTGGCTCCCCAGTTTCGACAAGTCGAAGCATACGTCTCAATTTCGTCTGTCCATGTAACCTGGCCATCCAAGGCAGTTCGGCAGCTATACACACGCACATACTTTGTCAGTTGTCAATCCCAGCTATAAAGACGGAGTAAATCCTACCAGTAACAATAAGCCTGCTCTCCAAATGGCATGCCCGTAAAACCAGGCGTCGCCCTGGTGCACTCCTGGAAAATGTCCACCATCTGAACACACGCAGACGCAAGTGTTGTCACAAGACTAGTCGCAGTGCCTGTTCCTGTTCCAGGAGACGTGCCGGATGCGCCTCCAGTGGCAGAAGCTCTGGTCGGTGCGGCTGTTGATCCCTCTGCTGTAAATCCACCTGATGTTTCTGTTTCTTGTGGAATGCTGCTTGGCGAGGAGGCGGGCGAAGCAGTTGATCTCGACGGCGAAGGAGACTGGATTCTTGAGGATTGTGAGGGAGTGGGAGATGACGCTGGAGGCTGCGAATTGGTCGGGTTTGCGCCGACTTGACCACGACAGATCTCTGGAGAGCTTCCGCAGACGGTATAGAGATAGTCGTAGGCTAACAGTCTGTTAGAGGCTACAGGAAGTCACTGAAAAGCAAGACAAAGACGTGTACACACCAGAGATCTGAGAGCCCAGCTGAGGCGCCTCAGAACCAAGATAATCGGCGCAAGTGCTGTAGACGGGAGCTACATCAGTCGTTCCAATGCAGCAGGCACATGCTGCGAGCGACAGCGGATTCGCAGTGGACAGAGCCTCGGATCCTCCGACTTCAGCAACACAGCCCGAGAGAAACGAAGCTGCGGCGGTGCAGATCTGGTATCCCGGATCATTGGGGTTAATGGCATTTACAACCTCATCGTAGTTGATGAGTGGCAGCGTCATTTGCGCCGCCGCGCCGCCGGCCAGTATGGGAATGAGCAGAGCGAGAGCCATCTCGAACAAATACAAAACAATGCAGGAATGGGTATCACACAGAGCAAGAGAGAGAGAAAAAAGCGGCGAGGAGGCGAGCTTCTTGTGTTTTAAGCCCCCAAGCTCCTACAGCTACTCGTACATGGGAGACACGCCATTTTTCTCAACGACGAGCTTCTAGCGGCTCCCAAGGTCAATAAAAGCTGAGCTACCGACATCACGGGGACGAGTCTAGAGGGCCAAGGCCAAGCGCAGAGCTGGGATCCTCATGCAGTCTAAGCGAGGCGGAAAGCACAAAAGTAGAGGGGAAGGCATTGCTTTCTGCGCTCTCGATTCTGTCGCCGCAGTTACACGGCCAATGGTGAGGCGGATTTCCGTGCGGCTGAATCAGTAGCCAGGGAAAAAAGCTTGGCTAGCTCGCGGCACGGCTCGGGGGGGTTGGAGAGAAGGATTTCAGTTCAACTTGTTGGGAGGAGGTGTGACAAGTACTCGTATTAAGTATGAGAGAAGACTGTTTGGTTATCGTAGAGATGGAATAGAGGCGATGCTGGAGTAGCAATTCAAACTTGGTGAAGGCTGTGGGAAGAAGGAAGATGGAAGATGGAAACACAAGCCTTGTTCGTAGGCGGCGATTGAGTTGCGGGTGTGCCCTGAACTGGGCGAGCTTTGGGCTAGTCAGGCCTTGACGGCTAGTGCCACAAAAGCAGCCAAGGACGAGATGCGTTGTGAGCACATGCATGAGACGCTATTGAGCGCCGGTGCGGTGGCGATGAGTTGGGACGGGATGGAGGATGAAGAGCAGACAAGCAGATAAGAACAGAGCAAGCGGGAAAATAAGGCTGATCTGATGGCTGTGTTAGTTGACCCCATACGAGTACGATGCGTGCATTGTTCTGGTGTGATGTTCAGGCAGCTGAGCTGAGTTGAGGTTCTGTTTGAGACAGCAGACGATGCCCAACAATGAATGCCGTGAATTTGTTGCGCATGTTTCTGCCTGGAGACTCTCCACAATTGAGAGGTTTTTCTTTTTCTCTTGTTTCTTTTTTCTTTTTATTGATGTCGCAATCTTAATCAATTCCTCCAGTCGTTGTGCATCAATTCATGAAAACACCATCACATGCTCTGCTTTTCATTTGCGTGCGAGTTCCGAGCGCGATAAGCGGACTTTTCGGGTCTATGGAGCCCTGGGCAGCCAGAAATTGGCCTCAATTGCTCGGATCGGAAGCATCAACTTACCCTACAAAGCGCACTTTACTTGATATGTACAAACAAATGCATCCAGCAAGGCAGAATGACTTACATGAACATGAACCTACCTCGAGATTGGATTTAATCTCTTGCGTCTGCAAGGTCTGGCAAGCTGTGTAGAAGCCGGCCTACATAAGTCATGTAACAAACCTGGGCCCTTTTCTTTCGTCTGAGCTTCTGTCCTTCCACTGCACAGACGGACAGGCATCTTGAGATCGAGGGACTGGCGCTACCCCAGATGTACCTTAAAAAAGAAGCAGAGCGGGGACCGCTAATAAAGTCGCCCCTTTATGCTTGGTGCGTTTACTTGCACTTCCAACGAGAGCACAGACGACGGGAGTACCTGTCAAGTATTTTTAGTCACGACGGCAACATTGCCGGAAATTTACACATGAGAGAATATTTTACTCTCTCAAATGAGATGGAGCCCGCTGTGTAATTTGTAATTGATGCCATCTGCACATTCGGGCCGCCAGACCTCATCCAAAGCTACTGCTATTACGAGGACTAACCGCAACTCTCGATCGTATCCATACATGATAATCATCATGTCGTCGGATATGGGCTCCCGGTCCTTGTTCTGTTAGCCGATTGTGCTAGCAGAGCAGCGGCAGCACTACTGTAGCAGTCATTCCACCTTTTCGCTTGCAGCCGTTAATCGGAGTCGGCAGTTCCTGGTTTTATGCACCTACTAGCACACTTGCTTGTGATGCTGCTCAAATCGGACGTCGTCGGTTATAGCTGGAGGCATCGCTGACGAATGGCTGCAAACCGCAGCGCTGCCAAATCCAAGGCCTCTGCTGTGGTTCGGCCACGTACGCCCTCAAAGAATGTATTCCTGCCTGGAGGTCCACCGCTGCATGTCGCCCCCAGCGGCAGACGATGGATTACAGTACAGTATACGAAGTTGGTGTCCGGTGGCGTTTGAGTGGCCGATTTGGCGGGTTTGGCTGATGTCATGACATGCGGCATCCACCCCCTCTACGAGTCTAGGGTCTTGTTTGGCCTCAATCGTGGCCTGCATGCCTCGCTGCATGTACTCCGTAGTATCATGGATATCCCGACTGTAAGCAGGCGCAAATGCATGTACCTGTAGGGAGACGCTCTGCTCCACAGCAGCGAGACCTGCCGTTTCGGATGCAGAAAAACACCCCTTACTTGTCTGGAAAAACACCAGACAATCGGCGAGATGCGCGTGCGAAGCTGTGCCGGCGCAGCGTCAATGCTGTGGTGCCCGACCTGACGAGGCCCGATGATGGTGACGTGAAGGAATTGATTGCCAGCCCCCTATCTTATTTGATGGATGGATGTGATATGAATGAGATTGGATGAGATTCGCACCGGCACGTGATCGGGGCGAGACAAGATGGGACGCGAATTTGGGACTGGAATTAGGGGAAGCGAAGCGGCTATGACGATGGCGACAATTGAAATTACATGCCCGGCCATGTCATTAAACGCCCCGAGCCACTGGCCGCCGCCGCGTGCCAACCTTGACCCAAACAACAACCAAAAAAGCTGCAGCCATCACCAAAACCAGGGAAATCGAGTGGTCAGGCAGCCGTTAATTGAAGCATTGCTCCATACATCGCCAGAGGCCAACTGAACTGAAGAAGCATCGCAAACCCGCATTCTCAACGCACCATACAATACAATACATACGCTCTCTCCACCCACACCAACTTGGCACATACTCACAGGCTTCTTCCGGCGTGTTCCTGGCGTCTTTCCTTCTGCTAACGCATGTCGCCTCGCTGCAACCCACCGACTAAACCGGTCTTATAAGACGCCCAAATGGCGTCTCCGCCCAATACAGAGCCGCCACGGCGTGCAGCAACAAACTCCAGGGACAAAGACGCAGGCCTATCGCAGTCACTCAGCCAGCTGTCACTCGGCCAGCGTGGCCCGCGATCCCCCGGATTATCGCCATTGCCCTCTCCCTCGACGCCGCTCACGCCTTTAAATCTCTCTCGCCATGCCTCTCCTTCTTCGTCTGCTCTCACTCCCTCTCTCAGTCCCTCAGGCAGAGAGTCGCGAGCCGCAACCCCAACCCTCGTCCGCAAAGCCTCGATGAACTCCCTGCACTCGGCAAACGGCGTCGGCCCTTCGCGGTCTTTATCCAGGCGCTCCAGCCTGGGGCAGGTTGTTTCACCGGGCTTGAGGGCGTCGTTTGGAACTCCCGAGCCTGAGTGGCGGCCGCCAGTCACGCCCAGCTCCGTGGCGAGCGGCCACTTCAAGGAAGAGCTCGAGGCCCATCACGGGCCCGTGTCCACGCTCTACACCGAGACGGTGGTTGTGCTCAACGATGCCGTCTATGGCCACCGCTTCGCGCGCCCGCGCACCCCCAAGAGTGCCCTCAGCAACATTGTGGAGCGGCCTGAGCGAATCAAGGCCGGCATTCTGGGCGTGGCCGCAGCTTATGTGCGTCTTGGTGAGCGTCACAGTGATGGTGCGCTGCCCATCCTGCCAAAGGGCAATGTTCACATGCTGCCCAGCATCCCCTTTCGCATCCACAAGACGGACCGGAGGCTGCCGCTGCTGTCCCCCGCCGTCACCAACGTGCATGGCACCAAGTGGATGGAGGAGTTGAAGAATATGTGCGAGTCTGCAGAGGCGGTCTTGGCTCGTGGAGGAAAGGAGCTGCAGAGATCTGCCGGGACTGCAACGGCGGAGAAGCTTCACGAGGGCGACTTGTACCTCTGTAGCGAGTCGCTAGATGCCATCGAGGGTGCTCTGGGCGCTGTGTGTGAGGGTGTGGATGCCGTCTTCTCGGCTGGGCCGCGCCGTGCATTTGTTGCCGTCAGGCCTCCGGGGCATCACTGCTCGGCCAACCTCCCATCTGGCTTCTGCTGGGTCAACAATGTCCATGTTGGAATTATGCATGGCATCCTGAACCACGAACTGACTCACGCTGCCATCATTGACTTTGACTTGCACCACGGAGATGGCTCTCAGGCCATTGCTTGGGCGCACAACTCTCGGTCAATGGCTGCCACCAAGAGTCATGCCGCCTGGAAGAGGACATCCATTGGTTATTTCAGCTTGCACGACATCAACTCATATCCTTGCGAAAACGGCGAGGATGACAAGATTATGAAAGCCAGCATCTGCATCGAGAATGCCCACGGTCAAAACGTCTGGAACGCCCATCTCCAGCCATGGAAGACAGTTGAAGATTTCTGGGACCTCTATGAGACTAAATACACGATACTTCTCGACAAGGCTCGCAGCTATCTCAAAGCGCAGGCAGAGAAGCTACAAGACACAGGTGCCAAACCGCGGGCCGTCATCTTCCTGTCTGCTGGCTTTGACGCCAGTGAGTGGGAGAGTGCTGGAATGCAGCGTCACAAGGTCAATGTGCCAACGGAGTTCTACGCGCGACTTACTCAAGATATTGTTCAGCTTGCTGCTGAGGAAGGCCTCTTTGTCGAAGGTCGCATCGTCAGTGTCTTGGAGGGTGGCTATAGCAACAGGGCCTTGACTTCGGGCATTCTCAGCCACCTGAGCGGTCTTGTTGGGAAGCAAAACGTGCCTCGTCAGGGCCGCCTTTCTTTCGGGCAAAGTGCCTACAACGACGATGACGAGTACTTTGGACAAGCGTTATCTTCCATAAACCCTTACGATTCTTCGTGGTGGTCGGCTGATGAACTTGAGAAATTGGAGGCCACAGTAGGACTCCCTGTTATCACGCCAAAGAAGCCGCGTATGGTTACTCCTCCAACCTATTGTACACCGACCCAAGCTTCTACGGCAAGGGCCGTGGATCCCCTCAAAATGCGACGAAGCATGTCGACGCTGGTCAACAGGTCTACCGCTTCTAGCCGATCTCCATCTCCCTCGCCCCCTGAGGTTCCGTGGACGGTCGCTGCCAACGAGCTCTCAAAGCTCCTCATACCACAGGATCGCCAAACCGACAGCTACACGGCCGATGACTTGAATCCAGAGGCAGCTCGCGCGCGGCAAAGTAGGCAATCCACCGCCACACCGGATCTCGAACGATCAACATCAAGAATGTCGCTTCGTGACCGCAAGCCAAGGGCTATTGATCCCATTCAAGAGGAGAACAGTGCTCGGCAGACAAGGGACCGGAGACGAACTGTAGGGACTCCAGCAATTGCGGCAGAAAAGGTAAGCATGCAATTTTCAAACCCCTCCCTACCCTCTTTTACATCAAACAATGATTAACATGTGTTATCAGGCAACTGCTCGCGGCCAGACACCGCAGCCTCTTATTGGCTTGCCTCCCAAGGGGAACAATCGTCGGCTTAGCACGTCATCCGTTGCTCCCACGCAACAGCGTAGCGTCTCTCGTACCGCTACGATCAACGAGGAGTTACCGCTTCGCCCTTCAACATCTGCGGGTCCCGTCTCAGGGAGGCCTATCTCAATGGCAGGCAACCAAGCGCAGAGCTCCGGTTCTACCGGAAGAATCACTGTTAGAAGGTCACGGCCGACGACGGCTCATGGCGAGCCGGCGCTCAGGTCACCAATGCATGAAGCCGGAAAGGAAAGTCCTGCAGAAACAACTACAGCACCTGCAGTTTCAAGGCTGGACGCTACTATTAACGACATGGATAAGATCACCAATGGTATCAAGAAGATCAAGATCAATTTGATCACCCAATCACAAAAGGAGGCACGGGAAAAGGCTCGCCTTGAGGCCGAACAAGCCGCAGCTGCAGCCGCAGCTGCCGTCGCCAAGTCAGAGTTGCGCACGTCATCTGCCAGCACCAACAGATCCGTAGAGTCTAGCGGCCTCAAGACGCCCAACAGCTCCAGGCCCACAATCAATGCCGCGTCCCCAGATGGCACCATGCCGGCGCTATCAACCGCTTCTGAGAGTAGCCTATCAACGCCCAATTTGGAGCATTTCACGCCACGAACTGTCTCCCCAGAATCGAGACAGGCTGTTCCAAACGTGAGCTCCCCTCGCTCGACGAAGGCGGTGGATGAGACGGCCGACTTTTACCAGTACCAGCCTGAAGGGCCGCCCCCGGTCTCAATTGCTTCTCAGGAGCCGCTGAAGTGGATGCCCCCGACACTGCCGGCTGGCAACCCAATGGTCATGCCTGGCCTCCTTAAGAAAAAGAGCAGCGCACTTTTCCAGTATGGTAGCAGCGGAACCATTCCCTTTGCTCCTAAGCAATCGGCCAACCGCAGCCCCTCACCCCAGAACAAGGCTCAGAGGAAGCCAAGTGGTACCATCCCACCGAGGAAGTAAAGTGTTACTGTGAAAAAGCAAAAAAAGGAGATTGTATTAGATTTCTTATGTCACTCGGAAGGTACGGTACGGAGCACGGAATGGGTAGGAGTTTGTTTGCCCTTTATTTTGCCTGTTTAGCGCTTGTTGAAGCTCGTTCTCTCTTTTTTCGAGACCAACTGTTTTCCAGCTACTATGCACCCCTTTGCCAAACTTGGCACCAGCCTTTGGAATGCTGGGCTGCTCTCATTACATGATACCCGTTCCCAAACAAAGAAAAACAAAACTCTTGTCGGAAGCTATTTATTCTACTCTATCTTTTATAGATGGTCTTTGAGTTCCTTCTATATCTTAATCTTGTATGCTCCCCTGAAAGCAAAATCTTGTAGCCTTTTATGGCCTATTGTACCTCTATTTTCCAGAATGAGAAAAGTGAAGTGTCTTATTGTACCTCTATTTCCAGAATGAGAAAAGTGAAGTGGTTCTTATGAAAAATTTCGACGAAATTCGCTGAGAGGTACGCCCATCTCGATGAGCTCCGCCTTTGTGGTTTCTCCTGCCTGGGGGTGGTTTCTGCGCTCGAAAGTCCAGACGTGCTTTACGCCGAGGCTTTCGAGGAATGTGAGTGCGCGGCTGTAGTTTGTGGCGACTTGGGCGATGCCGTGGCTGTCGTCGGACATTGTGAATTTACCGCCTAGTTTGAGCCATTCCTATGATTCCATGGTTTAGTAAGATGTATCTTGATATCTTGGAGAGGAAGTGCTCTCATGTAGGATCTGTATGTAGCTTACCTCTGAAATGATTCGGCCGGGATAAGGCTCGTCGAGGCCCTTTCTCAGGGCCGCCGAATTACACTCTAACCAAGCACCAATCTTCTCAGCATACTCTAGATTCCGCCGAATCTTTTCCCAAACGCCTTTCCACTGTCTGACATCCCTGCCCGGCTCCTCACTCATAAGACGAATAAGATCAAAGTGGCCGACAATGCGCGGTTTCAAGGCCCTTAGCATATCATACTGCAAATCGTAGTAATCCTCATAAAGACGCTCCTCCGAGCCACCGGCTGCAGTGACGGCAGCAGCATAAGTTGCTTTGTCGTAGTCGATGGGGATGCTGTGGACGTGGTGGACGGAGCCGATGAAGTAGTCGACGTGGGGGGATGCGTCGAAGAGGGCTTGGACGAGGGGTGCGTATGAGGGGCGGATGAATTCTGCTTCGAAGGCGATGATGATGTGGATTTGGGGGGAGTATTTCTTTTGGAGGCGGCGGGCTTCGAGGATGTAGGCTTCGTGGCGGGGGGGAAGGGCTTGGAGGGAGGCTTGGGGGTCGGAAAGCTAAGGGGGTTGAAGAGTTAGATGGGTGTGACTATGTGAGGTTTGTGTTGAGATTAGGAGGGTAGATGGGTGAGTGAAGGGGATATGAGTGAGTGGTTGTGTGAGTGGTTGTGTGAGTGGTTGTGTGAGAGGTTGAGTGTGAGAGAATGAGTGAGTTAGTTGTGACATGTGAATATGTGATGGAGGGGTAGTTTGAATGCTGTGTAACGCGAGGTAATAAACCAAGTTTGGTAGAACGAATTGCAAATGAGTAAATGGTAACGTGAGACATACCTCTTCTGGATACAAGTCTTGTTCTTCATAGCGAGGCATGTGCTCTGTCAAGCCAATGGTTTTATACCCAAGCGATATAGCGTGCAGGATAATGTCCTCAAGCTGGTCGACGGCATGGCCAGGGCAGAACTGGCCCGAATGGGCATGCATTGTGAACGCCATTGTGACTGAAGTTTTGGACAAACAAAAAGCAAACACCTCGCGAATCTGGGCTTTCAAATTCTTTTATACTTGATATTAAATCGTGGTATCTTATAGTTTTGAGTTTAAAGAGATGAGGCGCTTCTATTTTTTTTTTTTTGCTGCGAGATCGCCGCGTCGACGGGAGGCCCACAATTTCCCTGCCTGGAGCCCGGATTCGGTAATCTCGGGACCCGTGAGGCGGTTCTGGGAGATCATTGGTCTGTTTGGGAGTGAAGGATGAGAGTATAAGACAGTGACTTGTGATTGAGGCTATATAAATAAGGCTGCTATCGAGTTGCATAGGCAAGCAGACAAAACTCTATGGCAATTGCCGGTGAATAACAAAGTATGTACAGCCATCATCCACTTTGAATTTGATGCTTGACTCGCTGCATCTGCGGCCTTCACTTGATTCGTGCAGATGCGCGCACCAGCCACAGAGCGACAACAGCTCACGAGCCACAATATCAACCATGTGGCTCCGACCGAGGCAGATTTCTTATCAACATCACAGAACTTCTGGTTGGTTAACTGGCCGTCACATAATCACGTGGTATGCAAGGATCTTTTGATAAACAATCAGAAATCGAATTCCTTCAAACGGAAGGGCCCCGCTTTATTTCAACAATACCGATTAAGCTTCATTCTGGGAAGGAGCACCAGCTCCGCTCCGCAAGAGGGCTTAGAGTTGTTCCGACTCTTCAGCAACTTCAACCAGGCAACCAAGCTTCTTCACCATGTTCTTGTGCTTCTTGGATCGACACTGTCGTCAGCTTCTTAATATGTGAAACGGCTCTATCAAACACTGCCACGCCAACTAGCTCTCTGCTGCCTGCCGCACGAGGTAGTCAAGGTAGTGTCCTGGAGCTAAACGGGGGGCACAGCCGGCAATCGGAGCGACCAAAAGACGAGGGTGGCATTGCAGCGATTTTAAATCTGTGGGAAATAATATGGCGTCAAGAAGGCCTCGGCAGGAGACGGGACGAAAAGCTTGACCTGGTCGCTCGACGTGGTGAGAACTAAGCACACTGGACGGGCGGATTAAACCTGTCAAAAACACCAAAAAGCGAAAAGAGGGTTGTCTCCCCGTATCTGCTGCATATGGTGAGGCTGAGAATGGCGGGCTTGACTAAATTTCGGGAAACCGGCAACGGCGGCGCGTTAAAGCTCGACGCCAGGCTCGACTCGATTAAGCGCCCAGATGGTTGTTTGACGTCTATTGCGGCTGATGCTAGCCGAGGCCATCAAGGCCTTCGTCTTCGTCTTCGTCTTCATCATGGCGAAGAATGAAGAAATAGACAAAGACGAGACGCGAGTGCGTCCGGCTCATCGAGTATAACGCAATCAATAAACGCTTTGAAATCTCACAAATCATCAAACCGTTTATCCCTCACCTTCAACGTTGGATTCTGCCAAAAGGTCCGCGGGGGGGAAGCGCGGGACCACTTGCATCCAATATTGATCTGCAGGCTGAATTGGCCCCTTGTTATTTCGACCTCGGACTGCATCTGTGCTAATTGGCCGCCATACCAAATGTGATGGGCCTCCAATCAGGGCTTCGTCCCCGACGCAGAGAGTTGGTGTGCGGCTTTGCGTTCCGCGACGGAATTTACGGCCTCTGTCAAGTGGCCTAGTGCCCAAAGGGTCTTCCCAATGTGCACTGGCAGAGTGTCGAGAATGCCTCGCCCCGTGTTTGCAAACGAATGAGGCGACGACAAGTGCAACGACCCCTGCAAGAAATTCATGGCCCGCTCCAAAGGTCACGATGCTAGATGCTGTCGGGCCATGAATCCCCACGCCAGCATGCTAACGGGAATAGCTTTATAATACTGCTGGGATGCCGGATCAGAAATATCAGTGCGCCCTCCTGGCGATTTTGTCTTTTCTCATTGTGCTGCTCTCGTGAGATCCAAAGTTCGTCTAAAGGGGTGGCACCTACAAGCCGGACTTGCTCACCATGGTCAATATGCAGAATCTACCGACTTCGCTCGCGCTGCTGGTCTCTTCTTTTCTTTTCGCGTCGAGTTCCTCAGCTCTGCACATCAGAGCTCGTCAAGCCGATACCCTTCCCACGCCAGTCGCGCATCTTTCCAATGGACCAGCCGCGGCGTTCATCACTCCTGGTCCTTCTCTGGAAGTTGTGGGCGACTTGATGCTTGCACGCGCACTTCCAACTATCCCTGCGTGTGCCACTGCCTGCATTGCTTCAGCTGTCACTAGATTAACAAATTGCAAGTTGGGTGACACTCGCTGCGAATGTAACAATGCGAGCGCCGTCAACAGTGGTGCAGCGGTTTGTGTCAACAGTGCTTGCGGATATATTACTGCTGTCCGTAAGTGATAGATGAACTGCTGTTGGAGATGTAAAAGTTGAAGCTGACAATGTTCAACAGAGGCCCAGGTGGCGGGAGAAGAGATTTGTATAAGTGTGCTCGCCGGACTTGCACCCAGTAGTAACAACCCTGGAGCTACTCCTACCGGGAACAACAACTCTCCCGGACAAACAGCTGGCTCATCGCCGTCTAACGGATCTCCGAGCCCCAGCAACGGCTCAAGCGGCGGTTCTGGTGGAGGATCTAGCGGAGGATCGGGTGGTGGATCATCAGGATCATCCGGGTCGTCTGGCTCAAGTGGCTCAGGAGGTTCATCGCTCCACAGGCCCAGTAAGAGACTCTCCAAAGGCGCCATTGCCGGCATCGTCGTCGGCGTTGTTGTCGGTGTTGGTGCCGCTGCCGCAGCTATCTGGAGGCTTTGCCTGAACAAGATGAAGGGAGGAAGCACGCCTGCAGCGGGAGTCGATCCAGCAGCTGCCGCTGCAGCACCCGTCGTTGTCGCTCCCGTCCAGACTGCACAAGTTTCTCCTGTCGAACCATTCAAACCATCGGTCACTCCTCAAACAGTTTCGAGCGTATCACCGGCCCCAGGCTCTGTTGCTACGACCTCGCCGATATATCCAAACACATACTCGAACGCCGCCGAGCTACCTAATGGATCATATCCACAGCCCCCTGCCGCATATGCATATCCTCCGCATCCAATGGGGCAGACATATCATGAAGCACATGTACAGCCACCAGAAGTGCCTGGTGATACGCATTTACCGCAAGAGTTGCACGGCGGAGGACCAGTCTACGAGATGGGCACCCATTAAAAAGGAGGATCGAGATGGATGAGTATACGTAAATAATCAACGAGCTAGCCTAATGTATGTAATCTAAACAAATGATATCCATGTCTATTTCAAATTCTATATATATAAAATACACCGCTCAATTGCACAACTTCAAGGGGGAATCAAATCGGAGTAAAACAAAGGAATTATTAAGAACGCTCAAACCCCCAAATGTACTTTGATTTCCACCAGGGCTTTTTGGCAACTTCGTCTGTTCTGTTGTTATACCCTTCTTCTTGAACATCGTGCTTCCCAACGATATTCAAGAACACTTCGTTCAGCGTTGTCGGACTAACACTATGGTGTGCGATACCCAGATACTGCTTCTGCTCCTCTAACATGATAAGCAGTCTCCCCCTAGCACTCTCACTACTACTCGCCACTCCACTCTGCGCCGGCACCGCGGACGAAGGCATCGAGAAGCGCATCTGTCCATGGTACGTCTCCTGCTCCACGGACGCTCCGGGGAAGTTATTCAGCACCCAAGCACGAAGGTTATCCATCTCCTCCTCCGAAGAGTGAGGCGCAGTCTTACTAACGAGGTGGACGTGCAGCGTATCTCCGAAGCGGTGACGAAGCTTTTCCGTCGTCCCGAGGGCAAGCATGCGGCGAGCCATGATGCCGGCGCGGTTGGCCAGCGCGTCGGCCTCTTCCATGCTGTGCGTAGTGAGAAGGATGGAGCGGCCTGGGACGATGGCTTCGAGAGTGCGCCACATGATGCGTTTGGCTGCTGCGTCGAGACCGGAAGATGGTTCGTCGAGGAGGATCACTGGCGGGTTTCCTGTGAGGGCGATGCCGAGGGAGAGTTTGCGCTTGTTGCCCCCTGAGAGGGTATGTGCCATGACGTCTGCATAGGCTTCTAGTCCGACGGCGCGGATGACGGCTGGAACTTGGTGGTCGATATCAGAGATACCTCGAAGGCGGGAGTAGTGGCGGAGATGCTCGCTGACGGTCATGTTGTCGATGGCGTCGAACTGGGGGCACACACCGAGATTTGCTCTGGCAGCAGCACGGCGTTTGGTGATAGAGACGTTTTCGATAAATACATCTCCGCCGTTACGGCTCGGTGCAATGTCGCCTCGTATAAGTGAGATTGTGGTGGATTTACCTGCGCCATTGGGACCAAGGAGAGCAAATACTTCGCCGTGTTCGACTCCAAAGGTGACATTATCGACGGCAGTATTCTTACCAAAAGCCTTGGTAAGATGTGCAATTCGAAGACCATCAGATTGGCCGTCTTGGCCATCGACACGGAGTAGCTCGTCTGCAACTTCTGGATCGTCAACCTCGGGAGACTTCTTGGCCTTTTCAGGGGCATATCGACCAGCACCACTTTCAATCCAGACGACTATAGAGAACCAGAAGATGGCTTGCAGGATAAGATATAGCAGAGGACCACCATAAGCAGTCATTGCTGCAGGATTGGCTCGAAGCTGGTCGTTATCGCAAGTAGTCGAAAAGATGTTTTGGCCAACCATCAACGTGCGAATCAATGAACCCGTGGGGAAAACAGCGGCAATGACCCAATGCGCGATGAGAACGTCTCGATCGGTGTTTGAGGCCGGGGAATAGGTAAGAATAAACAGGTATGTGATTATGTAGACGGCAAATCCAAGTGATTGGACGACAGAGGTCATGGCGTAAGTTGCCATTGCAGTGTCGCAAATGAGTGAAAAGAGATAGGAAATGATGATTGTTGTAAGCCCATAAAAGATGAAAACTGGGAATAGATATCCTCCATTGTACCATGAATTCGAAGATACGACAAATATCATGGCAGTCAACATCATGGGCACAATAATGATGCCAAAGTCGAAGATGACATGTGCAGCCCAAACCGGTAGAGTACGAACGCCACTAGAGTATTGCAGACTGCGAACGTTCTTAAGCCTCTCTGAATTGGGATAGAGGCCAAAGAGACCAGGGAAAATTGAGAAAGCCACAGCGAAATATACCACAAGCTGGAGCCCTCTGCCAGTTGAAGGAGCGACAGGATAGTCAAACGCTTTGTATTCCGTTGCAATGGTAGTGTTGGCGAGTATTGTATTGAGAAAGCTCTGACCTATGACCGCGGAGTACATGGAAAAGTTGTCGACCTTGAAGGCTAATGTCGGTGCTGAATTCGAGTCGCCAAGCCACAGGCCCGCAGGAGTGACAATCCTCCTGTTATGTTCCACATAGTCTTCAAGGGATGAGAGGGAATCCACCAGATCGACGGTGACATTTCCAACAGTGGTAGAACTGTCTCGGCTTCGAAGGTTTGCAGAGCCTGGTAGAATTGGTTTAAACAAATCATCTATGGAATTGCCAAATTGAGAAGACGGGCCGCCAGCAAGATGAGCTGTATCCAATAGCTTGAAGAAATCATCATTTGAAGAGTGACTACTTCGTTGCGTGGGTGAGCACCCAACTAAGTCGTCATTGCGAACAAGAATCTGGATGACTGAAGCGGCGATGATGGGGATCAGAAAAGCAGCCGCATAAGGGAGCCAATTTGTCTTGAAAACTGTAAATCGCTTTCTTAAAAGCACGCCCGTCTGCTGAAACATGCCAATCTGTCGCCCCGTGAGCAATGCCAGATTTTCGCTAGCGATGGGTGTATCGCTAGCAATTTTGGCAACCTTTTCGTTAATAACATCGGGTTGTCGCTGGAGCCCTTCGCCATGAACTTCCTCAGCCAAGTGGAGAAAGACATCTTCAATGGTCGGGCCAGAGGATCTGTATGGGATACCGGCAGCTTCTAGAGCTCGGATGACCTTGGCGGCCTGATCAGACGATGACGATAGGTAAGTAACGTTGTTTGTGGTAACTTTCTTTGTGACACCGTCGATATCAGGTACTGCGTTCAAGGTCCTTGGGTTGAGTGCGTGGATACGGTAGCCAGCACCAAAAGTGTCTTTGAGCTGCGCAGAGGAGCCTTCAGCTCTTAATGTTCCCTTGGATAGGATGGCAATGTTGTCGGCAAGCAAGTCTGCTTCATCGAGGAAATGGGTAGTCATGATGATTGTCCGGGAACCGCGCTCTTTCAGGAGAATGTCCCATATTTTTCTGCGCGACAGGGGATCGATACCAGAAGAGACTTCATCAACACAGCAGACGGAGCTTCCACCAACCAACATCATCCCAAGCTGAAGCTTTCTCTTTTGGCCACCCGATAGAGTTTTTGACCAAGCTTTGGCCTTTGAACGAAGTCCAATAGCGTCGATCAAATCTGCAATCTCATTGTCAGGCGTCTTGTTGTGAGGATTTTTTATACGACTAAATAGTCGGATGTGTTCCTCGACGGTCAGATCATCCCAGAGGACGTTCTGCTGGGGGGCGAATCCAAGACCGCCTGATGTATCGACAGACATATTGCCACTGGTGAAATTGCTAATACCGGCAATGGCGTCAAGAGTGGTACTTTTACCGCTGCCATTTGCACCCAATAATGCCAAAATCTCGCCCTTCTTCGCCGTCAAAGTCAAGTTATCCACAGCAACCACCTCGGGCCTTAGTGGCGAGACAAAGGAGAAGAATTTACGAATAGGACTTGGTTTGAAAATCTTGGTCATATTGTCGATACGAACCGCATCTTGAACGCCGCCGGCAGGGTTTTCGAGGGCGGTTGACGACCGAGTTCCCGTGCTCACACCGTGTATGGCCTGCTCTACAAAGGCGGCGGCAAATGGATACACAGCCATCTGGACAATGAGAAAGACCCAATGAACGATGCCAGGAAGATTTGAAGTGTGGCCTGGCGGTAGGTGTATGAGATTCGTTGCTTGTCCGTACTGCTCAAATCGAGCAATGTAGATGATGAAATAGATAAAGTTGCACGGAGTGAAGAGTAAACTGAGGACGGCGACTGTCGCGGTATTGGGATGCGGAATCACCTGAGCAATTATACCCAGCACAATCCAAATGACAGAGGTCACTATGCTCGAGAGTTGAGCTTTTTTGAAGAATGACGCCCCAAGGAGGGACATGGATGTCATAGCAATACCGCTGAGAATGAAGAAGATGATGAGGATGCCAAAGCTAGTGTTTGTCCAGATGGTGACTCTAGCAACGATAGATGCAATGATCCAGCCTGGCATATATGTCATGGTGAAGGCGTGGTGGTGGGAGATGAGCCTGGCGAATTGACGGTGCCACCCTTGGCTAGTGGGCATCATGGCGTCAATAAGCTGAGATAGGCCTCTTTCCCTCTCGATAGCGATGTAGCCGGGCATATGATAGCAGACACCAATCATACCGGTAATGTAAGCAACGCTTAGATAGTTGATAAAAGATTTTTGGTATTTACGCCGGACATCAGCCTGGCGCTCATCCTCAGTCAACTCGGTATAAGCGTATTGCTGTGTTGTTGAAGGAAAAGAAGAGCCAGACTTGAGGCCGGCAATGGCAGCATCAACAGCATGTTGGAGAGGCAGTGCATAAATCTGGGCATCGTTGTCGCCCTTGTCCGTCTGGAAACTATTTCCAAGACCAGCATCTGCACGCAGAGTGTAGTTCCAGAAGCCATCGCTGCCCTCATCAGGGGAAGAATAAAACACCACGGCGCCGAAACAGTTAGATGTGCCACGGATAGTGCTCCGGCAGGTATATCCCAAGTCGTCTTCGTCTTGTATGATCGTCGCATTCTTGCCGGCTCCCTTGACAATATCAGAAACAGTGTCGATGACATGCCCTATGTCACCACCATTGTGGCCACTATTGACAAAGACGACCGTGTTTCGGCCACCGTCAGATTTGGAGAGAGCATTATCAAGAGAAAAGATGTTGGACGGAGAAGCAATGCCAAACTTGTCGTTGGGCTGAGTAAACTTTTGGCCAATGCCTAGATAGACAGTGAGGACGATGGGAAGAACGAGAGCGCTGTAAATCGTCGAGACGGTATGTCGAAGGATGATGATTCTGAGCGTCTTCTCTGTCAAGGCCCAGATCTGGCTGTAGAGAGTCATGGTGGGCAGAGACGGGGTTTGCCCTTGTCGCATATTTGTCTTTGGTCTGGTGTCTTCCATGCACAGAGAGATTGTCTGAGGACGATGAAGATGATGTTAAGGAGTGAATGCCGTCGTCACCCTGTTGCGAGAGGTGACGATGAGACTAGACACTTGATTTGAATTAGCTATAGGAATAATTCAAATCCAAATAAGAAGCAGGACCAACAAAGACGGGAGGATCATTAGGTTTAAATACATTGACATCCATGAGAACCTAATGCGTTCGTCCGTTGTCTCGGCCATCAAGGCACTAGCCAGGAGAGAGTCGCAACGGCCGCCATGATGCTGGAGGATTGATCCGCGTATTGGCGACAGGGATCACACGTGTGGCTGCGTCTCGTTTGGCTCGGTTGTTTTACTTGTGAGGCATTGAAAGAGGCAAAAGGAGAAGAGTTGATGCTCGTGCCTAGCTGCGCCATGATGTCGATGCTGGTGTCAGTGGCTGGTCTCGATCCAATGGAGGGGATAGGGCTCCAGCTGCCCTGAAAGCCCCGTAGGATCCCCTGTCAGCACGGCCTTTAGTGAAGCCCCAGCTAACCGCAGGCAGCTAGCAGCGCCATATTTGGCCTAGAATGGCTAAGGTGGTCGCTAAATGTTGCGCTGTGGGGCTGGGGAGAATCAGCGCCACGTACTTCCCAAACGGGACCAAGAACAAGCGAACCTCAGCAAAATGAAAGGCGGTTGAATCAGATGGATATTGCATCATGGAGAGAGTTAAGCCCTAAACGTAGCAGTCGCAGCGCTGTTACTCTTCTAATCTCAGTTAAGTGAGACCCGACATTTAATGAAGCAATCTCCAAGTCTCACAGTCTACATGTCCATGTATGTACAGCTTCAACATCAAACCACACATCAACCCCAGCTTAGCATGGCGCCACTTCGCTCCTTTGCTACTGTACATACACGCAGTTTCAATGTGATTCCCGGGTGTTACGAGCAATACGATACCCAAGCGAACAATGCGGCACCGAAGCCTAATTCCTAACTTCTTCGTAGCGCCGATCCTTCGAGACGTGGGTCGCCGTTATTCGCACTAGCATTTGACGCATGAAAGCCAAGCGCACTCTAAAAGCAAATACGCGCAATACGGCACCATCGCGAGACCGGGGTTGTGAATATCCTGGGCTTTGATTGGGCACGGCGAAAGAGGGCGGGTATGCCTTGGTCACTTGGACATCGGTGAAGCTTTCAGCCCTGGAGAATGATTACGTGTGGCTTCATATTTGATGTTTCTGGGCATTAAGCCAATCGTAGTTGAACAAGAGAGAATTAGATAACTTTTTAATAAAGTCGCGCTTTTAATCGAAATTACAGGCTGTTCTAGAAGGCAGTGTCTTAAGGTATTCCCATTCATGTATATACAATTGGTGATATCATGGCGCAGACGTTCTTCCTTCAGGATTAGACGTTACTTGGCGCATTTATAAATCCTTCACGCAAAATATGTACAGTTATTCACGGAAATAATCCGATAATTGGGGATAAAATCTTTAATTTTACCTCATTCGGTAATATATAATTATGTCTACAATAGGATAAGGATATATGTATATGTGCTAGTGCTACTCATCTTCTTCCTCTGATATATCAAGACTCGCAATCATCGACTCCAGCTCTAATACAACCATCTCATAAATGGCCTCTTGAAGTCTCGGCTTCTTCAGATCCTTTCCATACCCAAAATCGCAATCGAGGACTTTTTGAGTCAATTCCTGATACACAGGCCCTAAATAGCATGGCTGCGATGCTAATCGACGGACTCCCTCGATGTCGTTGTGGTCGATGCGCTCCCACCTCCCAATTGCCAGTAGAGCTGCCCCTAGGCTATACAGCGTTACGTTACGCACGCCATGCTTGTATTGGACATCTTCGACTGATTGTGTCAAACTGACGGGAGACTCGACGTCCATTAAAGATTCCCCTGGATCAGGCCCACCATGAATCAGCTCTACGCCAAAGTGTAGCGTCTGGAGCGATAATGTCAAGTCATCCCCTTGTCGGAAGAAAGCAAGGTCTCTGAAGCTCCACACCTCATTCAGCCAAGGAGTCGAATTGAACTTTAGCACTGCAGAAACGAGTCGATGAGCTAATCGCAGCTGGCCAACGATAGTCAGTCTGTTGCTGGCAGACTGCCCAAGTGCTTCATCCATCAGCATCACGTCGTCTAGCCCCATTTTGCCACAACTATGGTTATTCGAACAAGGAAAGAAACAGTGGCGAAATGGTTCTTGCATGCAACTGTCGATATGCCCCAAACCCTCCGCTTTGCACACCATATCCGGAGTTGAGCATCGTCTTAATAGTTCAGGACAGAAATGGCCCGTAAGCTGAAGATCATCTGGAGAAACTATGGTGGATTGTGAGGTATTGGCTATCGAGTATTGGGATAATGATTCGGCATCAACATTGCCGAGACCAGACTTATCGCCAATGTCGGAGAATCTGACCTTTGGTCGTTTTCGTCGGCTGTTCTGTGAGTTGTCCACCTCTGGAGCTGGACTCAATAAACTCGCGCTGGACCACATTATGGAGTCCATTGTTCTCGATCTGACCTCTAGTCTGGTCAAGCTTGTTTGGAAAAGAGCCGTCTGATGGAGTTGGGCACCATAACAGAGGATGGCAATCTCCATCTGTACGTCAGTTTCTGCTTTAGCGTCCAGGAAGAGCTTGACGAAATGTCTCAGGTGAGGTGCCTGTGTGCTAGACCAAGCCGCTGTCAATGCTTCATGGAGCGCCTTGGAAGCCCTTCGTATATCTCTATAACCCTTGAATTCCAGTGGCAGCCTTCCTGCTCTCTGACATTGTTTCCCGGCTGTATACGACGGAGGCTTTTGGAGTTCGCTGACTTGTTCACGCAGCCGTCTTAATGCGCCATTCGATTTTTCTAGCACGTCGATTTGATCTTCAAAGTTTTTCTTCTCGAATGTAATAGTGACTCGTTTTCTCAGTTTTCGAACGCAGTCTTTTAGTGGCTTCCGCTTTAGTTGCTCATCCTTGAGAGTAGCTTGGGTTAACAGTTGCATTTGCAGCAATTGCCTGTATGTTCCATCTTACCTTTTTTTGCTCTTCTTCTAATGGCGCGAAGCATTTAAATGCTTTCTGAAGCGTCGATATACTGTCATTGATATCGTTGACAATGTCTATCAGCGACATCAGGTTTCTCTCCAAAAGGGTTTCTAGCTTCTTCTCCAGGCTATGCGCATGCCATTCGGTGTGTGCTGGATCCTTCATCATGGCTTTGACGATGTCTTGGTCCTGTAAGACCAGCCGCAGCACTAGCTCTATTTCATTGAGAAAATAGTCTCGCTGTGCTCCAAATAGTTTCCGTATTCTCTCGACTTCAGCGGAATAGTGGCAGAATATTTTGAACTTGGCGCGAACAGATTTGTACACATTGACGGAATTGCCAACCATGGGCAGGATTCCATACGACACCGATAATGGATCCATCCTTGGCTGACGGGTGATGGCTTCGCTGTTTCGTGTCCTAGGAGAATCTGATGAGCTCTTTGGCCGCCTTCATCAGGTAAGAGTGGAAGAGATAAACGTTCGCACAACCTCAAACAGATTCCGGAGGCAATTGAGGCTGAGCCTCTTCAAACGCCTATGTGTACATGCGCATGTACATGCATGTGTTCAGCTAGCATTGAGCCTTAGAATCCTCCGAATCCGCCCAACCTGCAACCAATCCTTGTCGGCCTCACTAGCAACACAATTTATTGGCTGATTTAGGCGACTGGCACACCTCCGCATCTTTAATCGTGGCTATGTCCACATGAATGTGTCTCATGTGGCCCGTCTGTGTATTGCCAACTTCAAGTAATTTCTCTCTACACAACATCAGCGTTGACGTCGCGATCACATATCCGCCAAGAGCAAATGAGTTACTAACTATCCACCAAGTCATCGCTGTATATTCCGCTCGTCTATCGAATCTGAGTGTCGCGCCGTAATATTTTGGGTGGGAAAGTGCCATAATGGCAGAACTCCTTCAATATACCCAGGAATGGCACCAACAACAACAGGATATTCACCCCAGTGACTACATCGAGGAGACTGCCGAACATAATGAGATTGCCGAACTCTCCTCAAGCTTATTGGCACTCTTTAAAGAAGTCGTCCTCGTATTATCGAGGCAAACAGGGATCCCTAGAGATGCTCGGATAAGCATTGAACGCAGCTGCAGTGCTCTGATTCTGTGGTCAGATGGCTTTGGAATCACCCAGGGCCGTCTGAATGACACGTTCAACAAGTCACGCAAACTCCGTTATACAGCTCTCAAGAATTTAGTGCATATTGGACGTGTGCTTATCGAACGTTCGTATCTATCTTTGACTGTACTTTGTTGCAGAGTCGACTGACATAATGTTCGCCGTTGTTTACAGGCTTAGTACCTGCGGTGGATATATCATCAGAAAAATTACAAGCACTGTGTTCCAGTGCCGAGTTAAATATTGAAGCAGCAGCGGGTCTCGTAACTGAAGAATCCTGCCGACAAAGTGATGATTCTTCCAGTGATGCAGCCTCTAATTTCTCAGACGATGATATTTATGAGATTGCAGAGGACCTCAAGACCGATACTCTCGTCCTATCTGGTCTGGATCCTTTGCTGAAGTACCCAATATTCGACGCTCAGCATGAACATATCATCGAAAGCCATGCTCTCTCTACCTGGGGTCCGGAGAAGAGCTATTCCGATAAAATTGGGAACAGATTCCCTCGCGCAGATGTTTCCCTTACACTATATCTCGGTAGAGCTAACTATGAACGCTTTCTGCGGTGCCAAGAAGCAAGAGAATATCAGGAGGAAGAAGAGCCCCTGCCTATGGTCAATCAAGAAGCGGGAACCCATGCAGGGACAATAATCGCCAACACTAAATTCCATGATTCCGGTGTCGGTACATCCATAGGATTGACTATGTCTTACGCAGAAACCACAATGAGTTACAATCACGACGGCCAGTCCGTACGCATTCCACCACTCCCGAAAGAAGCCAAGGCAGGCTCGCCTTTTACTTGCATTGCCTGTGGCCGTACGGTAATCATCACCAACAACTCCGCATGGAAGTAAGAAGCCCAAGCCCGAGAAGCATAATTGTCTAGCTAACCAATTGACTATTAGACAGCATATATACCTTGATCTTCAACCTTACATGTGCTTAGATCTATCATGCCCCTATAGCAGCAGTACCTTTGAAAGTCGCGATAAGTGGATTTCTCACTTGGCGCTAGACCACGAGATGGAGCCCAAATGGGCATCTGCCGAGTGTCCTCTTTGCAGAGAAGAAACAGGCAATGGAAAGATTGCTATTACGAAGCATCTTTCTAAACATCTAGAAGAGGTTTCTCTATCAGCTCTACCCGTTGAAGTCGACTCGGACGCAGAGTCCGAGAATAGCCCCGAGTCCAGCGATGCCGGTTCCTCTCTCAATGAGGGAGTTTTTGGTGGAGCCTTTGGTGGCATTGATGAGAATGGAGAGACACTTTCTGTTGAATTTGAAACAGAGTTGGCCTCCAAGGTCTTTTCCAATCTAGTGGACAAACTCAAGGCCGAAAGGAATCACAATGCCCAATCTGAGGCAAAAGGAGGGGCGTTGCAAAAGGCTGCTGATATTCTGGCTGCTTCAGAGGCAGAAAATATGGCTGCACAATTGAAGAGGACTCAAGAGAATATTGAAGAAATGTTCAGGAAAAAAGAAGGGACTTCTAAAATGGCAAAACTATTATCTCCGATCAAGTTTACAGATGCCGTTGGTCGAAGGTTTAACTTTCCCGTTCATTTATGCTATACTTGGCAGGTAGGTTCTCTTGCCCCCCACCCCCAACATTCTGCAATCATCTCTCAAGTATAATTCACTGACATTGTTCGAACAGGAAATGGAGGACTTGATAAAGCAGGCATTCTCACAGGTTGACATTTTGGGCCCCCACGTCCAAGCGGGCCACTATGATTTAACTGGACCTGATGGTAAGATTATTCTTTCCTCTGTATGGGAGGAGACGGTTGAGCCGGGTTTGCATATCACGATGACCATGTGGCCACTCGACAAAGCACCACTGGAAGGCCTTGACCCGAAAGAAACTGAACAGCCTCGTGATGAAGGAGGAAATAGAGACAAGGATAACATCTCTTCCAAGGTATGGTTCTCAAGTTCTCGTGGTGGTGCAGAACCTTGTTTTATTTACCAAGTACTAAACATTTCTTAAAACGCACAGCAGCAACAAGGAGCTCAACACTCAGAGAATGTGCAAGGTGCTCGAATCATTCGGATGAGCGGCCAAAACTTCTTCAGCACGGCCAAAGCGTATTTCAAGGACCAACCGGACAAATTCACGAGATTTCGTGTCATTTTGGCTGATATAGCAACAACGGAATGGGTCCCTGAAGCATGGCGACGATCATGCTTCGAATGCAGGATGGTAGAGGTAGGTATATGACTACCTACGTTACAAGTCATTTTCTCATGGAAATTAGGCCAAATGTGATGCCAAAGCTCCTGATCCTTGCACGAGATGCCGCCTCAAGAAGCTTTCCTGCGCTGTTCAATTTGCCGCGGTATCTCGGCAGCATACAATCGTGTAGGTTGCTTTGAGGCAGTCACTAACATGAAGTTTTTTCATACACTGCTAACATATTTGCTACTAGCAATGGCGACCAAATACGTCAGGGTATCATTAATATTGGCCGTCTATGCGAGGGGTATCCTTCCTTTATGCACGAGCTCAACAGTGTAATGCCGACGGGATATCGGGTCGAACTTCTAGATGCGTCAACAGTGCGATATTTTACGCCAGATAACGAATCAACCATTCTCCAAGTGGGCATGTCAAGAGATTCTACCACGGACCTTGGCAACCAGTCTGGTCTTGACGTGGGACCCAATCAGCAGGGCAATAGTATGTCAGGGGCTCCCAGTAGTTCTACGCTTGCAAAGCAGGACAGCCCTAAAGCTGCTATAAAGCAGCAAGATGAAACATGTAGCCAGCAATCTCTCCAACAGCATGGACAGAATGTGATGAACGCTGACCCGAAGACTATCTTAGCTCACTATTTCGTTCAGCCAGAAGAGCCCAATTGGACTTCTACTCACCTAGTTGTTGATACAAAGAACACGCTAGAGCTGACTAAAGCCACTAGAAGCCTCGTGGAGAAAATCAAAGTAAGTTAGGCTGCTTTAGATGACACGATGTGAATCTATATACTGACCTAATATTGCCAGCAACGTTTCATTGGCAGCCCTCACATGTCCATGCAACTTCTCGAGATTCTTCAAGATACGCAGAATAGCATTCGTTCTACAGAAACAGTTTATATGGTAGCCCAAGAACTGCTTGGCCAGGATCCGAATCTAATGGACGAATTCCAACTCCTTACAGGAAAAGGGGGGCTCAAACTTGAAGACGTCATGCAAAGAGTCCAAGGTGTATCAAAGGATAACACCGAAGCCCCCGGAGAACCCTCTAAACAGGACCACGATGCTATTGTCAAGCTGCTTCTTGACAAGGAAGCTGATATAGACGTAAAGTATAACACCGAAGCCCCCGGAGAACCCTCTAAACAAGACCACGAGGCTATTGTCAAGCTGTTGCTTGACAAGGGAGCTGATATAGACGTAAAGGACAATTCAGCTGGCCAGACACTCTTGTCAATGGCTGCTAAACATGGACATGAAGCGCTTGTTAAACTCCTCCTTGAGAGAGCCGACCTTAAGACACCTGCTCAGACACCCTTGTTATTCGCCGCTAAATATGGATCTGAGGAGCTTGTTAAACTCCTAGTTGAGAAAGCCGACACTGAGATGGGAGGTGTCACGTTTAGCCAGGCGTCTCCAACGTTGGCAACAAAAGAAGGACATGATGCTCCTATCATTAAAGGAGACGAGGCTCAGATGCAGGATCCGGATTCTTCCAACCATTCCCTACTATATCATCAATTATTCCCCACTTCCAGGACCAACCCATCATTGCAGAACGATCAACAAAATTACCAAGCAAGCGAAGGCGCCGATGACCAGGATATGTTAGAAGGGGAAACCACCGTGGAAGATTATTTGCGAATTCACCGCCGCGCAAATGGTGATTTCCAAGAGATATTACGAATCATCGAGGAGGAAGGGCTCCAAGAAAAGCTCGAATACTGGGTTGAGGTTACTAGGCGATCAATAGGGACAATTGCTGACCATAACAGGGCAGGCAAAGCTGCAAGTGAGCCTATTGCAAAGGTAGGGGCGACAGTGGGTAAAAAAAGCAGTCTCAACGATCCAAATGAACCGAAATACTGCCTCTGTAATAAAGGGAGTGTTGGTATCATGATCCGATGCGATAACGTTGACGTAAGTCCAAATTCAGTCCTTCCTGCTTTGAGATATATCTTCAATGATGTCTTAAATCGAAGAATCGCCACACTAACAACCGGTCAGAGTTGCAAATATAAATGGTTCCATTTGGAATGTGTCGGCCTTACTGTTGCTCCTTCATCAAAGGATAAATGGTATTGTACTGATTGTCGTGGCGATGTCAATATCGGAAAGAAAGCAAATATTGATCCACAAGCGCTTCCACCCGATTCAGGCAACCCCGAATTTGTGATGGACACTGAAGTATATACTTTTGCCCTCTACGAGATGCCTGGTGACATTCCCAGCAGTACAATTTGCTAATCAAGTCAATAGGTGTCAACCGGAGAAGGCAGTAAGTCTCCACCTTACATAGCAGAATTCTCTAATATTTCTACAAGGATAGGGGTAAACGAAGAAACAAAATAATTCACTTATTAATATTTCTCTTCTCTTAGGTGCAGATATTCTCTTCGGTACACAAGCCAATCTTGCTTATTTAGAGGGGCTTGCCAAGTTTCATAAGCAGCAAGGGAATAACTTGGATCGTTTGCCATATGTCGATAAAAAGCCCGTCGACCTTTATCGCCTAAGGAATCTAGTTGAATCCAGAGGCGGATTTGACAAGGTGTGCAAGTCAAAGGAGTGGGCCGAGATTGCGAAAGATCTTGGCTACAGCGGCAGGATCATGTCGTCCTTGTCCACGTCGCTCAAGAATACGTTCTTGCGATGGCTCTCCCCGTACGAAGAGTATCTGTGTGCGGCAAAGCCTGGAGTTGAGCACCAACTTGAACAAGAGCACGTCGATCCTAGAAACAAGGGGAAAATACCCTCAATTGGTAGGATCAACTATGCCTCTCCTAATCCAGACATTTAAATTTGGCCATCCGATTCGAATGTTTCTGGTGAGGATGAAAGCGAACCGGCCAGGCCCCCGACCGCTCCACCACCTTTGCCGCCGCCAGTCATGGAAGCAACTGACCCTTTTACCGATCGTGTGAAAAGCAGCACTGGTGAGCATTATATAACTAGTATAGCGTTTATACACTGATATCTTGATATTAACACAACTTGAATATAGATCCTGAATTGTCATCACCCTTCAGCGATAAGCGGGGGTTATTTGACGGGGAATATCCCGGCCATGAGCCATTTCTGGCTCGTCCCAGACCCGACATCTATACCAAGCAATTGCCACCTATCTCCGGTGTTTCAGATGGCGGCGACTCGGCCGAAGGTGGCAACTCCGAGAATTTCGTCCTTTCACCAAACCCGTTCCTTCGCGCATTTGGCCCAGGAGACGTAACCCTGCCATGCGAAGCAGAGCCCCCGGAAAGGAGACTCTGCTTTCAACGCTTCGTAGACAACGAGTCGCGAGATAGGCATTACTTATCGTCTCACAGAGAGTTCGCAAAAGAGCAAGGTATCCAATACCTAGCGCGTGCGTGTACAATCTGTGATGCGAAATTTCATAGGCGAGACAACCTCAAAAGACACATTGAAGACCACCATTCCATTCATAAGGAGCATGGGGCAGCCGGCCTAGAATTGACAGACCTCGATAACGAGGATTTTGCGAATGTTGGGACCGATACTGTTAATGACGTGGCAGCAGGGGGTCGTAGCTCTCGCGACGAAAGGGATCGAGGGTTCTTCAATACCAAACTAGGAGCGCAGGTCGCCCAGGAATCCGATGTGCAAGACAGAAACATCTCACCAAATGATGAGTACATGCAGGCACAAGCTCAAGCGCGAGCTCATGGCCGGGGCCAATCCTTGGCAAATTACAATGATGACTTCACTATCAAGGTCTCCGGCCGGGCGGTCGTCAAGATTCCTGGCACCCAGATCGAGTACGACGGGGGCGAGATTACCATTAGCACCAACTCCGAAGCCGGGGCCAGACCTGGCTCGGGAATGCCTGGCGCTTCTCGTGCTGTCAATGACAAGGAAAGCACCGCCTACCAGGCACAAGCTCAGGTTCAGGCTCAGGCCCAACATCAGGCACAAGAACCTCAGCAAGCACATAGCAATGCTACCTTACGGGTGCAAATGCAGGCCCATGCTAGCCTTGTCTACAATCGCCTGATGGAAGTGGCAGCAGATCAATTTAGCGGCCCTGAAAACGTACCACAGGAAACGGTGGATAAAATTAAGCAGGAATCTTATGCGCAAACCCAACGATTAGCAAAAGACTTAGTTCAGCAGAGAGCTCAGCAGCAACAGCAACGGGAGCAGAAGGCGGCAATGCAGGCCATGGACGGGATAGAAGTGGCGCGGAGCGAAAAGGAAGGGAGTATCCAAGGGAACAAAGGCGCTACGCAACTCAAAGACGTTTCATCACCTCCTCTAGAATCGTTAGCCCCGGTGATTGGATCTACGCTAAACCGGCCTCACAACGACATTTCAAGTCTTAAAATAGAGCAGGAAAAAGCCGAAGATGACTTAGACCCCTTCGCCGAGTACTTTGACGAACTTGAAGATGAAATCCTAGAGGATGAGAATAAGATGCAAGAGAGAGAGAGAAGGTGGGTGGACATTATCAAATTGTGGGAGAATAACGAGCCGCCCTTCCACCTCAAATCATAGGAGGCAGACATTGAGTTTTCTAATTTCCATGAGCTGAACGAAGATGAGTAGTATATGTAACATAGCTCGGAAGAAAAGGGAACGTTGTGAATAACGTATTGCTGCTATTATCATCTCAGCTACAGTATGATGATGCTGTGTGACGCAGAAAAGTGACGTGGAAGTCTTCCTCACAATATCTTATTTGTTTACGACTTGATCGGCATGATGTATATACATATTTGTATCCTGAATCACACCAACGCCTACCAAAACAATAGTGGTAGAACCAACTTCAACTCTGATGTGTTGAAGTCATATGTATTGGAGGAGTGCCCAAGCTTCCCCAGCTTGTTTAGAGCATCCGATGATTCCAAACCTTATCCTCGGTTATGGGGATTCTCTTGACAGCAGTATTTTCGTCGAGCGAAAAACTCGTAGTGGAACCAAGAGATAGGATCAATTGATGTCAATATTATCGTCTTCTGTCGTTGAATCTCGATGCAAACTGATAAGCAAATCCCGATTGCCGAGTGCTCGCTTAGAAACGTGGCTGCGGAGATGCAAGCTCATGCGGATCTACAAACTCAATTGATAAGAAGCTTCAATTGATTCCATCTCGATGCTCGCTTCCCTTGCAATTGCGCAAAACTATTGGTGTTTGTCGTCGAAGCCATGCTCTGAGTCAGGGTCCAAATGACGTCAGGGCTCCAGAGTTACGTCCGAGATGAGTCCGGCCTCAAGGGTCTTGTTATCGCGAGGAGTTCAACGGTTGACTTCAATTGACGATCTTGTACATGAGATAATTCAAATCTCGATGTCAGTAAAATGGTGTAAGTCAATGGTGAATTATCATGAACATCTGGTAATTGTGAGTTAATTGAGTCGCGAGAAATGAGAAATGCATTGAGATCCAAGGTCAGTATGTAACCGTAGCATCTAGCTAGATAAATGAAGTGGTGTACCCGGATCATTTCACATCTAGATAACAAAGGTCAGATGGTACATGTAATCTAGAAATGACACACACCATCAAGGGTTATATCTCCGGCACTGCTTCTCCATCTGCAAAAAGAATCGAGTAGGTTCCATCCAACTGCCGCGACCATTCCCTCATCTTATATGTTCCACGAACAAGGCCACTGTTTGCTACTTGCGGTATAGCCTCCCTTCTACGCTGATCTAGATCCAAATTGCCGAACCCCCGTTAGGCTTGATCCAGCATCGCGTTCAACAACAGCAACTCTTTACGCTGTGGATCTCGCTGAGCATTGACCTTTCCGGGCTTAGTTCTCTCGTTTCCGGGCTTAGTTCTCTTCGGCTGTTGCGTTTTGCGTGCCGCTGCCAATGTGTAAGCGGCGTGGCAACATTTACTGCTTTTGAACAAACGTCTGCTTCGGTATTCGGATAGCGGCTCTAGTTACCCATTTTCAAGGGTTGTGACGTTTGGTGCTATTCCCGCTGCGTTAGTAATGGCATATGGGCGGCTAAACTTTCACTCTGATTCCATATCAGTGGATCAAAACGACATCTCCGGATTGTATGTTTGTAAGATAGAGAATATAGAATATATAAGAGTAGTTACCCTCTAGTCTCTGTAAAAAGTTTCCAATTGAGTGTCGAGTATCTTTGGCTTCTCCTTGAAGAACAATTTCTTTGAGAACAATACCCTAATTCATTGGGAATTGAAGCCGAAGCCTTCACAACAATGGAAGCTTACCGCCAGTATACCTCATTGGGCAAACGCCTAGAAGCCCAGCTCCATCGAACTCGAGGAGCAAACAACACTACTGCTACACCAACACCGAACGAACCCCCAGCGGATATCGATTTGGAGGCAACTTCTTCCAGCTCAACTGATATCGAGGACAATGAAGCGCAACTCGACAGGCCGCTCAGCAAAATCGGCACAAACCTTGCTGCAGCGCTTACAGGAATCTCACACAGAGACCATCCCAGCTCAAGTGACACCAAAGTTTTCGTTGTCGGCTTCGAAGGCCCCAATGATCCCCTGAATCCGAGGAACTGGTCTCTTATCAAAAGAGTATTTTGCACTCTAAATGTCGGTATTATCGCACTCGTGGTGGGTATGGCGGCATCTATCGACTCGGCAGTCATCTCTCGGGCAGCACAAGAATTCGGTGTCAGCGAAGTTGCTGAGGCTCTTGCAACAGGATTGGTAAGTTGTCATAACAAGATTCTAACTTGAATTGCAGATTTTGCTGACACTTGTGTTTAATCAGTTCCTTGCCGGTTTTGGCTTCGGCGCTCTTATCGCTGGCCCCATGTCGGAAACGGTCGGCCGCAATCCCGTCTATTTCGGCTCCTTGGCGATTTATATGCTCTTCATTATGGGAGCCGGATTGTCGAAGAACTTGGGAGGACAATTAGTTTGTCGTTTCTTTGCTGGTTTCTTTGGAGAGTCACCTTTGTCGACTGTTGGCGGATCCATCAGCGACCTGTGGGATCCCATGAACCGCTTGATTGCGTTTCCGATATTCGCTAGTAAGTAAACATTCTTCTTGATATAAGTTGAAATGATCGGAACTAACAATTGACATAGCTGCTGGACTAATGGGACCTATCATGGGACCTATCGTTGGTGGTTGGATCTCTCAAGCGCACGACGTATCGTGGCGCTGGACCGAATGGGTCACCCTCATCGTATCTGGAGCGCTTCTCATCTCACTGCTCCTTTTCCAACCCGAAACTTATGAGCCAATCCTGCTTCAGTGGAAAGCGAGCCATCTGCGTCGATTGACAGGAGATAAGCGCTACGTGTCTGCAGCAGAAATCCAGCATGTGACATTTAGTGCTCGGATGTTGACTGCTGTGAAGCGGCCGTTTATCATGACTATCCGGGAACCAACCATTATGCTATGGACAGGATATTTGACTGTCGTCTACCTGATGCTATTCGGATTCCTGGATGGCTACACATTCGTCTTTCAGAAGACGTATAACCTCTCTGACGGAATCACCGGCATACTATTCATCGGCATCGGTGTTGGCCTCGTTTTATCTTCAGCAACCCTTACACCTTTACTATGCAGATGGGCCAAGCAGGAATTCGCAAAGCTACAAGCCGAGAAGCCCGGAGAAAATGCCCGCATCCCACCCGAATTCTTCCTTTGGTACGCTCTCATCGGCGCACCAGCCATCCCCATCTCCTTTTTCTGGATGGGCTGGACTGCATACCCCCATATAAGCATCTGGTCGCCCATCTTAGCTTCCGTGCTTTTTGGCTTCGGCATCTTCTCCGTCTTTGTTTCAACATACATGTATCTCATCGATACGTACGAGGTTTACGCTGCTAGCGCACTGACGATGATTACGCTGGTGCGATATGTCGCTTCGGGAGGGATGATTGAGATATCGATTCCCATGTATAAGAACCTGGGCATTCATTGGGCTCTGACCATGTTGGGTCTCATTGCACTCGTGTTTACGACGGTGCCCTACGCTTTTTACAGATTTGGCCCCTGGATTCGGTCAAAGAGTCGGTTTGCAAAGACACAATAAGCGCGAAAAAAAAAAGAGTGAAAGAAAAGATTATGAGAGAGAAAAGTGATTGAAGAAAAACATGGTCGTGAGGACGAGATTGTTACTTCAATGTTTGTGGATACGAATAATTTAGAAGACTACAGGTATTGGTTTCATATATCATGCTGTAGCCACACATAGAAAAACTAGACTGATGATTTATGAAAATAGCATAATTTACTACATACTGCCACTATCTTGCAGGATATGATATATTCATAGTAAAATCCTTGTGTAAGTGTGTGCTAGACATACTCACACGACAGACAGCTAGGTCCTAGATCTATAAAAAATGACAGTGCTTCACAATGCCAATAGTGTTCAGATAGTCGTTAGACAGTCGAGATGACGGCTAGTCTTTTCTTCAACTTCAACCTTGTTCGTCTCTAGTCATAAGTTTCCTCGTACTCCTCCTCGTACTCTTCCCTAGCCTCTGCCAACTCTTCGTAGTCGCTGCTGCTTGCACTTGAAGAACCCTCAACCTCTGCAAGGGCCTCCTCGTATTCTTCACGTGCTTCTTGAACAGACTCTCGATCGCTTTCAGACACATAATTACCCTCTGCATCTCTTGAAGGGAGGATGCCCGGCACACCAGTCTCTTCGTAGGGATCGTTATAGTCGTTGTAGTTCGTAGTGTTGTACTCGTTGACAATGATTGTCTGTGATGGTGCCTGTTCATATTCGTAGCGTCTTTCTTCTTCACGTCTCTCTTCTTCGCGTCTCTCCTCTTCTTCGTCGCTGCTGCTATCTTCCAGGGCGTGATGCAGAAGGGCACCACCTACAAGACCGGCGGCAACACCACCGGCGGCACCAAGAAGCAAGCCACCCTTTCCAGACGACTTCTTCTTCTTCTCTTCGCTGTAGCCCTCACCGCGGCCCTCACCACCATAGCTACCATGGCTGCTATGGCCATACTCTCCTGCCGGAGCCCCGTAGCCGGCAGGAGGCAGGGGTGGTGCACCGTAAGAGGCGGAGGGGGGAGGTCCTGGAGGAGGAGCTCCGTAGCCTCCAGGCGTGGGACCGTAGGGTGCTGCTGGGGGATAGGGCGAAGGGCCGCTGCCTCGTGATTCCTCGCTCGGGTAGCTCTCCATGGGAGGTCGTGGAGGAGCAATGTAGCCTGGAGCCTCCCACTGGGTGGCTCCGGTCTCCTTGTTGGCATAGTACCATCGCTGGCGGCTCTGGTCAAAGAGAGGAATCCATCCTTGGGGAATAGCCGGCTTGTCAGAGGGAGGCTGATAAGTTGGCATAGGAGGAGAGGCGTGGTATTGCGCAGGAGGGCCTCCATCTTGGTTGGCCGAATGGTAGCCATATCCGCCCTGCTCTCCTGATCCTGGAGCTGCAGTCAGACAAAGTTCCCACGAGAGTGAAGATTTTTGGGGGGGCATGGAACTTACCGGGGGGAGGAGGGGACTGGTAGGGCTGAGAGCCTCCAATTCCGAGGCTGCCAAACTGGCCCGAGAGGTTATCAACGTATGACATGGTGGGAGTCAAATGGCGCAGATGCGGCGGCCAACGCTGTGTTTGTCAGAGGAATGGAATTAAGTTGAGCTGGTGAAAAAGACGTCAAGTCACAAGACGCTGGGCATATATATGCGTTGATTGCTGGAGGGAGCCAACAAACAGGCCTCGCAAGATGATGCAGAAGAAGATGGTGGAAGTTTGGATGTCAAGTTATCAAAGGGCTTGGCTGCAGCGATCATGCATAGATGGGGCCTGCAGACGGCACGAGGCGCAGACAAAGCGGGTGATTTCAGGGGGGTGATTCAGTGCATGGCCGCCCGCCGTAATCACCTATTGATCCGTGACCTCTCCATATTGGTTACTTGTACTTGTACCATGAAAGAGGATCAATCACACTGGCAGTACAAACAAAGGGACTTTGAACGAGTAATACCGGCCGATGAATGTGGCTTGCTTTGTTGCTTTGTCCAATCAGTCACACGGGCCGTACCGAAGGCGCCATTTTCTGGCTGTTTCGAGGCATGACCTCCGTTGGTTGACCAGGGCGATGAAGTACTAATGGGTTCAGATGGAACTGACAGTTGAACTAGCAGCAGTCAAAATGCTTGGCTACATAACGTACCCAGTAAAATATAGACAGCTCAGCGCAGTTATAGGTGGCTAAGGGGACATGGAGAAAACAGATGGGGATTTCGCAGGTGAAGGTCGGAGTTGAGGGCAGTCTGTGATTGCCGGTGGCGGGGCATGGAGGGGTTGCCGAGGGGCATTTTCTGTAGGGGTCCATAGACGTTTGTCACAGATAATGTACAGTGAGGTTACAGTGAAGGTGATGAAAGATGTCGCTGTATCTGGATCGATATCAGAAGATGACTGACTGAATACAGTATTGGAGGCCCCTTCGAGCCATATATTTGCTCCATACAAGACATTCATCAACGTGGAACATGAACATTGCCAAGACCACTTCTGTCAAACAAGTTGCATGTGTGAGAGAGTATGTACCTGTTCAACTGTTTGACGCCCAGCAACATTGAACATGGAACTCTTGCACTGCCACAGTTCGCTGCAAGTGTGGAGATGCAGCCGCTAATCTGAGCGCCAAACGGGCAGCTCCCCCGCCTAGCCACGATGCAGCTACAGGCAGCTCTAGCGCCCTGTGGCCCGCCAAGCCGGACTCCGAATGGCGCAGTTGGCGGCATGGACAGGCTGACCGCAGGGCTCTTGTCTTGGCTGCGTGATTACATACTCGCGGCGACTATCCTATCCCAAGCTGACTGTCGATTATTAGTCCAGCCTCTCAAGCTACATCTCTTTGTTCCCTTCAACAACCAGACAAGACAGACATCGCCACCAGCTGCTACGGGCAGCGCTGTCGGATCTCGTCTTTTACTCTCTTTCCTTCCCCCTCCGCTCCTCTCTCTCCTACTCTTCCCACCTACTCGCTCTCGATCGATTCGATCAACTACAGACAGCCATGTCCGGATACCCTGGCCAAGGCTACCACGGCTCTAGCCAGCACGGCGGAGGAGGATACGGATATGATAACAACAACTATCCTCCTCCCAACGGCCCGCCTCAACCTCAATACGGCGGAGGCTACGGCGGCGGCGGAGGTGGTGGTTATGGCGCACCTCAAGGATACAACTCCCCTCCTCCGCCTCAACCTCAGTACGGCGCTCCTCCAGGCGGCTACGGATCTCCAGCTCCCCCCCATGGAGGTTATGGCCCTCCTCAGCCTCAATACGGCGGTCCTCCTCCTCACGGCGGTTACGGCTCTCATCAGCCCCCGCCTCAGCACGGAGGATATGGACCACCTCAGCCTCAATACGGCGACCACCAGAACCAATATCCTCCTCCCGGAGGTCCTCCCCCGAACCACTACGCACCTCCTGCGCACCATCCTCCTCCGGGTCTAGATGCCTACGGCTATCCCCTCAACCCTCCGACTGCCATGCACGCAAAGGCCGGCCCCCCGCCTCCCTCGGCCCCTCAGCAGTTTGGTCACGGTGCTCCGGGCGGCTACACCTTCCAGTACTCCAACTGCACAGGAAAGCGAAAGGCACTGTTGATTGGAATCAACTATTTTGGCACAAAGGCCGAGCTCAAGGGATGCATCAACGATGTCCACAACGTGTCGGCATTCTTGGTTGAGCGATATGGCTATAAGCGCGAGGACATGGTCATTCTGACAGATGACCAAAGCAACCCTGTCATGCGCCCAACCAAGGCCAACATCGTCCGTGCCATGGGCTGGCTTGTTAATGGCGCGCAGCCCAACGATGCCTTGTTCCTTCACTATTCTGGTAAGTAGGATGCCTGTCTCGAGGGGGATTATCAGGATGCTAACCAAGTTTGTTTCTAGGCCACGGCGGCCAAACCGAGGACAAGGACGGCGACGAAGACGACGGCTACGACGAAGTTATATACCCCGTGGACTTTGAACAAGCTGGACATCTTGTAGATGATGAGATCCATTTCCATGTTGTCAAGCCTCTGCAGCAGGGAGTGCGCCTCACAGCCATCTTCGATTCATGTCACTCGGCAACCGTCATGGACTTGCCCTATGTCTACTCCACCAAGGGTGTCCTCAAGGAGCCCAATTTGGCCAAGGAAGCTGGTCAGGGCCTCTTGGGCGCCATCTCCTCCTATGCTTCGGGCGATATGGCCGGCGTTACGAGTAGCATCATGGGCTTCGCTAAGCAGGCATTCGGCGGTGACGGGGCTTACAAGAAGACTGTGGCTACACGCACATCGGCAGCAGACGTCATTATGTGGTCTGGCAGCAAAGATGACCAAACTTCGTATGTGCTTTGGCATGTTTTGTTGCGATTTTCAGATACTAACAGAAATTCACAGTGCCGACGCCACGATTGGAACGCAAGCTACTGGTGCCATGTCGTGGGCTTTCATTTCCGCTCTGAAGAAGAATCCCAAGCAGAGCTATGTCGAGCTGCTCAACAGTATCCGAGAAGTTCTCGAGACCAAGTATACTCAGAAGCCACAGCTATCTTGCAGTCACCCCCTAGGTATGTCCTTTATTCGAATTCGATTATCACGACTGTGTTCTAATACGATACCACAGATACCAATCTTCTATTTGTCATGTAAACCTAACAAAAAGAATGATATCATTGAATACAAACTTGTGCATCATGTGAAACCCCGTACTAGATGTGTGTAAAAACGGCTCCAACACTAGGTCTGCTTCTTCTTGGATACCCAACTTTTGACCACTCTATTGCTCCTTGGCCAAAACTCGATGTTGATTGTTTTCCCCTGTCGATTCACGACAAGGCGAAATTTGTCTTCGTAGTGTGTCCCACAATATTCTTCTCTCGAGTGCCATAGAATTTCGTCTCCATTCATCAATCCAGCTTTCGCCGCCTCGGAATGCTCAACCACCCCGCTCACGATCTCAGATGCGAGACTTGATTGGTCAAACCCCATATCCAACACTCGTTGTTCATCTGGTTGAATACCATCAAAAGCCGTCTTCATATCCTCCAAGTCCATGATTTCACCGCTTGTCATTCGGTAAAAGTGCTGCTCTGCAGCCTCTTCGCCAATCCAATCCCCCAGATACTTTAACCAGTCTTTCCTCTGAACTCTTTCGCCACGACGTCGACGGCTGCTGATATCAGCCACAATTTCGTCGATTGGCCTAAGGACACCCGTGTTGCGAGCGACTGAGGCGCGACGAGTGAAGCAGTCCATGCGAATCATGTAGATGCAGCTGCGCATTGCAATGGCTGCCTTTCCATACCATGAATCTGGTGGAATCTTGTCCATTGGGTAAGATACAAAGGGATTCGTAAAGTACGACGAGAGGTAGCCGTTGAGGGTGGCGCGGAAGTAGTCTGGAGGACGTTGGCCGAAGCGAAATGGGAGATAGATTGTATAGATGTGAGATAGTCCTGTGGTTTGTTGTTAGTAGATGCTGCTGGAAGGAAAAGGGGGTGAGCCTGACCTTGAGTGAACCAATCGTTTGGTGTGCCATCGTCTTCGAGATCTAGATGGACCCATGTAGCTATCAAGGAGGAGTTGAAGAGCCGTACTAAATCCCAGTCATTCTCGTCTTTGGTATCGTCGTCATAATCGATGAGAATCTCGCTTGCTACTTGAGTTGCTCGAAGGCCTCTGGGGACTTTACGTATAAAGATTTGGCGAGTAGCACTCTCATCTTTGAAGAAAGCGCAAAGACGAGGAACCATATTGCTAGTAAATTCTTTCATAGCTTCGAGATTGTTCGGTAATGTGTCTATCCAATGGATTCCACGAAGCCCTCCTCTGGTCCCATCTTCATCGCGAGCAGGCGTTGGTATATAACTGCTGACTTTGCCTGTCATGAAGACACATTCAGAAAACTCTTTGAGAGATGTTGCTCTTCGGAAAATGTTTCCTTCTCCAAAACTGCTCAGCGATCTGGTTTCTTGAGGTGATGACGAGAGATCCCACTCAATCGTCACATCTACCGCGGCAGCTTCTTTGACGGCAGGGATGGGTATGAACGATGAGGCTATACCAATAAAGCCTTTCTCAGTTCTCGCATAAATCTGAGTCTCGAGACTAGAAGAAACTACATCTTGTAGAATCGGTACAGCGTCGTATTGGATCCTAAGATCTCCTTGTACAGGTCGATCTGTTTTCCACGCCAGAAACGGATTCTCGAAAAGTTCATACTCGACAGAGATGGTGAGTGGCCCAAGGTCATCATATGCCTCAATGTTACCAAATGTATTTTCAACATCTCCAACAATGGTTTGAAAGTAATGAGTTTCGTCCAATTGGCTGCCTCCCTGGAGGCCTCTGTTGAGGCCTCCGATGGTCAACTTGACGGCTATGCAAGCGAGTTTCGTACGGGAGCTGTCATATATCGGCATGAGATTCATGCTTAATTGAAGATTGCGCCTATCAGACATGATGATCCAATTTAAAGAGGTTTCGGACGAGTTGCAATAGAGGTGAGTGAAAGACGAGGAGTGTGTTGAGTAGAAAGGATTGGGGTTGAAGCTAGGCTACATGTGTAATTCGCCGTGATTTTATATGCATGCATTAGTGCGTGGATGCCTAGTATAGGAGGAATATTTATTCACTACTTCCATTAATATTAACAACGCACATCCTAGAGTATGAATGAAGCAGAGAGGAAAGCGGTTGACTACATGTATTAACCCGGTCAAACTTCTATTTGAGGTAGTAGCTATCCGGTTCCCCAGGGACTGCATGAAATTTGGGCATTGGAACTGAAAACCTGGAAGCTGTTTATTTACTCTTACAAGCATTTACCTAATTAATAAATCCCTGGTTCTTTAAGTATCTCCTATTATATCTACATTTCTCTAGTGACTGCTACTATACCTATATTTCTTTAGTAACTGGTAGTAGATCTATAATTTTCTAGCAACTGCTACTGGATCTATACTTTCTAGCAACTACTACTATATCTATATTTCTCTAGTAGCTGCTAGTATACTTATATATTTCTAGTATTTACTATACTCGACACCTGCTGAACATAGGAACATGTTTATAGTAAAGGGCAAAGTCTGTGTACTAGGTATTAAGTACGTTGCTAACTACATACCTACTGACTTAACTGAACAACCATTACCATTATATACCCATGATACAGGTATGATTCATGAGTCCAAAATGCGCCATGTGTTTTCGAAATTTGTAAGTCGAACCCCGTAACGTGCAACTCTTGAAAGATACTACTGACCTTTAATCAGTGTCTTGCGCCATGTTTCTTATCGTGCGCGATGCTGAGAGAGTGCTCGAATTCGTTCTCCAGACCTCCGTTGCTGCTGATTTTTGGATCTAAACTCTTGGCTAAGGTTGGGAATGATTCTTTCAGCTTGGTGAATATATCTTGAATCTCCGGATGGGTGGGAACCAGGCTCGGTTCCAGACTCAGATTCGGTGGTGATTTCTCCATCTCCAGATTTTCCATCTCCAGATTCTCCATCTCCAGATTCTCCATCTCCAGATTCTCCATCTCCAGATTCTCCATCTCCAGATTCTCCAACTTCGGATGAGTTGCCATATCCCGAATCACCCAGATTAGAATCGGACTCGCTGTCGGCGCTGGGCCCAGAAGCCAGTCTACCAGTCTCATTATCGTCAGATGCGGTAGATCCATGCCCGTCATCAGAACTCGAGGAAGATTCAGACGAGTCATCATAGTCCGTCATCTCAACATCATCACCTAGAGTACCTAGGTAGTAAACATTCATCAGCAAGGTAGTACTATAATTATATTTGTTTTAGTACTTGTCTTTTACGGCACGGGATGCTGGGTATTAAAATTGAATTGTTAAATAGGCGTTCCATTTTCTAAGATCTAATACTACAAGAACAAAGACATAGAGGTACATATAAGGAAAACCAGATGCAAGTTTGAAAACAATGAAGACGTCGTTATTCGTTGTCATAAAACATGAGTATAGTAGTAGTACACTGTTAGACAAAAAACAGACAATTTGATGAAAGAATAAGAATAAAAAGTGGAAAAAATGAAAACACCAAGAAAGGGTATCACCACAAAATGAAAAAAAATTGTGTGAAAGCAAATGTACCCAATCTCAACCTTTACTGATCAACTTTGCCCCTTATTCTCGAACAATTATAAGCATGCCCGAGAATCTCGTCCTCCGCTCTAGGACCCGCGGGAAAGCCACAGTGACACCGAAATTTCTCCCGGCTCTCCTTGCACCTTTTCACCTGCTGTTTGAGGTGCTGCATAAGCCCGTACTGTGAAAAGCCCTTTCCACAGCGGCACTTGATATTCTGGTGTGGGTGGGCTTTTGAGGATCTCATGTGAGTATTGAGCGCGGACCTTTTGGCGAACCTCGCTCCGCATTCTGGGGCTGGGCAGATATGTGGTCTGCCGCTGCCGTCGGTAGGAGGGATGTTGCTGATGCTGGTGCCAGAGATAGGGTTGGGGGTGGTGGCGGGAGCAGGGTTGAAAGAAGTGGCGAGAGCAGGGGCGAGAGTAGTGACCGGAGCGGAGATGAAAGAAGTGGTCAGAGCAGGGACGAAAGGAGTGACCGGAGCAGGAACGAGAGGAGCAGCGGGAAGAGCCATGAAAGGAGTAGCGGGAGCAGGGACCAAAGGAGGGGCGGGAGCAGGGACGAATGCGGCAGCCAGGAACTCATCGATATCAAAGTACTCATCGATATCGAACTCCACCACTTGGTTAGGTGGTGCCACAGCCTCGGGAAGTTGATTTCCCTCAACAATGCCAGAAGTCTGGTCATTCAAGTTGTTGGGGACATCAACTTCAGGAAGGGACCCATCTGGGTTCCGGTTGTTAAACTCCACGAGTGGTTTTAAAAACTCTTCCCAGTTAATCTCCGATGGCATGGTTGTGGAGTCCTCTGAAGCCATGATTACCAAAGCAGAATTGTCGTGGCTTGAATAGGGGTAAGTGGGAAGTGCCAGGAATAACCAAGGAGAGTGTGGCTGTGTGAAGTGAAGAGAGTCGGAAGGTGATATGGTTGTGTGAAGTGAAGAGGGTTGAAGCTGATATATGATTGTGTGAAGTGAAGAGTGTTGAGGCTGATATGTGATTGTGGGAGAAGGTGGTATCAAATTGATTGTGAATCTGGAGCTTGTGTGTGTGATATGGGAGGAAATTTTGGAAAGAGGATTCAGGGGGGGAAGGCACCCTTATATGGGATTTGGAAAGAGGAGAGATAAGCTCGAGTGACTGGGCAACGGGCATAGATTTGGTGTAAGTTTACAGAAATATCTGCTCAGTGGAAGATTCCGACAGCAAGAATCAGCCACCGGAGAGATATCGACTGTATAAAGTAGACAATCGAGATCTAGAACATTTTCATTTGATATAAACTTCATAGCAATCGCACAAAGGCGTTGGAAAACAAACATTCTCGGGAGATTTGATCCGCAGGAATCAGCCACTGGAAGAGGCAGACTGCGTAAAGTAAACAATCTAGATCGATATAAACTTCATCTGGTAATAAACTTCATAGCAATCGGACAAAGGCGTTGGAAGACGCTGGGACGACTATGTAAAGTAAACAATCGAGGCCGATATAAACTTCATTTGATATAAACTTCATAGCAATCGGACAAAATGCGGTGTAAAACGCCAGGTAGATACATCTAGACCCTCGAGAGATTCTGGCTGCAAGGATCAGCCAAGTAAGAATCAGACTGCGTAAAAGAAACAATCGAGTCCAATATAGATTCCATCTGATATCAATTTCAAAGCATTCGGGCAAAGACGCTGGAGGACTGCTCGGCAGACTGCGTAAAAGAAACAATCGAATCCGATATAGACTCCATCCGATATAAACTTCATAGCAATCGGACGCTAGACGTTGTAAAACGCCGGACAGATCCACAAACACCCTCGGGAGATTCCGTTGTAGGAGAAGATAACGGCTGAGCGAAACCAAAATATAAACAGAGTGGCTGTCTCCAGGGGAGATAAGCAATGTACCTTTTTCCATAAAGCTGTGACTCTAAGCAGTAAACCTTGAAATTCACAGGAGAGAATACAAATGCTGAGTGGGCAAGTACAATTGACCAGCTAATGCTGCCATTGATAATAGAAGACAGAGATGGGTAGCAAAATTTGATGTATGGTGCCGCTATAAAACGACGTGCCGAGAGCTACCAACACTTGTATATGTATTGTGATCCTACCTAGTAGGCATTGAGAAAACCTGTGGGAAGTAGATACATGGTATTGTCTAAATACATTACATAAAATAGGCGTAGATAAACTTCAAAACAAATAACCGTCACAACTTCGCGTAGGTACTATGTAGCCAGGAGTTATCTACCTAGGATACGTTACTTTTATAATCCAGTGTTATGGTCAAGAACAACATGAAATAAGCGTACATAGGTATAGTAAACTTCAAAACAAATCACCGGCGAAGCTTCACGTAAGGAGTGTGTAGTCCGGGATTATCTAAGATACGATGCTTTTGTACCTCACGGGAGTGGTGTGGTCAAAAACACCCCCCTGAGATGACTCAACGGCACGGTCCGGGGCCCGCATAATTGGGAAAGTATATCTACAACATTTCTCTATCGGGAAATTTTTCAACGGACGCCAAACTCTATATCTACTTCGATTCCTATAACACTCCATGTTTCACAGGCCACAGCGAGGATTATTATAGTTCCAATCAAAAGCGCTCAGAATGCCGTAGAAATGGATTGCACCTCCCAGCACCACAAAAGAATGGAAAATCTGATGAGACGCGCCAAAGATGTCGAATTTCTCCGGTATTCGCGACTCTGGGAAGTGTGTCTGGGACGAACTTAGCAACAGCCACCAAGAGTACTGCTTGTACTAGAGGAACTTACAACGTAAAACACAACGCCCGTCAAAATCGAGACACCCTCGAGATAATAGTACCGTAGGCCGGCTTGTTTATCTAGCTGATCATACGGAAAGATAGTGGCGGCGTGAATAATGGGCGCAAAAGCGGACAATCCCGTACCGACAAAGGCAAACACTCGGAGGTTGCGCCACTTCGGACTCTGAAGCCGGGGACTTACAACAACAATACCGGTCAAAAGTCCCAATGTCCCAATCTGAAAAGCCAAAATGGTCAACAGGCAAATACATCCATCACGTGAAAAATGTACATGGAACATACCATTGTCCAATACAGTTTCTGCAGATTAGGCTCACAGTAAAAGCCTATATAAATCCCCGAGATAAACGACCCCAAGATCTGAAAAACAATGGAAGTATAGTCCAATCTCGCCCAAAGTCCCGACCATGTCTCGGAATGGCAAAGCAGCATATGATACATGGACGAGATTCCATAGCAAATAATTGACGTCGACAAGTATATGTGAAACACCAGCTGGTCTTTCCAAGACGCATCAGGGTAGTGAGAGCTAAAATACACATAAAGAGCGTAATTGCCTACGACGGCAATGCCGGCAGGCACAAGGTGAGTGTATATGTTGAGCGTCTCATTGTGCAAATACCCAAGGCTCTCGAAGCAGAGCTTGGTGGAATACGTGACGGGTCGATAGCCGGTGCGAATGTACGAGTTGTGAGCATACCAAGACGGCACTTCGCCGGCAGTCAGCAGCCGCCGTGTCGTCTTTGAACCATGAACATTCTCGTCTCGGCTGTCGCTGGCGCCATCCAAAGTCTCATTTCTGCCGGTCGGCGACAGGCGTCTATACAGCGCCATATATAACTCGAGTTTATATCCCTGGATATCCGAGAAAACGAGGTCCCGGGACGGAAGAGAGCAGCGTCGCCCAAGTTTAGTGGTGGTGCCGGATATGTTTTAATAAGGCGCAGAAGCAGAGGCCCGAAAAAAAAGAGGAACCGGATTTAGACAGGGTTGACGGGTATAATAAGATCTGCCAATGGCAAGGAAAATTGCGAAAGTAGGAAAAATTGGCGAAAACGTGCATGAAACGAATAGCCTCATGTGAGCTATAAATAGGGCTTGCGACCACAGTTCCCTACGCGAGGAACTTATATGTATTGACTTAGACTTGTCTAAACACCATAGTGGCCGTCTCGCGCGTGTTAGAGACTCCGTCTTTACTCTATGCTGAGCCGCAAATAGTTATCCTATCGGCAAAATTATTAAACGCTATTGGTTCAGCAAGTCCCATTTCATTGTTTCTTGAGACATTTACAAGCATTTGGGAAACCCAGAAGACTAGGGGGTGATGACAGGACAAAAGGTGGTCAGATATTAGGTCGGTTCGACGAGCTTATTATTGGTTGCGCAACCCACACATGGTGGCATCTCGGTGCAAACAGTTGGACCTCATGACCATGTTTTTAACGTTGTCTATTCTTTCGCATAACACTGCCCTGGGAGATCACCTTCGAAAAGGATATTAATAGACGAGGCTCTTCGACGCCAAGAGCAGACCCAAGCTTCCTTACGTGTATATGGCCCGACTTACACGTACGCTCCTCACTTAGCTGGGCAAGTCCAAGTTGAAGCATGTCAATCCTATACTATTTTGCGCAGCTTTTGAGCCCTGGGAATCGGGGCCCTCGGGATGGTGCCAATAATCTCACCGTTCCGCCCGGGCTCTCTCTCATTAGGACTTGATGAGGTTGAAAAGAGCTCTCGGGATAAATGATGTGCAAGTTCCTTTGTAAGTCTCGTTTGAGGGCGCCTCCTCACGGCCTCAGCTCCCATGATATTGAGATTCGAACCCCGATACTGCTTCTGTGACCATGAGCAACAGCACAGATGCTCTACACACGAGAGTCAACGGCTGGAGAGTGTCCCCCGATGGCCGCGGAACCATGGACATACTCTGGACGTGCATCGTCACCACATTCCTCTGCACATACACCATCCTCTGCCTCAACCTGCCCTCGAAACACGATAGCAACGTACGCATACTGGGCCGCAAACTCCTGTGGATGGCCATTTCAATCGCCGGGCCCGAATTCGTTCTCACCGCAGCTGCCGGCCAACTCGCCGCCGCTCGAGACTCCGTCAAGGCATTCCACGCCCTCGGACACACCTCATGGACGTACCGACACGGCTTCTTCGCCAACATGGGCGGATTCGAGCTGCAGCCCCTAAACGGCGCCCCGTTCCGCGTCAACTCGAAGCACATCCTCTGGCTAATGTCCCGCGGCCACATCCAGTACCCTGAAATCTCAGACGAAGAGCTCCTAGACAAGTCCAAGCGGGATACCGTTTCCAAGCTCATCACCTGCTTCCAGGTCGGCTACCTCATCGTGCAATGCATTGCGCGCGGAGTCCAGGGTCTCCCCGTCACGACAATCGAGCTGTCCACCATGGCCATTGTCGTGTGCTCCATCATGACCAGTGTCTGCTGGATCTCCAAGCCTCAAGACGTCCGATATCCCGTGCGAATCGAGATGGCCGAGACCATGGACCAGGTCCTCCGCAGAGCTGGCCCTGTAGCTGCACGGCCGTACCGACAGACTCCCCTCGATTTTGTAGATGACTTGACGCCGAGTTGGGCTCTTAACATCCAGCCCTTCATCAAGCTGCCCGTCGGACCGTTTGAGCGTCCCTTGCCCCGGATTGGCGACAGCAGACTGCCGTGGCTGGAAACACTCGAAAGTCTCTACCTGTGCATCGCCACCATGATCTATGCATCAATTCATCTCACCGGCTGGAATTTCAGGTTCCCTTCAAAAGCCGAGCAGATCCTCTGGAGAGTATCGAGTCTCATCCTGGTCGGCACAACAGCCCTCTTCTGGGTCCTAGAAACAGGCGCAATCTGGCAGCGCTACGGCAGCGGACACAAGCTCTGGAAAAGGATGTTTGGAAGCGAAGACAAGTCAGGCGTCATAGTAACGGTGACGGAGGACGTAGCTGAGCTAGAAGCTGGACGACCACAAGCTGATAGGCCACCCATGCTGGTATCGCAGCAGCCCGTTGAGGAAAAGGAGGAGGAGGCATGGGCGCCGAAACAGCTCCCGCTCGTGTGGGAGTTTTGGACCATCTTCCCGGTCGCCTTTATTTATGCGCTGGCAAGGTTCTACATCCTCGTCGAGCCTATCGTTGGGCTGAGATCCATGGAAGCGGGAGCGTTTCAGACGGTGAACTGGATGGGCTTTTTGCCGCACGCGGGGTAGAAGAAATGCATGTGTAAGTACCGGTATGATCTAGGATTTAGATAAAGGCTGAATACCATCAAGTGCCGGATGGCTTCTCCTCTGATCATCTTAACGCATGAATGCATTGGAGATTGTTGTCATGCAGAGCCCTGTCGTTGTGGTCCTCGTTTAGTAGTACCTAGATGTTAGTCTAGACTCTAGAATTAGTAGATGGATTACACTAATAATCACCAGATAGGAGAATATCGTCCACGCATTCACCGCCATGTTACATCTTCACATTCAGGAGACGCACAGTATGTATAAACCAGTATCTCGTCATATCGTTTCGCGAACATCTCCCAACATGGAGAGCTAAGCAACAAGCAGCTGACCCCATGACAGGGGCGAACCCATGGAGGCGGGAGCGGGCCCACTAACGTTATCAACTCAGCTCTTCAACTCTAAAGCCGGGGGTCTCACAATAGCACATGCACTCACCTCAGCTCTCCGATATCGTACAGTACAGTACAGTAACAAAACCATCTCCAATCTCGACAATCTCGTATTTCACTCGGTATCTTCAATATCCACAATGACGAATACAGAGAATCGTGCATCCGTCCCTGTAAGCTTCCTCGACGGCGGCCTCGGCACATCCCTAGAAGACAATTACAGCATCACCTTCGGCCCATCAACCCCCCTCTGGTCCTCCCACCTCCTAGTCTCCGATCCATCAACCCTGCTGCGCTGCCAAAAAGATTTCGGAGACGTCCCCGTCGACGTCATCCTCACAGCAACATACCAAATCTCTTTGGAAGGTTTCGCAAACACCAAAACTATAGAGTATCCAGATGGCATCGCACCGGAACATGTGCCTCGCTTCCTCGAGACCGCCGTGCAAATCGCAGAGCAGGCGAAACAGCGCAGTTGCGGCGTTGCGCTAAGCATTGGCCCGTACGGCGCTTGCATGGTCCCCAGCCAGGAGTTTAGCGGCAAATACGACACCGCCCACGATTCGGAGGATGATCTCTTCGCCTGGCATCGCGAGAGGATGGAGGTCTTCGCCAGCATCAGGGACATCAGGCAGCGTGTCCGGTACATCGCCCTTGAGACTGTCCCGCGCCTCGACGAAGTTGTCGCCATGCGCCGCGCCATGAGTGCCGTCCCTGGTCTCTCATCGGGAGTTCCCTTCTGGATCTCCTGTCTGTTCCCCAATGAAGACGAAAACATTCCAGATGGAGGCTCTCCCGAGGCTGTCATCCGGGTAATGCTGGACCCGTCCCTCGCACCGGCAGTTCCCTGGGGCGTGGGCATCAACTGCACAAAAGTGTGGAAAATCGATTCTCTGCTGCGCCGATACGAAGCTGCAATTAATCACTTGCTGCAGGAAGGCCTTATTGAAAAGTGGCCTGCATTGGTGCTATACCCAGATGGAACAAACGGCGAAGTGTATAATACAACAACCATGCAGTGGGAAATACCGCAAGGCACGGAACAGCAAGACAGAGTTCCGTGGGAGACGCAGCTCGCGGAAGTAGTGAGGGCTACAGAGGCGAGAGGCAAATGGCCTCAGATCATCGTAGGCGGGTGCTGCAGGGCTCGTCCGAGCGATATCCAAAGACTTCGGGGGTGTCTAAGTACTTGATCCTAACGCAATACCTAACAAGAAAAAGCAAACAAAAAGACTAAAAAAAGCACGCAAGAAAGAAAGAAACATGTTGCCTGATATCCTTCTAAGCCATACTGTTGAAACTCACACCCTTTCATCCTCCCCTTCAGAAGCCCAGGCTGGAGATGTCAGCACTGAGTGGCTTCCCAGACATCATCTCCGCAACCACCTTGCCTGTTCCTAAGCTCAAACTGATTCCCCATGGGCCGTGTCCTGAAGCAATAAAGACACCTCCCGGGGACTGCTCCGCAGATCTGAAATCCTCTCCAAGCTTCTCCTCTGGCAACCTCGCAATGTATGGCGTTCCCCTCTTCGTAATCGGCCTGAAGCAGAGTCCTTCACGCACAATCTCCAAGTCCTCTCCGTTAGGCGTAGCAATAAGACGTCGTGCAATGTCCTTGAGCTTATCGATAGACTCGTTAAAAGTCACCGCCTTGACAGTAGGCTTAGGCAGAGGAATAGAAGCATGGTTCACCCCAGCAACGTAAATCACTCCATCCGGTCGAGAATACACCTCCGGCGAGAGTTGCCCCATCGTCGTATAAACAGAGTGACATGTCGTCACCTCGCCAGGGGCCTTGACAACGACCGAGTGCCCGCCCAGGCTCTCAATGGGAACGTCGACGTAGTAGCGGTTCTTGAACAGGTCGTGGAAGATATGGGGGGTCCAGCATCCCGCCGCCAGGAGCACTCGGGTCGCCGGAATCACCGTCTCCTCCGAAGTCTCCCCACGGCAGACGACCACGCCGGAGAGCTTGCCGGCTTCGTCGGTTTCCACGCGCGACGCTGTGGCAGGGTTGTGGATGTGCACGCCGGCAGCCTTGACCTTTTCCAGGAGAAACTTGCAGAACCTCAGGGGATCCCTGGTCACCGTCAGCAACTGCTTTCATAAATAGAAACAATGTACGGAGTAATATGGGGGGGAATGTATGTAAGAAATGCAAAACAACTCACACAATCGCCGTGCCGCTTCCATCGTCAATCACGCTCACCGAGTCGCCGTCCACCCTCCTCAGCCACTCTGGAATCTCCCCGTCCTGATGCTCCCTCCGCGAGTCCACGAGGCTGGCTCTGCTCGTCCCCTCCAGCAGCCAATCTTCACCTCTCTTGCCGTTCATCAGCGTCCCGTGAGGCTCGTAGCTCACCGTCACGCTCTTTGCATATCCCCATCTCTCTCTGCCATTCTCCGCCTCGGCCAGCTTCCTGTGCTCCTCGAAGCTGAGCTCCGCCAGCGGCATCAGTTCCGGGCGGAACCAGTCCTTGGCCAGGAACCCTCCCGCAAAGCCAGAGGCCGAGGCGAAGAGTTCATTGGCAGAGTCAACGAGGTGGATGGAGTCGCCCGGCTGGTGTTGGAGGAGATAGTAGGCCGACGACAGGCCAATAACACCACTCCCAAGGATGACAGTGTTGGTCATGGTGTCTTTCCACTGTGTGTTGGTTGCAAGCAAGATCAAGATGAGATGAGGCTGTCAAGGTCTCCGTCGATCTCTCGCCCCAACAGCAGCTTTCAGCTCTATATGAATGAGACAACAAAAGACAAGACAGCTGCCTCAACCCCGGAACCGACCATCTTATAACTCGAGTCAGTCCATACGCCATCCGGCTCACCGTACCGGAGAGGCTACCTTACTTCTTCGATCCAGTAGCCCCTCATTCTCACCCCCACACGGCGGCTCCTTGCTATCGGCCTGGGAAAAAAAATATCCCTGTCCTTTCCGAAGCCGTTGTCACCAGGGGCCGCCTACTGTGCTGTGCTCGTACTCTCTTCCTTGCCCTTGCATTAAGTAAAAGAAACGCTCGCCTCGATACCGGACTCTTGCAATTGTCCGCTTAGATGACGTCCAAGGTATTCATTGTGACCGGCGCCAGCAAGGGCCTTGGCGCAGCCGTCGTCGAGCACCTTTTAGCGCAATCACACAAAGTCGTCGTTACGGCCAGGTCTGAAGATTTGCTGCGGAAGCTCAAGGACGCACATCCCGACCAGGTGGAATATGTGGCTGGCGATATAACAAGTACAGGAGTGAGTTGCATTTTTCCAAGGGTGGTGAATTACTATCTTGGGTATGAGCTGCGAATATCTGACAAGAGTGTGTGCGGCTAGATTGCCGAGAGGCTTACGGACCTTGCCGTCAAGTCATTTGGAAAAATCGACGGCGTAGTCATCAACCATGGAATTCTGGAGCCGGAGAAATTCGCAACGGCTTCGTTGGAAGACACCAAGCGTCTCTACGATATAAACTTCTTCAGCTACATTGCCATGGTAAGACGGCAAAGCGACGCCTTGTCATCGTCTAGGACGCCTGCTGACATTACATAGGCCAAGGCTAGTCTGAATGAGGTCAAGAAGACTCAAGGATGCATCCTCTGGGTTTCGTCAGGAGCAGCTCTCAAGCCCTACGTTGCATGGAGTACCTATGGCTCGTCCAAGGCGGCCATCAACTCCATTGCGTCCCATCTTGCGATTGAAGAGCCTGACATCACCAGCATAACCATTGGACCAGGTCGGGTAGACACAGACATGCAAGCAACTCTACGGCTAAAGGGCAAAGACACTATGGACGAGAAGCAGTACCAGAGCTTCGTCGATGCCTTCCAGCAAGGCGCACTGCTCAAGCCTGAGCAACCAGGGACTGTCATTGCCAAATTTGTGGCCAACCCCTCACGTGAGCTAAGTGGAAAATATCTTGTGTAGGTCCCCCAGTCCCGGATCATAATGTCAATCACTAACTAATCATGTCTAGTTGGAACTCACCTGAGTTGGCGGCGTATCAAGGATGATTTGGTTGCTTTCCTGCATCTTCGTCATGTTAGCCTTAGATCAAGACAAAATAGAACAAGATAAAAGTATAAAGTAAAAACATTGCAGTCAGTCGAAAGATGAAAAGCTCTTAATGATCTCCACATGAAGATTCAGTATTAGCATGGAATATAAGTTTTTTCATCACGCAAATGTGTAAGATGATGTGCATCAAAAGAAAAAAAAGAAAAAAAGCTACTGCCACCTACCTCATGATTCAATGCCGACATTTCTCTCGCAATGCCAATCTCCATTCCACTGAGAGCTTAATACCATCAGTTAGTCTCTGATGCAAATTGCTCACATGGCATAGCTTGAAATTCCAGAGTCGAGCACGTTGTGGTTCAGGAGAGTGTGTCCGCAGTATGTATCTCGGAATTTGATAATACTTTACTTGGTACATCACGATGTGCCGAAAGCTTGTCGAGAGGAGCGGGTCGGTTCTTACATTGTCAAGCCTGAAAAACTCTGCACTGCCTGGGAGAAGCATTGTTAGCCACGCAGCACAACAAACGAATCGCCCGTAATAGAGAAACAAAGTGAAGCACCAGTTGTGAATCAGCAAGTGTCTATTGGCTTAAGACGTGTCTGTCAGCAGGGGAGGCTTGTCGGACCTCCTCAGACTGGGGCGACAACATATCTCATCATAGAACCAATTGGGGCCCGTCGCGGGATAACCGGAGGTTTCTTACCTGTAGTGGCGAGCAGCAGCGAAGGCACACATGATGCCGACGAGGAGATGCAAGCTCTGGGCTCTTTTTGAGCTGATGCAGAGCTGTTTTTTGCTCTCTTTTGCAATGTGGTAGAATGGTGGAAGAAGGAAAAAGTTTCTGAACCGAAGCTCGAGCTAATAAACATTTTTTTTTTCCAAAGCTGGTTCGCGCTAAAAAGATCCACTTGTACTCCATACTTGGTGAAATGCTGTGGCACGTGAACAAAGCCCCTCTGTAAGCCAGTCAGCGACAGAGTCTCAGTGGGCTGCACTGCTATTTCCAACCAGCGCGCGCCAGTAGCAGCACACATGCTGGGCGCGTCCAGGTACCGGCTACTTTGGCCATGTACCCGTGCTCCAGCAGCGCTCGAGTATAACAGCAGCAGCTGCCCCACTAACAAACCGTTTGGCCGGGAGATATTCAAGTCCATCATTCATCACTCCCTAAAAGCCGGCTCAGGCTGCATATTGCCCTCAGAAGCCTCACAAATCCAGCCCTGATTGTGTTGAACAAATCCTGCGCCCTCTGACTCTTACTCTTATTCTTTATCTATATTCCGTCTCTGCCGCCTTTGTCCACATCTTCCGTGCCTGCCTCTGTTTGCGCAACTTTGTTCACTCTCCGCCGCTCTCAGTCTCAGGCAGTATCGCGTCTAAGCCACAGTCTGGTTTACGAGGCATCTCTTTCAATATGTCGGACCATGAGTTTGGAGGTACGTTGAGCTTCTATGCAGCGCGTTGATTTCTTTCATTTTTTTCAAGTATTCTTCTTTCCGTTCTTCAAAAGAACCATGGTCATGCGTCACTGCTTCCGTTGTTGTCGCCGTGGCGAGGGACCAGTAGGGCCGAGCTTTCGGTTTCATTGTTTGTATCATGAAGTCATGGCATTCTCACACAAACTTGCCATCCGTGCCCGCGCATCACCGTTAGATGTTTCTTTGGTGAACTTATAATGGTAGCGGATTCCATCTTCTACTTGCGCTCTTGATTTCTTCTCAGCACTTATTTGACTCCGCGTCCTTCCATATCCGCCCCCGAGAGTCTGTGTGTTCGCACCACCAAGCCCGCTAATGTGGGACTACTATAATGAGAATGACTGGACCAACTTGGTTCCAGGCAACAGTACCACACTACACTAATAATTCATGCTGTCGACATTACATTGCTAACATGTTCTCTTACAGGAAGCAACGATGACTTGTCACTGCCCAAAGGTATGTTTACCCCCCGCCTCGCAGTGAAACATCATATTTCAGTGCCACCCCTGGCGGTTATGTGATACATACACATCACATCATCACATTGCAGATTTTGAAGCTTACAATGTATTAGCCACCGTTCAGAAGATTGTAAGCGAAATATTGCCGCCGCAGACGGGTGTCTCTTTCGCAAAAGAGGCCCGTGACCTGCTCATAGAATGCTGCGTCGAATTCATCACCCTCATTTCTTCAGAAGCCAATGAAATCTCGGAGAAGGAGGCCAAGAAGACGATTGCGTGTGATCACATTACAAAGGCACTAGAACGCCTTGGCTTTTCGGATTACGTGCCTGCTGTTCTAGAAGCCGCAGCAGAACACAAGGAAGTTCAAAAGGTTCGCGCATGTCTCCCGCCGCCACGTCCTCAGTCTGCAGCGCTAACATGTGTCAACAGGGGCGAGAGAAGAAGGCAGACAAATTTGCCAATAGTGGTATGTCTATGGAAGAGCTCGCTCGGTTGCAGGAAGAGCAGTTTGCCGCGGCCAGGCAACGTCACATATGATGGGATTTTGTTATGGTGATGTGATATCCGGAGAGAGGGCGTCAAGGTGGGCATCGCTAGGCGTTTTATTTTATAAACGGTGATGAGGGTTGGTAGACAGGTCAGATTCTGATTTGGGCCTTTTGTTTCCGGGAGTTGGTTTCGTCAATATTTCTTTAATCTATTCGTCCTCGGAGGCATACTCGTGAATCTATTAAATACATGTACTTTCAAGGTTCTTTCGTCTTTCACCTGATGCTGTTGATGCTGTATTGTAGTTAGGTAACTGGTGATCGCCAGCTTCCTTCATCTTATCGATAAGGCATCAAAGGGTTTCAATGATGTAACATTAGGCACAGCACAGCGCAGCACAGTACCTGCAAGGCAAGTACCTGCCTGTCGCCTCTCACATGCTGCGCCCCACCATTGGTTCGCGCCCATCTGCCCATCTCCAAATTCTTTGAAGCTGCATGAATCTGCCCATCCATCACCGCTCTTTTTAACCATCGACAGACTCACTGAAAAAATAATCAAAAATCGGCCAAGATAGGTCGGAAACACCGCAATCGCCATCAGCCCTCAGGCCCTCGCGTCCCCCGCTGGCTCGCTCGCAAAATGGGACAAGAAGAATCCCATCTGGCCTCTGCGGCTGGCCCTCCAGCTACACTCGAAGAGAGAAGCCTGGAAGCCGTCGCTGACTATATCAAGAGCGGCAATGCTCGGCGCATTGTGGTCTTGACCGGCGCTGGCATCTCGACTGCCGCTGGAAGTAAGTTGGCCCATGAGTCTGCCCCATATTGATGCAACTAACAATTGCATAGTTCCCGATTTCCGATCGCCAAAGACGGGCCTGTATAGCAACTTGGCGCGCCTCAAGCTCCCGTATGCAGAGGCCGTCTTCGACATCTCCTACTTTCGCAACCACCCCGAGCCCTTCTATGTGCTTGCCCAGGAATTGTATCCCGGGAAATTCCATCCGACCATCTCTCATGCCTTCATTGCGCTTCTTGCCGAAAAGGGCCTCCTTCAAATGCTCTTTACCCAAAATATTGACTGTCTCGAACGGGCGGCTGGCGTTCCTGCGGATAAGATTGTCGAAGCCCATGGCAGTTTTGCGACACAGCGCTGCATTGAGTGCAGAGTCGAATTCCCCGATGCTGAGATGAGAGCGCATGTTACTCGAGGCGACGTTCCTAAATGCAATGAGTGCAAGGGACTGGTAAAGCCAGACATTACATTTTTCGGCGAAGCCCTCCCAAGAGACTTTTCAGAGAAGTCACACAACACTGCCATGGCGGATCTTGTTCTTATTATTGGAACAAGTCTGACGGTATATCCATTCGCAAGCCTTCCCGAGATGGCGAGAAAAGGGATACCGCGTGTGCTCTTCAATATGGAGAAGGTTGGTTCATTAGGATCACGACTTGATGATGTACTAGAACTGGGAGCATGTGATGATGGCATTCGAAAATTAGCCGAGTTGCTGGGCTGGACAGACGAGCTGGATGACACGTGGAGAAATATTGTTGGAAATGAGGACGCGGAGAAACAACTACGCAGCCAGACTGTTCGTGACGAAGAGATTGAAGATGAGCTGCAGAAGTTGACTGGAGAGATTGAGACTGTCCTCAAGCTTGAGGAAGAGGAAGAGAAGAAGGAAGAGAAGAAGGATGCAGATGAAGAGAAGAGCCAGAAGGTAGGCGATGATGCGCCAAGTGATACCCAGACTACCAAGGGTGACGCAGACGTTAAAGAAGCTGTCAAGACAGAGAATGTCAACGCAGAGCAAGAAAAGAAAGTAGAGGAACGCTCAGAGGCTGATTCTAAACCGGCGGACGAACCCGGCTCAATTACAGCACCACCAAAAGTCCAGGAGAGTACTGAGCGAAAAGCACAAGATGCTACGACGGCAGAGAGCAAAGACGAAGAGCCAACAAAGAAAGAGGGTGAAGAGAAGCCCCAGCGAAATTGACTTCAAGAATCTATGTTATGACTTGATAGATTGCATGATTAGTTTCCGTACATTTCCTTTTAGATACATACGATGCCGATTCCCTACTTACTCATTTGGCAGGACGGCTGGGTTTCAGATTTTGCTACTTATATGTTTGTTATATAAGCTCAAGATAGACGATATTTCCTTGGAACAGAAGGCAGAAGCAATACATCATCTGCCATCAACGCTCATGGTCCTTTCTAATAAATGGCCGACACAAGTGGAGTTTCATTTAATTCACAGTACAACTAGGCCTATATGTTGAAATAGCCTCCTCGATATCTTACAAAGACATTGCCAGACTCCAGAAATACAGTCCCTACATATGTATATACTCACAGCCCACTATCAATCTGCTCAGGAATATTCGTATCCGTCCAAGTCCCCCACTGTCTACACGTCTCCGCCACTACATTCGGAATCTTCAATCCCCTCACTGCCTCCGGATCTGCAAGGAAATGCGTAAACAGCCCAGCCGTGGCATGCCAGGCAATATGGCAGTGAAACGGCCACACGCCCGGATTGCTCGCCGCGTCAAATTGGAACACGACGTGTCCGCCCCTACGAATCAGAAAGACATCGCGGCGCTGTGGGTTGGATGGCCTGATGATTGTTTTGTTGTCCCACTGGCCGGGACCTTCGTGCAGGAGATACATGTTGAAGCCGTGAAGATGCATAGGATGTCTTTGAAGATCAGATTGTTAGCTCAAGGATCACCTGGTTTAGAAGATTGTTGGAGATGAACTTACGGAGCGGGGGAATTATTGAAGAGGTTCACTCTGACACTCTTTGCCGTGCTCACGTTTCTCACGGACCATTCGGGTTCAAAACTGTAGTTACCCAGATTGCTCAGCAACAAGGTCGGACTGTTGTAATTGCCCCTGAATGTAACGCCGTCTAGTGCCCATAAAGTATTACCAGACGCGTTTTGGAAGATCGTCAGCTCCATGTCGAGCTCCAGATCTGGTTCCGGAAGGGCAAGCTCCATGACAGGCTCTGTGACCGAGAAGTCATCATTCACACAAGTTAGCGGATCAGGAACATCCCAAGGTGTGGACTCGGGGTCTGTCTCGGTATCTGCATCATCGTAGTAGATGGCTGCCAAGGCATATGGTTGGTTGGCATTAGAGCATGCGCTGATGTTGCTGCGCATCCAGTAGGCGTCCAGATCACCGTCTGCTTTGACAAGGACATCACTTCGCTGACCAATACCAAGTGTAACGACTTTTGTCACGTAGGGCTGGATATCCACAAAGTCGTTGGCAATAACTGTCATATTATGCCCATCAATAGAGAAGCGCTGAAGGCCTTCCGCCCCGGTGTTCATAAGTCGAAGGAGATGAGTCTTTCCACGTTCAAACTTGAATTTCGAAATACCGGCGTTGTTGGTACATGGCGTACCATCTGTAACCTGGGAGCAGTCGAAGTCTCCTTTGCCATTGATCAAATTATTGTCAGAGTTGAACCTAGTCAACGCCTGCACAGGACTCATAGTCTTCTCAACCAGATCAAAGTATTGTTCATGATACCAGTCAGACAACATCACGGGACCAATATCAATATCGTAATCTTGCGATTTCGGTCCGTGGATCACAATAGGGCCTAAAAGACCACCAGCATACTGCGAGGAGTAATGCGAGTGGTACCAAGAACTGCCATACAGAGAAGCCGCAAACTGATATGTGAAGCTCTTCCCCGGAGGCACGGGGCACTGCGTCACAGAAGGCACGCCGTCTTCCCAAGGAGTCCCCTTTTGAAGGAATCCGTGCCAGTGGAGCGCCGTGCCTTCTTCCGGGCCGGTGATGTTGTTGTTTAGAGTTACTTGAATGGTGTCGCCCCAGTTTGCCTCGATCAATGGGCCGGGGAAAGCTTCATTGATCAATAGGACATTGAGCTGATATCCATCCGGAGCAATGACACCACGGCTAACTGTAAAGTTATAGTATCGTATGACACCTGTATTAGGACTTGTATCATAGTAATTGGTGGTGTTATCAAGAGTGCTCCATGGATATCCGTTGGGCGTTGGATTATTCGTAAGGAAAGCAGGGAGCATTGGGGCAGCCAAGGCTCCAAGAACAGATAGGCTGAAGAGATGTTATAAATAGTTTCTTCTGAGCAAGCAGGTAGGACAACATCAATACATACCCATTAGTTTGTTTCTGGGAGAGTCTGCTTGTGGCCAAAGAGGCACGTGCTTCCATTCCTCGACGGCTGAGAGAAATCCCCATGATGGTTGAATGATGATCCGAAGATAGTCAAGCTGGAGGTGATTTTCGTATATCAGAAGAGATCATGCCCACACAACTAAATTCTCTCTTCTTCTCTTTATATTCTCTTTATATACGCATGTGTATTTACATCTTCAGCGGTAATTTCGGCGATTTCGTTGATTTCGTTGACTCACTGTTCGGACTTCACCTCTGAAGGATTGACAATAGCTTACCGTAGCCCACTGAATCCTAAACGGGATGTGGTCCAATATATGTAGGTAAGATAATTCCGAACCGCCATCATCAAAAATTCCCTCTACCCCTGTTGCATAAAACAAATGCGGCTGAACGGTACTATTGCCTACCAAGAGTCAATCACTTCAAACACCCATATCACATCCTCTTCTTGGTCTCTTGGCGAAAAGACAACGCCAATAGTCGCTATTGGTGAAGTCATTCAGCCCAACCATGTCGGAGGATTTTCATGACACAGCATTCTAGCTTCTCGTATACCTGAAAAGGAAGATTAAAGGGTATAGGCCAAGCCATATAGCGTCAACAGAGCATCCAATTGTTGCTGAATATTTAACAGCTGATCTGTTTCGAGTGTCCAATTCATCAAGGAACGTTACACTATAAGTGCCCAATGAAAATTCAGGTGGAATAATGTTACTATCCGACGCTAGATATATGCAGGAGATATCTCGTGCAATCCACTTGAAATTGTGTCCCTTGCGACGATTTGAGAAAATGGGTGTAACATAGACTATCTGTAACCAAAGACCTCATTTCAGACAACCACCGACTGCCTTATGAAATATCCTCTTTATGCATTATATGATGCCTCAGGCCGTCTCTCGGCACTCTCCTCGCTGCTCCGAGCATTTGAAATATCAACCCTGCATTTATAGTCAGCAGACCGATAAAGTGGCCATGGGTTTATCACAAGGTTACACCTAACACGAGGCAGACGAAGGAATATCGATGAGGAGCTAGGCATTCAGTTATATTATCCTACTTTGCCAAGATGGACAACACTGTAGTGGTATAATAGTGGACCCAAAGTCATCAAGACATCCGGGAGCTGAGACTATCGAGAATCTTGGTCTCATTGGTGCTACATTCATCGTCATAGATTCACATAAAGTAATATTGAGTAAAGGATACGAGAGGTGTTTTGCCGCCATAATTTGCATGTCCACAATGGCGGTAATTTCATGCAAGTGGTTACGCCGTTTGGCTTAAGCAGGGATATTTGAAGTGAATCGTTACACAAGGCGGATATTTCTTCCGATAGCATGAGCAAAGCTAAAAATATCATTCCGAAATATTGTCTGATTTCACTCCTGTTAATCGGCAAATATAGGGTCGAGATGAGCTGAATGGGCCCCGTTGCCTCCATCTGAATCGCAACCCTCAGTCAGGTGGTCACTTTGTATCGAGTATCAAGAGTCGAAATGGAGGAATAAGAGATTATACGACTTGTCATGTGAAGAGCTGTGGCTACAGTTCAGAAGACCTGCAGCTGAGGGGTAGGGCCTCTCTTTCTCGAAGAAGTAGCTGATTTGATAATCGTAATACATCCCCCTGAATAGCGAATCCTTTGTGGTTTGTTGTACAAGCTCAACTGGGAATATCTTCCGATGCAGATGATGCAGCAGTAGCTGATATAAATCACATGATAATCCATCGTGGGAGTGCAAGAGCCGCAAGTGTTGCAAAGAACAATTGACAAGCTGAGCAAGATACCACCAGATGAGACTCGCCACATCAGTAACGATTAGCAGCTGAAGCTATCGAAAAACATCAGTCACTAACTGGACTGAGATCAAGCTCTGCGCTAATGCAGAGAGAGATGGTGAAAAGCAAAATAAAAGCGAGGATCTCAGGTAAGGACCAAATAGGTCGGCTTATCCGGAGACAAAAGTATTTTCGTGCTTTTGCATAAGGTACTACTTGCTAGCAAGAGGGTAGATATTCCACTACTGTGCACAGAGCTCAGTCCCAAATAGCCTTCACAAACATAGATGATTTTACATTGATATGAATCGCATCGGATTTCGATCGTAAACGTCGTTTGGTTTCTTCTTATTTTACAGGGCAGTCATTCGGGCCACCAGGATACGCACAGTGCGGCCAGTTGTTGGCCGCTCGGCGTCGTTCGTCCATTCGTTCGTTGAGTATCTTTATTCGTCCCGTCTCCAAGCCGAATTCGCTCTTAATACTATCGGCCGTCGCTGCGCTCGCATATACAGCTCCTGTAGCTTGGGGTCTGCATCTGATCGGATGACACTGCCGACTCCCATGAAGAATCTGCGATACCATTGTCAGTATCACATCTAATATTCAGGTAAAGAGAACATAGGTGTAGACAAACCCAAAGGTTGCGCCAGATGCACCCATGTACTGGCCCAGAGTGCGCATAATGCCTTGCGATCCGGCACCATAACGGAAAATGTTAACAGTGCCTATCAAGGTGTCAGCTCCAAATGTTCCAGCAGACTCTCCATCCAATGCCTTACCAAAGATGAATCCCATAATCACTCCGACAGCTAGAAAGTCGTCAGTTTACCCGATCCGAAACGAAGCTATTCTCAAAGCCCTTACATCCGCCCATCATTGCGCCCATCTTGACTGTTCGATATAGTTAGCGAAATTGCAGCCCCTCATAATGATACGATGCCGTACGTTTGTCGAACGTGGACGGGGCCTGCTGGCCACCATGATGAATCGGCGCGACAGGAGGCATCGTGAGCAGCCGGGATCAACGCAATGCGCAGAAGCTGTGAAGTTGGATTTGCCGTTTCTCTTCCCAAAGTCTAAGTGCCTCGAACGGTACCGGGTATCCAAGAAGATTGAATGCTTCAATCCAAAGAAGCTGCTTGCGATATGATTGGCCACGCTGCGCCCACCGCGGGAACGGCAAAAGGTTGATGCGGCGCATCCTAATCACAGCTAGCGGCCCCCACAGTGTGGATATCCAAGTGCCAGCAAACGCAATACTGTGATGATGCATCACGTGAATCGAGGTCATGAGCCGATTCAAGGCCCCATATGGCCATCTGGGATGGAGAGCAATCGCCTGGGACTGCCCGATCCGAGTCTAGAAAAACCCTCGCGAATAATGACAAAGCCTGCCTCGAGGCCGAGTTGTGGGAGCTGGGCGAGCAGACACTGAGACAGAACCGTGCACTGTATCATTTGGCCCCCCAGCTTTCGACACGCCTAGCCCAGCGCTTAGCGGGCTAGGAAGAGCGACAAGATCCCCCAAGCAACATCAGCCCGAGCTTCACCAGGCTCGTCAGCGACGTGTGGAATCGCCCAGGATTGCGAGCTTCTATCATTTCACAGTATGTTTCACATTTGATGCAGCGCACAGGGCCGGTCCAGGGGCCAGGGGCGATCGTCCATCTGCCCCCAGGCCTCGCTTGGTCGTGCCATGCCAACCCCCAATTGGTGCTCGACAAAGGAGCCACATCAACAACATGCTGACGATTTTTCCATGACAGCACGCTGACAACGACTTCGACTGTTTCTGCGTCTCTCTCCCGCCGATCGCAAGCGATAGAGCCGTTTGACTTCGGAGCCGCATCGACAAAATATCCGTTTTAGTTCAATCTGCGGCACGCGTGTCTTTGTTTTCTTTTTCTTTTTTTTTGTTGCCCTTGTCTCAGCGGCGCCGGTCGGTGGTTGGCGATTCCCAAAAAAGCCCAACGGTTTACTCAACGCGTATCGACAGAAAACGACCTACGTGGAGCGACGGCAAACCTGCGTTATTCACAGCCCCATACCCAACGTGCCTTCCTAAGCCTTACTCATGACTGCCGTCGCAAATCCTCCAACGTTTCCACAGATCTCCCGGCCGCCATGGGGCACTATTAATGGCAACAACCAGATGAATTCAGAGGATGTCAGAGGCATGTTCATGACCCGCAAGAGTAGTCTCTCGCGAAGCAGCTCATCCTCTTCCATCGCCTCAAACGCCTCCAATACGACTGTTGCGACGAATGGCTCCCACTCCAATGCAACTTCGCTGTCATCAGCTTCGGATCTAAGTCAGTGGTCGAATGGCAGCGCAAACAGAAAGAGGCCTCAACCAAAGAACCCTTGGCCGACTGGTAAAGAAAACGTGCAGCCCGACTTTTCGAGGCTTCCTCAAGGAAGACCTAACGGCATGGTGCCGCCCCACGGCGCCATGCAACAAGGCGGACCGGGACAGCCTCAAATGGGGCCCCAGGGAATGATGCGACCCATGGGGCCTAACGAGCAGCAGTTTCCCCCCGGTCAGCCTATGCTCTATCTACTGTCTTTGAACGGCACCTTTGAGCGCAAGACGATCGCAGTACCATTTGCTCCTGATTCCATACGAATCGGACGGCAGACGAACCAAAAGACGGTGCCAACTGCCACGAATGGCTTCTTCGATAGTAAAGTGCTATCGCGGCAGCATGCTGAAATCTTTGCCGAACGAAACGGCAAAATCTACATTCGAGATGTAAAATCATCAAACGGCACATTTGTCAACGGCACCCGGTTGTCTCAGGAGAATCGGGAATCTGAGCCCCACGAACTTCAGACTGCCGATCACCTGGAGCTCGGTATTGACATTGTCAGTGAAGACCAAAAGACCGTCGTTCACCACAAGGTTGCCGCGAAAATCGAGCACGCCGGGTTTTTGAATACGTCGAATAACGTTTTGGATATGAACTTTGGAGACCTGGACCCCGCCAACAATGCGATGATGATTCCCGCAGGGGCCATGCAGATGCGAGGCCGCGCTGGAAGTAATATGTCCATGGGCAACAACGGTCGTATGCTTGTTAATGGCGGTACCATGAATGGCCATATGAATGGAATGGCGCAGCAACGTCCTTTTTTCCTAACACCCATCGCTACGGATCAGATTCTGAAGCGTCTTTCTGTAAGCACCACACAAAACCCTTTTAGGGCCCCTTTTCTTATTGTCTTTCCTCCCGCTAATATTGTCACCAGAATGAAATGAGGAGCGCCAAACTCCAGGCTCAAGATTTAAATCGCACTAACCAGTTCATCAACACCCTGTTATCGAAAGATGACCTCAAGGACGTCGAAAAATCCGAAGCCCCCGAACAAAAACCCCAGACTATGATCAACGGTAATAGTCTGTCTTTTAGATCAGATCCGAAAGCGCGCTTCTCAGACCCTCCTGCACCTCCACCCCAGCAGCCTCTTCCTGAAAAGCCAGACGTGCCCTCTCTCAAACGAGGCTCCTTGGAGAGACCAAAGTCGGACTCGGCAAACTCATCTCCGATCCGCCAGGAAAACCTGAGCCAAATCATTCAGCTCACTGAAGCACTCAATAATGCGAAGCGAGATATTGATACCCAGACGGCGCGTATGCGCGAGCTAGAATTGATGCTTCAGAAGGAGCGGGAGGCGCGCGAGTTGGCAGAGGAGCTGGCTCGGCGACTAGAAGAGTCAGCCAACAATACCCAGGTCAACGGTGTTGAATCCCACGAAGAGCCGGGTGAAACTCAGGAATCAACACGGGATGTGAATGATGCAGATGAGACGACGGTGTTGGCGGAGTCGGAAGAGACATCACAGGCCGACAAGATTGCCCAGGAGACAGCGGCAGCACTACAATCTCGCATCGACACCATGGATGAGCAGATGCGGGAGCTGCGAACCCAGATGGAGCAGTGGAGGAACCGATGCGAGGCTGCCGAAGCAGAGCGGGATTCCGGCAGGAAGACTCTTGAAGAAATGGTTATCCAGCTTCGGGAGGAGGAGGCCAAGCGGGTTGCGGCCGAGGAACGACGACGATCTCGTTCAAGAACACTCCGCAGTGAGCGAGACGGAGAAGCAAAGGATGCCGTTGCATCTGCCACTTCTGAAGTTGCCAAACTGGCACTTAAGCAGGAAAGATCTCTGACGAACTCCAGCCAGGATTCGACAGATATCCCAAATCTATCGAGGGCCAATACGATTACTCCTCAAACCTCACCTAGAGGAGGCCCTCTAAACAGCCAGCACCTGCGAGCTGGCATCCCCTACGCCTCCATGATTGGCGTGGTGCTGCTTGGCATGGGGTTGATGGCATACATGAATGGATGGCAGTCATCCCCGTCCCAGGCTGTTGAACGATAAATGTCAAGTGTCTTTAGGCGTTTTCTGCATTGCATTTATACTATTACGATGCGAGCTTTCTTATTGTATTCCACAATGCTTGTCTTTGAGCAGCACGGCATAGCACACGGTTATCAACATTTCATCAATATCCAATGATGACGAGAAAAATGGAGGCAATCATGAGCAGCACAGCACACTCGAAAAGAACTGAACTTTTTCTTTCTTCTTTATTTTATTCCACCCCTTTTGTAGGTATACTAGGGCTAAGCTTTTTTGCTTTTGTACCAACGACACAGCTTGATTTCCTTTTTTGTCCTCCACCTTACCTTCCTTCCAACGTGAAGATTTCTTTTTTTTTGTCAAGAGGAGAATAGGCCTTGTGAAGCACATGGCCTTTTGGAGATTTGTGTTTTCTTGAAGGGACAGGAATACGTTTCAGAGTCAGGATCGATGAGGAATGAGAGAAAGCGAGTTGGTCAACTTCTCGACCAAAGAGGGATGCGATGCGTTCTTTCTTCTTTTTTATTATTTTTCTTTTTAGCAGATAAGGGTTGCATAGTATGCGGTTAAATTGGGGGCATAATAACAGACTTTAACGTTGACCTTGCACCTTGTATGTACAACACATACAGCAGACATGCCTTACGATGGAACGATTCAGATGATACGGCACTTTTATGTAAGTAAGTTTGAGGGTTTTTTTTAAATAATACTCTGATTATTATTACTGGAGATGCGTTCTTCTCTTTTACTGTGATGTGAAGTTTGTCTTTGAGATTGATTGCAGAAGCTCAAGCAATTGGCTCTGGCTTCTTGTATATCCGACGGGATACGGCCCCACCAAAATCCGGGACGCTGGGAAAAGCTTCGGTCCGATCAGCCACAATCATGCGATGGATCGAAGCCTGTGATATCATTTTCCCTTTCTACATTGACGACACGCGCAGCAACGCAACGCGCCAATTCACGGGCACAGACAGACACCCTGTGCTGCTGCTTCATCCTCGCATACGAGACGCAGAGTCGAGACCCAGAATCGAGAAAGAGACGTCCAGTGTGACCAGCCGTTGAGACCGGTTTCATTACAATCACAATCACAATCACGATGCCGACGTTTCAGAACAAGACATTCCGCTCGTCGGCCGACGCGGGCAAGATCGGCATGAAGTATCGCTCTCTCATAGGCAAACATCCGTTCCTCACCTTTGGTCTGCCCTTTATCGCCGTCATTGTGGCTGGCTCGTTTGTCCTCACGCCCGCGACGGCGATTCGATATGAGAAGCACGATCGCAAAGTGCGGCAGCTGACCAAGGACGAGGAGCTGAATGTAAGGAGGGCGGGACGGAAGGTGGACATGAAGGAGGAATACTACGTGAGTTTTCCTTTTCTTTCTCTACCCGCACATGCATGAAGTAGTTGTGGGATTCTCTACCCGTACATGCAAGGGGTTTTTTTTTTTTTTTTTTTTTTTCTTTCTCTACCCGTACATGCAAGGAGTAGTTTGTGGGATATGCAGGGGCAGCAGAAAGAGGAATGATTCGAATTCGAGGCTAACACAGGAGGCTTGCAGAGACTTGCTGGGCGGGATCTAGACAATTGGGAGCAGCAGCGCGTCAAGAGGCTGCCCGGAGAGAGCGACGGAATCCTGTAAGAGCCGAGACACAGGCCCAATTGCGTGATATTTCCAAGGCGAGACATGAGATGCGAGGGAAACATGCCGTGCAACGCTATTGCCGACGGCAACACGAAAAAAAAGAAATTACTACCACAAACGAGAATATGAAGAAAAGAGAAGAAGAAAAAATAGACGAAAACAAACAAGCAATATAATGGTGGGAGCGTCATCGTCGATTGATTGGATACCAAGGGCCTGGAGCCGGGTTCAGCTGAAAAGCCTCTTCTCTTGGCGTTATCTTTATCTCTTCCTTTATTTTTCTCACGTCGCCTCAGCACTCAGCCCTACTCTACTCACTTACGCCACTATTTCTCGACACTATTACCATTAGTATTAATGAACGAAAGCAATAGTCTTTCTTATCAACACGGAATGCCTTAAACCGAGACTCAGATGGACCAGCTTAGTCCAACGGTCGCCGACTACTAGGCACTAATAGTCCTAGCACCTCGTCTTTTCGATTCAAGCAGACTACGGCTCTGGACTCATAGTGACTCAGACCAACGGCAGGGGCAGAGCGCAAATCCAAATGTCCACAGCAGAGACAACCATCACATGAACCGTGGTGTCGGTATCATCACTCACGGGGCCTGCAGCGTGGGATGAAGTAATATCTTTGTACGCCCTGCATGCACAGTGGCTGGATAGCATCGGGTGCTGTCAACTGAGAAAAAGAAAACCCCGTCCATGGAGATGTAAGCCCAATAGGGCGCTGTTCCTGCTCCTGCAAGGGGGGGATCCCGAGGCCCTGGACACTACGAGTTACCGGTATCTTGTTTTCCATCACATCCACGGGACTGGGCTGAGGGCTATTTACAAGGAGGAGGGGGGGCGTGTACGGAGGTATGAATACTGGAATTTGGAAAATCCGATGTACTAGCCAGGGTGTCAATATTTCAACTCTTGTGTTACGACTTCTTTTTTTATCCCAAATTTTGTCTTATAGCGTGACACGTCTCCTGTCAGGATTGAAAGATACTCGCTACTCTTAGCTTGCGGGCGCGGCTTTGACAAGTTTGCTCCGTACTAACCCCATGAGAGTAAAGGACGAGGCCCAAGCCCTCGGGAGCTGTTGCTGACAAGCAAAAAAGGAGCAGGGGGAACGTGCCGTGCCGCCAGGGATGCGGGAATGTGCGGGTGCCTCTCTCTTTTCTTGGGGGGGGGGGGGGGGGTAGCGATCAAGAGGGGACTTTTACAAGGAGGTTCCTTGGGCCATCTCGATGTTCTTTATGGCCTTTATTTCCACTTGGGGGCGGGTGAGAGATTGGGGAAGACTGGGGTGGTGTTTGTCTGACAAATGCTTGGATGTTTGGACGCTTCCAGAGATTGATACGCCTCTTGTTCTACGGAGTAAACCAGCCTAGATACATAAAGGAAGGCAGAAAAGAAGAGTCATGAGGATAAATGACAGGTTCGAATTGTACCTCGTACAGAGTAAATCCACCCTGGTCCGAGGTAAGCGGATAGGGCGAGATGACGGCCCTTGTCGGAGAGATGGCCACGCGAGCCCCCAAGCTGTCGGGAACCTGTTTGTGCCTATGCCTGTACCTGTGCCTGTAATACGATGCCCAACCTTTTTTTGTTAGTGGGTGCTCGGAGGGGAGAGTTTGGATGGATGTGTGTCAATAGACTCCTTGTTGCGGCGAATTATTGGGTGTTGCGTGAGGCTGGCACATACGTGATGTGTGGCTTTTGTCTGGCTGGGGAAGTTTGTATGATGGAAGTGGTGGAGGATTGGATGGGTGCCAATAAACTCTCAAGGCCTCGGGTGAGGTTAAAAATGCTGTGAAAAGACTCGACGCATTAGCCAAAGACCCGCCCGAAACTATTGGTCAGATCCAAAATGCTGTGAGCAAATCCAATCAGATCCCAATGAGCTCCTAAGGCCTTGGGTGAGGTTAAAAATGCTGTGAAACTCTATCAGTGCGGCTGAACTTCAGAACAAGGTGAGGTCCCTAATTTGACGAGAAAAATCTGCCATCTTGATGGGGATGGGACCAATGAGTTCCAATAATCTCCTAAGACCTCGAGTGAGGTTAAAAATGTTGTGAAGAGGCGGCTCCTGCAAAACACACCGCTTCGGGCACACCATTTCAGGACAAACAACGATACGTGCATACACAAAATATCCAGATGTCTCTTACATTACAGATTACCTCTGGGTAAAATAAAGAATTGGTATGATCCTACCGCTCGAATAATGAAGCGATAGTGGGAGAAATAGACTCTAGTACGTACGGATAGTAATAAAGAAACAATATGAGGTAGCTCCGCTAATACAAATACCTACTCGTAAATGATTTCATATGAAATCTCTACTCAATAGCCCCCAAACCAAATCAACACCTGCTTCATAATCCATTTCAAGTCACACTCCTCCAAAACCCATCCCCTCAACGCCTCATAATCCATCACCAAAGCCCTAACACAAGAACAGAATAGCACAACACCCCATACACCAAGATCATCCCCCTCCCGACTGCCCCATGAGCCCCGAGCCTTATCAACATCATCTCTCCCACACAAGAACCACAAAATTTTGGAATTGAATTCACCACTAGTCCAGGGCCGGCAAAGAAACTGACAACCTCCATGTCATCTCCAGTTGCAGGGTAAGCCCGTCACCCGTCACTACATCCACTACCCGTCTCGAGACAACTTAGCCGTAGATCCTCCTACTGACTCAGTATGAGCCCGAAATCCCAACGGCTAGCTCTACACGTACTCGCACTTCACATTTTGACATCCTTTAAAATTAGCCCTGTCAGAACTAATCTAACCACAAGGCGCAGTTGCAATACCGGCAACCATGTCCCACTGCGGAGAAGCCCTGTACTGTAATCGCTCGCTTGGTCTTCCGTGAGGGGAGCATGCTCATGTCATCTTGGGCTAATTAACATGAAAAGGCCGGATACCTGGTTGCCGAGAGCCATTACGTGGCAGACTGTGTAAGCCGTGGGCCGTGGTTGATACGGAAGATGTATTGTCGTCTCTAGGTTAGTCTCTATCATTGCTCTTTATGTTTCAATATATTTGGTGATGCTATGGTGATTTTGATGGAGACACGGAAGTGTTCATGCTGATTAATATTCCAGTAAAACAGTTTGATATAGCACTATGATATCTTATTCGGTGTTTGTTTCATGATTAACATTAGTTGTACTAATCGGACAAACATTAAAAGATGACTGGAGATTAATGGGTTGAACAGCGCATACAAGGTCCATCAGAGTCAATCAATGATTTCCTCTCCTACTATCAACATGAACCTGTTTGTAATTTCAACTTCAATTTGCCGATATCACGAAAAGTCCTCTTTTGCCCCTTCATCTGTCAGAACTCATCAGTAATCAGTGGCAGCCCGCTAGTCGTCTCGGCTTGAGGCTAGTGGACAAACATAGCACAAACAACACTAGCTTCCAGCGGGACGATTGCGGCACGCCTTGCGGGCGCCCATTCGGCATCGGGAGAATTTTGGGCAGCCAGTCTCACAGCCTGTGGAGCACCGCGACAGCCGGGTGGGACGAGAGTTGCGCGCCGCGGGAGCAGCGGCTCATCGAGGCGCTCCTTTATCAGACTGGCATTTTCGTCTGATCATCACCAAAGGGCGGAGTGTTTGAGCCTTGTGGCCCTCTGACAGGATACTCCGTACATGGCGGGATCGCTCATCTACTTCGTAAGCAGTAAGAAGCGAAGGAGAAGAGCGGCAGGGCTGGTGCCGCCGCTAGACTGTGTGTTACGGAGTTGGCAACTGACAAATTGCGCAGATTTGCTTACCATGGCCGTGGAAGCGACGGGAAGGATATGATCGTGTAACGCAGGGAGAAGAATGCTAGTGCATCCAGAGCCGTGGTATTTGTCGTGATTAGTCTGTGTTGCTCCCAAAAGCAATATGGGTGTGTGATAACGGGACCGTGGAGTTGGTACTGCCCAACAGCACACACGGCTCGAGCAAGGGACACACCTCAACGAGCCAAAATTTGAGCCGTGATATTTTTTTTTATGAGAGATGCAAGGGTCGCAAAGACCAAGGGGCTTGGGCACGGAGCAGGGAGCAAAAGACGAGCAAATGACCAAATGATCAAGTGATGAGGATGTAAGGGTCCGACAACGTGGTAGCGACGTGGGTAGTATTCTCGCGGTCCCGTGGACTTGGAATTCTGCGCGTCGCAGACCTGGGGACCAGGCTGTCGGTTTTGCTACACCGCTTCCATGCGAGGAGAACCGACTGATACCAAAGGATGGCTGGCCCGAGTTGGTGATGTCGCCGAAGGCTTGCAGAGCCTGAGGAGTGCGAGTTCCTTGTACCACGGTGATAGCCACTGCAAGTCACACTTAGGTAGGTGATGAATCAATTGGGCGTGGCCGCATTCAGTTAGAGACGAGCTTTACGGCAGGCATAGGCTATTGATCTTCATGATGCCGACATAGGTCGGCGATGTTAGCAAATGTAGGGCGCACATATTGCTCCGTACTCAAACTGGTGGCCGCATCCGTATGTTTGACAATGGCAGACTGGTTGTCATGTTAGAGCCTGGACCCCTGAATCTGTCAAGCACTCAAAAATGACACGGCTCTGTCATGCGGCACAACCACTCTGCGGCTTGCAGTGCGACGGCAATCGGCTATGCATGCGTGTTTCTTGCGTGCAGCTCTAGCTTGCGCCGTACCTGCAGCCAGTGGCCTTGTGATCACACACATGCATCTAGGGACGCAACCACCAAGATGGGTTTGGACGAGCTACATTGGGCAAGTCGGCGGGGCGGCTGAAGTAATATTGAAGCGCAATCTCAACGCACTGGTGTTGGGGGCCGCATCGTGCGTGTTGCGTCGTGCAAATTTCAATAAAAAGAAAGAAACAAAGACGCTGGTGTTGGTTGCTCTGGCGCCGACCACCTGGTGCGCGGTGTCGTTGCCTCTTGAGTTATTGTTGTTGTGTATATGCATGTCTAATGCGGCTGAGCATTTAGACTAATAGGTCATGAATGAGGACGTGCATGCATTGGTCGCCGAACATTATGATGCTCACCGCGTCGTAGCGCAAATCACAGTGCAGTCGAAGACGTCAAAATGATTCAGATCCTCTGTAGGCTTGAAAAAAAAGAAAAGTGCTCTTTCGTAAAAGCGGTGAATTCACTGAGAGTTGTCGCACTTCAAAGGCCCGGCGCGGACGGTAGCTTGCGATAAGTCATGTCTCGGACTGGCGATCTCTGGCTATCGGGCTTCTATCAGTCGGCGAAGGATCAGACACGTAGGCCATTTGATTCGAGCCTGATCCGATACCAAGATTGATCTACCATGCGGTGTGCTTCGTTGGGCTGCCAACACCATTTCCCACCGCTGGACACCCTGTCACGACTCTAATTTAATGAGATTGCGGCTGCAAGATGCTGGTACGGCTGACCTGTCAATGCTGCAGGTCTCGCTGCAAGAGGCAACAAAAAGGAAAGTGCGCGTGCCTACAAAGTGGTATTCAGCAGAGATTGCAGCTTGATCCCAAGATATGCCCCCTGCACTTGTTGTTTCTTTTTCGTCCTCGCAGATTGCCCATCGACGCAAGCTCATTGGCCAATTGTCCGAGGTCTTGGGACACAGGTGAAAAACGTGGGGTTGTGACAGGCTTCACGGTCCAAGGGGAATATTGCGGTGGTGCAACGCCGCTGTGAGACTTCATCCTCAGTATTCGCAGATACTTCGGCCGACAATCAACCCCTCAGTGATAAGATTCTGAATCGCAAAGTAATTCCCTGCTTAATTTGACTTTTGACAGCGCAGCCATGGTTCCTGAGAGGCGTTGAGGGGAAGGCAAGCATGGCGAATGAGCGATCGCCGTGGTGCAAGCCACACATGCCGATACCCATGTCCTGCTGGACGCCATTATCTAAGCGATCTGGCTAATTCGATGCGGGACCGCCGTTCTTTTTGCTCGCTTGCGAAGAAAGACATGATGGCGTTGAGGGGGAGATGAGGAGCAAAAAGCAACTTGGCAAATAGGAAGCTAGTTGCATCTTTGATTGGACCTTGCATACTTCGTGGCTGCAAGCAGCAGATCTCCTGCCGCGTCGGCTGCCAAGCACGTTGCTTCGGCTCATGATCGATCGGTCTGGATTCTCAGCCTCGGAGGGCCCCGATCAGCGTGGCCGTGATGGATGCGACGGGGGGCAGAGAAGGCTGAGCTGCCCTCGACCCACTAGCCTGAGGGCTACGAATGGATCATTGATTTCGATAGCGATGAATGCGGTATGTATTCGCGCTTTGGACAGGCATGTGCATATGAAGCTGTATGAAGTTGCATGAAGCTGTGGCAGCTGGTAATATCGACGCTGTAAGAAGCTGTGAGAAGCTGTGCGAAGCTGTGAACATGGTGATCGGTGATTGTCTCAGAGAAGTTACTTTTTGGAGCTCCGTATTTGCAACAGGCAGAGTCACTTCCAGGTTCATATCAGGGAGGAGGAAGACTTGCTCCGCTTCTCCGTACATACACGTATCGTGCTATCTTGAAACCTCACGCATTAGCGTATCCATGTGCTAAATGGGTACAGAGCACTACCTGCCGCTAGTGGGAGGCAACTCGCGGCAAGAGAGTCAGAGGAGGTGATCGGTTCCTGCCTGCTCCAGGCTACAGTACAGAGCACCTTAGTCATAGTGATATCAGAAGTACCTCTTCGTAGGCGTGGAGCGGGTAAATACGACTTCAGCCAAAGAAAACACCATCGCTTCTCGATCGCCACGATGGAATCATGGCTAACGACATTAGCGTGGCCCGTCACTCATCCACCACGCAGCTGACCGCAAAACTATCACCGCCAAAAGCAATTCTCATCACATAGTGCCTTCGATCCACACGGTTCCTGAGCGATCGAGCCAGGGCGCGGGCAAACGAGACACCCACTAACAAGTTTTTGACTTTGACGATGCAATTAGTACGACTGTGGCTTCACACAGAGCCTTGCCAAGACATTGATAGGTACCGCTCTCCAGAGCTCCAGGTACCTGCATGCATCTCCTCCCTTGCGTCGAGCTATCACTGCCGACGTCGTCGTCGCATCGAGGCATTCTGCGGGCTTTCTTGCAAACCAGCGCGCGCTGAAGGACGCCGTGGCCCTGCTGTTACTGTAATTACTGCCTGCCAGGTAGCTGTGATTGCGCTGACTGCGAGGATTCCGTATCAGATGCTACAGGTATCAACCCCAGGGCCAGAAGAGTCAAACGGCAATGGCGGGCGTCGGAGAGCAAAGGACATGGGAACCTGTCGGCATGACGTCGCCCACACGGCATGCAAGTACTTTACAGTAGCTCAGCGCAAAGTTTTGGCAGTGTGAAGCCACCGGGGGACCCCCTGGTCTGGTCTGAATTCCTAGCAGCTGGACGACCGGGGTTCGTCAGCCCATGATTACGAGGTGTGGCCGTGGTTGGCTTGGCCAGGACGACGCCGGGTCAGTTGGCTCAATGAAGGGCCAGGATTCTGGCGCAGGGCAACTTGTTTCGTTTGGTTTAGATCGCCCCAATCACGCTGAAGCAGACTTGACGCACACACCCACGCAAGCATTTCGGAGAGCGTAGCTGCTTGTTGCGCACCGGGCTCTTGGGAAATCCAGAAGCTGTTGGAGTAGAACTCTACCTTATCTACCCATGGTACAACACAACAGAAGACAAGCCACCAGCACATGCCAAGCTTAGGTCGGCAAAGCCAATCCTCCTTGGCGTTCCGAGCACTGATTCATGAAGCACAGAGTTACAGCCGCGGGCACCAGAGTTCACGGAGGGGACGGGTCTTAGTTGGAGTCATCACGACAGTCGAAGGCGTCAACGTGGAGAAACCCAAGCTGCCGTAAGGCCTAGCAGGACGCCCTCAAGCCCTGGGCGAGCTGCTCAGCAGGACCGATGCAAGACAAGTCGAGCATTCGCAGGTACGAGACGAGAGCCGGCCAAAGCCACCGCCCGGTCCAGGCTCCATCCGACACCCATGCTCCAGGACTTATACTAGCCCTGCAATTCACACGCCCACCAAGGACTAAACTAAGACCTGGGTGCTCGTACACGCCCTCACCTCCCACACCTCCGCATCATGGACGAATTGCACATATATGGACCGAGCCATCTCCTCTCGGCACTCCGGAAGTTCCTGCATCACGGCCTCATCCATCTCTACCCCTCAAATCCAGCTCTCTGAGCTTTCAAAAGGTACCAGATCGACCGAGTTTTGGATTTGCATCTTGGACGAATCAACCACCTCTGATCTGATCGTCTGTTTCGCCACCTCCTGCATTTGTGTGCCAGCTACTACGACATCACACGCACGACTACATCATACACCTTCTCCTCACCCTCCCTCTGCACTTAATTGGGCCGATCGAGCCGCCTTAGCTTGCATATCGATTGAGTTTGCGTTTTATCATTAATATATATTATCAACACCATCGCCTTCACGCAGCGATCAACTATTTTCTCATCCATACCTCAAACGACTTACACCCACTCACACTTACACTCACAACATATCCACACCCACACACTAAACATCTCTACAACCACCATCGCCATCATGCCCATCTTCAGTGGTCTGGGCCAGCGAAGAGGGTCGAAGCCTCGAGAGCTGCACATCCGCAAGGTCTCATTCTCCGGCTGCTCACTTGCTTCTACTTCCGACCGATCATTTTCATCCGATTCATCAACATCAACCATCCGCGCCATGACTCCTAGCCTGGCTACCAGCGTCGGCACTGCTTCCAGCTTCGATGGCTTCTCTATTCACTCAGCCTCTCAACCTCCCAAACGGCTACATGACCGGCCATATATCATGACCAACCAGCAACACTACGAGTCAGCGCCAGCGTTTTATGACAGCGAGGATGCCGAGAGCAGTGATATGGAGGCGTCAGAGAGAGATTTTGACGGCGAGGATGAGGAGCTGCCTCAGTTCACCATGGAGCTGCCTCATGCCAGCCCTGTGAACCATCACGACTATGAGAGTGGGGATGAGCCCCGAGACTACTTCTTCCAGTACATCAACAAGCGACCTTCTCTACCTCGATCTCGCTGGTCGGAATCTACCATTGAGAGCGTCGACTCACTAGATGACATGACTCCCGTGACGAGCATGTCTGAGCCCGTCTCATCAAACACCATGGCTGATGCTGAAGAAGCTGAAGCCGCAGGCGAGTCCACGCCTAGCACCATTACCTCTATCACCACCGCCCCCAAGAGGCCTACCTTCAAGACTGTTGACAGCTTTGAAGACTACGTCAAGCGCGGGGGCTGGAAGCGAAGAGGCATCGTCTTCAATCGTGACGAAGTGGACACATATTAAACCTGATCACACATCAACACACCATCTCCTATCAACCAGTATATTCTCTTCATTGCACATATTTTTATCATTATCAGCGCTTTAACTTTTTTTCTGGCGAGATTAATCATCAACATATGCACGCTACACGCAAGACATTGGAGTCTACTTATTTGTCTTTTTTTTCTTTTTGTTTTCAGGTTTATATGGGAAGAATTCATTGGGCACTTGGCGACGGCCTCGGATTATGGCCAGTCACAAAAAAGAAGCGACGCTTGCAACACTGCATTTTTCTTTGATTTTGGGAATTAGGGACGAAGCGACGGCTGGAAAGGACATCGATTCGCATTGGATACCCGAGGGGGGTGGACCCAAGACTACCACACTACAATACGTCTATCATTGACTATTTTCCTTTTTGTTTATTTTGCATCTATCTACTCTAGCATATAGCTTACCCACATGGGCACAACGCCCCAAACACGTTGCTCCAAGATTATCAATACAGAGCACAAACAACCATGACGTTCCATCCTTGTTCCTCAAGTTTGCAGTGACTACTCCGTACACGTATAAACCTTTTTTACTCTTTATCTGCCATGGCTACTCGGTAGGTCGGCAACCACTTTTCACAGCCGAAGCGCAAAAAAACCTGGGCGTCGTCATTCCTCTCCACTTGCACGGGCAATGGCGTGCCGTACGAGATGCCGAGCCACGCGACTTGCTGGGCACCCAAAACCCCTGTGCTGGCTAGCTCTGTTTTTTTTCAGCAGCCTTCTGTTTTTTTTCTCGTCTAATTTTTTTTTTTTCTTTGCCGGGCATCGTGACCTGGAAAAAAAAAAAAAAAAAAAAGGGCCTCGGCAGCGCCGTCGGGCCAAAACCGAGTGGATGCGGTGCTGCTATTAATAACGGAGGGAGCAAGAGCCAGAGCAGGGGTGCGCTGTATGCGTTTCTGGTGCCTTACAGTAGCAGCATTTCGTATGTACAACATGCACAAGTCTTTTTCCGATTGGAATACGGGGAGAGGATGCATGTAGAAGACGATGGAATGGCTTACGAGTGGTTGGAATAGAAACACTAAAAGCTGCAAGTAAACTTCTACGGCATAAAGTAGAAGCATATTTAGAAAGATGACTTGCAGCAAGAGTGGCAATTGTTCTTCTGTACCACGTCGCTTCGATTTAACCTCGTTCTAGCAAAAATTCATACGCCTCTCGTTTATCGTTGAGTTTTTGGCGTATTCGGCTCTGCGAAATACGCTTTTAGCCTTCCTTGCTGCCCTTTTTCGAAACGCGGCTCAACAAAAGCTGCCGTGTGACCAGCATCTCCGGAGAAAGACAAAAGCACGTACGTAACTTTTTGAGATTAATCTTATGGAGTTGCTCGATTACATTACGAGATTTCACCCCCGGTCAGTCTCTGATAAGGCTGAGGCAGCCAGCCAGCCGGCCCAGTAACTACCGTAACTGGGTTTTGATTCCTGATCAAAGCTTACTAACCTTCTCACGGGTCAAAAATGTGTACTTGTAGATGCGCATGTAAGACGTGAAATGAAGGGACTGGGGGAGCCTTCCATCCTTTTGCTTCCTTTCCAGGGGGCACACAGACAGGCTGTACCACTGTAAATTTGCTGTAATTTTGTTGAATGCCACGCTGGCGTTACATCACAGGTGAGGCGTGTCTGTTAGGACGCAGCTGAATCTAGATCTTTTTTTCTTTTGCTTCTTCTCCCTTGTTGCCCAATTGGGAATCACCAGATGTCAGTAGCCCAATCGCATAGAAGCTAATAGCCCAAGCAATTAGACCTCGCCAGAAAAAAAAAGCAAAAAAAGAGGCGGTATAGAAGAAAATTTTCTAGTGCCCGCGATGTCCTCAGCTGAGAAGTCCCAGTAGTCTGGCTGTTAGTTCTACAGCTAGACCCGAAGACTATCACGGGCCACACAGCTAATTTTTCCCTTAGATCCTTTTTTTCCTTTTTCGCTTTGGGTCGGGGGACCCAAACAACATGGAGCTACGAGATTTGAGACGGCAGTGTCCGAGCTACTGAGCACAGCCCTTATTTCTTTCACCTTTTCTTTTTTACTCGCCGGATCCGCCCTCAAAAGGACGGTGAGCATGATGTAAGACCCAGGAACCCTGAAGGAGCTCCCGCGCTTTCGGGGATTGACAGGGGCCGGTCCCTGTCAGATCCACGTGTTGGGGGAGTGTCAGAGCGTTTTCGCAGGATTCCAGTGGGATGGTAATGGCTCCGTAATACTTCGAGCCGAACACGGATCAGGATTGGGTGAGACGCGTTGGAATGAGGTGAAGGGTACTTTAAAAGGAGGATCACAACTTTGTGCTGCTAATGTTAGTGTTAGGGAATGGGACACGAAGCGGTGAATGATGCCGTTGTGAAGCTAACCTAGGTGATGTTAGTCGAGAAATAGACTACGGCCGCGACAGAGGAGAGGGAAGAAGGGTAGGGCTGAACGAGACCATTGTGGGCCTTGTGCTTCGTATCGACTCCCTTTTTTAGGTTTGAGTGTAAATGGTTGCATATGGTAAGAGTGTCAGCCATGATCCCCATGTAAGAATATTCCTATTGAGAGCTTATAGCGATAGTAGATCATGTAGGTGTAGGTAGAGCAAGTAGTGGTAGATAGATCAAGTAGCGATAGGTAGATCAAGTAGTGGTAAATAGATCGAGTAGCGGTAGATAGATCGTGTAGCGGTAGATAGAGCAATCAAAAGTACAGAGTGGACAACAGTCTACCATATCACAACTTTATTACTCGTACGATGACTGGCCTTAGCTGAAGCTAATCCCACCTCCATCAGTTACACACACTCTCTCTCGCGATGCCCTCTGGGAAACAATGGACACAGAAAAAAATCATATCAGACTTATGGACCACATATTGAGCTTCACTCGATATGCTCTAGCAACACGAAAAGAACTCGATCGCCTGGGACACAGTACATGGATCGAGCGGTTCGCCATGGAGTTGTCGGTTCGGCAGCTTTGTCACAGTCCTCCTATTTGAGAAGTTAGCGATGAGAATACCAGTTAATATGGAAAGCTGCAGAGGTTCTCACCTCAAAATATCTTTGATGCTTCTAGGATCGTTTCGACCGTAATTAGCGAATTGTCGCCATTATTCCTCCCACCAAACACCACATCGGGGAAACCTACGCGCATCAGCAGATCGTTGTCCTGGAAAGCACACAGTTAGTATTTAATCTCATTTTTTGTGATACAGGATATTCTTACGGCGGCCCGTTCCTCATGGAACTAGAAGATAAACATATTAGCCACTCATGCCGAGTACTCCATACTGCTAGGCATGTGCTTACCTTGGCCATTTTTTCCGCATACTGAGTAGCGTGTGAATGTCAGTGTTGTATATCGGCCGAAAGCCGAAACCGATGGGTCTACTTACTTCTTTGGTCTCTTTCTGTAAGATTAGTTGTTAGCAACGATAAAGAGTATAATGATGCCGCTTTAAAAACTTACATCGACCTTGGCCTGTCAAATGGACTTACGGCGAGTCGGGCCTAAGTCAATGTTAGCCACGCAAGTCTCTGAGCGAGTCATTCTCTGGTAGGACGCCCATAGGGTCTCATAGTAGTACTTACGGAGGTGCGTGTTCCAGTCATGCTAAACCGAACGTCAGCAAAAGAAGAACGTCAGCGGTGCTAGTAAGACGGATGCGTCCTACTTACGTGATTGTGTTGTCTGCTGGAAAAAACTAGTTAGCTAGGGAACAGAAAAGCAGCTCAGGCCGGGTATATGGTAGGAAATGCAGAAAATAACTTACAAGTTTGTGTCTTGCTTCTGTGTTAGTTCGCTCTCGTCAGAAGACGAGCATCGTGAGACTTACCGGTGGGAGAATGATGGACAGGGGAGAAAAGGAAGGTGGTGAACGGAGACGAAAGACCGTTCTCGTCCGGATGACCACCGGCAGTGGAAGATTGGTCGGTGTATGGATGCTGTGATCTTGGAGAATGGAGAAAAAGAAGAGTTGGAAAAGATGAAAAGGAGGAAACGGTAAATTCCTTAGGCAGTAAAGAAAGAAGGAGTGGCCGATGCTGGGGAGGTAAGTGGCCAGGCAACTGGTGACAACCGTTGTATTATTCCGGCTTGACACCTCAGGCACCCAACATAATCGTACCTTCCTTCCGGTAAACATCTGGTATCTACATCTACCACGTGCTTTTGCATGTACGCACTCATAATGTGGATTTATTATCTGTCTGTTGCATGTTTTACGTTTCTGGAGACTGGTGGTGGCTATCTGCAATGCAACGGCTACAGTACAAGCAGTGTCGTGGTGAGATGCGGACAATGAAAGCGTCTCCTATCTACTTATGCACCCAATGCTTCGACCTGTATATTCTACTATTGCTACTTTCTCTACTACTGGCTAGGTACTATCGCTATCTTTTCTAGCGTCCATATATCCAGATATCAGATTGTACAGAAAATTCCATTCGCAGTCTGTGTAGGTACCTGTAGTCATTTTAACGCTCGCTCGTATAACTGCACAATATCTGTATCTTTCAAATCCTTATCACTTTTTTGTATACAGTCATGCATTGCTTGTATTGCTCTTCTCTCGGTATCTCCATAATGTAAACATCTGTCCATTCATGCTATCTTGAGTTTGATTCAATTTGTCATAGTAACGATCAAATCTCTGGTGATCTTATTTTCCAGTTGTAAGTAATCTTCATATACCCTGTATATTCCATGATAGTCCAAGAGGCTCACTAGCAGTCTCGCCAAAGGAAATCACTCCCCGTTGAAGCTATCATAGGAAAGCATCCTTGCGTCCAAGTTTGAGAAGAGCTCCGAGACAGGGTAATTGTGGAACTACTGGGTTAGTGTGGCCAGTGAATCTAATCTCCAACGAAGCAGAACTAGATAGACAAACTAACGATAGCCTCATCAGGTAGGAATAGATTGATCAATTGCCGAAAGTTTCACCGAGTAGAAATTGATTACAGAGATAGTTCAGGCTTGAAGGAGTGAGCTTCACATGTTTGTGGCTTGCTGCGTATCTGGTGTTAGTCAGCCAGTGACCAGCAAATGAGGCGCCCCAAAACATTAAGCTCTCGAATCGGGTAATTGTGGCGCCGCAGATGTGGCTAGTGAATTCACCTTGTTAGCTGTGTTGTTGTGCCAAGGTTTTTCTATTCGCTCCAGAATTTTGTATCAACTCTCGGGACTCTGCATCTCGCCCATTCGACCAATCTTTGGCCCTCCAATCGCGGCTTCATTGGGTCACCATCTTTAACTCTCCCTACCTCAGCCCGCGTCGCGTCTTAGGCAGCTATCCTCCTCTCACATCATCGCCCACCATGGCGCCGCTCATCCTGCACAACGTCCCCGATGACGAATGCTACGTTGGCGAGGACGGCATCAAGCGACCCTACGCCATGATCTATCCGTAAGCCATCATTGCATCTTCTCACCTCCTGTTCAAAACACCACCAGCAAGCTGACATTGCCATCTTCCCCCCCAGACACGAAGGCACAACGAGAACACGGCGCAGCATCGCCGAAACAGGCTCTTTCGGAAAGTCAACAAGACGGTCTCGCTCTAAAACAGGGACTCCGGCTCGCGGTCGAGAGAATCCCACGCTCGCCGCCGCAGACAAGCTCTTCTACGACTGGGTGTCCAACCAATCCAATTCCAACCCCCCCTCCAACCCCAACCAGCGCAAGACAAACGCCGGCGCCGCTTCAGGCGCGCAGGAAGATGCCGTGCCCCAACGCGCCGCCGTCAAGTCCTCCCCTGTCGAGCTCATCCTGAGGGGCTACCGCTCATCGACCCAGCAATACGCTGCCATCGCCCACTACGAGTCTCTCGCCGGCCTCATCCTCGAAGACTATCCCAGAGAACCCCCGTCTTCGCAGAGACGATACAAGTCGGAGCTCCGCGATCCCGCATTCACGCGCCGCCGAAACCTCACCTCCGAAGAGCGCGCCCTGGTCAACCGCGCCGATGGTGGCGAGCACTGGGTCAAGGTCACGTTTGCCAGTGCAGAGGCCGGTAACGCCGCCGTTTACTCCAGCCCTCAGAGAATACTAGGACACCTAGTCTACGCTGAGCCCTACCGGGGCGTGGCTCCAGCTAAAGACGAAGCCTGCCCGGACATTGAGCAGCTGGAAGAGGGGCGATCAAAAAGCGTACCGAACTTCGCGCCCCCCAGCTTCGGGCATGCCCAACGGAAATCGGTATCGGGTCTCCCCACGACGTTTAACAGCCGTCTTCTCGACCTGTCTCCGGCTGAATCTAGAGAGTCCAGCCAGACGATGAACTCGACTACCCTCTCTCACGGCTCCAGTGCCACCATCACAGAACCCATACCCTTTGCGTTGACGTCTAGCATCGAGCCCCTGGAAATCGATCAGGAAGATAGCATCTTCTGCAGACGCATCCCCACCGCGCGCAAGGCTCGTCTCCTCCCCGCCGAGCAAGCCCTCCTGCCCCAGCAGTCCGTCATGCAGCGCATCCTCAACGCGCTTCCCATCATCAAGTGGTTCTCCGGCAGCATGATTGGCAACGAGGTGCCTCGGACGGAAACAGGCGAATTCGACTGGAATCGCGCCAGTCTTTACTGGAAGGTAATCTGGTGGCTCGACGCTACGTTTAGTCTATTCAAAGGCGATGTGTATTGCATTGATAAAGACGATTAGATGGGAGGCAGATGATTGGCGGTTAATACTGGCTGAATAGGTCAATACCCTTTTCCCCCTTGTTTTTCTGTTTCTTTTTTTTTCTCTCTTTTCGCGTTCGAAGCTAGGACGGTTCTTCACGATACGACGTAAAGGGGCGGATGACTGGACCATCCAAAACAGCGTTCGTCGAAAGCGAAGCAGCGCACATAAAGTGAGGACGAGCTGCTTGAGCAGCCAAAGACGGGAGGTTCGCAGCATCAGCATCACAGGGTACCCAAATCATGACTCTTGTAGGCGTTTACTGGTGGATAAAAGGGAATGTACGTATGTGAGATGAAGCTCTTTTTTTTTTGTTTATTGTAAAATGGAAATCCTTGGGGTCCATAGCTGTATCTTTCTCTTTTTTGGTGACAACCCCCCTTTGAATATGTGCTTTAGACATCTAGGTATGCAAGAAACGAGAGAAGAATAAGAAGAGAAAAAACAAAAAAAAAAAAGGCTCTTTGCCCGCCTTCCCAAGTATCCATGTTCTCTTCAAAAACAAAAGGAAAAAGTAAGCAATCTGTCAAAATCATTTCGTGAAGCCATTCAATCATATAGACGGCGAGAAAAAACCAACACCAAACCATGCTAGTGACCAAAAGAAAAAAGAAAAGAGGAAAAACAAGGAAACCTCCTCAAAAAGGGTGACTCTACATCCCAAGCATATGCCCCTACGTCGCCTCAGGAGAAAGCTCCAAATCGTTCATCGGATTGAGCGAATCTCTGTCGTCGAAGTGGGAGTCAAATCTCAGCGGTCTTCCTCTTTCTTCCTCTTCTTCTTCCTCTTCATGCCTTGGTTCTGCTTCGTCCACAATTTCTCGCTCCGTCTGCTCCCCGCTGTCGGCATCCGAGTGTGTCTGGTTCCACACTTGCTCCAACGGCTCCAACGGCTCCAACGGTTCTTCAGCTCTGTCGTGTATTTCATTTTCAACTTCGCCCGCTTCTTCCTCCTCCTTAATACCCTCCTGCATAATCGATGTGAACAAGTCGTCTTCAAGATTAGGAGACGACGGGCCTACAAGATTATCCAGCAAGTCATATGTCACGTCCGTGGGTGCCCTCCGGATCGGCTGAGGAGAAAAGGGGCGGGCATTTCGCGGCTTGTTAAAGTCAGCCGAGAAGACGCTTTCAGAGTCACCGCTTGGTTTGGGATCTGAGGCCATGGCATTAAGCGCCTGGTAACGATCATGGTCCATCAGCAAACTCTCGCTTCGTGGTTCGGACGTCGTATCGGCCAGGATGCTCTTTGGCGGCAGGATAGAGAAGAGCTTAACTCCCTCTCCACCGCTTGCACCAGCACCATGTATACCATCATCCTCAATTGCAAACAAGTCCTGGCCTTTTTCCAGAACATCGTCCAGGCCACCACCACTCCAGCCCTTTCTGGCCAAGCTTTCGAATATGTCGACTTCGGCTCGCACAAGACTACAACTAGCATCGACAATACGCGCGCTCGTCTCTTGGCTTTCCCTTAATAGCGTTCTCGCATGGTCTCCATGTAGAGTCGTCAACCCGTCGAGCTTATAAGTCAACTCGACAAGATGAGCTCTGAACCGGGCAACGTCCCGGCGCCTCTGCTTATGCAACTTTAGGCCTTCCTTTTCCAGGCGCTTAACCTCTCTGCTCTGTGCCTTGATGCTCTGCTGATACGTCTCCTCTTCGTCTCCAATGACGGTTTGCCACTTGTCGAGCTCGTGGAGCAGGGGTACTTCGAAAGAGCGGTAGACAGTCTCGGACAGAATCTGCTGGTGGTTTGCAATCAGATGATGCACTCCGGATGCAGACATGAGCGTATCTGCCGTGCATTGACCTTTGGTCGTGAAGCTGGCCGTCATATTGGTAGCCCCAGCGGGGCCAATGGGCTCTGACCGCGCCTCTTTCAGTCTGGCACATGCTTCCAACGCCGAGCCAAAAGTAGAGGCAGCCGTAGATAACGCAGCGAGAGCAACCCTATAGGCCTTGGCCGAAGTCAACAGGTCCGCATACGCCTCCTGGGACCGCTCGAGGTCTGCGTTTGTTATGACAGCATGCAACGGGCGTGGGGGAGGCGGTAAGGGCAGGTTGTACTGAGACAGCGGCAGAGCAGTCGACGCGAGAGAATAGACGGGAGACTCAGGCATCGGAGGTAGCTGGGAGGGCGTCGGACTGGATGGTCGAGAAACAATCGGCGTCGCCATGCCTTGATGAGATGAGAAATATCAAGTTCCAAAAGTGAGAAAGCAGACAATTCCGCTGATGCAGCGACAAGACTCGTTCGCGGTTGCGGCACGGATGGTAAGATGGGATGCTTCGCTGCCTTATTGATAAGAGCAGACAGAGCTGGGCAGGGCTGGAGGATGCAAATAGCTGGAAGACAAAAACAGCGCGGGCCAGCAGCAGCAACGACAATAGTTCGTCAGACGGTCTGAACTGCAGACACGACAGGACCAGAAGAGAAGATGGCCAGGCCGCAGCACATGGCAGAAGTGCAGTGCAGTGCAGTGCCGTACAAGATGAAGGCAGGAGTTGAGTCTGTCTGTACAAGTTATGGACGAAATGTTATGTTAGGTATCGGTATCAGGCCCGGGCTTGAGGTTCCCTGCAGGCCCCCACAGGGCGGTAAGACGTGGAGGGGTCTGGCAGAAACAGCGGCAAGTTTAGCGACCGGAAAGCCTGCAGCGTCTCATTCTATAGCGTGATCAGTTGGCGCAATGCCCGCCGTGGCCATCCATAAGCCGCCACGCATGACACCTGACGTCAATGCAGAAAAAAAAAGTTCGAGTACATTAGCTGTGGTGCCCTTATCGCGGCCTGTTATCCCTTGTGATGCGGGAAGCCTGGAAGAGAATTAATCGGTGCAGTACTTGCATTGCATCGCTATCATTTAGGGGGGGTGACGTGGTTTTTTAGGCGTGTTGTATAAGCCACCACAAAACACCGGCTAACAAAACATGAACACTTTGATGCCTGCGGTGTTGCAATACGTTGGTCGATGCCAGCAATTGATATCCATATAAGCAGAGCATACCTACCTGTACATAATGTGTACGCATGTAATACAAAGAACCTCTACCAATACTCCGTTCGTACTACTAGACCACACAATGTACTAGCACATTGGATCGTGCTGTTTTTAGTAGCAGATGGAGCTGTCTGGTGTCAAAATATTAGCACATGCATGGATTTCCGCAGCGGATGATCCCCCTCTTGGTCTCGAGTGGGACAGATGCCCTTGTTTCTTGCATTGGCCTAGGCGCCTACGAATACAAGTTCCCACTCTTTGCTCCGTTGTCATTCTGCGGAGGCAATACGAAGCACGTACATCCTCGTACATACATGCGGCAGCGGTTCAACTCGCCGTGCCTCACTCATCCCATTCATCAACCGTTCCCAAGACCCTCTGTAGACTTGACCATCAAACACTAGCAAGTCATGCTCCAGGTCCAGCTAAGACAAGTTCTCGTCGATAAAGGCCTCTACATCGTCCAGCTCGTCCTCGCAAGTCGCATGACCCAGTCCGCTGCCCACCACCAAACTGTTAGCATGACCCCCGACACCTTGAGCACTCATATACAGCTAGAAAGCAGTTGAGTTGATTTCGGGGTCACTCACGGATATACATCCCACGAGATTGAAAATCCCATCGCCGTCAACGCATCTCGGCTCTTCTTGGCCAACCCCAGCGTTACCATGCGGTCTTCTATGCCGTGACCCAAAAAGATGGGCGTCTCCTTGCTTGCATTATCTTCGGGTACATATTCCATGAAGTTTTCGATCAGCGGTAGCCATGCCGAGAGCAGCACGACGCCAGCGAGAGTCTGTGGGAACGTCAGGCCGGCGAGAACAGCTACCACCCCGCCCTGAGAAAAGCCGGCAACGATGATGCGGTTTGCGGGTGTACCAGCGCTGATTTCATCGTTGATGAGACTTTGGATGTAGTCTCTGCTGGCGAAAATACCGTCTACGTCTTCATCGGTCTGAAGCGCATCTGGAGAGCCGTCGTAGACTTGCTGCAGCAACATTAATATCACGTAACACAATCTGAGAGGCGGGGGGAAACCATACAATATCAAACCACGCGGGCATCGATACTCCCCCTTTCTACACTTTTATCAGCCCTTAAATCACAGACTTCCAGTGAATTGGAGCACTTACTGCGGTGAATGCAATCACAGGCGCATAGGGAAGCACAAATTTAACGTGGTCGAGTTGGCCGTTGCCTCTCCAGTGCTCGACCGACCCAAGTGGTATGTCTGGTGTATCGCCTAACCCATGGATGAATATCACCGTTGTCGTGTGTTCAGCCAAGGCTTCGACGACGACGGGGTCTGTCCGAAGAGCAACTGATTTTCCCTTGTCTACCATAATTAGATATTATAGATTAGCACAGTCTGAGTATCACAAGCACCACATAAAAAGTGGCTTGGTGTTACGGCGCCGAGAATGATAACGAAGGCAACGAGTGACACAGATCCAAGCACTGAGACCAAGGTAAGAGGGGTCGAGAGTCAATAAGGCACACATTGTCACTATCGGTGCTCTCCCTGATTTATACTGTATTTTTGGCGACAGCGCATCATCTAGATGTCTCAGACAGCCTCATGTTGCATAACAACCGCCAGTCATACGTTGCCAAATAAATGCAGGGTAACCGCCCTGCGACCAACCAAAACTTATATGCATGTCCCATATCATGTTGATTAAATGGCACGCCATCCTTGCAGCTTCATGGGCTGTTGGGTTTAATTAATTCGAGGCTGGCTTTGCATGGAGGGAATGATGGCTTTATCTGAAACTCATTTGCATGATCTGCGTAGGTACTTGGTGGTGGTTATACCCCATCAAATTCATAGAGGGAAGCAGAGCACCTGTGTATTTTAAGAGACATCACAGGCGAGACAACAATTTCCTTACCTGTGTATATTCTCCCAACGGGAAAATAAACTCTCCATCGCTCACCTAGAAGGCCATACTTTTTAGGCATCTCTCCTTGAGCAGATATAAGAGTACATCACATCTCAACAGACGACAAGGTAGTAGCTCGCAGGATCATCCTTTTCGTATCCCAAACCAATCAATTAAACATGCTATTGCATCCCACTCATTCCCGGATTAAAAAAGAGAAATATACACAGCGATCATCCCATCGCTAGCCCTCTCCGTCCCTCAATCGCATCAGTCCCGATGCTTTCCCAAAACGCCGAATATCAGACATTTATGCAGAGCCGACGAGGAGGCCGTTGAGAGGAATGTGTACTGCAGCAAGACCCAAGTTAGCCAACAATGGTTTTCTCCATGTATTTCACACCCTGGAGCAGGTAATAAAATTGGAAAACGCACTCAGCTTGACGATGAATCCGACAGCGCCCATGACGCCGAAGCCGATGCCAACAGCCTGGCACAGCTTGAGAAACTCCTTCTGGTCGGCTAGAAAAAGGGTAAACAAGACGTGTTAGCTTGGGGCGACGCAAGTGCACAGGCAGAGCAAGGGACACGTGGTGGGAGAGATGCGTACGCTTCTGGCAGCGGTTGATGAACTGCACGCCGTCCTTGAAGAACTCGCGGGGAACCTCGAGGATCTCCTCAACTTGATCGGCCATTGTGGAAGGGTTGGAAAGGTTGGGCGCGAAGATGCGATTGTTGGGATGCAATTGGGTGCAGTCGCGTGGAGTTGGGAGGAGGGAGAGAAGAGAGTGATGGTGTCGCCAATGGGTTTCAAAGAGGATGCTATGTTTTAAGCCGAATTCTGGAGTATTAAAATGCCACCTCGCCTCAATGGGCGTGGGGACCGGGGAAAGTGTTTGGCCGATGTTCTGCCGGCTGCGAAGCTCGAATCTAGAATGTGCCGTTTTAGGATGCTGGGAATGGCGTCCTAGCTCAGCCGGATATCCACCATCCCATTGTGAAGGGAGTGAGTGGCTGGTTGGCTGGACGCATATTTTGTTATTCAGCAGACAAAGTTTATGGACAGCTATTAAAAGATATATATTTCTACTCTGGCTACTATTCTATATTACGTCTACATCTATCTACTAGAAGATGGTAGCGATAGATATCTGTACTATCGGAAAATAGCTGGAATTTCCGTGAATATGTCTACTATCAGATAGCACCTACTTAAATGATAGAGTCATGGAGGTGATATCTGTTGGAAAGAAGCGAGATAGTATACGTACCTACAAACTTTATGTAAATGGAGTTAGTACCTCATTACTATAGACGTTCTATACCGTCTTGTTATTTAGTCTCCTACAACAACATCAACACACTATTAATTTGTTCGTCATCTTATTTTCAATCCTCAACAAGTTATGAGCCCGGCGCTCCGCTGACCAACGTTTTTTGATCTCCTGCAAGACTACAACACCAACTGCTGGCACGGTCTGCCCAAACGCCAACAAACTGATAATCGAACGTAGGGTCTGATGTGCCAAACCCACATACCGCCGGACCTGACACTCCTTGAACAGTCTTCGACAGGTTCTTGAGCCCGGCATATCGCTCAATGACAACATTTCTTGCAATCAAGTTCGTACATACGTGGCTGCAATGCACTTACATTGAAATATGGCTGGGAACTCTAATGTTGCCTTCACTTTACTTCCTTCCAGCTCAAGCTGTGCCAAGCCGTCGGCATTGGGTTCGGAGTCATGGGAGCTGTCGGATTCATCGTCAAGCTGCGAGGAAGGTGCCTATTTATACTACAATCCAACACAGCATCGTCTCTCTGTTAAGAAGAATGCCACCACCACGAGTTTATTATCCGTTGGAGCTGTATATAGATCTGGGAAGATATTGGAAGTAATATCCAGAAAATTACCCTAGTTGCCACTGATTCCTAGGTACCGTCGACTACGCTGTCCATGCATATGCCATAAACCCACCACTTCCATATTGCCGCCCATGCGATGCCAGAAAATAACCAAAAATCTCCATCAAAAACGCCCATGCAATGTTATATAAGAGCTCGGTACATCTCACAATTTCTCACTCACGACCTGCTCGCTCGTGAACCAGCTTCTTCCACCGGTTTAACAAGCCCCAGAGACCACCACTTGTTCTTCTCCGAATCCTTGGGTCCACAGCGCCAAGAACATGCCCGATAAAGAAAAGGCACTGCCATCTCCGTCTCGTCCTTGGTGAATGGTCTCGTAATGACATTCGTGGTGCCGCGATCAGGTAGGGGAAGGACGGTGCCCCTACATATCTCTCGCCACTCAATCCACTCAAGTCGAGGCACCACGAGCGTCTTCCCGCAAGTTGAACAATTCACCCCGCCGTTGTCTCTCTGCGAAGAGGCACGCTGCAGCAGCTTCTGAAGGTGTGAGAGCCCGTCTGGAATGTACGAATCGAGTTCACGAAGCTGGCTGCTATGATAGCAGCTTTGCAGCGCCAGTTCGACCAAGCTAGGCACAACGCTAGGCCGCGCCGTCACTTTCATTGAGGTTTGTGAGGAAACGGACGCAGGTAGACCAAACTGATCACTGCCTACTGCGACTGGCAGGTGTGTTATCGAAGATTCCTCCCTTGATGGGAGACGGAAGTCTGAGAGAATTTGGCCATTGGAGTCAGAAATCTGCAGCGGAGATCGGCCGAGCCATCGAGTCAAATATCGTGGCACTTGTTCATCATCGAACAACCATTTGTATCTGATTGAAGCGTATGGTGCCGGTTGTAAGATAATACCCTGGCCACCATTCTCCCCGTCAGGTGGAGCGGCCTGCTCTGGCTGTATGAACGGATTGACAAAGAGGGATAAGTCACGGAATTTCCCTCCGACTTTGAATAAATCGAGAAACTCAGCGGGCAGATACTTAAATCGGTTCTGCGATATGTTGAGTTGCCTCAGGTTGCTCAGCTTCGAGATTGCCGAGGGAAGCTCTGTGAGCTGGTTTCCACGAAGACTTAGCACTGTGAGGTGATTGATATCGAAAAGTGAGCCAGGTAGTCGTGTCAAGCTGTTCGATGCCATGAACAGCTTCAGCTCCGGCTCCCTCTGCACAAACGCAACATCCTTGGCCACAATGGGGATGCAAGCAATTTGACTGAGGCGGTTGACGGTATCATCCGACAACACCTCCAAGCCCATGGACATGAGATCCACGGTTTCATTGCCGGAGTCTAGACACTCTTGAATCTTGCGCCGGGCGCCTACTTCTGCCTGAGACAGTTGAGGCACCGCCCGGGCTCCCAACTGTGGCAACCTTGGCAATGCTGGGAGGTCCAAGCCCTCCACAAAGTCTTCGCCATCGGTGGCATCGCTCCCTAGAAAGACACCACTGTCAAAGTCCCTCTTCAAGTAGCGCTTTGTCTGGATGGGAGCAAGGGTGACATCCTCGGTGGAGGCGGCATCTGGCGATTCAAGCTGTTGTTGGAACCACGATCCAACGTAGCGTCTCTTGTGCCTCCCTTCGACATAATTGTCAAGCCCCGGGTCATCGTCACTAGAAAAGACAGCTGGGTCGCTGGAATTGAAATTCAAGGGCGACGAGGGATTCCCTTGCCGCGAACTAATACGGTGACGCTTGCGGGGCTGGTTGGAAAAGCTCTGAGATTGTTCATCCCACGAGACCGCAGGCAGTCGAGGCAACGACGGCTCTTCCGACATTTGACAGACAAGCACAGACACAGACGTGCCAAACAAACATGGAATCTACCTGAAACGTGTAATTGGAATTCCTGCCTTTCAAAAGCCGGAATATAACGACGTGACAGCGGTAGAAACGCGACCAACGCGTTCAGAGGGGGCTAGGCGTAAATAACTTGCAGCGCTACCAGTTGCAGCCCCACGCCGGCCTCCACCCTTGTCGCGTGCGTGGTGTATTTTGTGACAGCTCGAGATATCCTGGGCTGCCTGCCAGGCAGATGTTGCGTGGCAAAAGCTGCTCTGCTCTCTATGCTGTACTCGTATGCGCAGCGAGATGCCATCATTTCTTACTGTACCGTTCTTCCTGGCACTTTCATTATTAGAGCCAGCCAGCATCTCCATGTTATATGTCCATAGGTAGCATTGAATTTTTTTTAAGCTTTTGTCAGTAAGCCCAGATTTGGCCGTAGTTGCATCGGCCTCCCTAAGAATCCCAGGCCCCCGCATTTTTATCGGTTGGAGCAAAGACCCCTTTCGTGGCTATCATAAGCTACCAGGGTATAAGAGAAACCCGGTACGGACACCCGTCGGCGAATCTCCAGCTCTCTCTTGCTGACCTAAACTTCACAACTGGGACACATCTTGGGCGTTGGGGGTGGTGCAGCGTTGCGGGCGGTACTCGTATTAGATCGAGACTTTGCGTGGGCTGCAGTTCGAAGCGGATGTTGACTTGGGCAGAGATTGATTTCTATATAGCCCTGGCTCAGTCCCAGTCGTCGTCGTCGCTGTCAACCCGCGCTCTCCCAGCATTGCTTGTCTTGATGGTCTTGCTGGCCAATCGCTCCTCTTCAGCATCCTCCGCTGCCCTCCTCCTCTTGACCACTCGCAAATCGGAATCAGGCACAGCACCAACTTCAACAAGCAGGTCGTCAATCTGCCTCATGTTGGTCCGAGCACCAGCCAGGGTCATCAGGGTCACAATCTGCTTTACAATGTCTCCCTTGTTGTAGACCAAGATTGTCGGGCAGTTTCGATCCGGGTAGTTTTCAATGGCCTGGCTTGCTCGAATTTCGCAAAACTTGATGTCGCCGTACTCCTTTGCAGCTTGTCTCCAGAGCTCTGATAGAACCCTTGATTCCACATTGCCCGAGGTGGATGTGAGGTTGACGAAGACGGGGCCGTTATTGGAAGCCTCCGTGATTTCACGCTGGTAGTCGGGCTTGGATATGGGATATACAGAGCCGTGGATAGACTTCTTCTGTAGGTTGCTCAATTCGGCCATGCGCTTCTGGCGATACTGTTCCAGGAAGTCGTCATCTTCTTCGTCTTCTAGCTCGTCGAGCTCGTCCAAGTCTTTGCCCTCCAGTCGGTTCTCATGCGCAAGTCTTCTGGCCTCGAGAATGGCCTCCTCAATCATAGGAGTCGGGCTGGGTGGCTTCTCGGGGATAACGCCATGTTTGCGCAGAATGTCATTCCTATGGAGGGGTTAGATTGCTGCGCATCGACCATCGCGGGGCAGCTTACCATTCAGTATCGGCGTTGGGGTCGTCGATTGGAACGGCGATTCTTTGTTCTGAAGGAGCGGCCATGGTGAGGCTTTAGTCGAATGTAATTATCGGAGTAACTGTGCAGAGAGGCCAAGATGCTGAGAGAAACGTCAAGTAACGAAACGGCACAGTTGCATGAAGCAAAGTAGCTCTACCACCGTTGACAGCTGGCGTCGTGGGGGGCCGCGCAAATCTCCAGGCAGACAAAATAAGGGAGCCATCTTTTTTGGCTGCCTTGGACACAAAGATGACTCCATAGCTCTTATTCTGCACAAAGGCGGTGCATAAAATCCCCATATTTCCTTAGTCGCGGATTCACAATTGTTAGCGCGATGGAGCTTCTCTAGCTCGGTCCAATTGTAAGGAAGATACGGGGTACAACAGGGGACAAAAACTTCATCACGTGCTGGTGGGCGGCCAAACCCTATCACGCTATTCCGGTTTGGAGAAAAAATTCCTGTTGCCAGCGAACGAGATTCGCCCCCTCAATGTGCACCGAACTTTTCCTCGCTTAACTCCTCTCACTCCAGCTTGCGAGCCTCTCAAATCGTTGCCAGATTTCGTCAAGACCCTCGACCTCGCAAGACACTTTACGGCAAATTTTTTTCGAGACAATCAGACAAGATGGTGAGCGACAACCCAACCTTTTCTGCCCTTGGGAGGATGGATCGATGCGATGCGTGGGAATACCGGGATGGCGGAAGGATACTCGTCGCCTGACGACGAAGGGCATCAAACTTTTTTTTTGGGCCAACCGCTGGAGGACGATCCGGATTGAATTGCATCGATGGCATACTTGGGGAATGGGGATACAACACATCAAAGGGAAACAGAATTGCTGACTGGATATTGTCATAGGTGCTCGCTGTTGACCTTCTCAACCCTTCAGCGGCCTCTGAGGCCAAGAAGCACAAGCTCAAGGTACGAATCGAATCGAAGTCATCACGAATGACGCCACCGAATATGCACATGGGTTCCTAACGTTTGATTCATCTGTCTAGACCCTTGTTCCTCAGCCCCGATCATTCTTCATGGACGTCAAGTGCCCCGGCTGCTTCACCATCACCACCGTCTTCTCTCACGCCCAGACCGTTGTCATCTGCCAGGGATGCACCACCGTTCTGTGCCAGCCTACCGGTGGTAAGGCCAGATTAACCGAGGGCTGCTCTTTCCGAAGAAAGTAAACTGCCCGCGGGGCGGCTTTCTTTCCTTGGGTACTGATGACTCTTATGGTTATATGGTGGTGATCATCTCGGATCTGCAAACAAAACATCATCGACGTGGGGGATAGACAATATACCTTGCGAAAATAATCAATCTCTTTTGCAGATAGAAGATGGAACACCCAACACAGGGGCGTTTGGGGGTCTCCGGATATCTTGCATGGCACATCATTCTTCTCGTTTTTCCGTTTACGCGCCTTGTACCACAGAGTCGTTTCTTGAGGCAGGAACAAAAAAAATAAAGCACTGCATGGGTGTTCAGCTGGAGAAAGCATTCACTTGAGTGTCTAGATGGATCTTTGATGGACTGACTAGGCGCGATGACGTGGAGCCGCTGATTTGAGGATCGCTTCATACCCGGAGTGCAGTGGGTAGTGGAGGATAGCACTGTGCTTTTGCGAAATTCAAAGGTTTCCACGAATATTGTCGTCTTGTCGCCACCAGTGATGCCGTGATGTGTTATGTGAGGCCGAACTATGCTGGAATGTCCATTTGCTGCCCAAATCTCGGGCTGCCGCTTCCCAAAGGCGTTCGAAGGCGTTGAATGAACCCAGCTCCGTAATTGTAAACACGGATTATGTGATATGGAAAGGGATTGTCTTAATGGATCTATATTCGCTCGACGGATCCATTGTACTTTTGTTTCTTATTAAACCAAATTTGTACTTATACGGCGTTCGCTATCATAACGTCACTAATGCCTACTGTAACTGCTTTCGGTAATAACTGCAATGAAGAAGACGACGGCAACTAGTTTAGTATCAATGCAGCCAACCTAGTGATGCAACATCGTTTGTGATATTGTGTGAACTACGGTTCATCAAAATGAATTATAATAGAAACCTGCTGGACAATTGTAGTATGGCCTTGGGCTGATTGGACATCCTTTCCTTGTGGCTCTCTCAGTCAGTCAAGGTGGTGGTGAGATGAGCATTTAGACCCGGATTGCAAGAACAAACAGGGACTACAAAAGAAGTATGCGCAGATATGAGAGGAATACGCTCGCCATTCTATACGAGTTTAGTGTGGCGGGTATGTGCGGATTGTCGGTTTCTGTACGCTGGTCATTTTGTGGTTCCCTCTTTTTTTGCACACTTCCCTTGACAGCCACCAAGTATGAGGTACCAATACGGGATACAAGAAGAGGGGATGGATGGTAGCAGATATTAGAAGGATTTGACGTTAAAATCAGATAATGCCCCCTCTGCATCCACAACGCTCGAACTGCACGTCGTCCTTGTGGTACAGGGTCACTAAGTCGGGGTGCTGAGCAGCCACTCCCACAGTAAGCCCAATAAGCGACGTAAGAAGGATCTTTAATCTTACAATCCAACTCTAATGCTGCTCAGCATGCGTCATGGGACATCGCTTTTATTACCTAGGTAGGTAATCGAGCCCAAGTTGATAATCGAGACACGTTTATGAGGATTTTAAACTCTGTTCCCCCCAATCCATCTCTACAACCAATTTCCCACCTCAATGTCTGCAGTCCCGGAACCTCGATCAAATACATCTCTACTTCTATCGACATTAACTTTCCGCCATGTATAGGAATAACGACGGCAAATTGTGTGACCCAGATACTAGACAGCCCATTACCGGAACAACACGGGACGAGCTTCTCTGGTTTTTACGCACAGAATACGAGGGACAGCATCGGGCCAATATTCCGTATTCTGCCACCACCTACACTTACAGGCCATCGGTTCGCGATGTCGTTGCCAATGACTTGCCAGATATACCTCTTTACCACTGGATAGATGCTTGTAACAAGTCAGTGCCCGTCTATATCATACCGGGACGAAGGTGGCTACTACTTCGGGTGGTACTTCATAACTATATCTACCGACGATGGTTCCGTCCATATCGGAGCGAAATCGATCATGGACGCTTTATCTGCAAATTCATATACCCACACAACTTACCTGATGAACCCACGACTTCTATGGTGACGATCCGTGATATTATTTCTCTCGACCAAGCCTTCTGCAACAAATTTCAGGCACAGCGCAGGATTTATGCTGAAGAGCGGTGTTCAGATACCAGATGGGTTGAAAGCGACTACATTGAAGGCTGTTTGAATCATCATATTCTTCAACCTTTATTTCAAGCACTGCTTATTGTTGTGTCCGATGAGAAGTACAACAAGGAAACATCTGAGAATGTCAGCAATCTTCCCGTGTACTTGGTTCGCACAGGTGTAGAAGAAGGACTCAGCGCACCCATCTCTTTTGAGTCTATCTCAGCCAAGATTATCAGCCACCTGAAACCTGGACGTGTTGTCCAAGTCACAGTGGAGACGGCTATTGATTTCGTCAAGGGATTAGAAGCTAGAGAGGCTGCTGCGTTTGGGCTGCGACCTGACCCGGTAGTGGATTGGGCGCCGCCCGGGCAAATGATTGAAGATTGGAAGTTGACAAGAGAGACTGAACCTCTGGTCGGACCAAATTCCCAGTGGGTGAATATTGAGAAATATCCGAAGTGGACTGGGAGTGGCGAGCGAAACGACTCTGGGCTCATGGCTCGGTTTGAAGAACAGGCGTTTAGGCTGGAAGCTATGAGAGAAGCTGGGATGTAGGCGGAATTCGAAGCGTGGCGAGCCACTGGTGAATCCACTGTTAAATAGAACACTGTATGGGATGGAACTGGAGTTGCTGTTATGATAGGCCATGACTTTCACCAATTCGGTCTTGATGTTGGTGAGAAGAGCAATGGTTCTCCTGTAAATGACGAGAGGTGCTTACCTAGCGTATGACAACATATTCACACGAATTAGCCGTAAAACATGGAATATTGTTAGTATTACAATATACAAATAATTTGAGAATGTAGCGATAGTCGTGATACTTTCATAGAGCAGCGCTGTCTTCATGGAGTAGGTAGCGTCAGTGTAGCGATGTGTAGCTTTCTAGAAAGGTAGCATGTAGCGTGGCGCAAGTATACATATTTGGGTTTCCCAGCTAAACTGTGATTGAAGTGAAACCTTTCATTTTCATTCACAAACTCTTTAGAGTCTTTGCATCACATGTTCACTTTGAGCAATGAGTACTTCACCTTCAACCGAGAGTATCCACGACGCCATCGTCAACTTACAAAAGAATTGACTAAGCCTTGATGCTCTTCAATGGGTGTCTTTTATCATGCGAAATCATCGTCGGTTGCGAATATCTCTCATATCCGTCGCGGCTGCGCTTCTGCGCTTCTGCCGGATGAGTCTTCTGGCGTTCGCGATCGTTTTCGCCCACGATCGCCACTGTGGTCTCGGTGTCGATGCCTCCCCCCGCCTCGACCTCTATCACGGCTGCAGTTCCCACATTCCGAATCTTCATCCCTAGACCGATGCCGGTGTGCATCCGACTCGTCTTGGGGGTCAGGGTGGAATGGGTCAAACGACCCTCTGTTGACTTTAAGCCTTTGCCGAATTATCTTCGCCTCACCATTGACGATTGGAAAATCTACATCATTGAAAACCATATCTCGTAGCTCTATGTGCGCCGACGGCTCTCTGTTTCATCTGGTAAATGTCTGCGTCTTTGCTCACGATCGCTACTTCGATTGCGACGTCGGTGCCTTCTCTCGATGCCGAGCCAGCGCTACTGTCACGCTCCGAATCTTGGTCTCTGGGCCGGTACCGTTTGCCTAGGAGGACATTAAAGCTAGCCGGCCAGTGTTTCCTATATTTGGCTTCTCTTTCGGCTTTTCGGGATCTCCGCCTTCCTGCGTGGTGACTGCAAACGAGGCTTCTTGGGACGGCAGCGTTTCCGACCTCCTCACAGAGCTCTCTCCGCCTTCCTGCGTGGCGACTGTAAACGAGGCTTCTTGGGACGGCGGCGGTCCTGACCTCCTCACAGGGCTCTCTCGACGCCGAGCCAGCGTGGTGACTGTAAACGAGGCTTCTTGGGACGGCGGCGGTCCTGACCTCCTCACAGGGCTCTCTCGACGCCGAGCCAGCGTGCGACTGTCACGCTCTGAATCATCATCTCTAAATCTATGTCGGTGTGAGCGCCTACGGCTATCTGTTTCATCGGGTGAATGTCTGTGTCTTCCTTCACGGTCGCGGCTATGGTCTCGATGTCGGTGCCGCCTACTGTCTCGATGTCGATCTTGATCTCAACGGCGGTTCCGCCGGGACGATTCTTCTGGCGTTCGCGGTCGCCGCGACTGTCGCGCTCCGAGTCTTTATCTCTAGATCTATGTTGGCGTGAGCGCTTACGGCTGTCTGTTTCATCGGGTGAATGTCTGTGTCTTCCTTCACGGTTGCGACTATGATCTCGATGTCGATGTCTCTTCTGGTCTTGATCTCTATCGCAGCTGTGGTGCCGCCGAGATGAATCTTCCGGTGTTCGCGATCGTCGTCGGTCACGATGTCGATGCCATCCCCATTCTCAGCCTCTATTACGGAACGATGCTTTTGTATGGCATGTCTCGAAATCCCACAACACCGTAAGTAGCACCTTGCTGGGATTTATTTCTTAATGCTATGATTCCGGTAAGAGGCTATTCCTGAGGATCGAGAACATCAGCAGCCGTGGCCTCGATGCCGTCTCTTTTCTCGGTCACTGTCGCGGCTGCGATGTTTGCGGGAGGCATCTTTCGAATATAAAGAACATCCTTCATTGCGAGTTTTCGGTCTTTCTCAGATCTCCATGATTAGGTATGGTCGGGTGCTGGCGGCTGTAAGTCCTTGCGCCTTTATACGCTTAGGAGCATCCTCATTTATCGAGAATTCAGTCTCGAAGCTGGTAAGAAGAGTTGTAGTTCTCTGCGAACGATGAAGAGATAATTTTACACAAATTTGCAATACAATGCATAGCAGCGATAGCTTTGAGAAAAACTCGAAGCATCTTGAGAAAGTAGCGGTAGGTACGAAGTAGTGGCGACAGCTTTATCACTACCTAGGTACCTAGTAGTACCTTAGTAGTACCAGGTAGTAGGTAGGTATAGAGGTAGGTGCTTTGTAGACACGTATGAACCTGGTGATTGGAGTGAAAAGTTTTAATTTCAATTATGAATTTTCTAGTATTACATTTTAAGCTTTGAGTAATGAGCTTCTCACCTTCGACAATATCATCACTTACCAAAGAATTGACTAAGCTAAGTTCTTCCACTCAGTAAAAAAAACCACTTAACGCGAAACCGCCGCGCCGTGACGCGCCTCAAACCTAAAGCGACGCCCCACTGGAGTACCTGGCCCAATCTCGTTACCCCGGCATCCGCAAGCCTCCATTTGGCCAAAAACCTTCGCTTACGCCTTTTGCCCAGCCAACGCAAATCTCGCAACCCCCGTCCTTTTTCTTCTCTTCTCTTTTCTTTTTTCCTTTGTCACCAGCATAAAACCACTCTCCACTCCTCTTATACACTGATTTTCATTTTTGTGCAACCCGCATTGAATAATTTCTTGACGCAATCGGCCAGCTTTTAATTGGGTCGGAATCCGGGAACAGGGCGAGACATTCCAGACGAGAGACCCTTGTCTTTTTGCCATTTCAAGAAAAGAAAAGACATCGCAACGTCATCTGACCCATTGCGGCTCTGATTGACCATCTCCCCCACGACATAACTTCTCTTGCAGCTTTGCTGCTTCACCTTCAATACAACTTATCTCATCGTCCTCATCCTCAACTATATCATCACCCATCATGTCGAATCCTCGAACCAAGCGTCAATTCGCCGGTGCGGCAGCTGATCCCGCCCAACGCCAAATCACATCCTTCTTCACCGGATCGCCCAACTCCAGCCATCCCGCAGCACCCCAGCCCACGCTGCGCCCCGAATTGCCCGCCAACGTTCAGGCGAACCTCCTCAGCGTCGGCATGCGGGTGCGCAAGTCCGTGCCCGAAGGCTACAAGACCATCGATCTCGCTAAAACCAGCTCTGCCCCGAACGGCATTGCGACCAAGGATTTGCGGCGGCCGGCGGTAGTGGCAAAGCAAGTGCCGAACGAGCTGCTGCCCTTCTGCGGAATCAACAAGGTTGGCGGATTGGATACCCAGCCTGAATCTCAGTTCTTCGATGAGGATGTCCCTGCTCTGGACAATATTCCCGAACTTAGCATGTCGCAGGAGAGCATGGACAGCGTCGTTGATGGCGAACCCTCTCGAAAGCGGACTTTTTATGATGAATGCCAGTGGGATATCGATGCGAGCGAGGCAGAATACAGACAGCCCCATTGGAACGACAGGCCAATTGCTGTGCCGCACTCTCAAGTCAAGAAGGCGTTTGCGCCTGGGTGTTTTGAAGAGGAAAACATGGCTGTGGATGGCGATGGGGATGAAGATTTTCCAGATGCCGATTTCTTGGTCTATGCTTCAGAGCAATGATTCGGAGAAAGGTCGTGGGACATGGCTGTCAAAAGCAGACTGTTCACAAAGCTTTATGTGGGAACCGACATCCCGTATTGTGTAACCGTATGAGATGGGACATTGGCGCACTGGCGTTTATCGGGATACAGCTCAGTTAGCTGCATGTGACATTAAGAGGTGGAAGCTGTTTTGTTATTACTATTATTTGTTTTCACATGAGTCGACCAAGAAAGAACGGCCATGGCATTTTGTCATACTATTGGGGTATATTATCATTATTATGGACGGCTATACAAAATACTTAGGTAGGTAGGTAGCTATGACCGCAAGGCGGCAGATTTATCATCAAATTTGCCGATTGAATACAAGGAATTTACAAACCTGCTACAATTACATACCCACAAATGGCTCTCGGAATTCGAGCAGATCCCGCTGCCCATAAAACTCACCAGCAACTGTGAGGATCATGGTGAGCGTGGCTCTCATGTTCATCCTCGCGTTTTTTCGCTGCTCTTCTTCAAGGCGTAGGCTTTCGCTCTCGGCGAGCCTTGCTAGAAGCTTCTGCTTGGCCTCTTCTAGAGCTGCCTCGTCGTCTGCTTTTTCGGTTATCTCACCCTCATCGGCACTAGAGTCGGAACTGGTATCCATTGCTACGTCCTCATCTTCGCTGCCGTCGTTGGCCTTTGCAATCTCTCCATCACCGGCACTCTCGTCATCCTTTTCCGCGGGTGTCTTGACTTCATCCTTGAGGATAGCGATAGAGGCTGGTGGAGAATCCAGGATGCCACCTTCAGTGTCAGGTGGGCCATTTGCCGTGGCATCGGCTGCAGGAGCATCGTAATCTTCATCCCCTTCTTCGACAGCTTCCGCCACAACCTCTTCGTCACTGCTGCTGGCGTCGACATTGTCGTTGACTCCAAATCCATCCTCTGCAAGTTCATCTCGTAGAGCGGCCATCTCCGCCAAGCTTCTCCCTAAAAGCACTGCTCGTCGTCCCAAGTCACGAATCCAGCCTATTTCCGTGTGGTTGAGCTCTCCCACCTCAGGAAGCCTGGCCAGCAATGCCCATAGCCAGTGACTCGTTCTTTGAGGGATGCTGTGTCCGCTTTGTAGAAATTTGCCGCCAATCATTACACGGAGAATCTTAAGCACCGTGTCTTTGGACATGAGTGCGACTTGGATAGGATGGGGATCGGTGGTTTGCAGGAGGCGGGTCCATAATTTTGTGGTAGAAGGCGAGAAAGAGTTGGCCTCTGTGGCCTGGGAGCGTGACAATCGGCTTGCAGCATTGTCGGGTAGTTCTGAGTGAAGGATCTCGCGAGTGCGATAGTATTGACTCAATATGGAGACAAAGTATGCCTCATTAACAGCCTTTTGAATAGCCTCAGGGTTTTCTTCGCCAGGTTCGTCATCTTGGTCGGTATCGTCTCCCCACTCTTCTGATATGCCTATGTAGGCACCGTCTTCATAAAATCCTTTCGGCTTAGGCGCGGCAAAATCGTCGATGGCATCGGTGTTCTGATCCAGTTCGCCCTCTTCCTCTGACTCGTCTTCTCGATCAAATCCAGGAGGAAGCTGTGGGCCGATTTGGATTGGAGGGGCGACTAGAAGATGCGGTATAGAAGAAGCTTGTTTTCTAGAGTACTCACCATATCAGTAAATGCGGTCTGAGATACGGTCATTGTTCAGCAGATGCAATCTCGGGCAAGCCATGTAGCTAGAGAAAGGAGATGGTCTCTTACCTCACAGACATCAGGTATGCCATGGCATCGGCATCATCCTCAAACTCCGACTCCTCTCCTGCTGGAATCGTCGTAGCATTCTCGCTGCTGGAAAAGACGTATTTCTGCCCCCATGTCGGATCGATGCCCGAGTGCTGATGCTGGCGCGTCTTGGAGCTGTTTGGCTTTGCGCGTTTCGTCTGCGGCTCTGGCGTCTCGCCGTCTGTCTCCTCCATATCGCGTTTGGCCGACATGATCACTACCGATGAGCAGCCTTCGAGAGCAGCATTAGCGGCAGTTCTAAGTATCGAATACAAGGATATATGCTGCTGGAGTCGAATGTATCCAAATGATATGGCCAAGATGAAGATGGAGGGAATGTGAAAAAGCACAGCTGGAGAATTAAAGTGGAATTTACAGAGCAGAGGCTAGTCCCTGGCACTAACGGTGGGGAGCTTCCCTGGCACTTGAACCCCACCAAACCCACTAACGAGATGCCGCTACTAACAGTCATATCATCGCACTTATTTTCGGCCTCGCTCCAAAATCTTGCAACTCTTTGACGGCGTTTTTAATGGTTTGAATTCAACAATGACGGCGGCTGTTGTTCGCCGTGGTGCTCTGACAAGGACAAAATGGCATCTCAACTATGGCAAGTCCATTGGCCAACTGCCATTGCGGCGGTCGCAGAGCACCTTTAACCACTTTGTGGCAAGCAGTCAGTTTATGCATGGATATCCAAAGCCTCAGCTCTGACTGACAGATCACGAATACAGCCAAGCTACAGCCAAGCTCTACGCCTCCAGTACAAAAACCCGATGCGAAACCTTTCAGACTAGCCGTCAAGGATAACATTGCCACAGAAGAGTTCCCGACGCAATGCGCTTCTGGAGTCCTAGGCCAGCATGCCTCTCCCTTTGAGGCTACAATTGTTCGCCAACTTCGAGCACGCGGAGCCTCTGTCGTTGGGAAGACGAACATGGACGAATTTGGAATGGGGTCACATTCTGTAAACTCTATCCATGGGCCGGTCCGAAATCCCCTAGCACCAGCTGGCGAGGATGTGTCTGCCGGAGGCAGCTCTGGAGGTAGTGCGGTTGCGGTTGCTCTCGACGACGCAGATATTGCGCTCGGCACAGACACTGGTGGCTCAGTTAGGCTGCCGGCGGCCTATACTGGTATTGTTGGGTACAAGCCAAGTTACGGCATGCTCTCGAGATTTGGCGTTGTTCCGTACGCGAATTCACTAGACACTGTTGGCTTGTTTGCACGAGATGTCGAGTCTATCCGGCAACTGGTATTCGATACGAGGCTGTATGAAGAACACGATCCCAACGATCCCACGTCATTGAGTGTCGAAACCCGTCAACGCTGTTCAAAGGCTGTACCGGCAGCCTTGTCAGACTTATCTCACCTTACCATTGGCGTACCCGTCGAATACAACATCGACGAGCTGGACCCCGCGATACGTGACACTTGGACTGCTACTGCTTCAGCATTAGAGTCACAGGGCGCTCGTATAGTTCCTGTGTCTCTTCCTTCGACAAAGGAGGCCCTTTGCGCATACTATATTCTCGCCCCCGCCGAGGCATCCTCCAACTTGGCAAAATACGATGGAGTACGATATGGTATCCGCGGCGCTGAAGGAGATGCAGCTGGAGAGACTTTGTACTCTGAAGCTCGCGGTGCTGGGTTTGGTGCCGAAGTTAAACGCCGAATTCTCCTGGGAACCTATAGTCTCAGCTCTGAAGCTATGGACAACTACTTTATCCAGGCCCAGAAGATACGGCGGCTTATTCAACAGGATTTTGATAGAGTTTTCAAGCTGGACAACCCGCTTTACGAACCAAGGCAGTTTGATCTCAGCGAAATGTCTGCCGATACTGCCCTGGAAGACAAGCAGGGTCCTGTCCAGGTGGATTTCTTGCTGTCACCAACTGCGCCAACATACCCACCCAAGTTGAGCGACATTATGAAACGAAGCAGTATCGACGCTTACATGAATGACGTCCTTACTGTACCGGCCAGTCTTGCTGGTCTACCGGCCGTTAGTGTCCCGGTCAAGATCGACCAGAGCCACCAGTTTCCCACTGGAATTCAGTTGATTGCTCAATATTGGGACGACAGGAGGCTGTTGGCATTGGCAGACAAGGTGGTAAAGCTGATGGCGGCATGAAGGATAACCTGATATATATATAATATTGTATACCCCTTTGAGTGGCAGAGGGATGTTGCTAGATTTGGCTTGTATTATATACTTGATGACTTTATGAATCATCTACATTATTATTTGTTTGAGTGAGGCCAGCCGCTATATTCCAATCAGCTAATCTCGGGTATCCTCTCAATTTCCTAGTTCTCTCTGGAACAACTGAAGATTGCTCATAATCTTGTCCGTATAATTTCGAACCGCTTATTAGCATGTGAAATATCCATGTAGAGGCTATCTCGGATTCAAACCCATGCTAAATGTGTTCCAGGAGGGCCGATTGTAAGCAAATAGTTTGGCCGTATCCTCCTTCACGTATAGTGGTGAAGATTTTGCTTTTCCCGACACTGGATTGGACGGGGATCGGGCTGACGTTTGAGTCGTAGTGCTTCGCTGAGCTATCGACGCTCAGACACATAGCTCAAGGCGATCTGCTGCGACTTCTCCGGCCATCGTCTCGGTCTTCATCTCTGTCCACTTCCATTTCCCCTTCTGATATCTCACCAGATTCCTCCCTCTCCCCATTTGCTCTGTCATCGTTATTCTCATCCTCGTCTTCTTCCAGCAGGTCTTCAAGGTCTCCCAATGGGCTAACCCTCGGTTCCAGTATTTCCAGATCTTCCAACGTTTCTCTCTTCGGCATCTTCCACAGACTTGTCGCACAGACTCGATCCTTTGTGAGCAAGTCATCCACAAACTCATCCACAAACGTAAGCGACGTGCCCGCCCTCGCCTTGCGCCTCAACTTCCGTCGATCCTCCAGAAACGGCTCCAGCGTTTGATATACGTCCTTCGGCTGCCTCGTCAACCGCACATAAAAGCACGCCAGCGCACGCAAATACTTGAAGTGCTCCCCTCCATAAGATAGATATTCGTTTAGAATTGCATCGCTGGGAGCAAGCTCGAGCAGCTTGAACGCCAGACACAGGAAAGGACTCGGTTTCTGCGAGGCGCCATGTGTTCCTCCAATGAAATTGACATGCTCCACGACGCGGTCGATAATATCGGCTTCGTTGAGGGCGAAGCATTGCTCCTTGTAAAAATACGAGTCGACGATGCGGTCCTTGACGGCCTTTTCCATGATTGTCGCGGGATTGAGCCCGTTTGGCGCCAGGGCGGCGGACGAGCCGCGGTCGTCGAGGAAGCGCCGCGCATCGGCCTGGACGGTATCGTTCTTGAATTTCGACATTGTTGAGGAATTGCAGGAGAGGAACAATTTAAGGAATTCGGGACGATGACGTCGGGATGGATTTCGCAATTGCAGCTCGAGTCGCGTTTGAAAGCGCCTAGATTTCGACGTCCGGGGTGCGATAAGATTGTTGCTGGGTCAACAGGCGGCGGGCGCATCCTTGCAGATCATTGACCTTGTAGGAGCGAGATCCCGTCTTTTGTGTACCCAGACTATCCATGACGTGAATGGCATCAAACAAGACGAGGCGTTATCTCGTGTTTGCATTGATTTTTTGTTTCTAGGTTACACGAAATATACATAATTCTTTTGGTCGTTATTTTTTGCTTCATTATGCGGCGTGTTCTCCTCACCTCGGGTCAAGTATCCATGCTGGCCACGGCCTCTATGAGTAAGACTGCACTTCTCCCCCCTCCAGCATTCCAAGTAAAAAACAGGCGAGTTGTTTCTAATTCTTGATAACGCACAGTCCTTCTTTGTGCGAGTGCTCTCTTTCTCAGTGGTTACGCCATTCAGCAGCGGACTCTGCGGGAATTACGAGCAGCTATCCGGCCGCGCCAGTCTCCCAAGGCGCATCTACCCGAAGAGTTCAGGGGAGCCCTCGCGGATCTGGATGAAAGCTCGCTGCTTGTGATTGAGACAGAGGCGCAACGATGGTCTAGGGAAGCTCGTGAATTGGCGTCGCCCCAGATCAAGGTTTCGGATGCGGAGATTCAGGTGGAGGAGACGCCGGTAGAGTCTAAGCCGGAGCCGGAGCCGGAGCCGGAGCACAAGGAGCAGAAAGAGGAGGAACACAAGGAAAAGAAGGTTGCCGTGCCTGATGGCGAGCCGACAAAGGAGCAGCTGGCAATGCTTGCAACGATCCAGAAGAGCGTCAAGGACAAGTCCTGGGCTGTGGAACACCCTGATCCGCTGGCTAAGAACAAGGCCCCGATTTCAGCAGCAGAGCGCCGCAGGTTGATTAAGGAGGAGATTAAGAAGCTGGCCCAGTCAGAAAAGCCCGTCTACTACCAGAGGAGGCTGTGGTGAATGGTTTATAATTTTGGCGAGGTCATGGTGTTTTTTGATTGCTTTTTGGGCGGATATTTTCATGGGTCGGTTTTTGGATATATGAGGAACACGATATAAGGCGGCATGAACATTTATGGAGGAACAACTTACATATACGAATTGGGTACATGGTGGATCTTTTGATGTTTACTTCAATACATTCATTTTCTTTGATCCTGGAAGATCTTATCTATCTCTACTCTCTCCACCTCTGTTACCACTTCTATTGCAACCGGCCCTAACATATGAGTCAAGGCAAGTATTCCGAAACATATTACTACAACTAGAAGCTGCCTACTATTTAGAAATGCATCAATTCAGGCCCCATTTTATGAATCTAATACTCTACCAAGGGCTGATATTTACTAGTCGCTCTATAATGGCTCCAAGATGCGGGCGTAAGCCCCCTCTCGTGAGACGTTGCATTATCTATAAGAGCTAGCAATCCTTCAAGCCTCTGCTCGTCATTTATTGCTTTACAGCTGATTTAACAAGAAAAAAATCCGCACTTAAGCAGTGCTGCGCGGTATCATTCAATCATGCCGCTTCCTCATGAGCCAATTACCATCCATGGCGGCTGCAACTGCGGTGCCGTGAGATATCGCATCAACGTCCCCTCCTTTGAGCAACGCCCTCTTCATTTTGTCCACGCACCTGAAGAGGCTTCAGACCCAACAACGCCACGACTACCGCTGATTTGTATCTGTCATTGTAACGACTGTCGATCTGCTACAGGCTCGATTCTCCCGACATGGTGCCTCACGCCGCAGGAAATGTTTACCATCTCTTGTTTGCCAAAGGAGGAAGGCGATGATACGGCAATGCAGAGCCTCCGTCTTGCGCCGCATGATGCGACGGATAATTCCGAGAGACCGCCATATGTGCCAGCCCATGGCATCTTATCAGGTGTTGAATCTACCTCTGGGACATGGCTTCGTGTATTTTGCTCGACAAATGAAAAGGCCCAAGGTTGGGACGTGGACAAGCGGATATACAGGTCATTCTGCGGGCGGTGCGGTACAAACATTGCCTACCTTGTCTACCCCATGCCGTTCAAGTTCAGAGACATGATTGACGTTGTAGTTGGCACGGTCGATCGTGCGGATATGGAGCAGCCGTGGATGCAGCCGGAGAGGCAGCTGTGGCACAACTATGGCGTTCCTTGGATTAAGGATGTGGTTAAGGATATGGACGGGCCGATTCACCCCTCTTTTTCAACGGCCGAATTTATTCGAAAGTAGCTACATTCATGAGCTATTTTGTCAAGTTATGCTTCTTAACAATAGATATCTACTGTAGAAGGTTGTTGCTGTTTGAGAAAGCTATCGCTACCAGAGAAAGCTATCGCTACGACCCTTGCTTAATTAAATCGAATTGTTTTTCAAATTTTATCAAAACTCTGTATACATATTTTGCTACAACTTCTTTTAAGCTAGTCTAAAAGTGAAATGCTCCTCCAAGTCTGTTCGGCGAGACTCTGTATTCCGCTTTCGTCAAGTTGACGAAACCTTCTCGCTCTTGTCCCGAATCGGTGACTGTACTTTAAAAAAGGGGTATTATTTTTCTGGAGACTTCAATTGGATCCTTTGTTCCATCTGGTATTTTAAATTGAGTCAATGAAGGAAGAAAAAACCCATATCAGTTCATCTAATAGCGAGACTCACGGTAACGGGAAATAACTACATTTATTCAATCACCGACAAAGATTGCTCATTTCAGATGCCGGCATGTCTGTATACTAATCTTTTTAGTATTCATAATCGATCAATTCGTGTCTAAAGCAATGAATGATTTATATACAACGCCACATGCTCCGCAAGTACCTGACATGTGTAACCTTATCCACATTCCAGGGCAGTTGTCAATACTTAAAACAAGGCGGTCGCTCTTATTTATCACCTTGTTATTGTAAATTTTCTTGGTTTAGATAGTCGCCTGGGTTTGCAATGCCGACCGTAACCCAAGATGTAGGCGACAACGCATGCTGCGATGAAGAGAAACGGGGAGCGGATCTCAAAGTCGCTGCTGCTGATAGCACTGACGTACAACCGCAAGATGATGCTGAAACTGACCCTCAATTGAGGAGGCTAGAGCTCCTTAAACAACAATATGGAGTGAGTCAACGATTTCTAGTCTCCATCTTAAGACGGCAACTGCTTACTTCAAACTAGAGCACTTGGGATAGCCCAGATGATCCCAACGACCCCTACAATTGGCCGTCTACACGCAAAGTCCTCACAGGCATTATTTTCTCCATGTCTCAGCTTATAACGCTCATGACCGCTAGCATCATCTCAGCAGCGCTAAACGACATCTCATCCGACTTACACATCGGCATGTCATCAGCGCAGATGATATTCTCAACGTATTTCCTCGGCATCGCGTTTGGGCCTTTCGTCGTTGCTGCCATCTCCGAAATGCACGGCCGGAAATGGATCTGGGTGGCTGGTAATACGTGGTATATCCTTTGGAATGCGATAAGTCCTGTTGGAAAATCTGTCAACGTGATGATTCTGAGCAGGCTGATGGCTGGCTTCGGTGCGTGTGCTGGTGTCACTGTATGTTCTCTTCCTTCCCTCTCGTGTTTAAATCGTGATGACTGACGGGTTAATATAGCTCACTGGTCCAACAATGGCTGACATGTATGGAAAAAGAGAGCGTGGGAAAGCAGCTTCAATAGCAGCTTTGTTGCCCTCTCTGGGACCTGCGCTTGGCCCTATAGTGGGTGGTGTTGTCACGCAACTAATCGAGTGGCCTTGGATCTTCCATATCATGAGTATTGTTACATCTGTCGTCACTCTTGTAGGTATATTCTACATAAAAGAGTCATACACCCCAGCACTTCTCCGTCGCAAAGCCAGGGGAAAGCCCGTGACACCTCGAGAAGCTCTGACAAAGGCCTTTTGGTCAGAGTTCTCTAAGCGTTTGGGTTTGGGCATTTGGAGGCCTGTTCGTCTTTTACTCACGCGGCCAATAATCCAACTCATTGCGTTTGTAATGGCTCTCAGCTTTGCTATATATACGCTGCTTCTTGGCACGTATGCAACCATGTTCATGGATCGATATGGGCAAACCCCATCCATCAGTGCTCTCCATTACATTGCCATTGCTGTTGCGATGACTTTTGCAGCCCAAGTCGGTGGTCGAGTAATGGATTTGGTGTACAGGCGTCTAAGTGACCGACGAAATAAAGGTCAGGGGAAACCAGAGTTTCGAGTTCCTTACTTGGTATCTGGCATCGTCTTGCTTCCTATTGGTTTGGTCATGTATGGCTGGGCCGCAGAGCGCAGAGTCGCTTGGCCCGTCGTCGATATTGGCGCCGTTATCTTTTCGTTGGGGACCGTCATTGTTCCCCAGACGCTCCTTGCCTATCAGCTTGATGAGTTTGTCGAGCATGGAGCGTCTGCGAGTGCTGCCACACGAGTTTTGGCATACATTCTTGGCTTTGCTTTTCCAACATTTGCTCCCAAGTTGTATAGCACTTTTGGCTATGGCTGGGGCAATAGCATGATGGCGCTGATTTGGGTTGTCTTTTGCTTCCCGTTGCCGGTCGTTCTTTGGCTGTGGGGAGAGAAAATTCGGAGATGGGGTAGAAGAGATGAAGAGCACCGAGTTGAAGGGATGTGATTGATATAAAGCATTAGAGTAGAGTGATGGTATATTCGTAATCTATTTCTAATCGTTAATATAGTATCCATTCGTGAAAGTCATAACTCATGATATCGTTGCTGCTGTCTCATGCCCTGCCATCCCCATCTCCCTCTTTTCATCCTCGACGTTTTCCTCTGCCTCGTCGTCTCCGATTATGGTAATATCATCGACTACTTCAGCTGTTGCAAACCTCCACGCGGGAACCTTCTTTTCAAACAAGACGTCCATCTCTCCATATGTCCTGCCTCGAGTCTCTGGGATACGAAAAATGGCCCAAATCGTCACCAGAAAACTGATGCCGAACCAGACAAAGGCCGTCTTTCCCTTCAGATTCGCCTCGGTGGGGTTAATCAAGTATGGCTCGATGGTGTTGTCGACAATGTTTACAATGTTGTAAACGACGCCGGCGATGGAGAGCGTCTTGGCTCGCAGTCTTGTTGCTGAAACTTCCGAGGCAACAGCCCACGTTTGCGGCCCGATAGTGGCAGAATAGACAGCCAGCCAAACAAGTGCCAAAGCAGACTGACCCCATTTCGCAGCCGAATTGTTCGAGGCATAGGACAAGATACCAATGAGTAGGAGATCTAGCGTCAGGAAAGTGTAGCCGCTAAGAAGCACCGTTCGCCGGCCGAAATGTGTCATCAGAACCCACGAGATGCACGTTGCCACAAAAGCGATGCCCATGTTACCAAAGTTCATTTTGTAGGCGTCCGAGGCAGATAAACCAGCTTGTACGAAGAAATATGTAGCGTTGTACGCCAGAGACTGTCCAATCAGACTTTGAGACGAAAGCGACAGACAAGCAATTTCAGTGCGTCGTAGGTTGGCGCCTGTAAGACAGTCCCAGTAACTTGCATCCGCCTTGATCTTCTGCTCGAGCCTGTTTGTGTCGTACATCATGAGGATCTTTTGGTTGATTTGCTCGTCATCAAGGCCGCTGGAGAGCCGTTGCAAGGAATGCCTTGCATCTTCGATTCGCCCCTGTCGGATGAGCCACCATGGAGAATCAGGAGCGAGCCATGCGAGAACGAAGAGGGGAACCGGCCAAACCCACTCGACAGCGAAAGGGATTTTGTAGGCCCATTTAGTGGTGTTGTTGACGAGCCCTTGCAAGATACCGGCAATGATGAGCTGGCCGATTACCCAGCAGATGTTGATGAAAGATGTCATGTAGCCTCTCAGCACAAGAGGACATATCTCAGACGAGTACACAGCTCCCATGATGGAAAAGACGCCCCAAATAGCACCGAGGAGGCACTGTCCAGCAAGCAAGATGTGAACGTTGGGCGCAAAGAAAGGAATAAAAATGAGGCCCGTCATGATAGTTAGAGCTACCATTGTGACCCTGCGGTGACCAAATCTCTCGGTAACAAAGCCATTGATAACCATGCCAAAGACGCCTCCGCATGATCCTGCTGTGCTGAGGCCTACTTGCCACGGTCCTGAGATGACTTTGGTTCCCAATTCCGGGTGGTATGTGCCGTATTTTTCGACGAATGAGGGATATGCCATGAGACTGCCCATCAAAATGGTGTCGTAGCCCACCATGACTGTCAAGATGTTCATTAGTCACACGAGGTCAATTCAAACATTCACTTTCCCAGATGAGGGTTCGTGGAGACGCCAGCCTTACCAATTGTAAACGACATTGCAATTGCCCAGAATATGGCGGTGGGATACCGCCTCAATGCTTCGCTGACCGTCGTCGCATGCTCGTCTCTGTTGGCACTGGCGACAGCCTCGGTGATGGCCGCAGCCTCAGACGTTGAATGAGGAACCGTCGTCTCCATGCTGCGAGAATCTGAATAGTATGTGTCTCTAGTCGAAGTGAGGAGAATCTGTGATTTAAAGTTCTACAGCAGAAACGGGACGAAAGCTTCAAATTCTGCGAGAGACACTCGGCCACTTTAATAGCGCCTCTTTTTCGCGAGGAGTGTCTCACTCAGTCTCACAGGGAGGAGGGACTCATGAGAACGAGAACGCCAACAAACTTTCTAACGGCATTTACGGGCATAATGGCCTACTTGTATGCATCTTTGAGTCTCGGCCGAGGTCGCAGTTTAATATTCCTCCCGCAGCGGGTCCTGTCGGCTCCATCTTGGTAACGACAGTAGTATCATCTTGGTAACCTCATGTAACTCCGGGGCTTGCTGATAAATCCCGAGGCTATTCTTACGCATGTGTTGTGATCAATATTGCAGGATTAAACCCTGACGACATACAGCAAGAGCGATATAACTAATGCCAATACTAATCTCAATGCTACGCCTGATGCTACGTCGACTTACACAATGAATGGGACCGGTTGATAACGAAAGCAACAGCGACATGGAACCCTCCAGAAAACTTGAAGACACAATCTCTGAGAGATAGGACCCATGCATGCGGCCAGATCTGGAGATCCAAGCGAGGAGGATCTAGCTGAACAAAGTGGGTTCTCTCTTTTTGCCCTCTTTTTTCATTTCTCTTTCATTGCGGCACATGTGTGGGGATCATCTTATTAGCTTTGTATTTGCCGCCATGGATCCAAATGTCTCGATTTATCCTCTCTCCTCCATACATGATTCGACGCTCATCTACCGAAAGAGATGCATGTCTCATTTACACGTATTCATCACCTCCGCCAAACAAAAGCACCCAAGGAGAAGAAAGACTAAAATTTTGATGTCACGACGCATTACTTCTTACGGACAGCGCTAGACGTGCATTTGCCAGTCCCGAATGACTCACTGCATGCAAAAGCCGACGCCCTTCACCAAGTCGCCCTTGTTGTAAAACTCGGCCTTGGGCAGAAGCTCGCCAACGACCCATCGCGCCGTCTTTGCGTGCGTCGAGCCATGGCCAAAAGGCCCAGCTGTCTTTTCCCTCCTCATCCTGCTGCTCTCTCCGACATTCAGCTCACCCATTGCGTCGATCAGCGGGCCGAGCGGACCGTCTGGGGACTCGTTGGCGGGCTCGTCGCCCCGAGGGAAAGACGATGGACCGTCGCAGAGCGCCTGGAAGCAGATGAGCTGGTCCTGGAGATGCTCGTCCACCACTCCGCCTAGAGACACCTCATTGTATAAGTCTTTGCACAATTTCTTGCAGAGAAGAGCGATGAAGCGATCGTATCCTTTGGTGTTCTTTGGTGCAGATGTCAGGACGTCTTTGGCCCAGCGGATGCCGTCCGCCGAGTGAGCCACGAGGAGCACCGACCAGCGGGCGTTGCTGGATGAATCTTCGACGAACTTGATGTTGATTTCGGCATCTGGCCAAAGCCCTCCAATATTCTCTGCTATCGTCTCTTGAAGCTTGTCGTGGGAGTGCATCGGCGTGATGATGCTAACATCAACACTTCTAACCTCAAACGAGGCTGGAAAGCTATACGGCGGCGGAGGCACAAACTTGAGCTTCTCGCCCTTCGGTATCGGGTGTAACCTGAGCCAAATAGACCCCCTAGACAACGGCCCCAAACTCCATCCACGACTTTTCAGCTGTCGTTCGATATGTATGCCAAACCGCTCCTCCAGCGTCGGCGCTAATACTTGGTCGAAGTATTCGTAGCTAGGAGAAAAGGCAACATTCGTGCCACCTGACAGCTCCACCACGATGGGCTCATTTGTATCGCTACTCGCAAAGAGTAAAAAAGGCAACATTGCCTGAAGGACTAGCATTGTGCTGGCGGCTCCTGATTCGGTCCTGATGGAGATGTTTCGCTGGAATAGCTCTGTTGGGGGGCGTGTGGGCGTGAATCTCACAGTCTTGGAGCCGACGCTGAGGCCTTCGACGTCAGCTTCGGTGACTTTGGCGAGCCATTCAATGGCCGCCACATGCTGGTTCTTGAGGCCTGACCACATGAGTATTTAGTACATGTAATCTTGTTGTAATGATTCGTCTGTAAGAGTGAGGCTTGGATATTCTCAGCCTGTAAGTCTGTGGACTCACCTCCACCGCGTGGCCGATTGCCTCGCACATTCGTTATCTCGACAGATTGTGAAGTGAGCGCAGCCAGAGCAATGCCTAACCTGACGAGCTGACCGCCGCCCTCTCCAGTCCTGCCATCAAGCACGATGGACTTTGTTTTGCCCATTTGTAGCCTTTTGTGGTTGAAATGCAGGGTTCGATGTTGCGGCCTCAACGTGGGGGTCCTTAATGATGTGATGGAGCCTGAAATTATCGCCTTGGTCAATCTAGGACTTAGAAATTGCCTCTTGGTATAAAGCATGTAGAATTTTATGAGAAGTTCTTCTGATAGATGATTGTTTAGTCTTATATCAGATAATTCTGACTGCATCTCGACTCTGATTTGCACAGCCTGCATAAGCCCCAATCTCAGGGTCTGTGAGTCACTCGGCGCGTCGCATCTCGTGAAGCTTAACCCAGCTATTGACAATCGCAATCCGAATAACATTCACTTTCAAATTACCACAACCATGTGATGATATATATATATGCATAATTCAATACAATTACTGTTACTATATAGTGTTACCTTTGCTAATCCTCCAAATATGACTTTGGAATGTTAGATTGCCAATCCCAAGTCGCACAACTTCAAATCAATCTGCCGCCATACATGTATCTTACTCTTACACACAACAAAACTTCCAGAAACACCAAAGTCCTTCTTATGCACAAAGCTGCATTAAGCACATGTCCCGGTTTCCAGATACCTTGGCTTCTCGCATCTTCATGCTGATCCATCCTCGTGGCGGCCTCACATCCCGATGATTGCTCCCGTAAAACACACCAGGCTCGACAGCCACCTCAAACTGATTGTACCATTGCTCTAGAGCAACATTTCCGGCGTATTGCTCCATCACACACCAAGGCTTCATACCCTTGGGGGTTTGGACCTGTCCAAAGATGAGCAGAACCTGTAGTCGTCCTATCCGGAATTGCAAAGCACCCGTCTTGTGTGAAGTAGACGGCGCCGTTGGAGGCTGCATGATCAAGCCGTCGTTATCCCAGAAAGTCCGAGGGTATGCTGCCATGACTTGTATGTCTGATGGAGATGCGCCGGCTGGGGGCAGCAACCAGAATCCAGGAGATATCGAGGACGCAGTGGCCTGCGTGACCCGTGGAGCCTGTGGTGGTGAAAGTCGAACAGGTCTTAGCTTCCATCCCTTATGATTGGTGCCTGTGATAGTTAGATATTATTCCTAAACGAACTCTGCCAAATCTGACAGAGATCTTGGGAAGGGGAAACCTACGTGTTCTTAGCTCTGCCAACTCTCCCTGTTCCTTGAGAGGGTCGAAGCCCTCAATGTCAACGGTTCCGTTGCGAGCCAGTCGTGCAAACTCGAAAATCTGGTCAGCATCTACTCTGAGATATTCCTCATCTGACACTCTCTTTAGTCGGATACCCGCCATGACACCTGGTGTGCGACCAACAAGGCAGTCCAGCACAGCGAAGTAGACGTCTCCTGACCGATAGCTGACATCTTGACACATAAGTAAGTCAAGTTTGATGGCTTGCATCGCCTCGGCGGTGTGGATCTTTCCCATTCTCGGTCGGCTGAGGCCTGTTACTGAGCCAGCACCTTTGAAGAAAGCCGGAGAGAGTGCGAACAATCCGCCTCCCTCTTGAGCAGTCCGATATTGGCCTTTCAGGCCTTCTTCGGTCCACACGAATAGTGACTGGTCGTCTGTCCCCTTCATGATCTCCTTCTGCAAGCGTACGAATGCCTTCGGTCCTTCACCATAAAGCATAGGCATAGTAAGGTTGAAGATACCTAGCAGACTATAGGCCATGTCCTCTGCCACAGTTGTCTGACGGTTGGCAACCCAGCTCATGCGTCGCGCAACACTGATGCGTGACAAATCGCCACCTCCAAGAGCATAAGTATCAATGCCCGTCACGCGCGAGAGCTCAGCTAAATGATCATCTTTGGTACCAAGAAACTGCCATGACTTAGAATAGAAATGGACCACTTTCGGGGCAATAAGCTCCTGCAGCGTCCATCCTCTGGTATACCACCGGGGCACAGCAGAGGACGATGAACCAGTTCTATAAGGCAAAGGACCTTGACAATCTTCCAAGAACACGTAACAAAGGGCTGATTCTTTGTACCACTGAAACATGGAGTTGATAGCTTCAGCCAACTCTGAAGAGTTAGTCTTGTCAATGCAACAAGTATCGTCCCAGATATACTGGAAGCCGTCTCTTGCCGCCCGCTTGCAGCTGTCTTCGAGCTTCTTCCACCCGCGTTTCTTCATAGCTGCGGAGCGGTCTTTGGCCTGCATGTCCTGGAAGGTGATTTCACCCTCGCCCCATGTGTGAGAAAGGATGGCATAGCGAGGAGTTGCGCGTTTGGCAGTGAGATCACTGCCCTTTTTTAGGAGGGTGTTGTAGCCACCATGGTTGGTGAATTGCTCGATCTGGAGAGTTTTGGTGTTGAGAAGCCGCATATTGAAGGTATTAAGGAAAACTTGATAATTAATGCAATAAAGGATATTCAAGATAAAACAAAACTAAAAGAAAAAATGATGGTATTTTGTCCGTTTGATTGAGTTGCTGATGTGTGTCTGCCTAATATCACCATCACTACCTGACGAGAAGCCCATCTTATATATTCCCCTCCACAGCGCAACACATACCCAAACCGTCACCAAAATTCACTTCAACTACCCAAATATAGCCTCCTGCATCTAGCCGCCGTCAAACAGCGTCCCGTCAAGCTCTCCCACAAAAGCTCCCTCCTCCCGGCTGCCTTACCCGCCCGTCAAGCATCATCACCAACCAAACACCAAGCGCCTCCTCTGACAGCCTGCCAAACGTTGAAACGGGAGGACCACAATCCCAAGCTCGAAATAGCTAGGACTTTTCATCTAGCTTCAAGACTACAGAGAAACCGCGCGCTTCTATTCGAGAGGGTCAGAGCTTGGCTGCTGGGGATTTCAGACTAGGCTCCGCCGCTAGGATGAAGCTAACGACCAACAACAAAATATCCCCTTGCTGAAGACAAAATAAGCGAGGACGCCATGGGTCATTCAGTAGTAAAAGCAGGCGTGGATGCTCTGTAGAGACAGTAAAAAAATACGTATAGCGAATATAGGTAGACATGGTAAATGGTGAAGATACGTATGGATATAAGAGATGGTAGCTACTTACAAAGGGGGGAGACACGACACTCTATTCTATCTAACGAATCTATCTCTGAAGGATCCTTCCCAGTCCTACTGCCACTATCATTCAGCAAATTGTCGTCTCAAAAATAGTATCCCTTGACCCCTGCAAAAGGCGAACCCAACAACATGAAGACAGCATCTAACAGCGTTTCAAATCAAGGTAAATCATCACCGGAGCATTACCAGCTTCTTATTTTATACCCAACAGCACATGCTCGGCGGCAAGAGAGAATGTTGGTCAGCATACAAGTGAATATTATTTCCATTTCAGTAACTGTATACAACTAACAATGTGACACTCATAGGTGCACTCGGTATCATAAAAACGTAAACAGCTGATCCTCCAAATATAGACCCAAAAAGTCAAACGCAGCATCATTTGCCGCTGGTGCTACCCTTCTCGTCATATCACTTAGACGAAGATAGTGTTTGTGTGACCAATACATGGTCCAGTGTAACTCTGATATCGCACCTCATCTCTACTTATGATTGAGCCTTTCGGCACGGCGGTAAAAGGGAGGTAGAGGCTCCAACTTTTGACGCAGTACCCAGGTTCTAAAGTGCCACATGGCATTCTTCATATGGTAGCTCATGTGCTTGCGAGTGCTTACTCCAAACACCTGGTCGAGCTCTTCAAGAGTGAGTGCCTTGGTCTCAGGCACAAATAGGAGGATGAACACCCAAAGGATTGCACACCAAGCGGCATACCATCCGAATGCTCCCTGGACAGTAAACGCCCTAGAGATGGATGGCCAAGTGAAAGATAGAATGAAGTTGAAACACCAAGTGGTCGCAGTAGCCCATGACATGCCCACATCACGGACATGGACTGGGAATGCCTCTGCCGAGTATGTGAACGGCACTGGACCTTCACCCGGAGAATAAAAGACCTCAAAGAGATACATGCCCGTTGTAACCATACCGACTCTCTTCTTGGTACCATCGTCTGGGATGAAAAATGACATGCCAGTCCACAGCAAGAAGAGACACAGGAAGGGAAACGTAAAGAGCAAAAGGTTTCGACGGCCCCATCTGTCAATGGTAAAAACCGCCGGGATGGCAAACACGAAGTTGAGAATGCCGGTGCCCATAGATGCAAGTAAGGCGGAGTTGGTGGAGTAGCCGGACTCAATAAAGATGGTCGTACTGTAGTAAGCAATGATATTCACTGTGCACAAAGTCAGTTTCGAATGTCTTGCTTGATTAAGAATCGAGGCAAGGGTGAAAGTTCTTACCTCCACAGAATTGTTGACTATAATAGCAATGGTTATTAGCTTGTGATTCTTAATAGTGTAATAATCATCTCTGCCACTTACCCAAACATGAGAATCCATGTGGCCCACGTTGCTCGACGGTTCCTTGGGACGGTAAAAAGCTCGACAAACTGAGTGAAGAGGTTTTTGCCCCTATTCGCTTCGCGCTCGATCTCAACTCCAACGTAGGTATAGTATGTATCACGAGCAGCTTGGATGTTGGAGTATCGTAGGCGCTGGAATGATCTGAAAGCCTTTTTGACCTTTTTATGTTGGATATACCAACTGGTAGGTGGTTAGCTGGGCTGTGAATTCGATGGGTTATGAATGTGGAATTGAAGAACATACCGAGGAGATTCGGGACAAAAGTAAACCTGCGCACAGACAATCAGGGGTAGGACGACGGTGCTGCCAAGCATAAGACGCCAGCCGAGAGAGGGCTTGATGCCTGTTGATGGACCAAACGCAACACCCATTATGTTGCCGAGCATGATACCAAAGGCAGTCCACATCTGCCACTCTGTACAGGTTGTCTAATTAGCCTCAAGACATGTATTTGATGGGAGAAAGGTGTGATGAGTACTTACGCATGACCATGGCACCTCGAATCGGCGCAGGACTGCATTCAGCAGCATAAACGGGAACAGTTGACGACTTGGGACCAATGCCGAGACCAAGAACAAATCGAGCGAGGAACAGATTCACCCAAGAATTGGCAACGCCCTCCCAAATAGAGGCAACGGCAGCAATAAAGCAAGAAAGGAAGATTGTTCCTCTCCGCCCAAGAACTTTGTTCAAAGGCTCCGTCAGCCAGCAGCCAAGTATGGCGCAGCAGAGGTACGGAGCGCCGACGACTAGGCCAGTAATATTATCTTGCATGGAGGGGGAGAAGCGAGTGACTCCGGGGCCTGCAATGTCAAGATCTGCCAGATACAAAGCTTGGGCACCATTGTTGACTGTCTCGTCCATTCCCTGCACTGCAGCAGCCATGGAACACATGCAACAAAGCCAGTAGAGCATGAATGGATGAGACCAGCGGTGAGTCAGCTCTCGTTCAATGATGTTTTTATCCTCTGGAGTGAGTTCCTCCAGCATGTGGATGGATTCCGGGCTCTGGGCAGCCAGGGCACCCTTACGGAAGTCATCGAGGTAGTCCATGAGATCGTGCATTCGACAGAACTCGCCAACATCTTTCAGCAGCTCATCTTTGGTGCGCTGCTTCAGGGGATTCTCGAAGACAGCAGCAAGATTATCCATGTTGGCGAAGGAGCCACGCCGAGGCGCGTGCTCGACATTCTCAGTGCCATCCTGAGAGCTTTGGCTGTCGGCTTTCTCCATGATGTATATGGATGCTTGATTCCAGTATTCAATGATGAAGACTTATAAAGTGTCAAGTTGAAGTTGAGATTGGGGATGATGTGATACGCGGTACTTTGAAGCTACAAAGCAGAGGCACGTGTAACTGAGATACGATGGGCAAGAGAGATGGCAGCGCCTGCATCCCTATTCCTAGGCAGATGCTCAATGTGGATTGCTTCAGGTACTTGGACAGCTTCAAGTAGGACCTGGAACTGTTATAAGCACGCCATGTAGCACAAGAGGAGATGATCAAGTCCAACGCCAGGATAAAGGACACTCCTCACTGTTATAATAACAATTTCTCCACGTATCATCCCCCCATATCATGCTGCATATGCACAATCCCCTCCATCCTTCCCCGACTTGGGGGCGTCAGCCACCGGCCTAACCATCAAGACTGCTTGGCTACTCGAATGATTCTTCAAATTCTAAAGGCCGGTACCGACAGCCTTGTCCGACATCAACGCCGATCACCTCGTGAGAAGGCTTCCCAGGATCGCAAACCTTGGTTTCCCATGGGTCCCCTTGGACACCCAACACGGTGTTGTGACGAGATTGCGTACTGTAGGGGGATATCATCACCCTTTACAGACTTTCTTATGCTGGAAATGTCGCTGCCTGGCGAAAAAGCGGATCATGGTCTTATTGTTTCCTTTTTGCCTTTGTTTCCTGCTTCCGTCCACGAGGCATCTTGACCCACTGAGAAGCCGGGGAAACTGGAGAAGACTGGAGAACGCAACACATGGTCGTGGAGTCGTGGATCCTTGGTGGTGAGCCAAACGTGATAGGCATCCATATAAGTGCATTGGGTATGACTTCATCTTCGCCCTCTGCTAAACGGCTGTTTTCATTCTCCCCACCCTACTACATAATAACGGCGCAGAAACGGTGCCATTCGGAGGAGACTCTGGCCGCAGTCCGTTGAGCAAACTCGAAACTTTTTCTTGCAACGCCCGTTGGTCTTCTCCTCTTCGGAGTTACTCAAGCCGGCAATCATGGCGTCCAATCGGTGATGTAATCGCAAAGAAGCCCGCGGTGATTCCTGTAAGATGATTTGCGCAGGAAGCCATCCTTCTCAGCCTAGCGCTGCTCTGGCTCGATTCTCCCGATGTTTCTCTGCCGCCACTCCAATCACCGGCCAGGCGTTTAGCTATTTCCGGCCATGGGCGCGACGTCATTAAACTGCATGCAGCCAGGTATTGTGATGCTGATCGGCGTTGCTTTTCTCAAGGCGCAAGAATTATGACGATGAAAAAGATACCTAGTAAAAGCGACAGCCGTCTAATTCTCCGCAGGAACCCCTCAACCCGCTGAACAACTCGTGAGCCATGAACTTTTTGCCCACAACCCGATCAATGGGTCGGTGCCACTGTGGTTCTTCTGGAGACGGGTATAGTCATACTCCAGTTTCCCCGGATTTTGGGTACGCCAATGCTTCAAAGTCTTTGTTCCACATGGCAAATTGTTCTGGAAACAGCACCTTGCGTATGATTGTTAAAGTAAGCGAATAGGAATGATCTGCCGCAAGAGTGGTAACATCGTGTGTCTTTTAACTACATTACATGCCACGGTCAAGAGTGGGATTCTCAGCCAAGTCTGCACATGCCGCTGAAGATTGATTTAATCAGAGTTCGATGGTTCTATCATCGGCAGTCGCTATGTCTTTAGTTGCTATGATGAATAAAGCTTACAGAACTCCGACGATTGGAATGCGTCTCCAACAAACTGTGGCTTACCGACGGCGATAAGGGTATCATATCAGCATCTAATTTTCGGGACGAAGTTTCTAATTCTCAGCTCCTTGCTATCTGGAATCATGAGACATTCCAGGTATTGCTTGAAAATTAATCCTGTTTTATTCCAAGAATCAGGATACAATGACGAACTAATGTAGCATCACTCTTCTTGGCGTCTCCGGAAGATTTCCCCTCTGAAGCTCGTCAATCTGGCGTCTGTTTAACCATGTTCATGCCACGATTGTTAATGATCAGCAAGGCTGGCGTGGTGTGCAAGGCTGGCGCCACTCGGCAAACATCAATCAACAATCGTGGGTTGCATCGTCATGCATGTGTCCAACAAGGCGGTGATACCACTGGGATTTATTCCGCCAACGTCATACGTATGACAACTTCTCTTGATCGGCGATGGCAAAGGGTTGAACCTGATGATCCGGCGCACTTCTTTCAGTAGACTTATTTTTTGGCTCGCCCATTCACGGCAGACGTCCTTTTAGGTGATTTTTGAGAAACGTATGTCCGACAGACGAATGGACCATTGTCTCTCCGTGTGTATCTCAAGAGTCCACTCATCCTTACTAAAGGACTTGTACTCTCTAGCTCAGCATACATTACCTATATCTCGAGCGTATACAGAGAGCCTAGCACGAAGTTCGTAACGAATCTATTGTTTGTCATTGCGAATGTGAAACTTGTCAAATACTTGCAGCACGTGCCATTAATTTAACTGGTGGTATTTATGCCGGTCTTATAACCCCTTACATCTCCTTACCTCAGTAGGAACGGGTCCAGCCGGATCATCACGTTTGATACATCGAAAACGTGCATGTGGATTGCAAAAGCACAGATCAGCAATCTTTGTATGCTAAAGTACATTTGAGAATATTCTATTTAACCATACCTGCCCTTTGCTCCATCACTGTCGGTCTTGGCCCATCAGCGGAATTTGTAAGAGAGTAGTTACAGGTATTCAGCACTCCAAGTTAGGCGTTGGATATCCGGCATCTTGTGTCTCGTATTAAGATTGCCCTTTACTTGAGTAGTAAAATATACAGTATATATGTATATAAGTATTTTTACGACCTGTTATTTACATGCCTATTTCCTTAGTTACAACCTGGTCCTTAAATTCAACCACCATATCAAGATCTCTCCACTTCTCCCTCTCAATGTACTTGAACAGCACATCAGCCACGACTCCCCGCCCAGGGAGTTCCTTCGCCTCATCCGTCTCAACCAAACCGACGCTCTTCGCCAATCTTCTCATTGGGATATTATACTTCATAGTACCCGCCTCAATAATGTCCACATCCACTTCATTACTCAACCGCAGCAAGACCTGCAGCAGCACCTTTCCCAGTCCTTTGCCTTGGATCTCGGGGCTTAGTCTGATAGCAACGTTTGCGACACTTGGCTTTTCGTCGGGGGGTGTGATCTGATATATAGCTCCCCAGCCTACGAATTGGCCTTCCAGTGACATGAATACGTCGAGAGCGTGGTGTCTGGTCCGGGAATCGGCATAGTTCTTCTGCATCCTTTCTCCAGGGATGGGGGCTGGAGCTTGAGGCTCAGCAGGAGGGACTTCGGTGGTGTTTGGGGCCGATGGGATGACGACTCTTTCTGCGAAGCGTACAAATGCGTCTGTCTCAGCGGGTGTCAGGCGGATGAATTTGAGGTTTTGCTCTGGGCGAGAGGGAAGGGTGATGGTCCAGTCCTTGGTGAAAAATCTGTCGTCTCTCTGGAAAGACGCCATTCTTTGTAATTTTTATTGGTACTTTTTGGAGTAGAATGAAGCAGGGAGAGTAAATTTGGGTTGATAAGCCATAGGTAATTGATTGATGCGGTTGAAGAGTTGAGTATTATATATTATTAGAGAGAAGCAGCAGGTGAGGGATTATAGCTGGTAAATTCTAGGTAGCAGCATACAGAAGTGGTTAGATGTCGTCGTGGTCTTAGGCAGCTATCATTAAGACTGTACAATAATCGAGTGCATTCAAACAGAAGCTTGCTAATGTGTTTATGGCGCACCTATTTGAATTGAAGAATACATGTAATGTAGAGAACTATTTTATGTGGTTGTTAAACCCCAAGGTGTCAGCCATTTTCTGCAGTCTTGGCGTAGCTGACCGGCAACTTGGGGTACAATCAAGCAGCCACAAAATCAGGAAGTAAAGTCCGCTTAAAAATTATTTATAAAATTAGCAATACCCAGTTTGCCCCCTACTGACAGAATATATGTATATCAGATCATATGATTTTGTATAAATATTTCCTCATGAGTTTTGTCACGGACCAATCGCTATTCTACCAAGTCAAAGCTTTCATTGCAATGAGATCCAACAATACATTATTAGGCGAGGATTGAAACTCGGCCAATTGACTAATACAGTTCTCGGCGTAAATCCGAACGCTTTACTAACGGGCTTATTCTACCGAAAAGGAAATTCACGTGAAAAAACAAGTACGAGTATTGTAGATGAGACGGCACGCAGAGCAATGGAATTTGCCTCAGTACGAAGCATTGAAGGGACTAAAGCGATCTAAAACGATGATTCCGAGTCCAAGTTGGAGTAGCGGCAGGCTAAAGCAAGAATATATGGAGTCGTCCGTATAATCCGGTTCGGATTGCTCTGGTATTTAACTCACCTTGTAATGTATTTTGTGAATATGGAGTAAAAGAGGAGCCGAAAGGCCCAATGTCAGTTTGACAATTTGCAATTCGGTTGATGGCTCCAGGGTAGCTGAAGACTGGAAGCAAGGCGGATATGTACAGAGTACTTGGTAGATTAGGGTGATAATGCATGGACAGCCATCCAATTGATTTTGTGCGATACCTCGGGCAACCACTACATTCACCAATGCAACCACATTGAATTGGAACATAACCCTCGACAGACAAATAAAAAATGACAGGTCTGCAATTACTCGCCGGAATTCGCATGGACTGTTCGACGTCGGTCAAAAACACGAGCACACACAGCCAATGGCAGGCGCCAAAATCGCACAACTCGCCGCTGGCTTGGCCTGAATCGTACGCTTGCAGCAAAATGCGCCTCACCAGCATGGGCCGGGTTCAGGGTTCGCATTTGCCCACACCGGTTGTTATCTGCCTGCATCCATATCCATGCAGTTCGGTGGATTATGGCCTGTTGCGAGGGAGAAAAAAAAACCGTGCGTCGTGAGGGATCAAAAGCAGCAATAATCGCGGGATGGCGTTTGGAAGATTGGATGGAGAGATTCAACGGTCGAAGCAAATGGGCCTCGTTGCGCAAAGACGTAGCAATGGTTCGACATGTCTCGCTACCAGATGCACATCACTGTGGCACGTGGAGGCTTTTCATGCGGGGAGAGAGATCGTGAGATCGAACTCGCCTCCCTATTCTCCTTCGGTGGGTTCACGAAAAGGCGAAAAGGCGGCAGCAGACGAGACGGCCTGCGTTGAAAGGGCCTAGTTTGGCGGAGAAGTGGCGGGGACGTTTGGGTGAGATTGGAGATGCAGCCCGCAGCCTCCTGGCCCTGATCTTGCTTGCTCTGGGTTGGCGCTCCAGCCTTTACGCTCATCGGATCTCTCTAACGCTACCTCCCTCCCGCCAACAAGGACATGCTGCTGGTCAACTCTAATTAGACTCCCGATGGGCTTGGCTGTCAAAGGCGATGCTGCTCTGCTCCCCTGCCGACTCCCACCTCGTCCGACTTTGCTCTCGTTCGTCCTCGATCTCTTCCCACGCCGCTTGCGAGAAACACCAACGGAGCAAATACCGCGGACGGCCAACTTGTATTATGGGGCCAGGCCCAGCCTTGCAGGGATTGCTCACCCACGGTGACGTAGTTGGGCAAGGATCCGTGTGGCTAACATCCACGCTGCTCCTATTGAGACAGCACTTTGTACGACAGAAACGCCCTCGTTCTGCTATCGTTATCCGCATTAACCGGCGCCATGTCGAGCTACACAAGTAATCAGGAAAGGACGGCCTAAGCCATATGGGCCCAGACATCCACAATGTAACCAAAGTTTCACAAACTCCCCAGAGTGGCAGTTAGCACCAGAGAATTGTGAGCGCGCGCTCGCTGCTGATTGAACGAGCTAAAACCCCTCAAGGGCCCCCCATCGTTGGCTCGTTCGCAAGGAGACAATACAGAGAATGGGAAAAAATAGATAAAAAGCCATCTTGCCAGCTATTCTTATGTTATTTTACTTTATTAATCACTCACCCCATTGTCTCCCGCCACCCCCTGGGAGCAGTGTCACTCTTACATACAATGGCCTCCGTCGATTCAACTACAGCGGCCTTGGAGCCACGCTCCAACGAGACGTCGAGCCCTGCCCAAAATGTGGACGACGATACCAAACGGGGGCTCTCTGAGCCATCGCGAGCTGTAGAGGTTGAACTCCCTGGAACTATCATGTCGGCTTTGGGTGAAGGTGATATCCCCACGACGACAAAGTGGGAAATCTGGACTTGGTACGGCTACTACATTGGCGCCAACGGATTGTCGCTTTTCAACTTTGGCCCTACGGCCTTTCAGAATCTGCTTGACCAAGCTGCTCCAGAATCCGGCCTTCTCATGTTTGCTGGCCGCCTCCGTGATGTGAATAGTATCGTTCTGCTTGCCAACGGCATCTCTTTTGCCCTGCAAGCTGCTCTGTTCCTCATCATTGGTGCATATGCCGATTTTGGAACAGGCCGTCGATGGATTCTGATTGTCTGGTCAATAATCGCCTATGGTATTGGGTTTGGCTGGCTAGGTGTCCATCATCCTGACCAGTGGAAGATTGGCACAGGTCTCTACATTGTCGGCTTGATTGCTTACCAACTGACATTGACATATTGGACCGCTGCCTTCCCGTCCCTCGCTCGCAACACCACTAAGCTCAAGGACTCTCGATTGTCATACGAAGCCGGCGATATTACACTGGAGGAACTAGACCGCCGCGATGAAATGGAGCGCAGCCGACTCAGCAACGTCTCCTTCTACATCCAGTCAGTGGGTGAGGTTGTGATCCTGGCCATCATTGTGGGCATCATGTTTGGCCTCCATGTGGACGACAGCGCCGACAACAACAACTGGGGCCTCTCTGTGCTGATCGCTTTCGCTACCGCCGTCTGGCTGGTTGTCTCCATCCCGTGGTTCTTTGTGGAAAAGTCGCGCCCAGGCATGATGATCCCCCCTGGCTACAACATCGTCACGGTTGGATTTTGGCAGCTGTACGAGGCGATCACGCAGATCAAACAACTTAAGCAGAGTCTCATCTTCCTTGTCGGATACTTTTTGCTGGGTGACTCGCTCAACACGACGGTGACGGTCATCTCCACGCTGCAAAACTCCGTCGTCAGCTACAATACACTGACCCTGACGTACCTCCTCATCGTCGGCATCGTCGCCCAGGGCGTCGGCATTGGCGCCTTTTGGCTCATCCAGAAGAAATTCAACCTGAGCGCCAAGACCATGTTCAACGCAGTCATGGTGTCCATCATCCTCCTCGACGGCTGGGGCATGATTGGCAACTGGACCGACAAGTTCGGCTTCCACAACGAGTGGGAGGTCTGGGTCTACCAGGCCTTCTACGGACTGTTCGTGTGCCCGTGGTACAGCTATTCGCAGATTATGATTAGCTCCGTGACGCCCCGAGGTCACGAGTTCCTCTTCTTCTCCATCTTCAACATCATTGGCAAGTCGTCGAGCTTCATCGGCCCTCTTATCAGCAGCGCCATCATTGATGCCACGCCGGGTGGCAGCAACAATAGCGCGCCGTTTTACTTTTTGTTTGCGTTGACGATTGTGAGCACGGTGGGTATTTGGTCGTTTCTTGATTTGGACAAGAGCGCCAGGGAGCAAGAGGCTTTCTTGGCGCAGGAAAAGGCGCGGATTATGGGTGACGATGTGACGAACAGCAAAACGACTGAACAGGACCAGGCAGGCGCATGATTTTGTTCTTTTTTTTGTTTTGTTTTGTTTACTTTTCTTTTTTTGTTCTTTTTTTTTTTTCTTTCGTTGGCTATGATATGGACCCTCTCGGATTGTCGAGATACTGGTTGCTGATGATGGTGCAACACTCTATCTAGACAATGATCTCGCTCTGCTGTCGAGCAGCAGATGCGCATGCCCCCGTCCCATGATGTTGCCATGTTTGACGTAGCATTGAGGCCTGTGGTTTCGGCCGCAGGTTTCAATGATTGTAGATGTCCGCGTAGATCTCGGTGATGTTGATATGTATATCCAGCCATTGGTCGTGATTGATGTTACTTAGACAAGTTGCCATGCCGTACGCTGTAGAAAAATATGTATATTCATAACTGGCTAAGCTGATCAGTATATTACAATTGGCTTCATTCTCATATCCTCATATCTTGGCCGTCAATCTACAAAAGCACGACGAAGTAATGGGCACGTCCGCCAGAGCCATGGCCTTCTTCAACGGGCCTTCCACAGCCTTTGCTTCCTCCGTCCTGCCCAACTTCATCAAACATTCGTGATAGCCGTGCAGTGCCCAAACATTATTCGGATGGCGATGAACCCGCGGCAAGGAGTCGTCGATGCCCAAATCTGCACTATATATACTCAAGGCTTCACTGACATGACCTTGCTCAAGTAAAAGTGCGCCGTAAGCATGTCGTGCGGGCTGCATCCATCCCCAAGGCTCGTCAAAGGGGAGGCCGTCGTATCGGGAGATTGATTCGCGGAGGTGGGCAAATGCGGCGGGGTAGTTGCCGGAGCGGTACTCGATTTCGCCGTCGAGCATGGCTTCGGCAACGCAGAGGATGTCGATGCATTTGTTGTTGAAGAGAGTACGTGTGGGCTTGACGCGGGGAACGGACTCGCTGAAGAGCTGGCGCTGCTCACGAGCCTCATCAACCTGTCCCAACGCTGCTAATGCCATGCCCCTTGCGTAGAAGGTGAGCGCCGTGGTGACGCAGTAGAGGTCTTGGTCCTCGGGCAGTTTCAGCGCAAGAATGTCTTTCCATCTGCCGAAGCGGATGAGCACATGCACGCGCATGGCAAGGAAAGCTTCCAGCCAGTCCGCCATAGGAGGCGTCTCAACACGAAGCAGCTCCTCCGAGAAGCTCGCCTCAAGATGCTCAACAGTCTCGAGGGCAATCTTGGACTGAGCGGCGAACATGGCCGAATACAGGCGGAAGTGGTAGTCATGACTTCGGTACAGGGTGTAAAAGTTCATGGGACCTTCGCGCTTAAGGAACTTTTCGTCGGCGCGGACGGCGTCGGAGTTTGCGACGACGGCTCTGGCGTAGTCTCCCACGAGGATGTCGAGGTGGCTCGGCATGTGGTTCAGGTGGCCTGCGTCGGGGACCAGGCCGCGAAGGTGGTCGGCTGCTGGCATGGCGGCTTCTGGGGTGTTTGACATTTCCATGAGGTGGATGTATAGATGCAGTAGACCTGGGTGTCGGTTACCGCCCTCGAGAGACATGCCGTGCTCGAGGATCTGTTTTACCTCGAGCGTGCGGGCGTCTGAGGCTGGTTTGCCTGTCTTGATGTCCCATAGAGCCCAGGGAGTGAGATTCATCATGGAATCGGCGTATAGAGTAGCAACGTCCAGGTCATCTGGGAACTGGGCTGAGACGGAGCTCATGGCATCGGCGTATTCGCGATTCCATATGGGGCGGTCTGTCTTGTTTGGGGCCGCCGACCTTGGGTATCTATACCGAAGAGCCTCGATGAGCGCCCTCTCGACGGGAGTGGCAGATTCGGAACACGCCTTTGCCTTTTCAATCGCTCGATGCGTCCGGTCCGCCGTGTTCTGAATCTCCCTGCGGCCAAACAGATCCCAGGGCTTGTTGTAGTTGGGCCCTAGGGCATAGGCGAGGCCCCAGTAGGCCATGGCACAGGCGGGATCGTGAGCAATGGCCCGCTCGAAGCATTTCGCCGCCTCCTCATGGTTGAAGCCGTAGCACCAGACGAGCCCTCGGTTGAACCAGGTCTGGGCGATTGGGTTGGAGGTGGAAACAGGGCGATGGAGGTCGCCGAGGTCGTAGTAGTCGGTGTCTAGACTCGGTCTGTCGCTGGCCGTCCGACAGGCCTCCTTTTCTGCTGTTGGTTCTTCCATTTTCTTGCCCAGGTGCTTTATTTGCCTGAGAGGCCGCGGCTCAGATGTTTGGGGAGGCGAATCGTGAGCTGGCAATCAGCTGGCCGCCGTGGATCGGACGAGTATGTCATCGTCTAGAGCAGGTTGGAACCGGCTCAAGCCCGCTAGATGCATGTAATCTTGCTAGTGGTGGTGGAGATTTCGGAGCTCCAACCGCGGCGCGACCAGCCGAAACCTTAACAGCAAGGGAGAGAGTCGGATCGGGAGTCGGTAAAGGAAGAGAGAAGGCGGTGATCTTTGACAGTGTGTGAGGATGAAGATAAGGGCCAATGGGCTCTATGTTGATTCAAACTCATGAGTCTGCGAGATGCTCAAGCGTGATCGGCACAGATCTGGAATGCCCCCGCTATCTGAGGCAGGGAGGGGAAATAAATTTCCGATGGTTGGTTGCATCGTCAAGATGAAGAACCACGTGCCGATGAGATTTTGTATTTTATACAAGTCGGGGATTTGAAAGATTATTTTTTACTATTATTCAGTCATTGAGTGATTCTAGATGCCACAATTGTAATGACCTTGTAACCATTATGGTGATGCAATACGAAAACTTCAATGTCTCGAATGCCTGATACAACACTTACACCCTAAAATAGGTGAATAAACTCCCTTTTATGATCATCCAAGACAATTTATGAGACTTTCCAAGTTTCTTTGGGCTCTTACCTTTTTATATTCTAAGGATGCGGGCCCAAATATGAATTGAATGTGTTTATTGCATTCCATTTTGTCTCAAGATTTGGCGGTCAAAGTAAACACAATGTCTGAATCAATTTGAGGGCGAGCTTCAAGCTTGTCAATTGGACGCCATGTCTTCTTCGTCTTGGCATCGTCCTCTCCATGACACCACGTTTTACAGAAATTTTACGATATGACAATGGCCTTTAGCTTGGCAAAGTGGACGGCGTACTTCATGAATACTCTAACCTCACGCCGAAGCCGCATCATTCTCGCTCTTACTTTTGTAATCATAACGATTTGCCTGTTTCTCAGCAGAACAGACGATTACTATCACCAGCATACGGCTACCATCCTTTACAAGAGCTCCAAGGAGACAACTGACTTAGACTGGTCGAAGTATGCGTATACACAATATGCCACCAGCAGCGAATATCTTTGCATCTCGGTGATGCTGTTGGAGAGGCTACATCACCTCGGAAGCCGTGCAGACAGAGTGTTGATGTATCCTACAAAGATGCTCCCAGATCCCGAAACAAATGATGGTGGAGGCTTTCACGATGCTGAACTGCTGATCAAGGCGCGAGACGAGTAGAATGTGAAGCTCATGCCTGTTCAGATTCAGCATCGAGATACTATTGATGGTATGTTCTCTCCGTACCTTGATGATAAGGGACGCACAGAATGCTTAATTTGCTAACAACTATCTAAGATACATGGGCCAATTCTTACACCAAGCTCCTGGCCTTTAATCTGACTCAATACGAGCGTGTCATTGCCATTGATGCCGACGTCACAGTTTTGAAGCACATGGACGAGCTCTTTCATCTACCGCCGTGCCCAATTGCCATGCCTCGCGCTTACTGGCTCCTCGACGACGAGAAATCCCGGAGGACGCTTACTTCCCACGTCATGGTCATCCAACCAAGCGAACAAGAATTCGAGCGCATCCAGAAGAGGGTTCAGCTCGCAGGTAAGGACGAATACGACATGGAGCTGCTGAACAAGCTATACGCCAACACGGCCATGGTGATTCCTCACAGACCGTACGCGATGCTTTCTTCCGAGTTTCGTGAGGTGGACCATCACTTGTATCTCGGCTCCGAGACTGAGGCATGGGATCCGGTAGCTGTGCTAGGTGAGGCCAAGACGGTCCATTTCTCGGATTTTCCGGTGCCGAAGCCTTGGAAAGTGCATTTGAGCACAGACGATCAGGATACTATGATCAAGTTGGAACCTAAATGTGACATGAAGAGAAAGAACGATGATATTGGTGGCAAAGAGGAAGACTGCTCGGGACGGGATGTGTGGAGGGAGCTGTATGCTGATTTCAGAGAGCGCAAAGCAGTAAGTTACATATGTTTGTGGTGGAATAATAATGGATCAACTAATCAGAATGTCACAGAGGGTATGCGCAAAGAAACGATGGGTGAATGATGAAGACGAGGGATATGGAGCATCGGAAGGGGAAATGGGCGGCTTCACGAATCCGATGCCAGACGCTGGACCAGATGACGATGCTAGATATCTGTCAGCGTAATGAGTAATGCAAGAGTAGGAACTGGATGAATCATATTGAATCATAGAATCACACCTCTATAGACTTTTCAATCAGCATAATATACTACACTTGTATTCTTCACAAAAACATGTTGAATCCTGTGTTTTTGTATGTAAACGCCGGCTATGTTCCCACGGGATAACGCGGAAGTGTCCGCTCATTCACATGCAGAGTCGCGGCCCGCCCCCCACCATTTCCGACCATCCGTTCCGCTCCAAGCCGCTTCCGAAGATCGCAAAGGGTGCTTTTGATTGCTAATTGCTCTTTGGTTGAGCTTTGTAAACCTCCGGAGAGCTTGTCACTGTCACCATAACTTGTCTCTCAGCTATTTCTAATCTCGCGACAGCTCTCTAATTCCTCCCCTCTTCTCCCCTCTCTTTCTCTTCAACTCTCTCCAATCAACCCCTCCCCCGCATCAACCTCAACCTCAACCTCCGTCACAGCAAACAACATGTCCTCCTCCTACGCCCACCTCCTCCCCCCAAGCTGGAAACCCCAAGTCACCGCCTGGCTCGCCGAAGACACGCCCTCCTTCGACTACGCAGGCTTCGTCGTCGGCGAACACCCGCGCACCGCCACCCTCTGGGGGAAATCCGCCGGCATCATCGCCGGGCGCCCCTTCTTCGACGAGGTCTTTCACCAGTGCGGCTGTGAAGTCGCGTGGCACGCAGAAGAAGGCTCTTCTATCGACCTCTCCAAATCCTCCGATGGCAAGATTAAAGTTGCGACCGTTACGGGCCCTGCGAGAGGACTGCTGCTTGGAGAGAGAGTTGCGCTGAATACACTTGCTAGATGTTCTGGCGTTGCGACGCAGAGCGAGAGAGTCGTGTCCAAGTTGCGCAAGGCTGGGTATAAAGGCGTGTTGGCCGGCACGCGTAAAACCACGCCGGGTTTTCGGCTGGTGGAAAAGTACGGTATGCTTGTCGGAGGCGCGGACGGGCACAGGATGGACCTGAGCGCGATGGTGATGCTCAAGGACAACCACGTGTGGAGCCGCGGCAGCATCACCGAGGCCGTGGCGGCTGCGAAAGCGGTCGCCGGGTTCAGCGTCAAGATCGAGGTCGAAGTACAAAGCGAGGCCGAAGCCGACGAGGCGATTGCCGCCGGCGCGGACGTGGTGATGCTGGACAACTTCACTGGCGACGGCGTCAAGGTTGCGGCGCGGAGCTTGAAGGAGAGGTGGGCTGGCAAGAAGCAGTTTTTGCTCGAAGTCTCTGGAGGACTGCGGGAGGACAATGTCGAGCCATATGTGTGCCACGGTGAGTTTCTACACTTTCTTTCTCAAAGAGATGACTTTATTCGTTTACTAACCGGGGGGGAATATGGGCAGATGTGGACATTATCTCGACGAGCTCGATTCACCAGGGAGTTCCGCATGTCGACTTTTCCCTCAAGATCAACCACTAATCGCTTGAAATGATGGATTAATAGAGGCGAGTGTATTTTACGTGTATGTATATGGGTGGATATGTTATATATAAAACTGCAAAAGTAAATCTGGGCGGCTATTCTGATGAGAGATTGAATTCTGGTTGCTATTTCAACGCAACTAATAAGACATGAGGCTATACATAAAATACAAAAAAGTACAGGTATCTACAATGTCTCTAGCAAAAGAGACGGCTTTATATGTTTTACTTAGTTCACCTCCTCCTTCTTGGACCCAAACAGTCCGTTAAACGTCTTGCTCAGCCTCTTGCTCAGCTTCTCGTCAACATTTGCTCCCGCCGCCTTGGCGTCAATGGTGGCAGCGCTTCCCTGCTGGTGCGCCAACGGGTTGTTCTGCACTCCAGACTTGTTCTTGTCGCTGGATGTGGTGCAGCATGATCCTCCCAAGAGAACGCTGGCGTCATTTCTGGTAGAGGGAACATCCATTGCAGGGTTGGCAGTGAAGAAGTCGGTAGGCTTGATGTGGATCTGGAAAGTCTCAACTGGCCTAGATGGAAAGTGATTGTTAGCATCATGCTGGAGATATTTAGAAAGAACACAATGAATGACTTACATGACGGGCCAGTCCTCTACACGGGGGTTGTGTGTTAAGCCAAACACGCTCCACACAACAGGGCTGCTCCTCTTGCCCTTGTCTGCCGCATCACCATTCGTTGCGCCGTTGGCCTCTCGATCTGAGAACCAGTCTCCTCGCTTGACCATGTCGGCAACACCACCAATCTCCTTTGTGCTCTGGTTTGTAAACTCTCCTGCGGCCCACAGCTCGCCATCTCGGTAGCCAGTCACCCAGGCATTGTGCTGAGCAAACTGCGCTCGCTGAGCGGCCAAGCCTTCAGGGTCGCACAGCAGCATCTGAGTCACTGGTGCCATGACCTTGTAGCCCAGGTTCTTTCCTGAGATGGGGTTCTTCTTGTTGGCGTTTTCCAGCTTAATCAGTCGGTTGAGACGTGGCTCGGCATCAACCCAGGTAGCCTTTTCGACCTTTTCACGCTGAATCTTGTAAAAGTTGCCATAGGGGTTGGTCTTGGGATCAATCTTTTGCCCGTGAGACTCCTCAACGATGACCTGTGAGTCGGCACCATCGTATGAGTCAATGGCCGGGTCGATACGCACGGCAAAGACGTGCTGGTGGTTTTGCGCCAAGACACCTGGCGTCATGACGTTGCCATAGGCACTGACCTTGCCTTCATCGATACCAGTGACACTGACAATGCCAGTGGCACGGGTTTCAAAAGTAATGGCACCGGCAAGATCCAGCTTATAGCACAGGACGTATTCGTAGTTGGCCAGAGTGCAAATGAACTGCACAACAAACTCGCGGTTGCGCGTCACAACGGCCCGGCCGGTGCGGTAGTTGGTGTGCTTCCACAGGATGCCATTGTCCTGTTCGTGCAGACACACTACAGCCTTTCCGGGAGATGGTGAGCCGTCGGGCTCAGTGTTGACCACGTCGATGTAGTGAATCGCGCCCAGACAGTCACATCCCAGCTCTAGGTTGTTCGCAGCTCGTCCCATGCCACCGTCGCCAAAGTCGAATGCCTGCTTACGGTGGAAAGGGGGTCGAGGGTCGGCGTAAGGGACCGTCATCTCACTGAAGCTGAGGCGGTACATGACGGAGCGATTGTCGTAGTGAAGATCATGCAAGACCGCACCTTCACGGGGAGTGAATCCGAGGCGGAATCGCCACTTTTGCCATTCAATCAGACCATCGTCGTGAATAGTAAAGGAAGCGCCCTCGGGCTGTGTGATGTTGATAGGCTTCAGGTCTGTTCTCAGAGGATAGTCCAACAGCTCAGGGACGTACTCGCAGCCCTTGTGGTTTTCGAACAGCTTGACAGGTTCCTCGCTTTGCACCTTGGCCTCTAGTTCATCGCCAATGCCGCCAGTTGCGATTCTCTCAACCCTGACGAGCTTCTTGGTATGCCAATCCATTACGGGAATAATAGGAATTGGGTAGCCATAGTGGTTGGAATCGGGATTCTTGTTGCGTGTGTCCTTTGCGTAGACCAGTCCCTGCATCTGTCGCGGAATGTCCTTCTCATCGACATTGGGGGGTCCATAAGGCCATGGCTCCACGCAGACTTCAAAGCCTTCTGGGAGGGTGAATTCGGACATGGCCTTTTTGAACAGATCCGAGTTGACGCAAGCATCATTAAAGTGGTCAAACTCGCCACTAGATCATGTTAGAGCCTTTGTTTCCTTTTCTCAATCATGTTCCAAGGGAAGACTTACGGGGTGACATATGGCTGGTGAGGTACCGGAGCAGCTACCGTCTTGACCTCGCCGGTATCCAAGTTAACAATGGCGTTGATGTACTCGGAGCGATCAGCCCGGATAACATCGTGCTCAACAATGGCCTCTCTGGGTGGCCGCTTGGTCTCTTCTGTCAGAGTGCCCTTGTGCTCGGCCTCGAGGAAAGGCTGCAGGTCTGCCTTTTTGGGCTCCTGGACGTGGATTGCTCTGAAGAAGATGGACTCGGAGGCGCCGTGAAGCTTAGCAACGGCATCCCGGGCCTTGACGTGCTCGGCCTCGGAGAGTGGAGCCAGCGGATGCGGCCTCGGTGCTGCGGTGACGGCCATTGTGATGTTTGTGTTGGTAGTTGAAGAGAAAGAGATGAAGCAGTGAAGCAAGACGGTATTTGGAGAGATGATGAGTGGCTATCTGCGGGGACGGCCTAATGATCAAGCCAGCTTACTCTGACTCGCCGTATGATATCATAAGACAAGGCAGTCAGAGAGGAATTGGCGTAGAGTTGGTGCTCAGCTGACGTCTTGGAATATCGATTGCTACTCCAAGTGGTTGAGGTACTCTGAGTTTTACTTCAGGATTATCTCTGGGGATGTTGGAGGTCGAAAGAAGAAGAAGAGGAGGATGATCGAATGTTTAAGTATCTGCTCCGAGGTTGTCGGCCAAGTAGCAACACTCCAAGGACCCCGCGGGCTACCGGGATTCAAGACCGGAGTGGATCTGGTCCATGAAGAGCGAAAGTAGCCGTTGAAGCTGGCCAGATGCAATGATCGCCCCCCGAATGGCCGTGAATCGAAGGTTTGATACCAGCGCTTTGGAAGCCAAAAGACACTTGACCAGAACGGCCATTGAAGACGGAGGTGGGGCAGCGGCTGCTCGAAATTGGGGTTCCAGCGCCTTGCCCCGCGTTTTCGCCGCCGCCCAGCCAATCAGGCGGCTGCTGTGGCGGTATCGCAGCGACGTTAGCTGCCGCTGATAACGCCCAGAGCCCGCCCAGAGCCCACTGGAGACAAATCTACTGGGGATTCATTGATTTCTCGCCTTTCCGTCTCAGGGCATTTGGCCTCAATCCAGAGGCTTCCTCGTCTTTACTTCTCCAAGATCCCGCGCCGGCACATGACCCCGACTATGCCCGTTCGGGGCGATATCCTGCTGAGCGTGCATGAAGCCTCAGGGCAATAGCCGTTCATGGTTTCGCCGCTGGCGGCTCATTTAGTTCCGCCTTGTGATACTGGCTTGTGTTAATACTGTAGCTGGTTGACTCTAGCACCTATGCCTCAGCTGCTATCCTGGCTCGACGTGAGCCTTATTGCCCTTTTTTGGACATGATCCTTCTGGAACCGGAATCGGAGATGCACGCGTGGGAATGAGAGGTTGTCGGCGGTCCGGAGCCGTGGAGATGGGGATTCTAGGAACTAGCCGGAGAGGATGAGTGCCCGATTTGGCAATTTTCATGGTCCCCGGTCTTTGACAGCTGTGTAATACGGGCAGAATAGGTGAAGCCATACCAATCTCGTTGTTGGAGAGTGATGCTACTTGTTGTTTGGCCGGAATCATGTTGGTGTGAGATTTTTGCCAAGAAGTCTGCAATTCCGACGGCAACAACTCATGATAAATCATGCCGCTTGAGTAATTAATAGTAATACAATTATGTGTATGATGGCCATGATTTGGCCAATGTGAGATGAATTCATACGGTGTGTAGTACCATTCACCAAAGATCGTGATGCGGGCTTGCAATCGTTGCCACATCCCCAAAGTCTACAGTCTGTACACACTCCAGCCATTGGAAACCATTATCAATTCAACTAACAAACATAGTCCGCTATCATTTAAAGATGAAGCTAAAAATCCACTTTCTCTATCTTGATATCACCCATAGTTCCAACTTCTTATCTCAAAGTCCCGTCCCGTATGACAATCTGATGGCCTGATCACTTTTGGACAGATACGCCTATCTCTATCTGCTTCCGCCCCGCTACGGAGCTTCACGCTGGCTCCCCGCACCGCCGTTGCCGCCCTTTGCTTGATCGCGGAGCCGAGCGCGGGGGACGGCCAAAACTGGAAGCAAAAATACATGCGGCGCTGCCAGAGCGAGTTTGGAAGCAAAAATACACGCGGTGCCTCCAGAGCGAGTTTTGGAGCAACGGAGGGCTAAGAATAGAGTGTAACTGCATCATGTTGAGACGTTTCTGTTTCGGAATGGAGAGTCGCTTGCACATCGTGAATTCTTGCCTGTCTCGGAAGTCGGCGGCTTGGGGCCTGATGCTCTCACTTCTGTAACACTTTGGGTATCTGACAAGTCGACAGATTTCACCGGCTAGTTTGAACTCTCATGCGCTCTCTTTTTCTACCATCGTGCCTTTCTAGGGGAATATAGCTTCATTTCATCACAAGAATGTTCATGAGACAACCTGAGTTCACTAAAATAGCTCTCTGACGAGGGTCTTCTGGGCCGGATCGACAGCTCTGTAACGAATGTGTGCGAAACCAAACATGTAGCAACCTCTAAGCTTAAACACGGCTGGACCTGAGCGGCGTGGCATCTACCGAGAAAGCCAGCCTGGTTTCGATCTACATGTGCCGTGATTCAAAAGTCATGCCACTCCGGGCCGCAGTTGGCACTCATCTGTCGTAGCCTCGCACTTTTGGCGTTTCATGCGTGCTGCTACGGATCATTTCGGAGGCGAACGGCTTGTAGCACGAGCAACCTGTCACATCCAATCCAGTCTGCATATGCAGGATCAAACTTGACAAATTCAGTTTAATATGTGCGCTAAGCGAGGGAATAAGGAAGAGGAAAGGATAGACTGGAGAGAATGGATCGACTAGTGGTAGATGTACAGTATCAAGAGTATGTTGAGTATCAAGTGCACGATGCGTCTTCTGATCGGCGCGTGTCTTGCGCATACGCCGTCAAACCATGCATCCTCCACAATCTTCATCATCACTCCACAAATAGCAATGTTCCTTGCCGCATTCCAGATACCGCCCCGGTGTTGGCTGAGGTTTGCCACATGCACACCATTGTTGACGTACCATGTGGCTCAGCTCAGCCATCGACATCTCCAGACAAGCCTACGAAAGATGTCAGCCTCAGCCTTAACCCGGATACCGGCCGGTGGAGGCTGAGGCTTGCTTCTTTTTCTGGTGACTGCCTCGAGGGTTTCAGTCATCAATTAGCCCTACAGCTCCGCCCTTCCCTCGGCCCGTGCGGCAAAAGACGACTGGAGATCTAGATTGTGAGAAATACGAAGATTTTAGTGGATTTCTCGTACCAGGAACGAGGACAGATATTGGTTTACTGATGAAAATAGAAACTTCAACCGGCGGAACCTTGGACGGTGAGTACGAGATATGGAAGACGAATAGCAGCGTATGAGTCGAGCTGCAGCACTAGACTCCTTGGATTAGGCCCCTTTCTCTTCGTTTCTGCTGGCCGTGAGCGTGGATAGATGCATCTACACGGTGATAGGCGAGCCGAAATCGAATCATTTCTCAAGTCTCCAAAGGCCCAGCCCTACGTTACAGCCGGCCATCGCTAAGCAGATCGCCTACTCTGTGCTAAATTCTGACTTCTCGGGCAGCACGAGATGCCGTCCAGTCGCTGTTTGTTCACGGGCTCTCCCGTGATGCCTACTTGTATACGAGAGAGACGGACATTAGCCGCATGCAAGATTACGAACGGGTCATCTCGCCAAGAAAAAGCTTGTGTTGTATGCTACCGCCTCTTTGGAATTAATCGCTATCGAAAGGAACAGGGCCTAGAACTAGCTTCCCATCGAAATTCTCGTGCTATTGTTCTCTTGATTGTGCCAAGTAGTGCAGCTAGCACGTAATTGCTTTTACGAAATTGAAGCTATTGGTGCTGGATGGATTCTCCATGGCGTCGCTTATCATGGCCGTTGAAATTAGAGCCCGGAAATGATGGAGACCGGGACAAGGGCAGAGATCCATCCACCGGAAAAAGATACGAGCTGATAAGACGATGGAAGAGAAACGGTTTCATATGCTGATTAAGGTTTCCCTTGGCATTGACGAGATAGTCTGCAACTTTAAAAGGATATGTATTTTAGAGTTGGGAGAGGGGACCGCATTCTGCACCGCTTTTGCGTCGTGGGGGAATGAAATGGATGACGGGTTGTTGGGAGTAGAAAGTGCAAATTGCGAAACAAGGCCAAGAATTCACATGCTTAGCATGGTAGCAGTGTTGGTGGTGCTGTAGATGGCATGCAACACCACTGAAAGTGCCTAGTAAACCCCCGTAGCGCGAATTTTGCTAGGGGTCCAATCCCCGAAATGACGACATCTCCACAGTTCCAAGGTTTTTATCCAGTTCAGCTGTCAGCAGTCCATGGATCACAAACTGCAGAGGCAAAAGAAGGAAATGGACATTTCATGCATCTTGTGATAATGGCAGGGTACCTATGAGGTAAATAGGACTTTTGATTACATTGTAACCATGTGAGAAGATCAACAATGAGGGATAAGATCGATAAGAAAAGAAACAGATGAAACAGCAAATCCGGACGGATTCCAGGGCCGGCCGCAGAGCGTCGCAGAAGGCGCCAAGGCGTCGACGATTTGGCTGCAAACGAACCAACAGATCGCTGCGCTAGACATTTTTGGCGTTTCATGTGCGCCTTGTAGGAATTGAATTGATCCCCTTTTTTTGTGAGCCAAAAGATCACGTCACCCGCCAGCTGTGCCTCTACGCGCCAAAACACGGTGCAAGTGTGCAGCTCATTGCCTTGGTAGGGAGGTGGTAATGTGTAATACTGTATGTATGTCCTCGCATGTATGTGCCTGTATGGAGCTGGAGGCTTATCACTTGCAAGGCATCAACTCTCACCTCATCCTGATTACTTGCAATCTTGTGCTCACCGTGTCCAAATGCCGTGATTTGTCGATACAAGTCGCAGGTTATTGCTGCTTCTGCCCAATAAACACAAGTATCTCGTACGGCTTGTCCGGTCCAAAGGGTGGGTTCGTTGCAGGTACCGGCTACCTGCTAGTCGCGATTTAGTGGCCAAAAGCCGTGCAGAAAACGGTATGGTGCTAAAGCTGAACACCCCTATTTTTTCATGCAATTTTTAGCTCAAATCTCCCACGCCAGAAAGAAGGACGAAGAAAAAAAAACATTGGATGGAAGAGTGACATCAAATAGCAGATGAGGAAGCACCGCATGCATCCACCCTCCCTCTGTCGAACCCAAACTTTTCATAATCCCGTCCCCCTTCTTCGGGTTCCTCAGCTAGTCTTTTTTTCTTCCTTTTTATGATTCGAGGGCCTCTTTTACTTTCTCGTCAATCGTTTTAAAAACACTCTCGCCTGAACTTTGGCACCTTTTGCCCCCCTTTCGTCATCCCCTCTTTAGTTCCCTATTTCCTGCATTGGTGTCCGTATTCCGCATCTCGTATCCCGACGACGCCTAATCAAGCGAGACGAAAGACACGAAGAGAAGATAAAGAAAAAGAAAGACGAGAACCCACTGCTAGCCACCCCTGCCAAGCGGAAGCAAGCGAGTTTTCTCTTTTCTTCTCTTTAGAGTGGTGCTATTTTCTCTTGTACTTTCCCTCGTCGATTTTCTCGGCTGTCACATTGCGATTTGCAGCAATTCCATGGTCTAGCTGCAAGCTTAATCTTGATTTCACTTTTCTCGATTCGTACCAGGTATCTACGGTATCGACGTCGACTTCACTTCTTTGGTCTACGAGACGAGTAAAAAGAAACACAATAAGATAGAAGAAGAGAGAAAGAGAGGCGCCAATCATGTTGAACCCACGCCGCGCCTTCATTGCGGCGGCGTTCCTCTTGACCGTCTTCTTCCTCATCTCACGATCGCACAACTCCGAGCAGAGCCCCTCCAGCTCGACCGAAAGCAGAGATGCCGAAGCAGAGGCACTGGCCGCCGCCAATGCGCAGCAGCGACTGCCCCCGCCTCCTCCGCAAAAGCCCATGATTGACATGTCGGGCATGTCAACGTACGAAAAGCTTGCCTACCAGTACGAGTACGACATCGAGTCCAAGTTCCCCGCCTACATCTGGCAGACTTGGAAGTACACGCCGGGCGAGGGCGAGTTCCAGTTCCGCGAGCAGGAGGCGTCGTGGTCAATTGAGCACCCGGGCTTCATCCACGAGGTCATTACCGACTCTGTCGCCGACACGCTGCTGCAGCTGCTGTACGGGAGCATCCCCGAGGTGCTGGAGGCGTACCACGCCCTCCCGCTGCCCGTGCTCAAGGCCGACCTGTTCCGCTACCTGATCCTGTACGCGCGCGGCGGCATCTACTCGGACATTGACACGTATGCCATCAAGAGCGCACTGGAATGGATTCCGCCGCAGATCCCCAAGGAGACCGTGGGCCTTGTGATTGGCATTGAGGCTGACCCCGACCGACCCGACTGGGCTGACTGGTACAGCCGGCGCATCCAGTTCTGCCAGTGGACGATTCAGAGCAAGCCCGGACACCCGGTGCTGCGCGACATCATCAGCCGCATCACCAACTCGACGCTGACGATGAAGAAGGAGGGCAAGCTGTCGGCATTCCAGGGCAACCGCGTGGTGGACCTGACGGGCCCGGCCGTGTGGACAGACACCATCATGGACTACTTCAACGATGAGCGCTACTTTGATATGGAGAACAGCAAGGGCAAGATTGACTACCGCAACTTTACGGGCATGGAGACGAGCAAGCGCGTGGGAGACGTGGTTGTGCTGCCCATTACGAGCTTCTCACCGGGTGTTGGCCAGATGGGCGCTAAGGACTATGATGATCCGATGGCATTTGTCAAGCACGACTTTGAGGGTAAGTTGCGATGAATGTTACAAAGACAAAACAAAATCATGCGCAAAAGCTAACAGTGTGATTCTCTCAGGAACGTGGAAGCCCGAAAGCGAACGACATATCGGCGAGGTCCAGCAGGAGCTTGGCGAAGGAGAGGAGGCTCCGAAAGAGCAGTAAAGAAGAAAAGAAGAAAGCAGAAGAGCCTCGACACCCTATAATTGCATGACCAAGTCGGAGGGATATTTTTTTTCTATTGTCATTATTTCTTGCACCTGTATATTCTTTCTTTTCTTCGCTCTGGACCGCGGTGGGCTGGGTTCCGCATCGTCACACCTTTATTTCGGGTAATATTTTTTATTTCCGCGTTGCTGCGCGCCGCAGTATGGGCGTCACGGCTATATATTGGTAGCGTGGGGGAGGATTGGAGGAGGGAAACGGTTTTTTTTTTACTACACATTGAGGCATCATCAGCATCGGGGGGTTTTAGACTCGTGTATTTTTCGGCTTTTTGTTTTTTGGGGGGAGGGGAATTTTAGATGCCGGATGGAGTTTTTTGTTGGTTGGTATTTTACACATGTTGACGGGCGTCTCCATATTTTTTCTTCATGTTGCGAGCTTTTCTATGATATAGCCGTTGGCGCTACCAGCGGGAGGCTGTGTGTAGCGTAGAGCCGAGGTCAGTAAAATGGAATCCATCAGAGACAAGACGTGCATTTTTGGAGGCCCGCTGAGGAGAAGTTGAGATGAGATGAGATGGGGCTGCATGGCATGATTCCGTTGGTGCCGCGTCATTGTTGTTGCCGACGGGTGCATACAAAGTGCGCTGTGAATGTTTGCGTGCTGTCGCGGGCGTAACGCTGGGGGAGGTGATTTGGTGATGCTTTGTGATAGCCGGACAACGCAAGGTTGCATGCGGCCTCGGTGTGGTGGCACAATGGACGGGACGGACTGAAGCGAGAGATAGTCACTGTGAGGGCATTAATCAATCAATCATTCACACAAAAGTGAAGAAAAAAAGAGATACTGCAAAACGACAACAACAATACCGGATTACAACGGAAGCACAAAGCCATCTCTAATCAATTACATGCCACATCTCAAACTCATCATCACATGAAGCTCGTCTACCAACTTACCAACCACTCGGTCCAATTCCAACCAAACAATTCAAACAGCCGCTTCCTCTCCCAATTCAATCCTCCCCCTGCAGCCCGACCCGGACCGCCCTCTCCCGCAGAAAATCGGCCCTCCCAGCGAATGAGAAGCTCCGCAGCCCACAACAAACCGTCCCCACAGCAAGCGAGAAAGCTCACTCGAGCCAAAAGCGGGAAGTAAGGCTGGCAGCTAAGCAATTCTCTTGTTTTTTCCTTTTGTGGACAGACAGACAGACAAGAATGACAAGAGTTGCCTGGCTTTTTTTCTCCGCAAGGTTCGGGGGTGGCGAGTGGGGAAAGACAGAGACGGATACAGGAAGACGGCTTTGTGGCTTTGGGGGAAGGAGAAATAACAAAATAAGGCTACACGGTCCGAAGGGGGGGTCCTTTTTTTTTAGACGGAGTACGAGTACTCTAGTGTGTGGGGGAGAGAAAGAAGAGACCGAGCAGAAAGAGGAGAGAGGAAGAGAGGAAAAGAGAAGAGGGGAATGGGATGGTTGGCATAGCGAAAGCCGTTCCGTAGGTCGGGACGGCGGGCTGGACTTTTTTTCTGGGGAAATGGGGCCGGACAGCTCTTTTTTTTGGTATATTTATAAAGGTGAGGGGGTGTGTCCGTGTGTCTTGTGTTGTTGGGTTCGTGTGACTTGTGATTTTTGGGGTTTTCCTTGGAAAGTGTCTCTTGTGAAACTCTTTTTTATCTTTTAATTTATTTTACGAATGAACATTGGATCATTCATCCCTTGGGACCGAGTGAAACATAAAAAAAACCTGAATGGCGGCTTGAATCAAATCCGTGGACGAATTCTTCTTTTTCCCTTTCCCTTTTTTTTTCTCTTTTTGATACCTTGGTGTTTCGTTTTTCTTCTTTTGCTTCGTCATATAGCGAATTCCAGCGTGTGTCGTCACGAAGCTTCTCCCCCTCCCTCACAGCCTCATTTATTCTACCCACTACTACGAATCGAGAACAACACACACATACAAGAAACACCAAATGTCCATGTACACGCGAGCATGCGCGGGCCGGACGAGAGCCGCGGTGCGAATGGCGGCTGCCGCGCGGAGGAGAGCGATGAGCACGGCGGCGGCGGCGGCGGCGAGGACGACGGTTGACGAGGGCTACGTGCCGCAGGAGTGGCAGCAGAGGATATTGGGGACGGAGGGGCTCAGCATACGAACGGGACCGATGGAGGTGAGTTTTACATGAGCGTGATGGCCGGTGATCTTCAAATGTTGAGGGGGGAATATCAAACAACGAGTTGAGGTGTTGAAAGATGGTGATCTTACATCTACATCTCTCTTACACGCGCGCTTATATTCTCACCTCTCACTCTCACTGACTCGCCCCATCATCACCACTTATACATGAACAACAACAGCAAAGCAACATGAATGCTAACATCATAAACCTCTACAGCCTGCCCTCTTCACAGGCACCATCCCAATCCACTTCGCCTCCGTCGTCTCCCGCCACGGCGACCGTCCCGCCGTCATCGCCCGCTCGCCAACCCCCAACGCCCGCGAGTCTACCCTCACCTACCACGCCCTCGACCTCGTCTCCAACCGCCTCGCCTCGTCCCTCTCCTCCATCGGCGTCCGCAAGGGCGACCGCGTCGCCGTCAGCCTCGGCAACAGCGCAGAGTTCGCCGCTTTGACCTACGCCCTATTCAAGCTCGGCGCCGTCCTCGTCCCGCTCAATCCTACCTTCAACGCTCAGCAGGTGACTGCCGCGCTGAGCCACCTCAACGCCGAGGTGCTCATCATCGGCGCCGTCACGGACCTCGCGTATCGTCCTGGAAGGGGGCGTAGTAATAAGCAGTTGCTGGAGACGATTGTGGGCGACTTGCAGCGGAGCAGGATCCAGAGCGAGGCCGTCCCCAGTTTGAAACGTGTCGTTGTGCTGGATAACCGTGCTAGCCATCCTGGTGTCAACTTTCCGTTGGACCAGTTCGCTGCGTTGAGTTCGTATGAGACTCTGCTCGAGGGCTCTGATCGTGCCGTCAAGCCTGACGCGCCCCTGGATCCCGCAGACACCATCAACATCCAGTTCACTTCCGGCACGACATCCGCCCCCAAAGCCGCACAGCTCTCGCACACGGCCATCCTCAACAACGGCGCCTTCATCGCCGACCGCATGGGCCTCGACCCGTCCGACCGCATCGTCGTGCCGCCGCCGCTGTTCCACTGCTTCGGCTCCGTGCTCGGCTACATGGCCACAGCAACCACCGGCGCCGCCATCCTGTTCCCGTCGCCGGCGTTCGACCCCGTGGCCACGGTGCGCATGGCCGCCGACACAGACGCCACCGGCTTATACGGCGTAAGCACCATGCTCGTCTCCATCTTCGAGGCCCTGGACGAAGGTAGCCTCAACCTCCCCGTGCCGCAGCGTCTGCTCAAGGGCATCGTCGCCGGCAGCAGCGTGCCCGAGTCCCTCATGCGCACCATCTACAAGCGCCTCGGCCTGCAGGACCTGGTCATCTGCTACGGCATGACGGAGACCGCACCGGTAAGCTGCATGACCCGGCCTTCAGACCCCTTTGAGCAGCGCACCTCGTCCGTCGGCACGCCCATGCCGCACACCACGGTCAAGATCGTCGACCCGCTCGACCACACCCGCGTCCTTCCCCTGGGTGAGCGCGGCGAGCTGGCCGCCTCGGGATACCTCGTCATGAAGGGCTACTTTGGCGACCCTGAACGCACCGCCCAGGTCCGGCGCACCGAATCCGACGGCCGCACGTGGATGTATTCCGGCGACGAGGCCGAGATGGACGCCGACGGCTTCGTCCAAATCACCGGCCGCATCAAGGACCTCATCATCCGCGGCGGCGAAAACATCCACCCCCTAGAAGTCGAAAACTGCCTCTTCCAGCTCCCCGGCGTGCAGGAAGTCTCCGTCGCCGGCGTCCCCGACGAGCGTCTAGGTGAAGCCGTCGCTGCCTTTGTCATCCCTCGCCACGGCTGGACAACCTCAGACGCACAGCGAGAGGGTGATGAGGCTGCGCGGAGATTGTCCAAGGACCGCGTGCGCGATTGGGTAAGGACGAACCTGTCGAGCCACCTGGTGCCAAAGTATGTCTTCTGGGTTGATGATTATCCTAAGACGGCGAGCGGCAAGATTCAGAAGTTTAAGTTGCAGGAGATGGCCAAGAAGATACTAGCCGACGAGGCATGAGAGGATGAATGAAAGAAATGATACAAAATTGACAAAAAAAAATGACAACTTACGAAGCATACTAATCATGTGAATATAGCATTTTATCCATGTATTTATTGATTAATCGATAGTTTTTTCTTTTATCTAGCTTATTGGCTTTTGGTTTTTCGGTTTTTTGTATCAGCAAGGGAGCTCAGGCTCAGGGGGGCGAGTCGGATAAGAGTCGAGTACAGGCTGCATGTAGTCTGTCATACTACCATTTTCTATTTGTTGTTACCTCTCAAAGTCTGAATATGAATGAATATACATACATACAACCATATTCTCACCATCACAAACTCCAACGTGACAACTCTAACATCATTCATCACAGCGGTAATAAGCAACAAAACAACATGTATCCCGCAAAATATATCATCATAATAACTAACCCACGCGAAATCAACTCTCTATCGAGTCTATAGAATCCACTTCGTCAAGTCAGTTGGTCGTAGCACATGGTATCAAAGGCTTTCTAGCATCGTCCCATCTGTCCGCCTGTCCGTTCTCGCTCTGCCTAGAGCTCCCGGGTGGTCAACACAGCCCTGCCAGTTGAAAATATCCCATATCCCAAACAGGTTTTCATGTCAAAGGTTGAAAATGAAAGAAAAAGAAGAGGCAAACCCCCTTTCCCCTTTAAAAGGAACGGTCAAGGGGGCAGCAGCCTCAAAAACTCCTCAACGCCGTCGTCCAGAAAAAAAAAAATATCTCTCTGTCCTGCCCGTCATCCCTCCTTTTTCCCTGGCCAGTTGTGTTCGTCTTTTATTCCACTTGTTTCTCGCAGCCAATACGGCCAAGAAGCTCCTTGCGGTCGCTGTGTCCCGGTAGGCTGACTCCGCTGGCGGAAGCCTGCTTCTTAAGCCCGTTGCGTCGCTCCCAGCTCTTGAGGTCCAGCTCCTCCACTCCGACTTCCTGCTCCAGTGGGTGAACCTCTTCGTAGATGAGCTCCTCCTCATCCTCCTCTTCGTCAGCCTCGTCGTCGCTCCGGGTATCTTCTGCGCCACCTCCGCTAATGACCTTGACGGCAACGCGAACAATCATGGTGAACCAAAAAATCGTAATGCCCTGCAGCAGAAGGAGGGGCGTGAGGAAAGCCCACTTGACCGTCTCGTTGAAGCACACACGCCCTGTCGAGTTGAAGAATGGCTCAATCAGATACGTGAAGCCGGCGGGGGCTTCCAATGGTCCAACCAGGGAGTCGTTCGGTCCAACGAAGCATCCATTGGGTATGATTTCCGGGGTGTGCGCGTAAATGGACCAGCAGACCATGATGTAGAAGACGTGGCGTGCCACAAACCATGACACCATGAAGAGGGCAAAGACATAGTCGCACAGCGTGGTGTAGCCGCAGTACTTGAGACACTTGGCAACCTAGACAAATTGTTGGGGTCAGCCATCGCATCAAGGATCCCCAAAGCCTACAACCGAGGGCAGTAAGAAGAAAACGAGAGAGAGAAAGCCTTACAGGGAGGAACAGATCCACCACGTCCATGATGACCAAGATGAACATTCCAACGCGGGTGTGGTGGTAGCAGTAGCACGACGAAATCAGCGCCGTGGTGATGATGTGGTGGCTAAACATTTGCCAGTGGTCCTTTCGTCGATCCTCAATGTTGATGACAATAATCTGTTGCAGCCAAAACGCCCATTGAGCAATCATGTACCACTTCATGAGGCCACCCATCTCCCGGTTCGGCCAGTCGGTCCACAGCTCCCTCATGTTGAGCCAGGCGGGAGAGTTGTAGTACAGATACTAAGTAACGGCCAGTCAGTGACTTTGCGTCCTCTACTTGGGACATCAATGTGTTTCAGAACCACGTACCACGCCCGTTGGCCAAAAGACAAGATAGTACACCAGCAACCAGGCTTGCTCGGTGAATCGGGTCAAGTCCTTTTTCTTGTTGATTTCGAAGAGTCGGCCAAACGGCGCCAGGATGTAGTCCATGGTACCTGCTCGAAGCCCGGTAAAGAGGACGATGAAAAAGGCAATCAAACAGGCATCGTCAGATCCGGCAGCATATTTGCCCGTCTTTGCGTTGTAGTACGAGAGATGGAAGAACTTGGCCGTGTGTACTCTGGCTTTGGGAATGCAGGCGTGGGCCAGGAAAAGAAGAGCGAGCAGGTTGAGTGACAAGCCTAGTTGCAGCAAAGGATCAGCAAGGTTTCATGCTGCGGCTGCTTTAAAAAAAGAAGCATATCTATCGCATTATGCCAAAGTTGCGACAGGTACCATGTTTCTTCCGATGAGGAGAGACGACGTAACAAAGCAGCAAAAAGAAGAACAAGGCAAAAAACAACGTACCAACCTGGTTCTCGACGAACCAGCGAGCGAGGGGCTTCCAGAGCCCTTCGTCCTTGCGCTTCAGGCGACGGACCAGCACGACATTGCTGCCAGAGGTTTGCATGTACCGCGCGCCGTTGGTGGCCGGTCTCGAGCTCTTGGAGGAGCCGGCGACAGTCTTTTCGTCCGCCACGAAGCCGTGCGAGTCGCCCATGGTGTCGAGAGCTGTTGAGCAAAGCAGCGGTCGTGAACGAGGCACTTGGACTCGGGTGTTGGAAAAAGGGATGAGACTTTGCGGAGGTGCGTCGAGAACTGCTAACGGCCTGGTTTAGCACAAGGCAAGACAAGACAAGCAATAATAGTACGAGTGCTAGAAGGTAGTAGCAGCAGCCAAAGGGTGTGGTGGGGGTGGTGGGATGTCTCACTATGGCTGGTGATTGGACCACCTTTGCTTCGACCTCTTTTTTTTTTCAAGGTTCTTTTTTTCCCTCTTGCCCACGGCGTGCGGAGTGGCGCCCCCAAGCTGCAGATTAGCCTAGCTCCCCTAGAAAAGAAGAGCTGCCGAGGAGGAGATGAGATGGAAAAAGGCCTCTGCCAAGCTTCCTGGACAAGGTGGAGAGTCAATTGCTTGCAGATGGAGAGCTGTTCCACTTCGGAGGTTGGAGGGGAAGAGGGATTGGGAGCGTTTAAAGGGCGTATTGAGCCTGGTACACGCAAACTGCGTGGGGACGGGCGGGACAAAGAAAAAATGGAAAAATGGACATGGGAAAAAAAAAACCTGGAAGAGCAAGCAAGCGGGAAAGGACAGATAGGCGGTGGAGAGCCAGATTTGAGGGATCAGCAGCAGATGGATGCGCTGCTTCAGCATGCGACTCAGTTGGGTGCTAAGCCTCGTACGGAGGGCACAGGTACGGCACTGTACAGTGCAGTGCAGTGCAGTGGAGTTGAGTGTGATGGTACGGGCAGCCGGCCGCCGCGGGCATACGGCCGGGAGAAGAGCTGTGTGTGCGACTGCCAAGGTATCAGGTATTATCGACTGAGACTAATGGATGTGTCTTTCATGTTTATTAATAGCTAGCATTACTCAGTCCCAAGCTGGGTGCTTAGAGGTATACTTGGTATTACTCAACTGTTCTGTTGGATCCTCTCACCTCACATAAGGCATAAGGCGAGCATGGACAAGTGCCGTACAAACAGCAAAGCGGCAGCAGCGGCTTGTCATGTCTAAGGTGATCAATACTACCAGACGGTAAAGCCTGCGTCTTGCAAAATGTGAGCAGTCAACTAGGAAACTCGGCTGCCTCCCCCGCGCATATCAAACAGCACGAGATGGATCAATTGCTCTGAGCCCTGGCCCGAGCTTTTTCAACTCTTGTCTCAAGCCCCGGCTCGAGTGACGTCCCACTCTCACTATTGATAGAACTCCATAACATGACACGGCACTTGAGAGGGGTTAACGAATGGGTTCTCTTACTTCTCTTTTGTACTTTGTATGAAGTTGATCAGTTCAATGGGATAGCAATCTTCAATCTTCTTCGTCCATCACAACTTGCAAGCGGTGAGTGATTGAGGCACACACACATGTACGAGCACCTCTACAGTGTGCATTCGCCCGCATACAGACGTTGCTTGGGCTCAACTAACACACAACCCACAACGGCGCACTTGCGCTACAGTACCCGCTAGCGGCCTAGCAGTCTGCTAAGGTGTGCTGAGGCGCTCGCTTGGGCCCCTGGCCTCAACAAATTGATGCGATTTGATGCACGCTCAGGCGTGTGAAGCCATGGGCTGATTCGCTCCCGAGATTAACCTCACCTGCTGGGTGCCAGCCAATGGCGTCAGCCCGAATTCTCCTCTTCTGAAACCTCCCCTCTTTTACCCAATTCGCCTTTTAACCTCACAGCAACAGCAGGGTAGCAACGCGGTTGTTCGTGACGGAATAATCTTGGGGGAGCATTGAGTCCCAATCCCTCAACTCTTGCTAACCGCAGGGAGCAGTGCTCCGCATCTCCCCGCCTGTGCGACTTTGCTTGTACTACCCAAGTGTCATTGCCACCCAGTCGTTTAAACAAGACTCCGAGGTATTACTGCAGTACAGCTTTTCGTCCGAACAGCAAAAAGGTGTGCGCCACGATGGACAGCAACACACGTGGGCCGAGCATAGGCTGTAGGATCTAGACTAAGGGCGACCCTTGCTTATTTGGCCCATCCTACCCGGAGCATGCCAAAAGAGCAGCACTGGTTTCGAGTTGGGATGGATTTAGCAGCACCTACCTGTCCAGGCAAGTTGAGCATTGAATGGAGGTGTCGTACTATCCAAAGTGAGGATAACGTCAGCTGTCATGGCGCTGCTGAACCTGAACCTGAGTACGTGTATTATTATGCAGCACTCCGTCTCTTCTCTTGTAGTTGTAATCCAGTATATTCATTCAATGTGCTATGAAATACTGGGCTATAAATGGTGACCGTCCTCAAGCCATTTAGAAGTAGAGTCCCATCCTCGCCATCCTCTTGACTTCCCCTCAGTAAGGGATTTAACCGATATAAGGCCCTACCGCCTGGCAAGGGTTCCGCTAAGGTCTTGTGATCGTATTCATAGCAATAGTCTATCTAGTATAAGTCTTTCTAACTAATAGTGCACCCAAAAACGCAAGCAAGGACATCTCAGTCGATAGTGTTGGACGAAGAATCTAATCTCAGATCGAGTGGGGGCGGGGATTCAAGGCGTGGCGTCATGAGGAAATTGGTGGACCCTCGACAGAGGCAGCAATCAAGCTTCAAGTTGTATAATTCTCATCAAGATAAGTTGAACGGGAGTTGATCTTAGGTAATAATAGCTATATGTAGAGCGCTGGTATCAAGTAACAGCAGACGTAACGAGGTGCATGTAACAAAAAATCCCAGCATGCATGTCGACAGTTACAGCAGTTGCTCGTCAAAGAGACATTTTACGCTCACCAGCTGATCGATTTTTCTCAGTCAACCCCAGCGGCAAGCAGACAGGGATCACAGCCAAGGCCAATCACGGGAGCGCTTCTCACAACACCCTCTACAGCCGTCCTGTCGCTCGCCAGTTCTAGGCCTGGCTGTCTCTGAACCAAGCCAAACATGGCTGAGACAGAAATGGCCTCTTGTGCCTGCTGAAAAGAACGAGACCCTTCCCCAGTCGTTGGAGAAGAGACTCAAACTATCGCCTCTTCAGTAGGCCCTGGCCACTGAAACAAGACCACCGCAGAGCCTAACTCTGAAAGAGGCCCACGGGTATTGCATTGAAGTTGTTGTTGAGCAACAGTCTCTTGCTCGGTCCCTCACTTATTCTCGTGCCTGACACAAGCGCCAACAGGCTAAGAGGCGGGGAACATGCACATTCAATATGCCATTGCACAACCAGATGGATATTAATACAAAGTCATCTAAAACCTCTCTTACTGCAAATTTAGCGCTGCCGGACTGGTGCTGCTCCGTAAATGCTCCATACTGTAGTCCCATCTTGCATGCTCGCGCCAAACAAGGCCTCTCTGCCTCTACATTGCTTTGTGCTGCTGTGCTTTGTGTTGCTGCTTGTGTCTGTACTTGGGCATACTATTTTGAATGGTGGCAACAAAGTGGCTTTTGGGGGAAACAAAGCTTCAATGCTAGAGCTGTTTGAGCTGCCATCCCAAGCGGGAGCTCTCTTTAAAGGATTCGGTAGCAGTTCCTGCACAGCCACACTCGTAATTCGCCATGATAGGCACCAGCCGAGCCGGCCCCGCTCTCCAGCCACGCCGCCCCCTCCTGACCCAGTAATTTATCGTCTACATCATCCTTTCCGCCACAGATCGCCTTTGTCCCTTTGATCTTCACACTTTTCTTCCACCTCAAGCTCATCAGGAACTCAACCACCACAACAACCTTCTCGAACTTCGCATCCCCGATAGAGAAAGACGAAAGAGAGAGACTGCGCGAAACGAAAACATCATGGCGTCCACCGCAAAGTACCAGCCGGCTCCCCAGCAGGAACCCGACGACGACTACACCCAAGCTCCGCCCGCGTATGGCACCTCGGCGGCGTCGTCGTCGCGCAACGATCCCGGCCTGTTCGCAGAGCCGCGCAGCAGCGACGACAACATTCCTGATGACTTCAAGGTAGGTGCTGGATGAAACTTTCTCGTGCGCTTCTTTAGATACCAGAATCTGGCATCTGTACCTCTTTAAAAGTCTCCCTGCTGACGTCACTCTAAAACAGTTTGGCGGCTCTGTTGCCGAAGCCACGGTCGATATTCGCAACCAGTTCGTCCGCAAGGTCTACAGCATCCTTACCGTCCAGCTCATCGCCACGGCAGCCTTGAGCTCCATCAGCTTCTTCAGCAATGGATACAAGGCGTGGATTCAAAGCCATCCTGGTCTCGTCTGGGCATCTGTATGTCACTGCTCTCATTCTCATCTTTATCCACGAGAACTCTAGCTAACAACATCTCCAGCTCTTCGGCGCCATGATCTTCATGGGTCTCACCTACTGGAAGCGCAAATCATACCCGACCAACCTCCTCTTCCTCTCCCTCTTCACCCTCACCGAAGCCTACTCCATCTCCGTCATCGTCTCCTTCTACCAGACCTCCATCGTCCTCAACGCCACCATCCTCACCGCGGGCATCTTCGTCTTCCTCACAGTCTTCGCCTGCCAGTCCAAGTACGACTTCACCTCATGGATGCCCTACCTCTTCGGCGCTCTGTGGGGCCTCATCCTCTTTGGATTCATGGCCATGTTCCTTCCGTATAGCTCTACCGGCGAGCTCGTCTACGGAGGCCTTGCTGCCCTCATCTTCAGCGGCTACATCCTCGTCGACACCCAGATGATTATGCGCCACCACCATGTCGAGGAGGAGATTGCCGCCGCCATCAGCCTGTACCTCGACATCATCAACCTTTTCCTCGCCATCCTGCGCATCCTCAACAGCCAGTCTAACAACTAATATGGCCAAGCGGAATGAATCGCCACTAGTGGATGCAATCACTCCTGTGGCACTACTCGCGATCGGTGCAAGAGCTTCGAGATTGCTATCATGGGCTTTGCCCTTTCATTTTCTTTTTTGTTTTTCTTTTCTTCCACATCTTTGTAGGATAATGGGATAAAGCGGATGGGACGCGGTTAGGGCAGTTTGCTTTGTTTTTTCTTTCTGTTGTTTTCTATTGTGTTTCTTTTGCATGTACTCCGTATTCATTGCTTCTCAATGCTTCCCCTGTGTGCTGAAACGCTAACGTACAAACACAAAGGGAGAAAATATATTAGCTTGTGATAAAGCCGAATTCATGGCTAATCTGGCTCACATTCTCTCTCGTGACAAAAATCGTAAAGGTTGTGAAAGTATTTGATATCTGCATTAGAAGTCCACTACAGTAGCTAGAAAAAATAAAAAATAGGACAGTTTAAAAAAAAGGGGAGACCATTTGACAACAGATGGCTACTGATGCGGCTAAAAAACAGGATATTATTATGCTGAGTAGCCGCATGCTCTCCCACCTTTGCCGATCCGAGGCTTTCTCTCTTCGTCGGGGTATACGTCGTTTTGGTCCAACGGCATTCCCACCCTCTCCATATATTCCACCATGAAACTCCCTCCCCTTCGTCAGCCTCCATCGTTCCATCTTCGGCACCAACCCATGCGTCTCTTTGGCGAGTTGTCGTAGGTTGCAATAAAATAAGTAAAGAAAAAACAGGGAGAAAATCAAGCTCGATTCTGTAACGGCCGGGGGAATGTTCTGATCTCTTTGCTCTTCAGTGTGTAGGAGAGGTAAAACCCAACGCCGGCAGCGATAAATAGACCAACGTCGCAATTTACTTTTATAATGCCGAAGAAAGCCCTAATACGTGATTTGAGATGATTTACTCCTCGCCGCCGTTGATGCTGGTGTCCAGCGCGGGCGATGCTTGGGCCGTCTCGCGCTGCATACGAGCCTCTATCTCGCGGAGCTGAGACTCGCGCGCCAGCAGCTCCTGTCGCTTCTCGTTGATCTCACGCTGGACCTTGAGCTCGATCTCGCGGAGCTTCTCCTCCTCTCGTCGGAGCTGTTCCTCCTTGAGGCGGACGGACTGGGAAGCCAGGTCCTCGGGGTTCATGGAGGCATCAAGACTTCTCACACGTTAGTTCACTGTCGTAACAAGCAGGTTAAAGTGGTATACTTACCCAGAGGCACCGCCATCCACACTCTTAGACAGCTTCTCGGTACGGTAGTTCTCATACAAGAAATCGTGGGTGATTTCCTTCAGGTCAGCCAAGTGGCTGTGGAGGAGGGCTGATCGGATGGCCAAGAAGTCTGAGTGGCGAGGGTTCTCAACCTCGACAACACCCCACGGGTACTGGCGAGCGCGGACCTTGCGGCCACCAATCTCAACCACATCCTCCGAGCCAACAATGGCAAAGGGCATGAGTCCTCTGAGTTCTGCGTTCTCCTCGACGGTATCCTCGTCGTCTTCCTCAATGTCGTAGGGGAAGTTGTAGACGGGGATTCTGTAGTGCTCAATGTCCTCCATGACCAGCTTCTTTGACTCGGCAAGCTCCTGAGGGGTCAGAGTATCGGCTCGGCCAATAACGGGGATGACGTTGACACGGGGTGCAAGGCGCTTCATCAGTTCGATATCGAGCTCTCGGAGGCTTGTGGAGACGCGTTAGTACCAAAGGAGTAGCTCGACGGGCAGGAGAAGGAGGCTTACCCGTGGCCGGTAGGGGTGATGAAGTAAAGCATGGCGTGGACACGGTTGTCCCTGAAGCGAGGGTTACGCTTGATACGAGACTCCTCGGCCAAGATGTCGTCATATTGTCTCTCGAGGTAGCCGACGATTTCTGAGAAGCTATACGCGGCAGTTTAGCATGCGACAGGGCACAGACGAAGGAGCAGTCAATGCGGGGCTAACCTGGCCTCGTTGTCAATCTGGTCGCCAAATCCGGGGGTGTCGACAATGGTCAGCGAAATTCGGGTGCCTTCCTCGTCGAGTTCAAGCTCTAATCAGGTGGTGAGTGGTTGTCAAAACACGGATTGGGGCGTTTGCGGCTCGTCATCACGTACCAACGGTAAGGGGCTTGATCTTGACGCCCTCCTCAATGTGCGCGTTGGTAGCATCGTCGGCTTCCTTGTGCTCGAGGACAGACTTGCCGCAGAGGGTGTTGACAAAGGTGGTCCGGCCTGCAGCGACAATTGTGAGTCTCAAGTTCGTATTTGGGTTGGAATTGCAGCGCAGTTGGAGAGGGCAGTGGCATACCAGTTCCAGAAGCACCACACACCATCAGGCAGAACTGAATGCCTTTCTTGACATTCTTCTTTCGGCGGATAACCTTCTGCACAGTCCAGAACAGTTAGTTTTTGGCTCACGTTTCAAACATGACAGGGCGTGGCTAGGGGGGCCAGAAAATCAAGAGGGAAACGCCATGTTTTGGGAGTCGTGCATCGTGGTTGTCGAATTGACACGTCCCAGAGAAGTGCGGGTAACGGAGGGGGGCCACGTACGGAGGACATCATGGAAGGCGACTGGTAGGTATGAGAATTAGCCCTAAAAACGGCGGGAGAGGGTGTATGAGCAGCTGAAGCGAGGAGACGAAGTAACAGAGTTCGGTCAAGACGAAGCTCTTGATGGAGGAGAGAAGAATTGGTCGCGGTGATAAGAGGCCAGGAGAAGTTTGGGTCGGGTGCTACAGTAAAGGAGAAGTAGGCGTCGTACTGGCAATTTGCTTCTTTCAGGGGCCACCAGCGCCAGCCTATGCCTAGAAGAGCCAGACCGCCCCTGCCCCGGCTGTAGCTCCCCCTAAGTGAACCTGGTGTTACTTCTATGGAGCTAAGCTAAATCATGCAATCCCAAAACGCCTGGTACCTGCAACGGATCAATTGTTTGCTGCAGTGTCCGTGCACGCATCTCAATTGCAGAGGTACTGCGACTGGAGATTGATTTGCACCGGGAATTCGTCGGCAAACACAAACACAGTGCTGCATGTACCTAAGGTTATTTTCGTTTGACCCTCCAGCCAGTGAAGCAGAGCAGCAAATACGAGCTTGGTGGCACCTCGAGTGAAGGTGATGGACGCTCCATATACATACCTAGTACTAAGCCCTCTCGACTGTGTCCTAGAATGTGACGAGGCCGATTTCTGGGGAAACAACACCTCAGGTATTAATCCATACAATAAGAGGAGAAGCTACCCCTCATTTATATAAACTTGAACCCAAGATTCTGCCTTGCTACAAGTCCTACGAGTATGATGATTCCCCAAATCCCTGTCCATAGCCATTGTCCAATCTGACGTGCTGCACTTTGTTCTGACGACGTGTACTTTTCTTGAGCCTCGTATCACAACTGCAGCACTGTACCCAATCATGATTCGAAGTAGGGATATACTACCTTAGGTAGATGGTGATATTGAATGCCACTGGGCAGTTACACACTACCTCCCGCTACAATAAGGGAATGTAACCTATACTCAATATTGACTCTCGTTCTTTAAACCATTGCTCTTATCACCATCTCTTTTTTAGCCTTAAGATATCATTCACTACCAAACATTGTAAAACACGGAATTCAGCATTGCCAGCTTGGAGGTCAGCTAACTTGGGTACATATACATCAATAGCAAATCTCCCCAAGTAATCATGACATCTTGCTATCTAAATGCAGATTCACCGAGCCCGTGCATGCTGACGGCAGACACCAGACGGCAGGTTATCAAGGTACATGAGATATAGAGTAGAGTAGAGACTCGAATGACTGCAAGGTGCAGAGCGCATCTTGACTTCAATTGCCCTGCCTCTGCTTGATTCTCTCTGTAACGTTGATAGGGGCAACCGAGTTATAGCGCTGTCCCGCTACAAGGCAGCGGCCCCACGGCAAGCATGAGGCACCAGATACTGGGTCCCTCCGCATTAAAGCGCCACCTGTTTAAAGCAACCACACCCTGTATCTTCCTTATTCCATGTCCACTACAGTGAGCAGTGCCCAAACACGGAATTGACACATGTCAATCCAGTGCATGCAACATTGCAGCCTTTTGGATCAAATCATCCATCAAATCATCAACTATCGCCGTGCTGCTAAATGAAGCTCACCGGTTCAGGGTTCGAAACACCGCGTCCTCTGTTACATATTAATTCACACCCTTGCTCTTCTTTGTTTTGCTGGTGTCCAGAAACCCCATGATCACTGCGCCAAAACGGGATAGCTCTCGGGACCCAGTCGCAGTCCACAGATTACCGAGCATCGCCATCAACATCTAGACATCGATAGTCGCTGCTCTCATCGCAGACGCCTTTACTTTTATTCAAGGCCAGACACCGGACGACGCTTCTTTTCTTGGAGCTTTGGTGATACTGGAACCCATCTCGGCGCCTCGTTTAGTCCTCTTGGTTCCATCCCTGCTTTCCTACTAGGCTCGGTGTGAAGCCGCCTCGCCGCCATGAATGTACGGCCACCTATAGAGTCGTCGTCTCCCACGGCGGTGCTGTCCGTGGCGTTCAATAAAGACTCGAGCTGCTTTTCCGTGGGCTTAGAATCAGGGATATGTGGTAGGTATCCCTTAACAGATTGCTCGACGAAGCTCGTGGCAGCTGGCTAATAGTGAGTGTGCTCATGATAGTCTTTCATACTAAGTCATGTCTGCTCAAGGCATCAAGAGGTTGGTTCTTCATTTTATATCTCAATATTAGCCAGTAACGGGCATAGTAGCTAACATCTGATGAGATTTTAACGGTGGCATCGGCCTTGTCCGAATGATGGGAACAACAAATTACCTCGCCCTAGCTGGCGGCGGGAAATCACCCAAGTTCGCCATCAACAAGGTACTCTCGTTTACCCTGGACCCATGATGGACAAATTATTGACTGATATATATCTAGGCTATTATATGGGACGACATGAAGGGGAAAGTTGCCTTGGAAATCTCAGCCCTCACCCCCATTCGCGGCATGCAGCTAAGTAGAGAACGCATCGTCGTGGTCCTCCAGAACAGCGTCCGCGTCTACTCGTTCGCCAAACCTCCCGAGCTTCTGCATGTGTACGAGACGGCCGACAATTTGCTCGGCCTGTGCTGTCTCTCAGACAAGAAGCTTGCGTTCCCGGGTCGCACAACAGGCCAGATCCAGATCGTCGAGCTTGCCACTGGTAATGTCAGTATCATCCCGGCTCACTCGTCTGCCCTCAAGGCCATCCAGTTAAGCACCGATGGAGAATTACTGGCAAGTGCCAGCGAAACGGGAACACTCATTCGTGTCTATGCGACTAGCAGCTGTGCCAGATTAGCAGAGCTGCGCAGAGGCATCGATCCGGCAACCATCTATTCACTCGCATTTTCGCCGTCTGGGTCACTGTTGGCTTGTACCTCTGACAAGTCCACGCTTCACATCTTCGACGTGCCTAACCCTAAGCGGCCGAGTGCTCATCGTAGTCCACAGCCTGGCGGTGCGACTCAAGAGGCAGATGTTGGCAAATGGGGCATCCTCAGCAAAATCCCACTTATGCCGCGAGTCTTTTCCGATGTCTATTCCTTTACTTCTGCACCCTTTGAGGCTGGAAACGAGTCCATGATTGGCGGCATCTCGTTTTCCGAGGGCACCGTTCTTGGTACGACACGACCACCCAAAGGCGTCATTGGATGGATCAGCGAGGACAGCCTTGCGGTTATTGGCGCCGGCCAGGACGCAAGGTGGGAGAAGTTTACACTAGTTGACGGCGAGGACGGAAAGCGTCACTGCGTTCGTGAGGGTTGGAAGCGATATCTGGGAAACTCGTCATGAGTGATAAGAGGGATAACAAAGGGACTATACAGGGAAGATGATTCAATTCAGATGCAGCGAGGGCTTTTGGGCGTTTTAGGTGGTTAATACTGTTTAAACGAAGATGGGGGAATAATTCTATTTGGGTATTCATAGCTTTTTGGACCTGGTACTAATTCTGACGACGCCGAGGAGATCGGCTTCTGCTCTTGCGCTGCGACCTTCTCCTACCATCGTCGTCGTCGTCGTCTTCTCTCCGCCTCCTGTGTCTGTCGCGATCATCGTCTCTTCTATGGGACCTCCTGTCGTCTTCGGGCTTCTTGTCCCGCCGTCTTTCCCGTTCCCGTGAGCCTTGTCGGGGTGAATCTCTGTGCCTCCTATGACGCTCTCTGGAATCATCTCGGTGTCGATATCGTCTTGACTCGCCATCTGACGGTCGCTTTTCTTTCTCTCCTGAGGGTTCATCTCTCCGTGATCTCTCGCGCCGACCATCGTCTTCCTTATCTCGTCTTGACTTGTGATGTCTGTGATGCCTATGGCTGTCCGGCTTCTCTTTCCTGTCAGCTCTTCGCCGAGCCTCCTCCACCTCTTTCTTCTTCTCGTCAATCAAGAATCCCTTCATGGGATCATCGTCGTCATGGTCTCTCATTAATAGAGCCAGCTCTCTCTCCTCAGGCAGCATCGGTCTCTGGATCTCTTCGGGAATGCTCTCGTCGTCGGACACGGCCTTGCCTTCCCTGCGCTGGATATCTTCCCATCCAATTTTGAATTCATCTTGGTCTTCGTCGTCTCGTGCTTGGTATCGGGCGTGGTCAACACGTAGTAATCTTCCGCCAATCTCAGCGCCGCCTAGATTATCTACTGCGAGGTCGGTGCTCCTTTGGTCTTCGTATTTCAGCCAGCCGAAGCCCTTGGATTTGCCCGTCTCTTTGTCGCGCACGAGTTTTAGGAACACTGGTTCGCCGAATTGGGAGAATATTGTGATGATGTCTCCTTCTGAGAGTTCGTACGGGAGGCCGCCGAAGTAGACGAAGGCGGTGTCACGATAGTCGACATGCCAGGACGCGTCTGGTGAACTGCGGCAGGTCAGCTCTGCGTTTTGTCGCCAGTTAAAGATTGTTAAAGTATGTTGAAGGACTTACATTCCGTTTTCGATTTCCTTTTTGTTTAGCGCCTGGATGGCGCGTATCTGGTTCATGTTGCTCTGTTCAGATGGCGGATCTTGCTGAGAAGCTGAGAAGCTGAGTCTGTGCTGTCTTGTCGAGATGCGAACCTTGAAGATGATGCAAGGCTGAGCAGTTACTTCAATGATTCGAACAAGGCTGCTGTATGCGCACTGAGCTCCATTTAGTGACCAATTACCACTAAACAAGCTCCTACAGCACCTGGGGGTAGCGCTGCGCTGTCTCTCCTGGCTCGTCTCCCCACCTAGCCGACGATTATCCATTCGTGACCCTTGTTCCAGTCGGGTTGATAGAGATGCTTCTTCTGCCATAGCTATCGGGAAATATCTTGCCTCCAAGGCTCATGGCTTCGCAATCCTAATCCTCAGACCAGAGCTTGACGACTATAGCGGCGATCCCCCTACAGGCGCAGCGCCTTTTCCCGCCACATCGCATCGTTGTTGGCATCTTTGACCAAGATGCTCCGCTATCCCTAGGACCTTCTATCATCCCACCTTAATACAGCTACGACTTGAAGCGCGCAGCGTTTCCCCCCTATAATAACCCGGCGACTACATCAACGCGTGCGTTCCGGACGATTACAACTTATTTTCAAGAGCATATCTGGTTTCAGCGACATTGCCACCTTGGAGGTGCGGAGACGGCGACCATGGCAAACAGGATATCACAATATACCATGACATCAAGGGACGGCGACAGTCAAAATGGCGAGCCCAAGAGGAACTTGTGGACTTCAATGCTAGAGTCAGTGGCCAGCGGCAAGAGATTACCGGAAAAGAACCTTTTGGTCTTGGGTATGGAGGCATCCTCGTGACTGGAACATTTACACCTTGTCGGCGGGATTCACTGACCGTTCCCCTTCAGGAGGCACCCCGGAATCGCAACGGGAGTTTCTGGACTCGCTGTCAGGATCCGAACCGAGGCGCAACTTTGACCGGCAAAAGATCCCCCCGATTGCGAACAACTACGCCCTGGGTTATACTTATTATGATGTCCTCGACGCGGATCAAGATGGTTAGCAACCCCTCGAAGCATTGGAGCGGCGGCATTGACATTGGTGACTGACTGGTACAAATAGACACACTTGCTCGAGTTTCTCTCTATCTTCTTTCCCAGCCCTCGGGCGAGTTCTCTTCGCTCATCGCCCCCTTACTTACGCCCGAGACGATACCAAACACTGCACTGGTAATACTGCTAGACTGGTCGCACCCGCATTTGTGGCTGCGTCAAATCTGGACATGGCTGCAAGTGTTCCAGGAAGTTCTAGAGCACCTGAGCAGAGATGTGCAAACCGAGATGGAAGAGGTCATGAACAATTGGAAAGAGAGGGGAAGGGGAGGCTCGTCGGTCAACCTGGATGGCACTCCATCCGCCACCGTCGCCAATGGTGATAGCAATGCCGGCTCACTGCCGCTTGGGCCCGGCGAATGGACTGAGCCTCTTGGGCTACCGTTGTGTGTTGTGTGTCAAAACGTAAGTTTGATGTTATAATGTCTTTTGCGCTCTCACGGTTTACTGACATATTTTAGTCGCAAAAAATCGACTTTCTAGAGAAGAGCAAAGGATGGAAAGAACCGGACTTTGACGGAGTGCTACAGAACTTGCGAACAGTCCTGCTGAGACGTAAGACCATCTTCTTTTCTATTGAAAGTGATCTTGCAGTAGCTAACTATGGCTTAGACGGCGCTTCACTCATATACACATCACAAAGCACCGCATCTCAACTCCCTATTCTCATACACTCAACTCTCGGCATCACTTCTCTTTTGAAACGCCAACCCCTGAAACATAACGTCATCGACCGAGATAAGATTGTAGTTCCCCCAAACTGGGATTCTTGGGGCAAGATTAGAGTTCTGGGTGGCTCGTTCGACACGGAAAAGGTCTCACAGTACTGGTCCGAGGACATCAAGATTCCCCTCGGGGCCCCTCCTCCAACTCTGGCCCTGCCCGACCCCGAAGACGACGACGACGACGGCTCAAACCAACTGCCTCAAGTTGAGAGCGCCATTGCACTCTACGAAGACTGGTGCAGAGATCCGAATAGTGGAGGACTCGCCCTCGTGGAGAACGCCATGAACGACGGCACGGAAGTGGCTGTTGAAAGTGAAGACACCCAGGACTTTCTTGAACGGCAGCTCAAGATTCTGGAGGCGTACAAGTCAAAAGCACCGGAGAAATCGACAGACAGTGCTGTTTCTAGCTCGACGAAGAGACTCGACTACGATGAAAAGACTGTTAATGAGCATATCGGTCCCGTGCAGTTCAATATGGGCGGCATTCAAGTTGACGCTGACGATATGCTGCAGCGCCTTAAGGTATGCTTCATCCCATTTAAACAAGAAAGAAAAAAAAAAAAGACAGGAGAACAATTTATAACTAACATCCTACACAGGACCGCAATGCACACATCGCAGCTGACGTTCCCTCCTCCGAGCCAGAAGGCGCAGTCAGTAACATAGCCAAGGACTTTGACAATGAACAGCTACACGATTTCTTCTCGGGCCTGATGAACAAAACAGCCCGCTGATGGGGGGACGCTGATGAGTGGTAGTGGTATCCTTGATGAGGTGTTTGTTGTGGGGGTTTGATGTGTTTCGAACTGACTGGATGAGAATTATCGTCATTCTGATTAAGCAGGCGGCAGTTAGTTTTCTATGAGCGAGCATTTGGAGACGATAAGGGAAATGAAGTATGGCTTATGTTTGTTCTTTTTTTCATCCGGGGGGGAGGGGGGGCTTGGAAAATTAATTGGTCAAGGGAGGATATAATCCGGGGAGGGTAACAAACTCAGGGGTGTTTGGTTGGGCGTGTGAGGAGGCATCCATCCGCTTGTAGAATAGATACCCTTGATGAAGATGAAAAAAAAGGACATGAAATCACACTTGTCAGATCGATGTGCTTGTATGTAGCCAGAGATTCACACTTGTCAGATTGCCGTGTTTGTATGCAGCCACAGGTATACATACACAAGGTACACATTCATGAGTGTCTGGTGACAAGCCAAAAAGAAAAAAAAAGGATAATCTCTATATATGACGGTGGTTCCCTAAACCTCTCCTTTCCCTTCGAGCCAGAAAAGCAAGACCATTCAAGCCAGTCCTTTCAAACCACTAAAAGAAAAATCTCCAAGGAGAAGTTAAAACAAAATGGAAAAGGCCATAAAAATATTAACTCCCCAACCCAATCCCAAATTCCGTTTCCCGAAACCACACACTTTTTGAATAAACGAAAAAAGGGGGATTTTACGCCTTTTGCCTCGTCGTCTTGTACCTCACATCCACAGTCTTGAGTTCCAATCCCAATCCTAATCTCGCCACGACCACGCCTCCCAGCAGGCCCGGGAACAGCCACGGGTGCTGCAGCATCTCCGCCTCAAAGGCATTGATGGTTTCCCGCGCGAAGCCGGTGAATTTCTCGTCTCCCAGGAGTTCGCCGAGTCGGAACAGGTTTGAGACTGAAACGCCGTTGGTGGAAGGGAGGGATGTGTCCATGCCGTCTTTGAGGCGGAGGATGGTGTGAGGAGAGGATTGGGTGGTTGAGTAGAAGGCTCCAGCGGTATCGTAGAAGAGGGAGGTTTGGGATTCTTTAGGATGAAAGTCAGTAAATGCAAATTAGGGGTGATTGTGTGAAGTGAAGAGAGAAAACTTACTCTGCAGGTTGTCGGCAAATTCAACATAGCTTTCGTCCCCTGTAGCATCAAAGAGGTCCAAAACACCATGAATTAGATACGCATAGTCATCCGCAAAGCCCTCAGTGTCCCGTCCGTCGCTCCATATCCGGTACAGAGTTTTATTCTTCTCATCCCACAGATTCTCCTTGATAAAGGATACGCACGCCTTGGCCGCGCTCATATACTTTTTGCTCTTCTCTGGGTTTAGCACCCTAAGAGATGTTGCCGTCCGCGCCAAAGCCGAAACTACCAACCCATTCCATCCAGTGACAATTTTGTCATCCACATCTGGGTGTGGCCGCTCTTTCTCCCGCCTCTTCTTGAGAGCCTCCCTAGCGGTCTGGATGTTCTTCTTCACCGTTGCGACGGGAACATTGAACTGCTTGCTCAGCTCATCGGGCGTTTTCCTGATCCTCAAGATGTTTTGGTTAATGAAGTCATCGTTCGGGTCGTGATCTTCGTCCACGTTTCCATCTTCTTGCACATCCCAGTACGCTTCAACCATGGGGCTAATATGGCTATCATCGGCACCAACTACGGAAGCAAACTCGCGCCGCGTCCATAGATAGTACGCTCCCTCCCTCTTGTCGCCGTCTCCCCTTTTCGCGTAGGAGTCGGCAGCCTCGGATGAGGCAAAGCCACCGTTCGGAAGAGCAATGGGCGGGGATGTTAGATACTCGGCAAGTTCAACAACGACATCATAAAATTCACTGTCCTCCATCCCGCCACTCTGTTTCCACGCCTCCAGGTACAGCTGGAGAAGTGATGCATTATCAACGACCATCTTTTCAAAGTTGGGAATGCTCCAATCGGGTGTCACGGAGCACCGGGCAAATCCAGTGGCCCCGATGTGGTCATGAAGCGCCCCATGACGGATCTTGCGCAGAGTATCCAGGGCCATGTCCAGCGCATGCTTACACTCAGCCTCACCAACGACATCCTGCACCGGAGAGGGAAAGTTGACCAGGTTCAACAAAAAGGCCAGCTTGGGGGGCGTCAGGAATTTCGGAGCCAGCCCAAACCCCCCGTATACTGGATCAAACGTTCCGGCAATGTGCGTATAAGCCTCTTCGAGTTGATCGAGGTCTAGCTCACTAGACACGACCGTGCTGTCGCTCACTTTGGCAGCGGGCTGGTTGGGCACTGGAGCACCCCATCCAGCGGGAGCTATCGGCTGTGGAGCCGTAATGCTTCGTTTCCCAAGAGTGCCCTCGGCCGCAAATTCACGCAGTTGGCCAATGACCTCGGTTGCCTCTTTGCGGCATCTGGCCTGCTGATCCTTCCAGATGTTGCGCACTTTTTTCAGGATCACCAGGAAGTCCAGGGGCTCATCGCCGTGGTCCTCCGTGGCCCTTCTTGCCACACTGGGCCCGGGCCAATACGTGCCTCCGAAGACGGGCTCCAGTTCTGGGGTGAGGAAGAGGTTGAGCGGCCAGCCTCCGGAGTTGCTCACGGCCTGGACGTAGTTCATGTAGATGGTGTCGATATCGGGGCGTACTTCGCGGTCCACGATGATGGGAACAAAGGAGTGGTTCAGGACGGCAGCGCAGTCAGAATTCGAAAAGGACTCGAGGGCCATGAGGCGAGAGACTGGGACAGAGTCAGCGAAATCCAACGGGACATAGAGACGAACTCACAGTGGCAGGCCCTGTATCCAATGTGCAGGAAGATGAGCTTGTTCTCTCTCCTCGCCCTCTCGACAGCCTCGTTGTCGAGCAGTTGCCAGGCCACGAGACTGTCTGCATAGGCCTTGATAAATGGCGACTTGCCGTCCTTTGCGCAGTTCTCGAGGGGCGGCAGCTGAGCTTCTATGCTGCTGTTGCTGCTGTCGCCTCTGTCCGATGGTGGCGAGGACTTCATGGCAACGGCAGACGCCGTCAGTTCGGAGACGACCATGGTGAAGTCGAGATTCTTGTTGTAGTTCGATGGATCCGTCAGCTCCCCCGCCAAACACTAGAAGTTGCTTATTTCGTCACCAGCCGAGGATTAAGAGCAGCGGCGTGGATATTCTATGCCAGAGCATTAGTTAGTATTTGACGTTGCGGCTCTTGACGCTTCACATGCATGAGAGAAGCAAAGCAGGTGGCCGTACCTTGGCAGATAAGGCGTTGCGTCTTATCGCGTGTTAATCGGAAAAGACTGGAGGAGTCGCAAATGTTCGGGAATCGGGAGACGACGGTGTAACCAAAAAGCTCAGTGCAGTTGAGTGCTGTGGGCAATGACGGAACAATAGGTGGCTGCTGTAGCTTAGGCTGGTCGCTAAAAGTTGAATAGAGAGAGAGCTGGGCGAATAACCCCGCCGAGGGGCTGACAAGTTTGGACGGCTTGGATACCCTAGACCAAATCCGGGAGAAGTGATGCGACGGACGAAGTTGAGCGCGTATCCGTAGATCATAAGATGGGATGAAGCTGCACGATTGGTGTTGCTGATTTCGAGATGAAGTTGGATTGTTGTCGATATTGTGGAATTGTGGAAGCAGTATCTCGTGGGTGTAACGTGTTGAGAAAGATGGCGATGGCCTAAGTTGACGATTTCTCTATCAAGTCCGTCTCGCTGCCTTTCCAATATCGAAGTTTTTATATGAGAGCTGAGAGCTACGGTATCAAAGCTAAAAATATATACTTTGACTGACTGGGATTGGATGGACTATTGGATTCTGTATATTGACGTTCCATTGGAGATGCCGTTTTCGGATGCGACTGCAGTAGTCCTACATGCTCTTGTCAAACGCCGTTGAACCTTGCGCCAGCTTAGCTTACCCCGGCTGAAGTTGGACTTGAGCCGTCGTGAGGCTCTGAGCTGCTTGCTTTCTGTCGTTGGTGGAAGATGTCTGTGACAGATTGTTTCGCATTTGTGGATGTGATAATGCGCACTTGAGGTTTCACAGCGCCGTTGCTTGACTGCACAAGGCGCCTCGGCGTGACTCAAAGAAAGGCATTGAAGCCTGGGGTTTAATATTTCGATGATTGTGAGTAACACCACCAGTTCGTGGCGCCATTACATCATCGGTGATGGCACAAGATAAGATTTGAAGGATCACCGCATAGTATCTTTGACAGCACACCTGTTCTATGCTGGTGCACCGTTATGAACAAAATAGTACTGATAGATATTTTAAGTAAAGAGATGGAATACTTGGTATATATCCGTGATGATGTAGGTATCTGGTCGTATTGACATTATGGAAACCTAACACATTTGACGATCACAGCTTCAAGCCCAAACTTCTTATCAAAGGGCATGTCGCAGTGGCTGCAGCGCCTCCACGCGACCGACCACAGCGAACTCGCCTCACTAGCACAACGCAACGCCCCTGACGGCAATGGCCAGCAGGCACAGTCAGTCAGGCGTTCCTACAGCGCATGTGGAAGTGATGGAGGGGCTGCCTGGCGCTAATGCAGCCTTGACTCGGCACGCTGAGCCGCGTAACTTTTGCGGCGTCTCGGAGCTTGTCTTCTGATTCTGAGCTCCATGTCCAGTCCATGCCATGACCACGGTACAGCCACAGCCAAGCTTCATCTTCGGCTTTCTTCCATTCTCTCCATCTTCTTCCCATCTTCGATTCTTCCCTATCGTAGCTCAACCTGCGTCCACATTTACCTCGGCGATATCGATATGGCAGAGCCGCAGTATACAGTCTTCATCAGGGTCCCCATCCCTCGTCGGGGCTTCGTTGATCCACCTGCCGTACGTTGATGTGCCCTTGTCTCCCTCTATCATATAGCGTCATCTGCAGCAGTGACAACATCGACCTGCTAACATTGAACACCCGGTTAGGTCAGTTGGGACACCGCCAAAGACGATGCTTTGTGGAAGATTCTCTCCCAGCACGGTGAAATAGACTGTATGATGCGACCCTCTGCAGAAACTGATGGACGAAAGAACATGAATTGCTAACTGATGCGCAGGGAGCCTAGTGTATGCGACGCCAGTTGCCCTGCCGATCCATTCCCCTGAGCTGTCGACTGACCATTTACATCTCCAGAGCCGACCGATTCGAAGTCCCCGTCGAGTTTCTAGTCCAACAGGTGGCCTACCTGAACGAACGACACCAATCACACACTCTTGCTCAGGTTCGAAAAGCCGCCGCCGCGGCCAAAGGCTCAGCGGCGCAGTCACCCATACCTGGAGCCGATCTAGCTGGTCCAGGACATCTGAGGACGCCGTCAGCCCTATCTATCCGTCGCGATGTGTCCATGCTACGGAACGAGAGCGGCAGCGCTGGGCCTGCCATGAATGCGCCGGCTCGCCCGGCTATGTCTCGCAACACCTCAGCGACAACGACGGTCATGAGGGATGGCGGCGGCGCTTCTCCTAGGATCGGCAACAGACCCAACCCCCGAGGCGCTGGGCAATCTGGGGGGATCCGACTATCATCACTGCCAACGCCATCGCAAGCGCCGACGCCAAGGTCCCCCAAGCTACCCGGGGCTGAAATCAACAGGATGGATTCACCTGGCCCGGCCGAGACGAGCTCAACAACCTCATCCGACGACGAATCGCTGCCAGTTCAGTCCCGCATCATCCGTCGACCACCACGGCCTACACAGCAAGACTCGTCTCTTAGATATAATGCGGATGAGGACGACGAGTCGGAACCTGCGTTTCAACCGCGGAATGCGCCGTCTGCTGATGCATCAGCGCACGACCTATCATCTACATTGAAGCTGAGGAATCAGGAGGGCCGCAATCCACCAAGGCGGACTCCAAAGTCATTTTCAAAGGATCTCCATCACTCGCAGACCTCCGACTCGTCAGCGAGCTCACCTGCCATGGTGTCGCGGCCGGGCAAGTCGCGAGAGCGCAACAGCGCAGGCCCCTCGTCTCCTCGCCGCAACACAGAGACCCGGAGCTCTCAAGAAAACAGCGAGGGCACGCCTAGCATCAGCAGCAGCTTTAGTGACTTGGACGGTATAGTTTTCTAAGATGTTTAGACATTATTGTATATTTCATTTGCTGATATGCTTGTTGATACAGATGCATCAGTTACGCGCTCTGCCATGGAGGAAGTTCTGGCTAGTCGAATGGGTAGCACAAGTCGCTTTAGCTTTTCATTTCGACGTTGATTGGAGTTGGAACACTTTGACATTGTTTATGCCTGCTTTTTGGCTTCTTCTAAATGATTATTTTGCGAATAATTTTTTAATTTGGGAAACGGTTTGGCGTTATATGGTTGCAAGATGGAAACTTGACGACACTCTAATGACATATATTGACAGATACAGTTTGTTCACTCGCAGCAATGCAGCGGACTCTTTTGACACTAGGGATTTTCTTAATCATCTACCGAGCTCTATATATTTCCCTAAGTAGAGTAGCTAAGATATCTTTTATTCAACTTGTGCTACTGTTGGGTATCAAGGCCTCCAGTTCCAACTTGATGTATCTTTACATTACCTTTTGATACATTTTTGTTAACCAAACAGCTTTCCAATTGCTACTCGTACCTCTCCATTCTTCAATAGACAGAGCCCGCAAATATTCCGTGCCTGTTGCGGTCAGAGTTTCATCAGTAACCCAGTTGCGAGCACATTCCCTCGCTCTTACCGGCGGGTGCGCGCAGCTGGCATGCGGCTATTCGCATCGAGTACTTCAAGGGCTTCTACAAGAGTCTGAATGCTCGTGCGTTTGCATTGTGTTGGGGGAAATAAAACTCTCTATCGGCACGCGGCCTATCTCCTCCTCTTTTAAGCATTGTAGTGGCTCCCAACTTCCACATCTTCTACATCTCCATCAACAGCAGAGCACCAAAGAACTTTCTTCTTTACTCCACGCCAAGCAGATAGAAGAACCAACATCTTCTCCTCGTCGTCGTCATGTTTCGTCGTCTATGGACGGGCCTCCCAAAGGATGCCTCTTTTCCATCGGATCTCAAGGGACTCGGGTTTGTCTCCTCACATATTGTACTTCCTCTTCTTTGATGTACTGAGTTTGTTGATTTCTAACCTGATGCCTTGAAATAGATACTTTATCAACGATCAAGATGAAATCAGGTCCATCGAGGATCCCGATAATTACTTTAAGTTCTTTATCGATAAAAACCCTCGGATTTGCGCTCGTCAGCGATTCGCATTCAATCGTGAGTAGGAATCGCACATTCGACAACAAAACTCTTCATTCGATATATCTGACAGATAATTCACAGATGCCTTGGAATCCGTAATTCACGAACGTCTAGAGAAAGAAGGTCTTCAGAAAGTCTTCCTCCCTCTAGGAGTATCCACCACCGAGCCTCACATGCCCATCTTCGTCACCCCAAATCTCGATACGAAATCTCGTGTCGTCGTCATATTCGGCGAACCTACGCAGGAGCTTGGTCTCGTGGCCGGTCGTGTCGCCAATGGAGCTGGAGGCATCAACGAAGGAAGCATGGTCTCTGTGATTCGTGCTCTATCATCTCAGCATTCGTCTCCAGATGATGCCTCTCCGCCAGGTATCGTGCTGGCAAATATGGGCCAGACGTACTTCTGGCCCCAGGGAAAGCGTGCGATTACGGTTCTTGCGAGCTCTTTTTTGCCGTTGCCTAGTTTATTGCATAAAGGTGTACGACATGTGCCGGCGCTGAACGACATTCCCGGCAACGAGGATCCAGTGAAGCATGTCAAGTACATGTTTGACGAGGTGCTTCGCTCCATGGCAAATGACAAGGCATTGCTGGATGTTATAGCTATTGGAGAGAGCTGCGAAATCGTCGAAAAGTTTTTAGATGGCCAACAAGCTTGGGATACCTGGGGCAAGAGGCTCAATTCCATGACCATGCTAGGCCCAGTATGCGAAGCGGAAGATTTGACAAACGCATCGTTCAAAGACTTCATGGCAAAGGTTAGGCGCTGTCTCCCATTTTATCAATCATACCTAGAATCTGTTGTTCGGCTAACATGGCACATTTAGCGAGCCTGTGGCTATCTCGTTTGTCCAGAGCCCCTCGGCACTCCTCTGGCTCCCCCTGGAGGTAATTCAGAGCTCAGCATTCCACCGCTGGGATTTCCATGCGTATCTTCGTCCGAGCCAATGTACGCCGAGACTATTCTGATTCGGGCGCGATCTCATATCGTTTCGCACATTCAGGACGTAGCTATGGACCTGGGCTATGAGAATCCAGCTATCACGCCGATCGATTGTCCGCCACCGGCTATGACTGAGCAGCACTGGGATGATCTGCCCGAGGAGGACAAACCTGTGGTATCCAAGGTTGACCCGGCGGAGTTCAACGCGCAGGTGAAGCAGGCTGAGCGCTGGAAAAAGTTTCAGGAGACCGGACAGGCACCGGAGACAGATTCTGAGTCGGAGTCGGAGGTCTAATAGACGAATGCTGTTTTTGCTGGAAATGTCAGCTTGGGAACTTGATAGCCCTGACATGGTTTCATGAGGTGGTAGGCAGACTTTAGGACGGACATTATCATAGAGATCAAGGAAAAGATCAAGGAAAAGATCAAGGAAAAGCACTTCTTTGCCATCTCCACTAACTTATACTAATACAAGGAATTCTGCAGTGTCCCCCTATCGGACAAGGCGTTTTAATACAACGGGGCAAATAACCAACCGATAACTATAGACTATTTGATACACTCATACCTTGAAAAACGACACAATGCCGGGCTTTGGCGCCTGAACATCCTCCAACAACTCCCGTGTCCGCTTGACGCGGTCTTGAATCACTACTTCCTCAGCTTCCCAGCGGCCCTCTGTCGCCTGTGACGGTCCGCTCCAGAAAGAGAACATGGATGTCTGAGATCCTGTTGCCTTCTTTTCCTTCTCCTCCTTTGCCAATCTTGATACCATGATGGACCAGTTGCCCAATCCAGTAGAGAGACAGTTTCTACACGCTGATTTCATCTCGCGGGCGTCCTGAGGTAGTTTAGAATCTCGGAGTTGCTCCTCTGCCAAGTCCACTCCGTCTCTGGTCCAGGCCAAGCCCTCATCTCTCGATCCTGTGGCGTAGAGAATCTCTCCGATGTAAAGATTCAGAGCGGCTTCCTGGCATCGTTCTAGGGTGCTTCGCCAGGGAGGTTGCGTGCCGTCCGGGGGAGGTGGGGGGTAGTCTGGCGGGGCGAAGAATTTGACTATCTGCTGAGTGAAGGATTCAACTTTTGGTTTAGAAGATGTTGTGCGAGGGGGATCATTAGATAGAGAGCGGCGAGCTTTGAGGATGGAGAGATAGATTGGTAGGGCGGAGGAGATGTCTCCCTTGCGAGCTATGTGGTTGGCTGTGGCTGTCAGGGCGTCGAGAACGTTCATTGATGGTGGCCCGGCGCGCTCCTTGAGAGTCAGGGTCCTTGGGTCGTAGGGCAGTTTCTTTGGGTCGACGCCAGAGGTTGCTTCTGCGAGTGCTAGCTTGTAGAGGGATTCGGCACCTTCAGAATTGCCCTTGAATTCCATGAAGCTGGCGTATTCCAGGCAAGCTTCCATCTTCTGGCGCGAAGTCAGGCCTCTGGTCGCAAGGATTTTGGTGTACCAGTTGTCGGCGGACGGATATGCGGTTTCGCAATCTTCCTCACGGGGAGCTGACGGGTTGCCTGGCGGGATGGGGGTCGGGTGAGGATTCGATGGACCAATGACGAATTCGGGGGGCGTTACGATGTTGCGTGTTATGTCTCTCTGCCAGCCGTCGACGTGCTCTGCGGCTTTAGCTGCCAACATGATGGCCTCAAAGTAGCCTCTTCGCCATTCCTCGGATTTCGCTGAAATGTCGCATGCGATGAATTCTCCGGGCACTTCCAGCAGCGGATCGACCACGTCCGAGAGCTTGATTACGTCCTGTCCACCAGTCTTGACATCTTCCAATCGAATAACGACTCCTCGTGATAGCTCCAGCGCCCTCGCCCAGTTGATTTCGCCATTCTTTGGATCCTTGAAGCTATTTGCGTCCCGTAGAAACTTCCTCGTCAAGTAGTGCCACTCGTGAGGCGTCGGAAACTCTCGCTCCACAATCTCCTCGTTGACTGCAAAGAAGATCGTCAAGACGCATACGGCAGCTCCCCACAGCGTGAGGGTGTAGCGCACAACGAGCTTCGCCTCGTGCTTCCACCATCTTTGTCTCTCGGATGTGAATCGCCGTACTGAATTGGGACTTGATCTGGGGATGAAGAGAAACGGTAGGATGGGTCGTGAACCGTTCGTAGTGGTGAGGCGGGATTGGTTCGCAAAGCTCCGGAGGCATCGCGGGCGGGAAGTTCCTGCGGGATGCAGGAGAATCCTCCGGGATATCAATCTTGGGGCCATGGCGGCGCTGGCCTGGGAGAGCCGGAGTCCCGGGCTGGGCGAATCAATTCACTGACGGAGAAATAATCTTGTGTCGTCGAGATCTATGCAATTTAGAGTTGCATCATTCCTATCTTTTGCATCCCACCTTCGATAAGCCCGGCTAATGACTAAGCAGCCGTCAAGCCCACTAAAATTCCTGCACAATTCAATGGCACCATCGTAGTTGAGTACTCATGTAGCCAATCGCTTCTTTGTTGGATAAAACTTATAGGAAATTTCTGGTTTAAATGATGTGAGCAGCATGTCTTCATTCTTATCAGATACACTTTCCAATTCCCGGTTCCAGCTGCTCGCAACCGCGGCTGTGTCTGGTGCAACTGTAGCGGGATTGATACTAGGATTTCAGGCATTGGAACGAGAAGAGCGGCTTTCAGAACTGAAGAACTCCATCCCGTTGCTGTCAACCGACAGAGGAAGAGTGAATTGAATCCTTAGCTTTTTACAATTCACTTGAAGGCTAACAACTTCTTTAGTTGAACAGCTTCGGTGCCTCATCAGAATCAGGTCTGGATCTCGAAGATGCTCGCAACATAGCCCTGGCAAAGCGGGCGCAAGCTGGAGACTTTGACGAGGAACTTATTCTAGAGCAGCTTGCACGCAACCAGGTCTTTCTTACACCAGAAGGCCTACAGAAGTTACGGGATTCGTTTGTTATAGTAGTGGGTTGCGGAGGCGTCGGTTCACATTGCGCTGCAACCTTGGCTCGGTCAGGTGTCTCCAAGATTCGACTCATTGACTTTGACCAAGTTACGCTCTCCTCATTGAACCGACATGCCGTTGCGACTCTGGCAGATGTAGGAACTCCCAAGGTGCAATGCCTGTTTCGACGACTCATTGCCATCGCCCCATGGATCAAGTTCGACCTCCGTCAGGAAAAGTTTGATGAGTCTGTTGCCGAAACTATGCTAGCGCCCTGGAAAGAAGATGGCCGTAAGCCAGACTTCATTATCGACGCCATTGACAACATTGACACGAAGGTTGCTCTGTTAAAATATTGCTATGATAACAACCTGCCCGTCATCAGCTCCATGGGCGCAGGATGTAAAGGAGATCCTACGAAGATAGTCATCGGCGACATTGGAACGAGCAAAGACGATGGACTATCACGAGCTACAAGACGACGGCTGAAGCTTCTTGGCATCACCAGCGGCATACCAGTCGTGTATTCTACGGAGCAATCCGGAGAGGGAAAAGCTGAGCTGTTGCCCCTGCCTGAAGAGGAGTTCCAGAAAGGCTCAGTTGGCGACCTTGGTGTCATGGCCAATTTCCGAGTGCGAATCCTGCCTGTGCTGGGCACTATGCCGGCCATCTTTGGCTTGACAGCGGCAAACCACGTTATTCTGAAGATAACTGGATATCCCATCTCATACGTGCCGGGCAAGGCACGAGAACGAATGTATGAAGGTATTCTGACATATGTTCAAGGATCGGAAGAGAAACTCGCTCGAATGTTTGTGCCTGGTACTACAGGCCTCAAGACGCCTCTCACACTTGGCGACGTGGCATTCATGACGGAAGAGTTGTATCGCGGTCGCAGTATTCTAAGCGGAATCCCTACAAAACTGGTTCTCATCAGATGGAAGAAGCCTGAAACATGCAGCATGACGGTTATCGGAGAAGGCAAGGACGAACAGAAATGCTCCACGATTAGGCTGAGAGATTTGGCCTGTATGACGAAGGAGGAGGCCACGAGGCATGAGAAAGAAATCTTCAAGGCAGACAAGCCCCTCGAGGAATTGTATGATGAAGAGACCATCAGGCGTGTTGAGGAACGAATGGCAGAAGCGGAAAAGTATGAATGGTTTCGTAGATAGCATGGGAATGCCATCATCCTCACAATCTCCTCCTCCGTGCATATACCGAGCCTCCGATAGGGGTTTGTAATTCTGTTGGTATAAAGGGCAGGTGATTCCTCCAGGATAGGCACCTCCGTGAATGATAACCTATACTACTAAGTGCCTTTCGGTAAGGCAGAGGATCACATGTTCCATATCTGAATTCCGCTGTTTTTGTGGCGGTGAAGCCCTTCTGACCCCCCCCCTCTTCCTATTTACAGACTCAGCGGCTACATCGGTAAAGCCTTTTGAGCTTATTCGTTGCTTCCTGTACTTGTGTAAACCCGAATCAAATGGTAGCAATTAGCATCAATTTCACACCGGTTGGCCACTTGGACTGTAATACGTGGGCCCTTTGTATTCGCGGGTATGCACTCCATAGGTCTACGAGTGTGAAGTGGTCAGATACATGCAGGGGGGGTCCCTAGACGCTGAACCCATGCAACTACAAACTAATGTTACCCATGGGGTAAGACACCTCATCCAAGACTTCATCGGCGCTTCGCCTATAAATGGGATAAAGTCATTCGGTGCATCTTATTTGCTGAAGTCTTGTTGGGCATCTTGTGCAATATCGTACGTAGGGAAGAGAAAGGCAGCAGGCTCATAATGAGGCAGGGTCAGCCTAGTACAAGAGCATTTCACATAAAGTATGCAATAAATTTGCATGAATTTCATCTGCAGGATGGTCACATTCAGAGCAGTTAGGCCATTTGCCAACGTATCAAGTCTTCTTCGATTGGTGCTTAAATTCGAAGGTTGGTGCCAGGAATGCCAAGTAGTAGAGAGAAGCCGTGTGATTGTAGGATTAAGCCATCCTGGTGGTCACATATTAATGAACTACTTTGCTCCAATAATGAGCTCAAGAGTGAATCCTATTTCAAGCCGTCGACGTAATAGAGCTGCCAGCTGTAGTTTCAGCTTTATCGTTCCTTTTTCTTCCTTTTTTTTTTTTTTTTTTTTTTTTAAGTTGTGTGACTACTGTGACTTCAGCTCAAAGGCCTGCCTTGCAAGGATAACAAGCCTGTTTTGAAGGCGCCAAAATTTAAGGAGGTTTCTTTCCTTTTTTTTCTCCTCATTTACATATATTGCGCTTTGAATAGCAAGACACTCCTTGCTTGTCCTCCCTTCGCTTCATCACGGAATCTTGCTTTGCCGAAACATTGTTCTAGTTGCCTTATCACAATGACTTTTTGCAGAAGGAATAAAAGTACATTATTTGCTACTACTATTAACTCCGTGTTCATGACACGGATAGGCGGAGTATCGTAAGACAAAGTTTGCCTGACGCATTCCACTTCGTGTAATTGCATCACAAGCACGTCTTATAGTGGTTGCCTTGGAAAAGTTTTGTTTATCTGAGCGTCAAAAGGCGTTCAAATTAAAGGCAGAAGAAAATCAATAGGACTATTTACTTTTCAACCTGCTGTGTACATGGACTATTTGCGCCACCAATGCACAAAAAAGTTTGTCAATCCATGCTCACGGCAGAGAAGGATTACACACCATCTTTTATTAGAACATGAGATATTAGAGAAACCATTGCTTTAATCATGGCAGTCATGTATAGCACTTTATATTTGCCTTGAGAAACAGGAGACAAAATCATGATGGTAGAGTCACGAGTGATAGTGGCGATGTTAGTGGGAAACTAACATGAACACCACGTTGTCGCAAGGCAGAATTAGACCACTTCCCCCCCTTTTCATCCAATTGACCTTTTCAGCCTTGTTCTTTTGCGTTTGCCTGTAGTTCAATGTTGCCTCGTGTATGAAGCATTGGCTGGATGGCTTTTGTGGGATTTGGTGTACGATGTTGATCATGACCTAGGAATGACCGAAAACCCAACGGCTATAGAGTGATAAGGAAGAATTCTATTCTAATTGGCAAAGTAGAAGCTAGAGTACCCCTGGAATATGCAGATCATTCAGTTAATTAATATCATGAATCTGGGAAGGAGAAAATGAGGCGACAATGCTAGACCAATTACCTTCAACACTGGATGTATTTCTCGATGGATCTGCGCTCCATGGGTTGAGTACGCTAACCAAATTAGGCGATCCTCATTGCAATCAACAATGTACTATAGAAACAATTATATTGACAACTTATTAAACAATAGACGCTCTCACAGTTGTCATTTCTGCTCTTTAGAACTCTCGTGAGCCTTCAAAGCAAAAGAAAAAGAATTGGAGGGAAGGGAAAGTTTGGAAACGCAGACATGTCGATAAAACACTTGAAATCTAGCAACGTGTAAAAGATTTTGATGGAGACTTTTGTCCATATGATTCCAGGTCGCCTCATTATTGTTAGACTTGCTCAGCATTGCAGTTGCTCGATGCATACAGTTTTCTAACTCGGCAGGGTTGTAAAAGGCACTAAGTACCAATATAGAATTCTTACACCTTGAAACACTCACCGTAAGTACCTGGTAGGGTACCCCCCACTTCCGATGGAGCCTTTGAGTATTTTGGCATGAAGTCGATATGCATAGGGGCAAAAGGGGAATGATGGGGCCATAAGAAAGTAAAGCAAGCGTAAACCAACGCTGTCAGAAAGAGCAAGAAATACGTGTATAAGTACGTGTCTACCTAGTGTGAGCTACCTAACGCTGCTGTGATTCTATTACTGGCTCTTAGCGCTGCAAGGGGCTTTACTTCACCATATCCTGACTGCCACGAATTCAGGTGCTTTTAATAACCAAACTTACATAGCTTGAGTGATTCCACATGAACATACCGCCTTGAACTATATCAACTGTTACTCCGTAGAAATGCGAGGGCTGCAGCTTGGCGAAAACAGAGTCATGCGTGGTTTCATCACCGACCTACTACCCAATCTCTGAGGCAGTAATGCATACATGTACACATGAGACGAAGCCCAAACATGAAGTCAGGTATGAAGCACCCCATACGATACTTCGTTTCATGATAACAGCCCGAACAGCCCGAATTCGTGCATCCCAAATGCCCAATCAACTGACTTTGACCTGGATAGGCCGGTATCAGCTGAGTGAGAGCCTAAAACGTTTTATGCGGTTTAGCTTGTTTTCAGCAGCTCAAAGCTGGGCGCAGCAGGCCAATTCAGCGCCTTAAGAGAAACCCATCGAGCTCATAAGAATAAGGTGTCTTCAGCTGCTGCCCGAACGAAAAGAATGACCAACACGAGGGAGACAATAGCAACCCCTTGGCTTCTCAGAGATTTCTCCCTGAATTGGTCATCGAGCGTTAAACCCTATGGTGTCTGTCGGGCCTTAGCATATTAGATGGAACTTTCCCACCCCTTGAAGTAAGGCGAACACATCTAGGCGAGAGATTGCCGAGCTGGTCTTTCGTCATAGATGTCCATAAGGCATCTGAGACTGTAATTTCGGGTTCTTGAGACAAAGAAATGTAACTATCAAGGGTTAATCTCGACCTCAATGTTTCGGAGATGACTGACCTCAAGCGCCAAATCATCATCACGCGCTTTGTAAAATCCTCCCTACCGCCCGGAGCGACACAAATAAAGCAAGGCACCACGGCATCACCTGCTTCTTGACGCTTCAAATCACCGTCGCGTCGCCGATTAGTTTCCAGAGACAAGGCTCCTCGCCTATAATGCCCATTTGGACAACAACACATGGGAAAAAGGCGTCATGTTACCCAAAGTTCTGAAGCAACACCGTCACGCTGTACAACAGGATCATAGAACGTTGCATAGGCTGAGGCTCTAGAGTGCCAATAACTGCCTGCTTCGCGGATAGCATATCAGCGTTGATCCTGGTGACATCTTCTCGAATGGGATTTGCGAGTAAACAAATAATGTGAACACGATTGAGGCCATAGAGCTTCACGATTGGTACGGATAGGAGTGTTGATGGATGCCTACTTGAGGCGAGGTGAGAGTGCTGTCCACCTCTACGGTAGGCGGCCAACAGGGTCTGCTGAAGAAACACTGGATGGGGTGTGTTTTTAAATATCCGAGTATACCTAACGAGGGGATTGGTTCTGGTGCACTTAGAACTTGAAAAGGGTAGTTGATCTAGGCAGTATGTCTTGGGTAGTGATATGCAAAATGTACTCAATCCAATGAAAAGGACGAGGCTGTTTTTTGGAGACATGAGATAGACGTGGATACCTATAAACAGAAATATCTATGAAGCTTCAGGCTAGACCATCGGGCGAAGAAAGTTGAGGCTCTGCTCTGCTCTGCAGGATTGCGAACTGCGCACGAGGCAAGACTGTTGTGGTTGGCATGGTAGAAGCTATCATTGATGGTGGGGGATCTTTACATGTAAATATATGTGCCTAGCAGCCTTGCGTGTGTGATGAGATATTCCCACGTAGTGGTGTCTAATTCCTACGAGGTGAATATAGAAAAGTCACCGACAAATAGAATGTTGAAGAGTTGTGTGGTTGTCTGCCTGGATAATTATATGAGAGGTTACGTTTGAAGCTGTTTATGTGCGTTTACACGCAAAGTACGCGTTCTACTGCGCTGTAGCGGCCTTGAAACACGGGCAATTCGAAAATCGGGCCAAGTAATTCACTTTGTCTAATACCACCGCCGCATAAAACAGGGCTTAATATTTCATGATATATAAGTAGATTGTCCAAGATGCCGTCTTATTAAATAGTTCGTTATTATTTTTTCCAAGGGGGCATCTTCAGTATGTGATAATATCCAGGCTGGCTGTAAAGGTGTCTCGCCGCGCACTGCCAGCCGCGCCCCACACCCCCCCCTCAAACACGCCTGTGTACCTAGTAAATTTGCTTGGATTGAGGCTCTCACAGTTTGTCTTGCAGCCCCTGATTTGTCGAGCCAACATGCGATATTATACAGCTTACCTTTAGGGTGTATATAATGTTCCCCGTCCTCCTCATTAAATTACTCGGCTTGATCAAAAAATCTCACTCCCAGTTTCAATCTGAAGATATGGCTTTAAGAGACCATATACTTTAGATTCGTGAGACTCGGGAAACTCTCTATACTTGCCAATTTGCTAGTTGTTTTTTTTTTACTGTTCAATTATTATTATTATGATTACCACTTTTCTTTATCTTTACCCTCTCTCCAGTCCGTCTGAGAGTTCACTGCGAAATAGTAGCAATCTTAGCGATACGTCCCAAAGCTGGCTATCTAATCAGCCCTGAAGGTTAGTGTGGGATGGGGTTACTTTGTCACTAAATTTTCAGCCGCATGTTTTAAAGGCAACTGGTTCGCGCTCCAAATCCAGAAGCATCGGCATGCACCTTCCTAGGTAGTGGGTACAGGGAAGCCGGGCTGCAGCTCAGGGCCTGCGTTCTGCAGCCACCCCCAAAAAAATGATGGAAGGGTGGGCGTGTGTACATTACTAAGAAATGTGGAGAGTCACATTGATTTCATATTGACTGCATCGCCGCATTTTACGCGAGGCTTCGCTCACGTCGTTTTGTTCTGCGGGCTTAAATCTCTCAAGCTCGCTTCAGGCCGCGCGAACCACTGCAGCCGCTGCATCTTCATTATGCCGTTAACTAATTCATGGCTGCTAGATCCGGTTTCCTATCTTTGTACCTGAGTGGCTGTTTGCGCAAATCTCCCGCATCTGCCACGTCTCACCAGCATTCAGCCTCGTCATTAGGCTTAGCCCCCAACTTTACTCCTACCGGGGTCCATCTGTTTTAGCTGCGTTGAGGCTCTTCTCCGCCAATAAACAGACACCATGTCTTCGGTGCAACCTGATATCTCAAAGATATTCGTCAACTATTTGCGGAATTCTCGGCAGCTGAGTTGCCCCATCTGTCAGGTGGACGTCAAACCGCCTACACTCGATGGGTTCAAGCAACATGTTCAGAGCAGCGCCGAGAAGCATCCCACGGAGGAAAAGGCCATTCTAGACGCCTTCCAGCGGATGAAGCTCAGCTCATCCAAACCTCCGTGAGTGACCCCTCCTCTAACATGTGACTGCCTTGCCTTGTCTAACACGTGCCAAAGACCCCAGCCTACATCTGCCACAGAACAAGATCAGAATAGAAGGTCAAAGAAAAGATCCGCTATTGATCAGCAAGACGACCAGCAGAATCCAGAGCGTAGTCCTTTAGATGCCAAGGAGAGTTCGGATAATGAAGGTCGCAATAAGAAGATTTGCTCTCCTAGCAGCTCCCCCCCGCCATCTACGCCTAATAGGCGAGGCCGTGGCAGACAGCAGGCCGACAACATCAAAGAGTTTGATCGCGGGACCAAAGGTTCAAGTACTCGCCAACTTTGGAGCCCAGGCAGCGGTGGTCTGCCGAGATCCTCTCAGTTCAAGGCACAGCCCCCAGGCAATCGATCCAGGCTGATATCTCGAGCCAAGATAGCACAGCATGATGTGGAAGAGCCTGATCCAGAGCCTGGCCCAGAAGTTGAGGCTGAGGCAGATGATTATACCGAGGATCCTTCTGTATCCCAGCTAATCCGACAGCCTGAAACTAGGCCAATATCTCAAGAACAACTTGTTGCTGAGGTCAAAGGGATATACGCTGGATTAGTCATGGTCGAAAGCAAGTGTATTGAGGTTGACAATGCTCAATCAGCCAACAAAGACTCACCGCAGCAGCTTAACAACGAGCAGTGGCAGGCACTTATTGCTCTGCATCGTACACTGCTTCATGAGCATCATGATTTTTTCCTGGCAAGTCAACATCCGTCTGCCAGCCCGGCACTTCGACGGCTGGCCTCTAAGTATGCCATGCCAGCGAGAATGTGGAGGCATGGTATACATTCGTTCCTTGAACTCTTAAGACACAGATTGCCCCTGTCTCTTGAGCACATGCTCACTTTTATATATATTGCGTACAGTATGATGGCTCTTCTCTACGAGACTGTACCTGCATTTGAAGATACCTGGATCGAGTGTCTCGGAGATTTGGGCAGATACCGTATGGCTATTGAAGACGACGATATTCGAGACCGAGAAACTTGGACAGCAGTTTCTCGATACTGGTATTCAAAGGCATCGGATAAGCTGCCGACCACTGGTCGACTATACCATCACCTAGCTATTCTAGCGCGTCCCAACGCGCTGCAGCAAACATATTACTATACAAAGTCTCTTTGTGTCCCTATCCCATTCTTAAGTGCCAGGGAGAGCGTCATGACACTATTTGATCCAGTGCTGAGCTCGGGACCTCCTCGACTAGAGGCGATTGACCTCGCCTTTGTCCGCATACTCGCTATTTTCTTTTCTGGCAAGGAAAAGGATCTGCTAGGGTTTTCCGCCAGGCAGTTCCTGAGTCTTTTGGATGGACACATTGCTCGAATAACAAAAAGTTGGCTAGAAGCTGGGTAAGAACATATAACCATTGAATCTCTCCAGCTGTGAACCACGACTTACTTGTTTATAGATACTATATGGGCATATCGATTACCTGTTCCTTACTTGGCTTCGGCGAAGACTCCAATGTCCTGAAGCACGCTATTATGCCTAAGCGATCTGATGACATAGACATTGCTGGTGAAACCACCTCTCCGGAGCCCGTTCCCACAAACACTTTTTACCAATCTCTCTCATTAGCTGTGCAAACGCTCGAGATAGTAATTCAGCGGTGGGGAGACATGAATATATTACCCTTCCTCCATACACAAATGGTATTTATACACCACTTGTCTAAATTTCCCTCGGCAATGAAATTTGTCGAAAATAAATATCCCTGGAAGTTGATAGCAACTATGCTCAACTATCTCAAGCAGTCTTGCAAATTTGAGCCTCGCATGGACAGTGCAGTATTCCCTGGGGCAGAGAATCAAGATCATTACCGACCACTACCAGAGGACTATGCTATGCGCGGCCTTATTTATACTGAAGAGTATTTTCCACTTAAGTGGTTTTCTGGCGAGGTCGTTGAAGAAGACGAAAAATATTTTGAACAGGCGTCCATGATGGACGCCCGAAAGGAGAGAATACTATGGATTGGCCGACAAATAGCTTCCGTCGGCAAGTGGCTACTCTGGGATGAAAACGCCAGATTCACTGTACCAGACGAGTATGATATTGAGTTTACAGCTAAAACACCCGAAGTTGGTGCCCGGGAAATAGTAAGTCTCGGAGCCGGCTCACATAGCTTAGATACTCCTCACCGAACAAATTGAAACCTCCAATTCAACATTTTTCAGACTGCATAGTTGGGCGTTGGTGGTTTTTTGATTTTGCAAGGAGGGCATGGCAAAGCTGGCTTTCTTTTGTCTTGTAACATTTTGCATTCGTTTCTTTATTTTGTTTTTCACGACACCTTTTGCTTCCTTTGTTTTACTACTATGCATGCCAGTCAACTCATTTTCAACAATGAGTATAATCACAATAGATGGAATAGCATATTAAATATAAGAAATTAAAATAAACGTAATAGAACTTTATAGTTGCAGTGACGATTTGTCGAATACAGCCATATGCTGGAGATTCATCTTCTTTGCTTATTTTACGATGAATCATATTATATTATCTTTCTTACGAGTAGTAGAATTCACACGGGGAATTATACTGGGATTCATGGTAGAGTTTATACTAGAATGAATACTAGATACAGCTGTTTAGAAGTGTAAACACGTTAAGGTACAAATATAAACACGCTGAGATACGAATACGTTAATTTGACAACGCACTGAGTTGTCATGATAATTTGTATTGTTCTTCTTACTGGTATTTGGTTATATTATCCATACTGGGATTTATATTGGGACAAGTTACTCAATAGAGGACATGCAAGATACAAATATGAGCACATTGAGACGTGATCCTGTCTTGATGAGAAAGCAATAGAAATAAACACGACAACATACAAACATACTTAGCTTCAGCTCAGGTGAAGGCGATAAGATGTAAAAATGTAAGCGGCAGATGTTCATATACGAATTGTTGACTTCCGAAAGTGCGGCTCAACACCAAAGTGCGGCTCAAAACATGGCCATGAACCGGTGGCTTCGGGCGGGCCATCCCGCCGCTTGCATGAGGTCCGTGCTCACGTGCATGCCGGGCGCGGAATCGAACCCGGGCAAAAGGGTTCAGGCCCGGGGAAGGACTCGAAACCGGGCAAACCTGCCAAGAACGGTCTGTCCGAACAGGTGCCTGACCGGAGAAGGGACTAGAGCCGATTGCACGTGGTTAAGGCGTGGCTAGAGAGAAGAACCATGTAAGCGAAAAAGCAGTTGAAAATTGGAGGTACCTAAGTACAGATCGTTGAAAGAGGAAATGTTCTAGATTGAGCTATAGCGACTGTTATTTTGTTCTTGGAGATAATCACGCATACTCTGTTCATGCCCTACATGTAGAACAGTGATATCATATCTGTTTCTATTGGTTCAAATGTGTATACATTGGTACACACTCATAAATATATATATACATCCTACTTGTGTATATGTGTATGAATGTGCCCTGTATACAGATTTATACATATGAGAGATAAAGTGGTAGATACATATACCGTAGGTCCTCAAAGTTGATGGAAGGGAGGTGGTGTATGCTCAAATATAGCACACGTCATTACATCATGGAAGCGACTGCGTTGTACGAGTATGTGTCTGCACATCCGAAGAGGCGTCAGGTTGTCTATCACATGAACCCCCCCCCCCCCCTGTGATCCTTTACAAATTTACTTTTATAAATAGCAAAAGCACTTCCGTCGCTCCCATAAAGTTGCCTGATATACTCTCACCATCATAGCATTTTGCTGTGAAAAAGAAGTCCAAGAAGGACCGTCCACTTACGTTTCAATTACAGTTGAGGTTCTTTGGCGAGGCTCCTTCCAATTTCCAACCCGAAGTAAGCGCGCACAATCCCAATTCTCTCAACCTTGCTAGTGAGGGGTGTGCCTGATTTCCCCGCTCTTTACACATGCTTCGCTTCGATGAAACTACCTAGACTTGCCAGACAAGGCAACAGGCACTTTCAAGGCAAGCCTCTTTATTTACCCTGCACGACATCATCTAGGGCGTATGGGTGATGTTAGCCCGAGGTAGACTGTCGGACAAGCGGACACATGAGCATCATAGTGATGCATCAAAGCAGAAGACTCTCCGCAGGAAGGGAGTTCTCGGGCGAGGGGTTAAGTGGTCGGTGTGTCTTGGGCATGTTGGCGGCCTTGAGGGTATCAACACTGTTGGGTCTACGTATTTACTAGCGAGTAGGAGGCCGCAACCCGAGGAATGTTCCGTCATAACACATACGTTCATGCACGAAACAAGTGATATAAAAAATGGGTTCACAGAGGGCGCATGCGGGAATTTGTAGAGTCCGTGATGACAAAACGCCCTGTTCTCCCAGGTTGACCCAAGTTGAGAATGTGCAAGGCCGTCAGTGCCTTACATATAAGTTGCTATATAAGTGTGCTCGGTAATCGGAAATGCCTGGGTTGGAATATGAAAAGGCGTCTGATGCAGCCGTATTTGGGTACTCCGGAGCCGCAGCTGCAAGTGATCGCAGTTTATTACCTACTCTCGTTTCACATCGCAACAACACTGCGGTTGTGCCACTTGGGCCGGGGCAATAACTGGCCCAAGCTTGGTACACGGATGCGGTGAGGCTGCTATCTCCCGCAAAACATGGCCTCTGTAACTCATGAATCCTTTTAGGGGAACCTCCTTCTCTTATAAGATTTCGAGCTAACATGCAGGTTCTCGACTGGAACACAAAACACCGCCGGTCTGCCTATCGCTTACAGATTTACAGTGGCAGATCGGCGGTGGTTTTTTATTACCCCCGTGGCTATATACGCATCTGTCCAAGTGTGGTACAAAAGATGAGACAGGCAGCTATGGCGACCGATCTCTATGGGTGTTCCTTGTCCTGGTGATAGTAGCCCCACTTATGCGGTTGCCTTTTCTTAGACCTTTTCTTAGCCTGTCAACCCGAGATGTTGAGTGTTGCATTGCATACCATACCACGCATTAGTACATGTACCTTGTCACCCTACATTTTTTTCGATTTTCACGTTCGAATATCCATAGAAGTTGACATGTCCTTTTGCGATGAGCAATGAATTAGGCAAAGTTCTGCAGACAACGCTTAACCGAATCGTGCGGGGGATGAGGGGTTTGTTTTCTCATCCAGAATTTCTCCAGAATGTTCCGTTCCTGTATTCTACACATTCTAGTATTGTTCTTCCCCCTCCGGCTGCGTTGCCCCGCTGAGCAGTCTCTTGTATTCAATGGGAGCTTGATATTACTGTAGTTATCCGTTCAATTGCTTTCACAAGTACGAGTATGCAAGGAGCCTTGTGTATTTGTCCCATGACTTGTAATACCGTACGGAGTACCCGGATGGCCTACTTCTCGTGAGCTGAACCACTTTAAGACGGGGAAATCATCCTGCCCGGGGTTCTACCAGTAGCGACGTCCGTTCACTCCGACGCTATCCCTTCCACTAAGAATCCATACGATATTAGGCAGCTATTCGTATGCCTGGCGTTGATTGTTGGACCCTAAAATGGCTGGAAGCCTCATTAGCATCTTAGAGCTGAAGTTATTGGGGTGTGGTGTAGGGTTACCGACGACAGCGTCTATTTGTTCATTTCGATAGCTGAGCTTGTCCAACGCAAATGAGTTCGGTATACAATTTTCGCATTCAGCTGGAAATATGTCTCCTACGTCATAGTATTGATCTAGAACGAACAAACAAACGAATGTCCGCATCACTTTTGCGGCTGAGCCGGCGGCAGTATTGGCGAAGAGTCAATCAGCGGCGACATCTAGACAAGGCTACTAGGCATGTATTATTGACGCCCAGGTACGGAGTATTGACATGGATCTACCGTATGCCTAACCGCTACTGCAAGGTTTGTCAACGCCAATTCTTTAGAAAGCTCCACCAACAGCAGGTCTCTCTAACCTGTTGATGAACAGGCCCTTTGTTGCCTCGCAGGGCTCAATGAACCTTGAACCCTTCGTTTACACTCGGCCTATTCCTCACTTCAAACTTGCCGAGGTTCATGAGTAATGGCCAAGAGCAAAATTTGCTCAGCTCGCCACTCAGCACCGACTCGGCGTATTTTCTCGTGTTGCCTTACTCCGGATGAGAGAATCGGCGAGTATTTTTTTCATCGGAGTCGTAACCTTGGGGCTGTGTTCTTGGGGCCTCCAATAATCTCCAAATCGACCCCATTACCCCAGGGAGGGAAAGGTGCCTTTTCTACACTCAATGTCCTAATTATTTCCTTACTAGGCATCTGTCCTATGGTCATGAGATCCCGATGACCTGCGGGTGCTGGTAGATCAGTTTTTTTTAGGGCACGGGTGTGTCTTCCGTGACAGTTCAGAAAATGTAGGAGTGTCGGATGTGGTACTCTGGCCAATTCCCGTTACCTATCCGTCTCACACATCAAGGTAGGGAGTAATAGCAGACAAAGTACATGTACAATTAATATATTGCTGCACATCCCTCAGCTACGGCCACTTGTATTGCATATCAACGGACAGGATGACCACCAAGAATGGCTTACTCTATCACTAGCCAACGTCAGCCTCATCCACGGGATCGATCCAGCATCCTCTCAAATGCCCGAGCAATTCTCCAACGTAGCTCTACATCTAAATCCCTCTGGTTTGTGGATTTCGCAGTAGAAACTGTAGCTGGTTAAGTTTTCTGCAGCGCGTATCGATGCCTCTATCCGGTTAGTAAATCACCTCAGTAAAACGGCTGCCTACGCGAAGGCAACCAAACTAAAGTCATCCTTGATGGAGATCAAACTTGATAAGATTACTTTAGCGGTGAGAACCCGGAGATGGAGAACACGGAACAACTCACTGGCGTAAGCGGAAGTCGCGCGCTAGCAGGCCAAGGACCCTTCAGCTCAGATGCTTTTCGAGCCCAGCCATCAGCCCAATTAAGTAGCTAATAATGCATTGTTGGTTTTTTTTCGCTTTGAACACATGTACTGTCATATTAGTATTGTCTTGATCAGGTTGAATAGTGTTTTATTTGAAGGAATCGGGAAAGAAGATGAAAAAGTTGTATCAGATCAGCTTGAATCACGACAAGTCACACCCTTGAAATCTGCTCGTGAAGACTCTTCGTGAAAGAGGAAAAGCTTTCTGCTATAATAGCATGTAATAGAGAGAATAGATAAGATCCTATAAAAGATGAGAGTAGCCCGGTAGCTTAGACGACTGTATTACCCGCATTACATTCATCTCCTCCTAATGTGAGAATAAATAGAGATATGTTTATATAATTCGAGTGGCTTCACCATACGTATAAAGTGTGCTGGTTTCATTTTTCGACTAGCTGGGCTGGGCTATCGGCTCAGAAATGCCATATTTTTAGATTTGACTACCTCATATATTCGTGTATAATAAGTATTATTGTGGACTCGGGACTTGCTTAGATTGTAGCTGCTGGTGATTCAGCGTCTCCCAGAATTAACACTCTGTAGACTTGGATCTAGATATTTCACTGGAAGCATGTCCACATATATTGGGTCTTAAATGTTCTGTGTCCTCTACGTATTGGAACTAATATCGTCTACGATGTATTCTCAAAATTCCAGGTGAACCCAGTGCTAATATGGTTATCATGCTGACATCAACCGACGAAGATACATAGAAACTGTGGTAATCCAAAGACCACATGTATGACATTCTCAATCCAAGTAATATACCCTTATGTGACATTGATCAACATTTAACGCACGACGAATATTTCCTGCTATTTTCATGTACGAGTAGGCTACAACTGTTGATCTCTTTTTGGATGAATCCTTTGATGCTCCGCTTTCCGAACGACGCTCTAGTACGCATCTACATCCAGCCTGTATGGCATGCATTATACCTACAACTACCCCAAATTTTTATTTCCTTCTTTTTTTCCGTTCCCAATGATCTGGCTACCAGTACTTTACACGTACTCCAAACCCTTCATCCACTGGGAGTTTTCGTACACGTAGCCAGCTCATCCAATAGACAACGGGCTCCCCATTGGTAGACATCATATCAGCTCCACAAGTCAATCAGTGCCTAACCAATCTACGATGATTGAACACGTATGTGTCGCCGAATCAGCTTGGACATCAAATTAGATGTCCGAACTTATAGTATCGACACCGAAATTATGTAGGCTATATTCGGGGAGTCTCCGAGGGCAACTTGAAGGCAACCGCATGATGTCGACCCGACAGCGAAACTTGCATACGGATGTGCTTCCCAATCTCCCCATCCGACAGGCAGCAGGGCTAGAGCGGGGAGTCGGATCATCACCAACACATACTGCATGTTTCGGTAATCCTGACTAGCCTGCCGTAGTTCAATGCAAGAAGGCAATAAGTTACATCATTTGGATGTAAGGATGTCGAAGGCTGGCATCAAAGAGAAAGTTACAGGTCACAATGCCAATGCTTGGGTCTTGATGCTTCCGTTTGAGACAATATGCCCAATCACATGTCTAAGAAGCTGAAAATGCAATATTCAGGTGAAATGTTACAAGCGTGAAGGATTGGACAAGACATGACCGAAATAGGAGAAGACGCGGGCGCAGCAAAATGCAACAGCGGCTCGTTGGGGGCGGGCTTGAGGAGCCCAACGCGTGATAGAGCTTTGACACAGCTAGGCTTGTGAAAACTAAGGAAGTCTGTGATTCAGGCGCCGAGAGGTTATCACATATCAAATATTGAAAATTAGTTCGCAGCTGCAGGGGAAAGGGCCAGACCGTCGCTTCAAGCCGATTCAAGCCGATCTGTTCACCGCAATGCGTCAGACTGAAGAGGGATATGGAGTTAGATGAGTTGGCTTTTCACGGGTCTGACGGGAAGCAATCGAAAGGTGGATTTAAACAATGATCTGATTGGAGAGCAAGTGGACTAAGCCCCAAGAGTTAAGGAGCACTAGGGCAGCTACCGCAATTATGCAGCAGTTAGCTGTATTGACCTTTGTGCACGATGAATCATGCCTTTACTGGAAAGATGTTGGATAGAGTAGATATGAATAGGAGCGCTTTTAAATAATGAAATATGGAGAAATCGTGAGAGGTACATTTGATGTTCATGCAATGTATAACATTAAAGTTCTTTGAAAGTGATCAATGTATCCAATTAATATCTCGAGAACATAGATTTCGAGAGGAAAACAATATCAATTGGTTCGACATAAACTATTCAAATGACTTAGCCATGTATTTTGCGCCTGTGTGTAGGAATGTCGTATTTAGCTAAAATCCTGCAAATGTGCAATCCTAATGACTGCAGTCTTGGCATTGTTTAATAAAGTACGGGGAGACACGGAAAAGGTAAAAGAATAGTTATGGGTGGATACAGGCTTATATGCAATTTCCTTAGATTTGAGTCTTCTAGAGAGAAAGGGAGCGTAGATCTTTTTGTTTACTTGCTTGAAACATATAGACACTCAGAGGTCCAGTAGTTACCAACTCTGCTTTATTAACTAACCTCAGAATTATTGATGATATCGAAGGGATATGTTTGTATATTTGTTGTGATCTCGTAGCTATTCCAATTTAATATATAGAAATACGTAGTTAGAAGAACAGCTTCTATATGGCACCAACGTCTTGTACCATTGTTTTACTTTGCGGCAGAGCTGATAGATAGGTGTGATAGATAAGCACTACTCTAACTGGTTTCTTACCATATTTATCGTTGTCCATATATAATTCAAGTTTTTAGTGGTGGTGCTAAAACTGATGTTAGAGTTTACTTAATAAAGATTTCTCCCTTTTATTGTACATCTATGGGTATTATGTTCTCCTGGATAGGTAGGATTTTTGTGGTTCATACCTTGAGTCGTAACTTAGTTTGCTTTTAGTTATGTACCCGTCAAATGTAAGAGAAGTAATTATAACATGCCACCGGAAATGGAAACAGCAACGTTCAATAGAGTGCTCCGGATAGAGAAGTATTCTTCAAATTCCGTCATAAGTTGTGGGACGCAGCCCATACAGCTCAAGACGCAGCCCTGATATCTCTGCTAGTTGTTACATACTGAGATTTCTTTAGCATTTAGCTGGAATCTTAATGTAAAAATTTTTACATTCACACACACTTATATAAGAGTAATCTCTGGTTTTCATATCGCATATCTGGTTGTCATAATAGTCACTACGAAGAGCATTGTCATCAATAGTCTTGACTCCTCCATGGTAAAAAAAAAAAAAAACAGGTTATTCGCATTAAGGCAGAGAAAAATATTTTTTCCCTTCTCTGTTTATAACTAAGCATGTTTACCTTTTTCTTTATGAACAGCCCTTGCCCAAATGAGGGTTCACGTAGATTATACGACTTTTCATCTGATCATTCTTATATTTTAAATACTTTACTGCCACATATTTCCTTCATCGCATGCATCCCTCACATGGTACATTTTACTTGGCAGTGGCAATTTCGGCCCGAGAACCTTTTTCATGCTCCTCCGCATATCCTTTACAATATTCATACGTGTATAAGCTGCTTTTATGTCGGATGTCCCATCCTCAACTTTTTGTTGTGGGTCTATGTCCTCTGGCATCTCTTCTTCCCATTCGTCTCCCAAATCTTCCCCTGGTTGTACTCTTGTAACGTGAGCCTCAAACTGGTTTAGTAGCACCTCCATCGAAGCCGGATGGACCAAGCCAAGAGGCTGGACAGGAATTTCGTGGCTAATTTCGTACGCTCGACCGTAGTGTATGCGAGCGGTGTTGGATAGAGCTAAGGAGGGATGATCGGGCTTCATCCGCACTGGAGACAAGATAACTTTCGTCTCATTGGGTGCAAGCGGTGGAGGAGTCTTTCCAGAGCTGAGGACACCATGAAGCTCTTGGTCTGACTGGTTACCACACCCCTGTTTCGCATATCTTTGTCTCTAGTTAGCCGCAAGTACCTAGAACAGCAATCTATCTGGCTTCACTCACGTATGAATGCCCAGACATAAACAATATTTGTTATCCTCACGGACCACAACAAATCGTTGGATCATGACGGGGCCACTATCCAAGTAATACTCTTGCGAGATATCCGGGTGTGCGAAATCTGAGTCTGGCTGGATAGGAACGTCTAATGTTATATCCTCTACTGTTATCCACTTCACTGCTGAAAACTCTGTACTTGCTGAAGGAGGAAGCTTCTTAAGTTGTTTTCCCCATGGAATTGCCTTGAAGTGCCCCACCATTCCGCTTTGAAACATACCGAAGTAATATTCTTTGTGGCAAGCTCGAAAATGTTGCGTTGCCCAATAGTCTTTCAAAACGCGAGAACCTTGACCACAAAGTAGACACTGCACACTCTTCCTATCACCCGGTATACCTCTGCAGTAGCGAGTCATTCTGTCAAGGGGGAGCTGCCGTATCTGCCTGAGGCGTTTGAGCATGTCTTCGACCCGTTCTGTATCCGCGACGGCTTTCAACTTCGGGATTGATGCCAATGGGAGATTTCCAAAGTCAACTTTTCGAAAAGTACGCTTGTTTTCAAAGCATAGACGAGAGGCGATTTGCGCAGCGACTATACGCAGAATGGCTATCCAAGAACGATCCTATCAATTCCCTTGTAGAGTTGACGGTGAATATAAGAGCATTCACTGTGGCTTGGGGAAGCTGATTGGACGCGCGTAGATCATTCACCTGGAGGAGAACTCGATGGACGACATCCAGTTCCGCAATAAGTGTGCGATACTCCTCAGTGGCACCTTTACTCTCGGAGAGCGCCTTACTTAGCTGATAGGCCAGTTGCGCGACAGCAATAAAGTCACCAAGAGAAAACCCTGAAGTCATTGTGGACTTGGTGCGCTTTTTGGTAGTAAAACGATGATGGTGTTGTTAGCAATGCTGTGAAGTAGCCAACTGCGGTAAATGCATACTAATAAGGTACCTAGTAGGCTTTATATGGTGTTGAGGGATTAGAAAGAACTGGTCTGCTCTAGACGCGCCACCAACACGATTGCTTCGCGCAGTAAAACCGCGGCTGTGCATGCACGCGCAAGGTACAGGTATTCAACAACATCCACGTATCCATACATGTAGCAGAGACATGACTGGGAGTTACATTAACACAAGAAAGTCGGGTACCAACAACGTGAGAGCCTACTTGTAAGCCTAAGACTTCTGGCCAAGAGCCGCAGCACACTGCATGTAGCTTGCCCAAAATGGACAATCCCAGCCTCACGAGCACTTCTGCTCCCACCTCGAAACTTGGGAAACTGGCTTATATGAATCCGAGCTCTGAGATCCATTTTAGCAAAAGATCACATATTGTGTTGTCGCTAGTTCTAAGGATCGTGACAATCCAAGCGCTGTTCAAACTGATCAGATTCAAACCACATGGCCCTTTGTGTACGTTAACATCAACGTGAATGATACAACAGACCGTGAATGCTACAACAGCCTCAATCGGGAATGGCAGTGCATGCATGCTGCATTAGTAGGTATTCAGAGTGGCTGTACATGTTTTCATCACCAACGTGCTCCAAAGGCACTTCTTCCATCCTGTTCATCCATCAACCTCCTCAATCTGTTGTTTTCCATCAGCTCTTGGAGCACCATTTGTCTCGTCATCTTATTATGGACGCATTGGCTTCACGAACAATGATTTAGGCTATGGTTGACGAACCGTCCTAGAACGCGACCCCTCGTGACCAGTTATCGAGGCCAGTTATTGAGGCCAAACCACGCCAAACCTTTCTAGATACCCGAGCACAACAAAAAGAGCCCCCTAGAAAAAAAATTCTACAGTCATCTGTGTCTCGCTGAATCAACGGCTGCTCGACTTCTCGGTCCTCCTGCCTATGCTCAATTTATGAGACACACCTCATGAGAATCACATTTCACCTTCTCTATGTTGGCGATCCATCTATACCTGCACTGCAAAGAGAAAAGGCTACCCGTGTAGACATTTTCTCGCCACCAACGAGCCCGAACGATGGAACGGCAGTCTGAATGGGAAGAGGGGGGATTCCAGGAACCCGCGACCCTGGACCTTGATGTGATACATGCGGGACGTCAATTCGAGGAAACAGATATTGAGGATGACACAAGTTCCATCGAGTTGGCGCATACGACACCGCCAATCTGTGCCCAAATGGAAGGCAGCGAGTCTTGCGATCGAACCGATGACAGGCCGGCCGTGGAGGAGTCATCGAGCCCCGAGCCGTCAACAGATTCCTCTAGTCAAGGGGGTGAAGCGAACACCCCTACTAAAGAGCTTGAACTTCTCAAAATTGACCGTGATTGGACTGTACCGACAACAAGTGACCCTTGGACTCACCTTTTGCTATGGAATCGGGAGTCTCCCGAGTATATCCAGAAGTTGTACCGCCATTTGCCCTCAGCCCAAGTCCCCTCTAACAGCTCCGCGGCTGCCGCAGGAATCGCCGCTGCTCACAGCGATTCTGGATATGCGTCTATTCCCAAGGATGCTCCAGGAGCTACCCCGAAGCTTCAGGCTGAAGGAGCTGTTCTGCAATCTCACAATATTTCATCAGCAGCGAATACATCAGAACCCATCCTTCTTCAGAGGGCCGAGGATGCTGGGGAAAGTCAAACAGTTTACTCAGACCAAAATTCCGAGGATGCTAGGAGAACTCAGGAGTACATTTGGGAGTTTACAAAATACCTCTACCAACAAATTAATGGACAGCTTACATCGATGAATATTGAGAAGGCGATCAAGTTGCTTCCAAAACTTTTGGAAGCATATGCTAAAAAGATGGGCCAGATGTCGCTCGTACAAATAAACCGAGAGATAATGTACTCTGTGTACAAACACCGAAAGTGAGTAATTGAGAAGTTTTGACAATTTCATCTAGCGTCTCTGACAGAGCTGACACACAATTACATAGGCTGATACCCCAGTTGTTGAGGATCATCTTTGAAGATGACCAGGTAGTGATAGAGCGAGAGCCTGACACCGAACTGATGTCAACAAATGATAAAATAAATCTACTCTGGAGCAAAGGGTCCGACACAGACAACCCTCTAGATCCCGAAGGAGATCTGAATCTGGTTGCCAACTTTGACGGCGATGATGACAACGACAACTACGACCATCCACCAGAGGGCGATTTTCCCCAGTACCGCGATGCGATCATTGAACACCCCTCCTTTAACTGGCTTATACAAAGACTCACTATGGAGTTGAATATCTCTCCAACAGACGCATATGCCATGATGGCCATTCATCAACGTATTGAAGAAGGTCTGCGTGATATTAATAGGATAAGCAGGACACGCGGGCTAGACCCTTTCACGGTAATATTCAACGTCAACTGCGACATTCTTACATTTGTACGAGAGCAAAAATATCATGAGGCTGCTGCCGACGTGATACCGAACGTGGTGGCTTTGACGGGGACAGATGCCACCAATATACAAATTTCATCACCCGAACAATATCTTCGACAGGTATGGCCAACTATAGGGTGTCATCTTTTGGAAACTATCCAGGGAGCACTACGAGTGCATGACCCCGCTTCCCCATTTCGAAACTCAGTAGCATGTGAGTGAAATCATACATACCCAGGAAGATAACGTAGTAGTGTATTGACGACGACTTTAGACACATACGCAGATGGGTCAAAGATCAAAGTCTCAGTAGGCGAAAGAACAATCAGAGTTGAAACAGCTGGTACAGCTTATGCTATTAGAGAAATCGCAGAGCAGATTGGGTGGCTAGCAACAACACTCAGGTCCGGGATTAAAGATTCCGAGATCTCGCTTTGTCGCCCGGAAATCATCGGCTTCAAAGTCAAAAACATTCGGAACCTACATATCGATGAAGATGAGCTTGGGAAAATTTTCGTATGTAAAGTGGAAGTGGCCACTGACGAGATTGTGCCCAACTTGCCGAGCATCAATGGCCAATGCTGGATGGCAATGTTCAACAACCCGGTTGTTGTAAAGGGCTATCCAATAAATCCAAGAGAAGAAGGTTTTACACCTATACCTGGGTTGGAAATATCTTGGGGAGACATGATAACCTTTGCGCAAAGCCCACACCACACGATTGTCGGGGGTAAGGTTGTGATGAAAGGGTTCTCGCAGGCATTAATCCCAACTGGAGTTCATGACAATATCATCTCTTGGCACTACATTGTTGACGAATCTGGTGCTCGCATCCCATATGGAGACCCTCGTATACAGCAAGGAATGTTCGTTCCCCCAGATCTGCTCGGGAGTGCATGTCGCCACGTTATCGGATGGTGCGCGAATGCGCAAAATAACATAGGTAAGTCATACGCTTCATTAAATACATGAGCTTTTTTTAACATATTCAAGGGTCCCCAACTGCAAATTATGACATTCAGGGATCTGGTCTTTCATCGGACGGCGGCGGCTTTACCTTCGAGGGGCTTGAAATCAGTGTGGGCGTCAAAAACTGCGCAGCGGTCACTTCGACCCTGAGGAGAGGCACGAAAGACATGCCGATCTGCAACCCCCCGCCGCTTTATCGATCCCTTGTTCAACATGTCGGGCAACATTATTTCACGTTGTACGATGTTGAAGAAAGACGTGGTTTCTTATCTACTGGTCTAGCCGTGCTTCTTCACCTCCTCCGCGCTTCTCTAAGATGGGGAGAGAAAGAGAATCCGCGTGACTTTTATACAGATGCTATCGAATGGCTTAATAAGATACCTCTTTCTACCCAAGGCACACAGGCGGCAAAACAAATTCTATATGATAGTGCCAACTGGGATATCAAGCTTCACTTAGACGATATAGATAAGTACCATCTCTTGAAAGATAGGGTACAGAGTATTTGTCACCTCCTAGAGACGGCCATCGAGAAAGCAAATCAGGCGATTTATCAAGGTGCCTTAAAAGGAACGCCAAAGAATATTTTAGGCGGATTCGACTTCATGGATATAGCGGTAGGCAGACCATTGAAGCCCATCATAGAAAAGCTCCAAATTGGGGACCACGGCACTGGGTGGACAGATCTTGCAAACTCTCTTGGAGCACTTCCTCTTTTTGGTAACAACTTTGGAGACCTAATTAAGCCAGATGCAGGGAGCGTTACAAAATCCTGCCGTCAATGTGGATTTGAACCTAGTTTACCGTCTGGGAAGAATTACGTAGCGGTATGTGTCGACGTCCTCAAAGAGATTCGCGAAAGGAATAACGGTTGCAAGAATACCACTCCGTGGCTACTCATAGATGGCCTCCGTTGTCATCTTGACAAAACTTATTTCGAACCCTGTCGGTGCATCAGCTCTAATAGTCAAGGCGGTAACCATGACCGGGTTCAAGCAATCTCATCCAAAGACAGCTTGCTGGATACAACATCCGCCTACCCAATGGATATTGACAGTAACGGTGCGGTCATATTCGGCCACAAACGGATCATCCACAAACGGAATAAGAAGAGAGGCAAGAGATTCATCCGAAACAGCCGCAACACCACGACCATACAAAACGGTTTCTCCCCTAGCCACAGCACCCAATTGCAGGCAATGAATACAGCGGTCAGAATACCTCCGGTATCCGCATCACAAGATGGGAATTCCGAGGCAAATGGAAACCAGTTGTCCGACACCGTGAGCTCTGCTACCCCTGATACTTTCACGTCGTCAGGAGCCAGCGGATCAGACTCAAATAATACTACTATCGAGCAGCAGAGTCGGACCTCAAATTCTGGATCTCCAAAGCCCAAACCCGCGGTTGTCGCACCGCAAATAGCATCAGTCACACCACCAACAGTCCCTCGAAAAAGGTATGGCAGAAAAGCAAAAGACATCTACCAGAGGGCTTGGAAGAAAATTAAACCTTCGTAAAGGGAAAGGAGTTTCCGGATAGAAATGGTATCACTTTCTCTGATGACGTGTGACTTTATCTTTCTGTTAGAATACCAATTGCTGCAACGAATTATTCTACTATCGCAGCTGTCGTTCAATATAGTTTAATAAATAGACTTTGTTTCTCCGAGTATTTGTTAGGTACATCCAATGACAAAATTAGTGTTTTCCTCCTTCCTTCGTAGGATCAAGTCGCCTTGTAGCACATACGCTCATTGCCAAATCGTCGCTCAATAGACATTTCAATACAATAAAAGTGGTGCATTGCGTGCCTATCTAAGAGTTAATATACTTCGATATGTAAATAGTAGAGTTAGAAACGAAGCTGAAGCCGTACTAGAGCTCAAGAGTACAAGAATTCTCGATGCTTATGAAGAAAATGGGCCACATAGTGGAGAGTACTTCCCATTGACCAGTGACAGAGTGTTGAAATCGAGAAAACGAACCAAGGAAAGATCAAGTGGTGTATCTGGAGCATTTCCTGATGATTCACCAAGTGGAAAAGGAACAATTACACCACTCGCGTCTCCATTTGGCGGGCACACCCCTCAACTTCGATCTCTGGGACCCGCGACTTTGGACTTTGACGCGATGCATGCGGGACCTCAATTCGAGGAAACAAATGTTGAGGGCGACGTGACATCTAGCGATTTGGCATATAATACGACGCTGTTAATCTGTGCTTTGATGACACTATAGTTCAAGAAAGATGCCCTGTCGTAACTATTTACATAATAAGGGTTACTCGGATCCTTTGCCGTCTACTACTATTACTATTACCAGTTTTCTAGTCAAAGCAACGCGGGCGTGTTTTATCAAGGCTCTGCTAAGAAGCTGAATCAACTATATGAGTATACGAACGACTAACGCAAGGCTCTGCGGAAAGTTAACCCCCACCCCTCCTCTTCCTTGTTTTCGTCCTTCTGCTTCTTCTTCATCATCCTTTTTCTCTAGAAGTATTTCCGCAATATATTAAACGGCAGAGTGGCGGTAAAGTACGCTAACAGCTCACTACATGGAGACCAGATCCTATCTTCAGCAACCATTCGAGACTGGGCTGTCATGGTTAAATGATCATATCGATTACACGTATTCTCAGTCCCAAATTTTCTGATGCAAAAAGGGCTATACTATGTACACTTACTGGACATGTTGCCATCCAACGCTCTTTTCTTTTTCCACGCAATTTTAGGGCCAGTGCAGCCGTGTGTACATGTAGTGTCGGGGCCTTGGAACCAATAGATCCAAACAATACTGCATGCAACTCAATCAGCTGAATGGGCGGTGCAGTGGCTATGCACCAAACTGGGTGACAATTCATTTGAAGAGGCATCCTCTTCAGTTTTTATTTCAAGAATGTTTGCACTTACTCCATTTTCATTTTCATTTTCATGCTTTTCTGGGATCTAAAGTACGCAATCTGTTCCAGTGCTGCCAGCAGGATTTTTAAAGCCTATTACCTCTACATAATCGAGTCTGGTACATTGCTGTCCATTAAATATTCCGACCACAGCTTTCCAACCATGCAGAGAGCGTTGTTGTAGCGATGGGCAACGTTTAATGCCATTGCCAAGTAATCCCGGAAGCTTGACGAATTAATAGCTACCTGACCTTCTCAACTATGCACCACCCTAATGAACATTCGATGTCGAGCAGACAAAGAGAAAAGAATAGAATCTTGGGACCACGTTCAGAAGGGGTCTCATCTTCAGAAGACCATCCGACCCCACGATATGCGGGTGGGCTTGATGGGGATGTGGTGCAACGTCAAAATCCGTCAAACTCACCCGTCGAACCTATTGAGAATATAGCTGGCAGAGGTGACATTGAGGCACGACGACCGCGACAAGCGTTCGCACTCCAGCAGCGATATGCACATAGTGGTATATTAAAGTCCATCAGAACATGAAGTTTCCTTTATCACATTTCTTTCAAAAGCTTATACGTTTGTAGAGATACCCTCAATTATTAAGAAAATCGAGCTGAGACGAGGGGCGTTACCGCAATGGCCAGCAGAGCTCCCACAGTTTCATACGGCTCCGAGTGTGCAGAGTGATTCGGGATATTCATCAGCGACAAATTCATCGGCGGCATATTCATCGCGTGAAAGGGGTGGTCTGGGGATAGTAATGGAAGAGAGCTCTCAGCTGCACTACAGTTTTCCTACAGTCGCAGAGAGGTCATTTGATCCTTGGTCCCCTGATCTTTTTGACCTGCCAGCAGCATCTCAACGAGCGCAAAATTCACAACAGCGCCGCTTGCCGCTGATCCCAATAGGGACCCCTATTAATGAGAGATATGGAACTTGGAGTGGTGGGGATGCTTCTCAGAATTCATCGCAACAGGATGGAAATCGCGAAAAGCTTCCCCCCCAGCTGAGTAGCTACGTGGAGAGGATGGAGAAGCGAGTTCAGAGAATGCACCAACAGGGCTTGAGCATACCAGCCGTGGTAAACTATAACGACAAGGATGATGATAATAAACCCTCGCCTCCACCACCAAAGGAGCCTTTTCCCGAATCCCTACAGTCGGCTGTAAAACGAACAGTAGAGGAGTTACTCCCGAAAAATAAAAACACGCAGAGACGGAAATCGCTATCTGATACAACATTAGACTACGAGCGCACTGATACAACGAAAACAACCCAAAAGAATATATCATCCGATATTCAGAGCAACATTAGCTCTTCAACCCAGAGTACCAACAGGACCGTTTGGAGTGGCGTCTCTGCCGGTCGTTATAGTGCAACAAGCACGTTTAGCATGCGGAGCGATAAAGAGGATCAGCTTGGCTCACCATTTACTACCGTACCTGACCAGAGTAGCCATACCAACAGCTACGCTGGAGGTGGGAGTGGAAGTGGGTTTTCCAGACCGATATCCCGGGTTGGCATCCATGAAGATGGTGGCCCTTCTCAGCGTAAACCACCAAGAAGAAATTCCTTCAAGAAAATGGCCGACTCTCATAGAGTACAAACTGATTCTAATTATGCACGACCAAGTCAGAGCACCGAAAAGAAAGCGGCGACTGGACAGCTACTGGACATCACTAACAAAGGAAATATGATACAAAGCCCTTCTGTTCAGGAATCGGAAGACACTGTGGAGCCTAAAGGATTATACCCCGGGGATCGAAGCATAATAGGCAAGAGAAGAACGCAGTTGTATATCTTGCATTTCGCAGATCATCTCTACAACCGACTCCAGGAACAACAACCATTTACAGAGGACAACTTAGATGTCATAACGCGGTTACTTCCAGAGCTACTAGTGGCATTCGCTCTGAAACTTGGCCAGATGTCACAATCACAACTAAAACGAGACGCAATGTACTTTGTCTATACGCATCGAAAGTAGGTCGCGCTGAGTGCCTCTATCCAAGTCTCTCCTTAACGCAATATTCCAGGGCGGTAATTCGATCAATAAGAGATCTTTATTATTCCAACGCTTCATCACTCGAAAAGCTTTTGATCAGCAATTCGGTTACTGAAGCCGAAGATGAATTCTCAGCAGAAGACCTTGTCCGATATCTCAACGTAGTCACAAAAGATCCGGCTTTTGAATGGCTTGTTGGAAAACTTGGCACTGAGTTGAACTCAACTGAAGTAGACTATTCCGCTATGAAACTAATTTCTAGCTATATTCAAGATCGTCTACCTCCAGTTGAATATATTGGCAGGCAATATCCGCCAAGGCCATACAAGGTTACGTTTCTTGTTCAATGCGATATCCCTGGATTCATACATGAACAAGCATACGAAGGTAGTGCTGCTGAGATACTGCCAAAAGTAATAACTTTAACCGGGTCTGTTCAAGACGTTCAAGCAACAACCTGCGAGCAGTATCTTGTCCAGACGTGGCCAGTAGTGGGATGCAATCTGCTGCGGACTATCCAAGGCGCATTACGTGAGAGAAATGCCTCTGAACCGTTTCAATTTTCGTGCAAATGTAGGTACTTCCGTAGTGCCAAACGAATAACAACTTCAAGCCATTTTTTAACAAACTATCAGGCAAGTTTGAGGATCGCACAGAGATCAAAGTCTCTCTAGGCCGATATATGGAAGTCCAAGCAGTTGGAACCATCCACTCTATCGCAGAGATCGGCGAGCAGATTGGATGGTTGGCGACGACATTCAGATCACCGTTGCAAGATCCAGAGATCTTGTTTTGTCATCCTGAAATTTCCAGCTTCCAGACTAATGGCCTTCCACGTCTAGGGTCAAGGGAAAACGAGTTTAAGCAATCTTTCGTCTGTCTTATAAATGTTGTCCCAGACCATGTTAGGGCTAATTTACCTGGTTTCAACGGCCAATGTTGGCAACAAATGTTCAACAATCCAGTAGTCGTCACGGGCTATCCAATAAAGCCTAGAAAAGATCTCATCGCAGGAGTTGGTCTAGAATTACCTTTCGACATGATGACAACTTTGGCGGACGCCAGATATTTAACAACATTTGAAGACAGGACTTTGGTGAAAGGATTTTCGACTGTGCTAATTCCAACCGCGATACACGGGAGTATTATCTTGTGGCATTTACTTGTAAACGAGTCTGGTGCTCGAATCTCATATCGAGATCCCCGCATAGAGCAGGCAATATCGATTGAAGCTGGCAATTTTAAGAGCGCGCGTCACATCCTGGGATGGTGCATGAATGCTCAAAATAACATAGGTAGGATGCAGATCAGTCCAAGTGTTATGAGAGACTAATTTCTAACACGTGGCATTAACTAAGGGTCGCTAAACGCAAGTTACGATATTACATGGTCCGGTCTCTCCCATGGTCGAGCGGCCCTTACATGCGAGGGAGTCGAGCTTAGCGTAGGCGCTGGCAATTACTTCAAAGTTGGAACAAGCTTCAAAAGAGGTAAAAGGGACAGATCAATCTGCAGTTTCGTCTCAGATGGTTACGTATCCCTTGTTGAACATATTGGTCAACACCATGTCGTGTTGTACGACGTCAATGAGAAACGCGCTTGCCTTTCTGATGGTCTGCCCGTGCTCCTTCATCTCGTCCGCACCTCTCTGAGGAGAGATGAAAAAGAAGATCCAGAATGCCTATATACGAATCACATCGAAAGTTTGAATGAGCCGCCTTCCTCAGTTCAAGGTACTACTGCAGCAAAGGCAGTCTTATTCGACAGCGAGAACCGTCTATCTGCTTTGCGCTTGATTGACACCAAGGTCACTGAGCAAATAATTGAGAGAATCATCGATAGTAAAACTGTCAAAGAGATTATCAAGATAAAAGAGGAAACATATTACCGCTTCGAAAACAGGGTAGAGGAAATATCCCTACTTCTTGAGAAGACCATCGACCAAACCACTAAAGCCATCAAGGACGGCATCTTAAGACACACACCGAAGAACATGATAAGCGGATTCGACTTTATGGGAGTAGCTACTCGTTCGAAACTCCGCCATATTACGACCAAGATACCAATTCCGGCCTATAGTTGTGGGTGGACGAATCTCGTGGATTCTCTTGAAGCAATTACTCTTTTCGGCAACAACTTTGGAGAACTTATTAGTCCAAGAGCAGATGATCCCCCAAACCTCTGCGATAGATGCGGATACGAAGCCAGCCTACCTCCCGGGAAACATCACTTAGCAGTGTGTGTTAGTGTTCTAGAGAACATTATCGAAATAAATGGCAATAAAGATAAGACTGGCTGGAGACTGACAGACGACGTCTATTGGCATTTAAACGGACCTGCTTTCAGACTCTGTTGCAGCAACTTTAACGGACGGCGCGTCAGCGCACACACTAGCAATTGGATTCAAATACTCTCTTCAAAAGATATCCGCCACTATCCTGAATATTCCATTCCAACGAATGATGTGGCAAATGGTGCGGTCATTTTCGGCCATGGAAGGCCACGGCTCATCTCCATGCGCCGCAATATCAAGGCAGATAAGAAGGATTCATTATCAGACAACCTCACTCAGTCGACAACAGCGGTGAAAATACCTACACCACCTGTGGTTCAAGATGAGACTTCTGAGACAAGTGAAACACAGCTGTTTGATAGTGTGAGCTCTACTACTCCTTATTCCGCTTCGTCGACAACAAATGGATCGGGCTTAGACAGTAATCAAAATCTGTCTGACACCATGAATCCTATCACTCCTGATACATCTGGTTCATCAACAAGCGACGAGATGGTATTGAGCAACACCGCTGCTGACCAACAGAGTCCTGTTTCAGGCGTCGTATATAAACCCCCAGAGATTATCTCAAAGGTTATCACTGCTTCGCACATTCGATCAAACACACTACCGACACTCTCCCCTCAGAAGTCTTTCGGAAAGATGAAGGGCATTTGCTCCACGGCTTTGAAGAAACTCAAACCTCGTAAGAATAACCGAACAGAAAGTTAATAATTATTTATGAAGTTAAGGTTGTAATTCAGTCTTAAATCACGGCTCCTTTTGCATGTTTCATATTCCCGAAGATTGGTCATCAAAGGCTCAGAGATAAAGTACAATACAAGTAGCTTGTAGCTTGGGTAATGAGCATAGGTGACAATGCTGTTATAAAACCACATAAATACATTTAGTCTTACTTGTCAAGATACCTCCAATACATAAATTTGAAGAGACCCATGAGTTGAAATGTCAAGAGATCTCCGCTCAGTGACGATTGTGCAGTTCTGTTGAAGACGTTTTCCCGCCTCATGCTGCGTGCTGAGGACCAGCGAAGGGGGTATAGATATATTGTCCAACAGGTGCATGTTCTATGTTCTGGAATTATTTGCCATACGGCTTAAAGAAGGTGGTACTTACCGTTATCTCAGCGTCATAAGACAACTCTGCTCCAAGATGAGCGACGATAGGCTCTCGGGTTTCGGGCATAAGCATCGTGGAGCTGTCAGATATTTCACGCTTCGGCAACTCTTTGGCCTATTATTTTGGCCGAACTTGAGTCGATCATAGGGACAAGGCCTCTGGTATACGGTGGTCTCCAAAAGCCAAGCGTCGTTCCGCGGGCAACTCGTGGCTGATGGGTAGTAAGGCTCAAGCGGAAAAACTTGAGAGGCGAAGAGTTATTTTCCATAGGAGCCTCACAGGAAGCACCAGCGCTCATATGAGCAAGTGGTAAGGTCCATAAATAAGAGGCAAATATTTCGTTTAAATCTCAAGCTCTAGTTGCCTTTTCTGTTTTGTACTGGCTACGATATGCGCCAATCCTGTGCGTCCCAACCTAGCGATTCATCATGAAGCAACCTCCGTCTGGCGTTTTGTTCGGTGGAATCAAGTCTCTGGACAATATAACAATCCAATATTTCACCCAGCACATAGACCGACTGTTGAACAAGTCTTGACAGATCTTCAAGCGAATTCTTCGAGTAGTCTCAGTGTCGGCAGGAGCGGTCTCGGTGTCAGCTGGAGCATTCCATTCAGCCACCAAAAATTTTCTTTAAGCAGATCTTCAACGCGGTGACTTTAGTAAGACAAACTAATCCATATAAATCCTTCTCACAATACTTTGGCAAAATTATGATAGGCTGACACAGAAATGATATGGGTGTTGCTGATGGCACTGGCAGCCAGTTTCAGCAACCATGCATGGACTGAAGGCGGCGTCGACTTGACAACCGGTACTCTATACCCGCAGACATAAGACTTACTATCCATGCTGTAAACTTGGAAGCAGATGAAGCGCTTCTTATGAGCGAGTCGTTTCCAGTTCCCAACAACCCAAAAGCCACATTTGACGATGACACCGGCCCAGGCGATCGTCTCAAGGTGGCTTATAGCTCTACAACAATCACCAAAGGCTGTGGCTGTGACGTCGCCTTTGCAACTGGCATGTACACAAAAATCGGACACATCGTCAGTGCGTTACAAGGAGAAGACTTGACGGGCAAGGGTGTCGAGTGGGAGCCTCGGGCCGCTCAACCCGAATCTGTGGCCAAGATGTGGTCAAAGGCTACGATGGGCTGGCTGAGCAATTTCCCTGGTCTTACTGTTGGTACTCCGCTGCAAAAGAAACTTGTGCAGTTATTCCTGTGGCTCCTCGCCTTTGCAATTGTCTGTGTAAGTATCGTGCTTGGGGCCAACAATTTCGATACAAGTTGATACACACGAAGACGTCACTTTATATACTATCACAACGACTGTGGTCATATTCCTATTTCGTTGTTACTGGTCCTAACAGTGACCATGACAATTGGCACTAGGAATATGCTTGAGATGCTGTCGCCGTTCGTAATCTATCCAGTTTGGAGGCTTTGGATGGAATGGCAAGTAAGTGCCATGCAATTACTCTCAACTTTTGCTACGGACACTAATCGTTAGTCGTAGACATCTAGTCTGGCAAAACTGAGGCAACCGCTCAAGACCGAATGATTGCATACAAAGCATGGCTTCCGGAACATAGAACCAGTCTGTCGATACGACCAATGAAGTACACAACCCAAGCGTCGGCCAAGTATCATTCAGCTCCATGCAACCGAGAGACGTAAATGCAATCGAAAAGCAGCCATCAGAATAACAGATTAATCCACTTGAAGACGTTAGCAAGAGGGATTTTCGGCAAACTTACTTGAGCATTGCCTCACTCGCCAACTTGGCCACGGTCGAAGAGGAAAAGAGTGATGCGGCGCAACCAAACCAACGGACAGCTCGTGCGCTCCAACTGAAATTGCTATTGAGGTATTCCCATCTCGTTCCGGTCTCAATCATTTAAAGCTATCACAAAGACCTGGAGCAGAATGGAGCCATATTGGAGAGTTTCCGTTTGATTCTGAAGTCAAAAAAGATATCGACCTTTTTTTCTTGGATACAACTACACAGGAAAAACAAATTTCCACAAAGGTATAGAAACTTGTAAATGAAGTAAAGCTATAGGTTGTATAACTGATATCATATAATAGATGCGGTAGGCGTGATAGAGATATGCGACCGCTTCGCCTCAATGGACGAAACCAAGACCCTGGACAGCGTCATGAAAGTCACCATCTTAGAAAACATAAAAGCTATAGCAACTGGAGGACTTCGTGCCCTCGCACTTGATCATAAACTTGACAGCCGATTAGTCTCGGCATCCAATTTCACAGATGGAATTGACCCCCTCGCGAACCTTTCGAGCGTGATCTTGTCTTTCACGGCGTCATAGGAGTCTACGATCCTCCTCGTCCTGAGTTTAATGGAAATGTCCACATGTTTCAAGGCGTCGATATTGTCGCTCATATGCTTACAGGTGACCACTCGTAGACGGCTCGTGCTACTCCCACAGACGTGTATATCCTTCCTTCATCAGAGAAGATACGCATACCCCCTGCCGAGTTGCTCGTACTACTAAAGGCGATGGCTCAAGAGTTTGATGCCCTGAGCAATGACCAGATTGATGCTCTTCCTCAACTACCTCTAGTAGTTACTAGGTGTGCTCTCAGCATAAGAGTTCGAAGGATTTGAGGCCCTCCATAGACGTAACCGCTACGTTACCATGACTGGGCGATGGTGTCAACGACAGTCCAATTTTTAAGCGCGCAGACATTGGCATCGCCATGGAGTCAGGCTCAGACGTCGCCAAAAAGTCATCTGCTATCATCCTAACCGACGACAACTTCATTTCAATTCTCAATGCCATTGAAGAGGCCCCCGGATATTCGACACCATCCGGAGATTTGTTCTTCATGTACAAGCAGCCAACATCGGCTTCGTCATCTCTCTTCTCGCTGGCCTAACTTACAAGGACAACACAGCTATCTCCGTGTTTCTATCAACTCCCGTCGAGACCATCCGGATGCTTCCCGGCACTGGTGCCTTTAGCGAGTCAGGTCTTGGATTTGAAACTGCCGTCCCAGACATTCTCAACCGCCTTCCCCGAGACGTAAAGTTCACCCCTACCTTGCCACAGATCAACATGTCAACTGAAACCCCAGCTAACAGTCGTTTGCCACACAGCTCCGCTACGGCATCTTCACTCCCGAGTTTATGCTCGATATGGTCGGCTACGGGCCGGTTCCGTGCTTGGCTCTTTCACCACCGTCATCTTCGGCTTTGGCGACGGCAGTTTGGGCCTCAACTGCAACAACGCCTGTTCATTCTTGTGCCACGACGTCTTCGGTACCCTCGCAACGGTCTACACCGCGATGATGTGGATCTTCCTGCTCTTCTCGGGGGAACAGATAGATTTCCGCGGCCCTTTTTCGATATGCACCAGAGGGTCCGCGCGTGGGGGAGACGTCCTCTGTGGGGAAACTGGTTTCTATTCTTTGCCATTACGGTTGTCTTCTTCATGATATTTCCGGCGCTGTACATCCCGCGGCTGAACGCAATCGACTTCATGCATACGGGGAGTGACTGGGAGTGGGGGTTTGTGTTTGTCGCCGTCATTGCGTTTGTTGTCGGAGCCGAGGCTTGGAAGCGGACAAAGAGAATCTATCTCCGGAGGTCACAGGGACCAACCTCGACAAACGGAGATGCAGTTGTGCGAGTGTTGGTTCTTAGGTGGTTTCCTTAGGGGATTTTTGCGAGAAAGTGCAACGTTGTATTAACCAGTAAATTTGTTCCTTTTGTCCTCTACAGCGGATAAGCTACATAATATGTAGAAGTTGTGAACTATCATTGGATGTATATATTAGGAATCCTCTTGGCACAAATGGCGAGATTCTGATCTCCGTTTTCGTCCGCTTTGCACGTTGTCCCAGTCAAGAAAGGCATTGGCTGGATCCCAGGAGCGGCCATCTTTCCATAGCCTTTCATAAAAACCCCATTCACAGTCCCCCAGAGCTGCATCTCGACCTCGATCTGACTGCAGGGGTCGGATCCTTTCTGCCGTTAAGGATTCGCGGTGACTCGTATTGTGCATCCGGTACCCTAGAGGAAGCAGATAAGAAAATAAGCTCTGATCTTAGCCCGTGGCATGATCATCAAGCACAATGCTCGAACAAGCACAGTGGACCCGGGAGAGTTGTCTTTAAACACTGTGGAGTAAAGCCCCTTCGTTATACCTACTGCGACTCCGTACACTTGTCAGTATTAGGAGATGAATCACGCGTCCTGAAGTGTTGTCATGTCTCACTCCTAGGGGACGAAACATTTGAAAGTGAGCATGGTACAGGCAAGGTTCAGGGTCGGCGTTAAGACGGCATGAAGCATCGCATCTCTCATCCATGCCTCGCCCTCGCCAAAAAGGAACTTGGCCAAGCTTTCAACAGACAGCACTTGGCTAGGAGGATTGCCGCGGCATGAGAGTTGGTCGCAGGGTGATGTCGGAATGCTACAGTGACGGCGCCTCACGAAACACTCTTGACGTCTTCTCTAATTGAATACGCACCACAACAGACAGACGAGATGACTTCGCTGGCACAGAGACCAGCTCATCGGCTACTCGGCCACCCGCCAAGACATGCAATGGAGTCATGCACTTATCTTTGGCGTCGCTATCTCTTCAGGGTCGCATTGTCACATGGCGGGTATCTAGCCGCAGAGCTTCATGTGATGGGGTGCTAGATATGTACGAAGCATGTACACGCATGCCTGTACATCCAGCTAATTGCATGAAATCAGCCGCCACTACTTTCTCACTGTATGCCTTTTAAAAGGGAAAAAGGATAGAGCAGGAATGTCCTCACGGATCTCATATGTCGGGCTGCGAAATGATTCCAACCCCTCCTCTCAGTTTCACTTTTGGCGGTATATTCACCGCAACTCAATCATGCCCATCTCAACTGAGCATCGCTCCGCTTTCTGCATGTTGTGTCTGTTGGATTCGAGTCATGACTTTGACATGGATGCCGCATAGCTGTACCAGCTTGTTTCGATCCTAGTGGATTGAGCTGAAGTGAAGATTCCGCCTGGGCAGCATATACTTGTAGTATACCTATGCTTGAATCCTTGCTCAATAGTCCCAAATAAACAGTTTGACAACAAGCGCATAGAATGACAAAAATCATTCCCCGACAATGCACAGTGCATGCCAAACAGGTACAGTGGCTGCAACTCCACCTCAAGGAGAGCAATAGAATAAAACGGTTCGCCCTTTTTGAGGTTATCCGTTCGTCAAAAGAAAGGCACGTCTTATACCCTTTTAGGCAGCCTGTGCCGACCGTTTTCTCCAGCCCTGGGCGGCCAGTTATGCCTTGCAATGGGTGCTCTGGACAAGTAGTCTCCCCACTTGGTGGCAGATGAAGGGCTTTAGACTCGCCTCAGCTAGCTGGATCTGTCAAAGTACATGTCCGGACACACGGCCGCCACTCGATACGGGCTATGGTTTCCTTTTTCTCAAGCAGAGCTAGGCCAACTTTCAGTGTGGCTCTGCCCACGAGACCGAGAGGGCGGAGCTTTGCTGATGCCTTCCTACTGATAGATGGAGAAGGCGCTCTGCTCCCGGATATGTATGATGAATGCCGCAGAGTGCTTGGCAGAGAGATCTTTTGGAGCCCAAACCGCTGTATGTCGGTACTTGTGAGCGAAACCGGACGCTCTCGGCCGGGCCGTAGATGACGAGGAAGAAAAGGGAACATCTTGGCAGTCCATGATCTCCTTCAAGGACCAGGCGAGGCCCATAATTTTGAGCGGAGTTTTCTTTGGCAACTCTGAAGGAAGATGTATCCACATCTCAACAAGGTTTTGAGAACAAAGCACAGGGGTGAAAGGGTGTAGACTAAACGAATCACAAACGAATTGCAGGGCGTGTAAAGTACAAGGAGGGGGTCGATGATGATCATGGAGAACAGCCAGGACCAGGGTCTTCCAACTGTACTTTAACGGCGGGTCTGGCCTTTCCCTGAAAGAGGCCTTGTCCTAGACGAACGCGTGTCTTTGGCCATTCGGGTCCCGCCTCAGGGCTCCATGGCTCCCCAATTCTGGCCACTTGATTTCCTCCCAATAGCTTGGTTGTGATCGCCCGGGCATGGGTTTTTAGCGGAGAGCGCTGGGGCAAAAGTCCCCTCATTGCGGAATAGTCCCTTTTACCCGTCCCAAACAACCACAATGGCCCTCTCGTTCCTCCGGAGCATGTCCTTGCAGCACTAGGAAATGGCTGCCCCCCTGCATGGCGGCGGGTTGAGAAGGATGAGCCGTAGCGTGCCAATTTCACAAGTAAGAAGTACAGGCACGTTCTGATGTCTCTGGTACAAAGATGAAGGCGATGAGGTTTTGATAGGATGTTGGCCGGGGTTTGCTTGGGGCCAGACTTGAGGCTTTGAGGGCAGGGATTTGAGGACGACGGGGACCGGGGAAACTGTGCCGAACAGGGGTAAAGCAAGACAGGCCAGGGTTAGCCAGGGCGTAGCTTGACGTCGGTGTAGGGGTGCGGGTCTTTTCCCACATCTTCTTTACTGGCTTCATGTCTGAAGGGTCTTGCTCCGTAATATCTGTAGCTTTGACATGGGAGCCATTGAAAGCAAACTCCCCTGTTCATTCATTGTCTGGCCGCGGAGTTGAGCAGAACCAGGGGAGGCGTGTCATTGTGGCAAGACTTTGAGCCATGATGATGATTCTCAAAAATCTGCTTTTCTCGTCGGAGAGAAGGCCGGAGAAGCATGACGAACGGATATCTGTTTCGATTCCGGCCGAGCGTTTGAGCCTGCAATCAACCGATGAATCAATTGGTGCCAATACCGTATCAGCACTGTCCTCTACATGCCGAATCCCGAAGCCAGCATACTGTGCTGTACTCGTACAATTCAATGCGACACAAGCAGTTTAATGCTTGGCAGGACTGATGCCTCTGGGCCCCATGTCGGCCCGACGAACTGGAAAACGGTTGAGCAACCTGAGCGGTTGGCTTATGGCGGGTACAGCACTGCACCGTACACCGTATAAGCAAGACAATACGCAGAATACAACGGTAATAAAGCGCACTGCTGCTGTTGGGAGAGCATTGCATTGGCGAGAGGCGAGAGGCGAGATGCGACATACGAAATACGTTGCCGCCTGGATTGTTAGAGATGACGGCATTTGATGTCGGTTATCCCACTTACTAATCGCTGCAGTACCTATGTACATACGACGATAAGCTATTCCGGCCTCAGGCATAGGTACGCTATCGATAGACGACCTGCACCTTTCACGTATTTCTCGTATAGTATAGAAACTTGCTGATGTGATGGCTTCATCCGTCGGTCATGGGCTTAACATGACAGGAGCCAGTTCCGACGGCGACAGGGCACAGGCGCATCTTGCGTGCAGAATGCCACCGTTTTCCCGTCTCGCCGTTTCCATTCTCCATTTGCCGTTCCCGGCTGAGCGGTTCAGTCGCACCCCCTCTCGCATTGACAGAGCAGACGACGTGCTAAGGCAGATTTAGGTACATGCTCCGCAGGGCTATTTCATAGCGCGGCTCCAAGTACCGCCCCGACCGGCGAAGCGACTCGGGAGCCGCCGGCAACCACCGTTTGCTCCCATGAACTGCTGCTTAGCTCGGGCAAAGACTCGCGGCTGGGCTATTTTGTGCGAAGGGGGTGCTAGCGGCAGCAAACTAGCGTTACAGAGCGTCAGTTTTGATTGCTGTCTTGGTGGTTGAGATCGATCCTTGTTCCGCCCTGCTGATGTCTCGATTACTTATACGCCTGATCCATTGCAGCCGAGGAATCGTTTCCACAAGTTACAAGTTAATCAAAGAAGGCGTACGGAGTACGGAGTTCTATATGTCTCCTTTTGCGACCAAGGCGAACCAATGGGCTTTGCTTGGTATAATGCCGAAGGAATTCTGTCCACGTTGCTCACTCGAGGTAGTAAAGGAGGAGGCAGCAGAGGATGTACAACTGCCGTATCGCTTGGAAAGAACAAAGAGCAGAGCTCAACTGGCGGCCTGGAATGCACAGATGTCGGAGTTCGTACCCGACGGAGTTGATGATCCTCGACCACAGAGTCCGGGGGGCAGACAAATTTCAAACTCCGGGTCTCTGGGCACTTCGCCGATTATCCACAATTTGCGGCTCATGTTTTTGAGTCAAAAGTCAAACCATGTAAGCGTTAGTCTCAAAGAAAAACTAGTCGAGCCCCAGAATCTGTGCTAACACCTCAAGATGAAGCCCGAGAACAAGAAATACTAATTGCAATTGGAAAAAAATGGAGAAGAATGCCACGAGGATTCACGCGCGGCCCGCCGAGCGAGCACCGTCAGCACCGGGGCAAATCACCGTTTCTCCATCTTTGGCTTGCTAACTCGTCCTTGCTTTGGGAAAGGGGGCGTGTGATAATTCCGCTGTCTTGCGCGCTTGACCTGATGGAGCTCTGGTTTAGGGCTGCATGGGTAAACGGCTGGGAAGGGGATGAGTCAATAAAGATCTTCAGCTAAGAAAACGAGAAGAGAGCGAGAGGAGGACAAACGAGCGCCCGCACAGAAGAGACGATGCGATGTGTCAGACGCTTTTTTCCTTGTCCGCCCCTGCTAGCTGTCTGTTTTGCAGCTGGAATTACCACTTTGAGAGCGGCGATGATGATGGCGGTTCGTGATTCGACGCTTCGTATTTTCACACAAAAAAGCTATTACTGAGCAGACCAGACACCCGGCCAGCATCGACGAAGCTGGAGAAGGCGCGCCCAAATACACCGCTGACTAAAGACATCAAGGACTGCAGTGTAATATCCGAATGATTCAGGTGGAATGCAATGCTATAAAGATGGACAACAGGGGGGGCTGTCATTTCAGGGCTGAGGTTGAGGGGGGGATCGTTCGTTCCAAACTCCTGGGCATAACCGGAGATGGGTAACGTGTGCGGGACTGATCACCAATCGCCCTGCGCCTAAATCCTGAGTTCTACTTTTTAACTCTATACGAATAGGTTGGGTCCTTGGTTTTCTTCTTCCTCTTTCACCCCCGTCCCTTTCTCAGCTCGGATGGGAGGGGGGCGATCTTCCATGTCCAAGAAGGCACCACGATGACTGCACCGCATAAGGGATGACGCCGACATGCGACCGCCTCTGAATGAAGTGATTTGGTGACGGCACCAGGCGATTCAGCCGCACTCGATTGTCTCAGTCGGTGGCTCTATTGCCATCGGATCACGCTCCATATCGGGCCATCGGACTAGTACCAATATGCAGCGAAAATCCATCGAGAAAGGCGTCAAGCGTTCAGGGCCTTCAGGCACACACCCTTGGTGCCGAGCACGACTGCCGGGTGTCTTTTGAGAAGAGCTGAACAATACGCGAAATCAGCGCTGTCCTCGGAGGACGCAGAAACGTGCCGCCGTGAATCTAACGAGCCATCCTATCCTGGCCTGCCTGGGAGCACCGTATTAAATGCCAAGTTCTGGACTTAGCTCGCCCTCCTCCATGGCGCTACCAGCCTGACGGTACGCCAGCATCCTCATCTAAACCTAAAACTGTCCCATCAATCTCGCTGGCACCACGTGCGAGACAGGCCCAAGCAGTCCGTCTCCGCGCCCCGCGACAACTCAGACGCCATTCGAGCTTCAAGGCGGTGTTCGAGTCAACGCCTCCTCGTGACTGGCGCGACCCTGATTCATGGGACAATCACGACTTCTAGAAGTTCCGTCAGTTCCGGATGCGCGGCCTAGCTTTTGCGCCGGCGCGATCTCTAGTCGTTCGGTTCGGAGCAAGTTTACTAAGCGGCGCAGCTGGTGATGCGCCTTTGGAGGAGAGCTAGATTTGCGCGGACGAGTAGGTACGAGTACAAAGCAAAGCAGTCCAGAAGGCACACAACGTATTGTACCGTACTGGACGGGCCAGGACGTGTGGTGAAGCGAGACAAGCGACAGCAAGGGGGAGAGAGTCTCGAAAAAGGCGGCAGATGCAACCAGGCGGCACGCTCCGGGCTAGACTGGGCGTCGCTGTGAAGCAGCGATTATTAATAGCCACCAGGAGGGTGACAGTTCGCATTTTCTAGCCGTCTTGATGAATGGATCCAACCGCAGGAAGCAGTTGCCGGAATCAGCAACAGGAAAGGATGAGCCGGCTCCGGAAGGGAATCCCTTGACACCGGGCGTCCGTGATGCTAGTCGTGGTCGTATTACCAACTACCACTACGAGTACTAGCATGTGCCACCACGCAGCCGTGCCAACAGCATCTCGACTCGCAGGAGATCCGAAGTTGCGAGCCTCTCTATTCGCCCGATGTGGCCTGATTTTTTGGTGTCGCTTCCTTTCTTTTTGTGCTTGGTCCTTTTTTCATCCAATTAACCCAGATTATCCTGCCGCTCCCTGGATGTGATTCGCCCCTTGTGCGTGCGTACGGCTGAAGTGACGCTTGCCTAGTCCCGCATCGATAGCCTACTCTTTCGTCGCATTACAACCACATCTCGCCGTCCATCCATCCATCCCATTTTCATTAGCCCAAGCACTTGAGCAATCCCGAGACCTCCTTTGGCGCCAACGCATGCACTCTGTCGATCTAAGGCGTAGCGCCTATCCGTGTCGCACATCAAAACTGGAGTCGTCTCGACCCCCCTCCCTTGCGTGCCATTGGCGGTTGGTTTTCGCATTTGCTTTCCTTTTTTGTCCTTTGGGCTTTGTTGGTGGAATATTGTGATATTGCTTGGCTCACAAACCGTAAAGCAAAACACCTCCTTACATCTCACAGACGGCCTAGAACTCGCAAACTAACAAGCCGCACGAGCAGCGCCAAGTCGGACATAATACAACGCCGGCGCCCTTTTGCCTCCCTTTCATCGGGGACTTTCCTAAGGTTGCTCGTCTGATAATGTACGGTAATATATCTGCAAGGCCAACAGCAGCATTAATGCGGATATTTGTCCGCACCCCCGAAGACAAATAGAGTTGCATCACAGCGTTACGATACGTATTAAATCATCAACTTGCTGCTGCAAACAACTAACAGCAATTCGGTGATAACACCCCGTTTAGTTCCCTTCTCAAGCGGGCCTAGCCCATCTGTCAGCTTCAACGCCGCACCATCTAACCAACTAACGATTCGGCCTTTAAACATAACTTGTATAAGTAAGCTGATAGGCGTTGGATAGCAGGCACGCCGGCAAATGCAGCAGCCAAATTGAGAACCACCTTTCAAGCCGAAGGGCTGCGCAGATGTACATACTCGCTCCTCCTTGTAGCGAGTTAGACTACTATATATTACGGAGTGGTAGTGGCGGTCGGAGTTCCGCCTCCTGGCTCTCTCCCCCCGCACACGGGTTTTACGCCGGTTGGTTTTGGGGCTTGTCGTCAAAGTTGACGGATTCGAACTCGGCTGGCTTGCCTCCGGCTGTCTTTTGCGCTCTGGCCTCTCTCTCCTTTGCTCGCTTGGAACGCCTTTATTCTCCTCAGCTTTCTGCCTGCTGCCAGGCAAACTCGATGCCGCTAATTGTTCGTACAAGACGCAGTAGTACGTTGAGAAAAAACGGGGTAATGCTCCGTAGCCCATGGCTAGTCGTGGGCAGGCAATATAAACAACCAGCTGATGGAGTGCTGCTAAGTTTCCTTAGTAATGCATTAGGTAAGATTGTGCTAAAAAGCCATCGTGTTATCGTTGGGGCTGCAAATCCCCCGTTGGACTGGACCTCCTTCAATGGTGGGATCTCGATGACCTCTCTCTCTTTCTCCTAGGCTAAAAAGGCTTCACGGCAAAAGCAAAGCCCAGAGTCGAGATCATCGCCCTCTCTGCCACCCCTCCCCCCTGGATATGCAGATCAGCGGTTTACGAACAATCGGGGAGCCTGAATCTCTGGATCCGCCTGCGGGCAAGGGGGGAGAGACCCCGTCCAAGGCAAGGCGCCACCCCATGCAAATCTCTCTGCGTGCTTGCTTTTCGCTTTCTCCCCTCCAAGCCGCGCCCGCGCGGTTATTTCCTCGTTCGGAATGGTCGGGATCCCGATTTCCCTTCTCGCCTCTTCGCGAAAATCAGCAAGTTTGTGCGTTACAGGTGTTGGGCCCTTCTGCCTCTTTTTTGAACCACACCCAATAATCCTCCCCTATCGCGAAGGATTTCCTGACCCCTCTTTCACTGTAACTTTTGGATGCCTTTTCGTTTTTTTGCTTTTTGAACTTCTCGTAGCTGCGTCTCCCAGTGCTGCACTGCTTCGCAAGCTTTCGTCTGTAGGATTCATCGTAAATTAAAGCCCCCTCCCAACGGCTCTAGCATAAGCCTTACGAATCACGAACTCGAGCAACAAAGAGAAATTAAGCTTTTTAACTTTGGCCGTTTAAAAACAGCAAACTACAGCAACACGTATCTCTCCAATTTGTCATCCCCCAAAACGCCGTCATTCAAACCCCCCAGTCGCCGGAGCTGAACCCGTCTTTCTGGCGGCGCTCGGCGTTCGGCTCTTTCCATGGGACAAAAATAACAAGCCAATAGTCTCTCACCAATAGAACACCGGCCATGGAAAAAGCCGAGTTCACTCTCCTTCTTCGTTTCCCTCATTATCGTACAGTAGCATTGTTCGTTCATCATGCAGCATTTGTAGTAATAATCCCCATGAAGTTAGCAAAAACCCCCGTGGCTTGTCTTGTCTTTCCAAGTCTGAATTGCCGAATGATGTCTCGGCAGACGCAAAAAAAGGCGGCTGCCAGGCTGGGCTATTACAAGGCAACGGCATGCAGCTATTACTAACAAAACGAACAAAAAAGAAACCAACATGCAAACTATTCCCTACTTGTAGATATTTTACAAATACATGTATTCGTCTTTCCACCCCCAAAGCAGAAAGAAGAGCGTGAACAACAAAAAAGTTGTTGCAATTCAGACGTTTTGCCGCCTTCGGAAGCCCGCGTTTCAAGTGCCGTCGCACGGTCCAATGGATTTCCGGCTGGGTTTCTTTCTTCTCATCGTTTTTCGTTTTTTCTATTATTCCCTTCTTATTCCGTGTCACTTATGATTATCCTCTTTACATACTGCAGGCCCCCCCTCCCCGCCCTCCTTGGCACGTCCGGGGGTAGGGCAGACAGGCAGTTTTAAAAAAGAAAGGATAAGAAAATAAAAAGGGATCAACATGGGGAAACAATCTTGGTGGAACAGTCTTTCGGGGCCCCCTCGCGTAAAAAGCCGATGCATGTACTACCTTACCCTTCGTCAGTCACAGGGCCCCCGGGGATGGTAGCTGGTGCTTTGGCCGTCTCACCACAGGAAAGGAAAAAAGGCGAAGGAAGATCTTCGCAGGTGGGGATCCCTTTTTCGGGGGATACCCAACCGTTGTGAGCGTTTCGTCGACACACCAAAATTCCGGCTTGTCTTTCCCGCGGGGAGATAATGTGAGACATGGCTGGGGGGTACAAGCCAGGAACAGAGGAAGCAAAAGCAACCTCACGTCAACCAGGGGTAGAAGAACAAAGCAAATCTCAAGTCACTTGTCTCAAGAAGAACAATAGCATCACTTTTTAAGTTGAAAATGAATATGAATTTGTCTCCAGCGAGATTGATTGTGCATCTCTATGTACATGTAGCTATCTTCTTTTTTTGTTCAATAGTTCCGCCTCCCGGTTTCCCTTGCCCGTATAAAACGCCATACTGATGCACTGCTCTGCATTGTTTGCCTGAGCATTTCCAATGTCCCATAGACATAATACAAACTGGTTCCATAGGACGCGTTGATGCCCTCCTAGGATAGCCAAAAAATCCCTTATTTCATGACACGTCCGAATGTAACAAGACAAAAGTTGGATGGATACTTTCCTCCGACGCCATGCGTTCCCAAAAAGACAAAAGAAAATAAAAGAAGAAGTCCTCCCAAAGACTGAAAGACTTCGCCAGTGTGACCATTTTGGCATCTCGTGTGCCTTCTAATTCCCTAGCTCCCTTGATAGTGTGGATGCTCTTGATCCAATTTCCCACATAATAAATTGTGTGTTGAAGAAGAAAAATGAAGAGGAAAAGGGTAGTCATCATGCGTTGATAATGACTAAATTTCCGATAAGCCCAGACGCTTAGGAGAGAAGAATAGGTCCCTTCCCTACGTCAAAGCCGTGGCAGCCTCGCTCGTGTCGCTTCATATTGCTTCGAACACTAAAGGCCTTGCCGCATCCAGTGTGAGGGCACTTGAAGGGCTTCTCGCCAGTGTGCGAGTGGCTGTGGATGCGCAGGCTGCTGGGCCGGCTGAAAGCCTTATTACAAGTTTGGCAGATGTATCGATCTTGAGTGGGAGGGAATGGGATCCCGTTGGACGGGTTGAGATAATGGTGGTGTTGCCAGACATAGCCACCAGAGGGTGTTACGCTGAGGGGGCTAGGCGGCGGTGGGAATGACTGGGGCAGCGCACGCTGATACTGAAGACCAGGCACCTGAGCAGGAGAAGGCGGTGGTAGGTTCTGCACGGGATAGTAGCTGCCGACAGGAGACTGGGCAGATGCCATTGAAGGCTGCTGGGCAACCGATGTTGAGATGGTAGGCCGAGAGGCGGCCATTCGATGACGGTGTGCATCATGGGCCTCTACAGGGGGGGTTGTCTCGTAATAGTGGCTGTGAGGAGCATGGGAGATGCTGCTAGGCTTGCTTGATGGAGAGCGTCGAATGTCAAAAGAGGCATCTGTGGACATGGGCGGTGTGGGTGGCAGTGTCCTGTGTCGTGAAGCCGGGCGGCTCTCAGTCTTGACATATGGTCTGGGAGAGTTGTGCTGTGATTTGTATGACGCCTCACTCGCCAGTGAGCCTGCGTCGGCTAGGCCCAGCAGGTTGGAGATAGAGGGCAATGAGCACTTTGGCTCGTCCATGGGGGGCGATGGAGGCGGCCGGTAATATCCAGAGTATTGTGTGCCATAGGGAGGAGATTGGAATGATGAGACCAACGCCATTGTATGTGTCGTTGGAAGAGGCGAGAGGGAAGAAGAGTCAGAAGGTATGTGGGAGACTCGGATGTGAATGTCGACAGTCGAGAGAAGAAGTGGTTCGTGAGTTTATCGACAGTGGGTTTGATGATATGTTGGTTGGATAGCAAGTAGAGATGCACCAAAGGATCCGTCGTCAAATCGTCGATTCGAAAGAAACCAGACGGCTTGAGGCAAGATGGGGGCTGGAGATGGTATAAGTATGTAATTTGAGCCGCTACAAGAACCAGAGCGAGCGGTTTGGGTGTGGAACGGCATATCAGATCTGTCTTCCGTAGACATTTAAGTATCCCACACGACAGGCTAGGAAGTGCCCCCGGCCTTTGGAACATCGCAGATATTAGGAGTGGGCCACCCCCCCTCCCCTGGTCAGAGAGCCATCATTCCCAAGAAAAGTCTGGGACCAAAAATCAATAAGTTCGGTCCTCTAACCCTACCAGGGGAGGGCTTGAATAACGGGGTGGAAACGGGCGTCCAGGTTCACTAAGAAGGGGGTGTATGGAGGATGACATTGTGAAGCGCAGGCTTTCGGAATTGGAGGCTCCTGGCACTGTACCTGCTCCAAGGGCGGGAACAAGCTAGGTCAAGGGAGAGAGGAGGGGAGTGTCAGTAGCATCGCCGAAGGGGTGTGTGTTGTAGCATGAGGCGTGTGCCAGGTGGGGGCCTATTTTGGTCGCTCTCCTTGACCGGGACCGCGGATAGAGATCGTAGGCGTGGGTGGTATTGCATAGTGGTGGCAGAACGGAGCTCCAGGGATTGTCATCAGGGATCATTGTGTGGTCCAGGTCGTGGGAGAGGGTGGGTCGGTGGCCTGGACATAACGGAGAGAAAACGTGAGCGACGTGAGCGACGTGAGCGACGAGCAACGAGCAACGAGCAACGAGCAACGAGCGCCGAAGATCCCTGGCCGCTAGACCACCGTCCACCTTGTTTGGGCAATTTCTTCTTTCTCAGCTTCTGTCCGTAACAGCCGCGCACCAAGCGGTACGCAGCCGCGGACATGTCCTTTCTCATCTCTCGTCTCTCTTTCTCTTGGTCTTGTTGCGGCTGCCGGCCTTGCAAAGGGGAACAGAAGCGTATCAATGCGAAACCCCGAGCGCCCACCTCTTGGTTGCGAGATGCATCAACCATGGCGGCCGCAGCCAGCTAAGACTTGCCTCGCATACATCTAGTTTGTTAGCATGCATTTCCCTTTGCAGTAGGAGTACTAGTCAAGGCGTCGTAACATTTCTATTCGCCCGCAGCTCAGAAACTGCAAAGGGGAGGTTGATTGAGGCGCTCCGAGAAACCGCCCCGCGTCGGAAAATCTCCCCCTTTGGAGCTACCTAGCACAACTTGAGACGATCTACGACTCGCGGACCGTGGATCAGAGCCCGTAGTTCAATAGAATCATCGAAGCTGATGATTTAATGCTCGGCGGCCGCGATCAAGGTGACACGAAAGAACCAAGAAAGACCTGACTAGTAATAACGGCGCTCCTTGGATTAATGCGGCCAAATTCGTCATTAGAGCGTCACGCCGACCGTCAATCTCGATCCATTACAATACGAAACTCTGGGAAAAAGACGGTCTGCATAGGGGAAGCGATGCTTCTCTGATACCGCAGATCTTCGGTCAATGGATGCTCGTGCCTTTGCTTCTGTAAGGAATTCTTGGAATCAAGGCTCTCGCCTTTTTTTTTCATCCTCCTGCTCTTTTCCACACATACTCGATCCAGGCTCAAGATGCGAGGGGGATTTTCCCTTCGGTGAAGTCTGGCTGCTGCGGTGGCGGTCCGAGAATGACATCGGCAAACTTTCTTCGTGGAGCTCATGGCCGCGCCGGCGTTATCTGGAGCACAGCAGCATGGCTAGCTCCGTTCTAGGCCTTTCCCATGGAATTGGCCGCTAACAAACAGTCAATGCTAATGTCGTTGGCTTTCGAGCGGGCGAGCATCACCTCGTGGCGTGGCGTCCAGTCCGGAGTGCGCCTCGCTGCCATGGGACAGGCTAATTAATGATCGTCGTGCTAGTTGAGGCCCAGGGAGCAGCCAGTAGATTTTCATCGGGTTGCGTGATTCTCCCAGCTAGACATGGGAGATGCAGGCGCCACTGGTTGAGACCCTTGTTCTGCTAGCATGAGCACCAAGGTGTGTCATGATCTGCCAGTATCAAGGAGGGCTCATGGGGCCGGGGTTAATTTGTCTCTTGTTTCCAGCGGGCTTGAGCTTCTCGCCGCGGGCCTGCACCCTTTTGTCGCGTGAATCCTTCTTCTTGCGCCTCCAATACGCTATCAAAGGGCTGATGCTACAGTACATGCGTCGTCATAACTAGGTTGCTTCCCTTGCTCGTCGAGTCGGTCGGGGTGCAGTTCGACTGTTAATGCATGCCAGCACCCGGAAGACTGCAAAACGGCAAAAAGCCACAGCTTTCAGTTAAACTTACCTTCTCTTTGTTTGTGCAACAACTAAGCTCCGTATTCAGTCCGGTATACGAGTCTGCGATGCTGGTGTATCGGTGTATCGAGTGTGTGCTTATACGGAGCGGCAACAGCTTGTCAGCTCCTCAACTACCAGCTAGCCATCTTCTTCCAGCGCGGGCCTCAAGCTCTCTCTCTGCGCTCACTGTTCCGTATGGGGTAGTAGATGGCGATAGCCCCCCCGCTAGAAGAAGAAAGAAAACCATGCAGCTTCCTCAAGCAGGGCTTCTGAAATTCCGTCGATCGTATTTCCCAAGTGTCGCACCCTTGACCAGGGGGTGAGTTCTCACAGTCATCACTTATTACGGGTCATTCCAAATTGCTAAGACACGCTGCGTGGAGCACATTTGGGCCACTGAAATGATCTGTCAAGATATTCTGGAAGGTTTTTTAAGAACCTGCCCCTCAAGCATGGAGTAGCGCAGTCGTATCTGTGTACTTTGTCAAAGCAGCTCATCAAAACGCCGGCCAACAGGAAGGAGAAAAAGAGGATACTGTAGAACGTACACACAGGGCTTATCCAAGCTGCTTCCGTCAGCTCGTACAATCCATTTCCTTCACGCAATCAAAGACTTGAGCCAACGACCAACAGCACGTAGGTGCCAACTTGATTCTGCTGTGATCACCACGGTTAAATGCAGTCCTGCGTCATGGATCTTAAACAGGCTCGCAGCCCATGCTTAACCAGCCCGCAGCCCTTGGAGAGGTCATTTACTCTGTAAATTAGCAGAGCCGCCGCCCATTCGTCGATTTCTAATCGCTTGTGGTATTTGGCCGAGAAGGTTGAAAAGCTTCTTGTAGCCGCCGTCGTACCTGACGCACTCCGTATTGTGCTCCGTACTCCGCACCAACTCCGCAAATCTGGCACACTCCAATGAAGAGTTGCTTAGTTGCTCTAGGAGCTTTTAGTCTACCGGCAATGTGGTGAAACAATGGCTGGAGAGAGCGCCCAGGTTCATGCTGCCCAAGATAGAGCAACGTCCGGTATTCTGTGGTAATTCCTATCGATATACTGAAAGACCGGGGAGTTGACGCTTAAAAATTAAAAATATGGCTTGCTCCCCGGCTGATTTGCCTCGGCCCGCAAGCACCGCGGAAGCACACAGCCTGGACCACAAGGAACTGATAACTGATCACCATCAAGTTTAGGCTTGAGGCATCGCTCCACTCCATCTGCCAATGATTGCTATCGCAATTTAGCAAGGCTGCACCGAGTGATCGTCGTCGATGATACGGTGGAACGCCAAAAGCATGTATGAACGACGGTCACGAAGCAGCGGCGTAACAGGCAGGAGGAGGATATGAGCCGTTCCAGAAGATCTGCCTCCATGACGACTGAATAGGCCCCTGATGAGCTAGTGCCGGGGTAGACTTCCAGAATAGTTTAGGGGGCAGTGGTTGGTTGCGCTGATCAGCAACGTGCAGGAAGATCCTCCCGCCCGCCAGAAAGCATCCTTGGACGCTATAGCTGTTGCACGGCTTTGAAGCACGGTTAACGTCTAAACCCCATATCATCCAACCACGACGGACGGCAGCAAGGGAAAGCGACGTAGCATCACCAACAGCTTCATCATCTGCAATAGGAAACCTCATAAGCCATGTGCCGCGGCTCACTTGTCCAATTCAGTCATAACCGGCCGAACCTTTTGCAGCGGTGGACCGCTCCGCCAATCCGACGGGAAAGCGCCGATACTAGCTCAGAGACCCTATGAGTGCACTGTCCAACGCTTCGCCCATGTAGAAACCTAGAGCCAGTGGTCAAGGCGTTGCGTTATGGGCGGACATGCCGCACGATGGAACCAGGTGGTAGCACATGTAGTATTGAAGTAGTACTGTAGTATCAATTATGCCCGCTAAAGACCAGATATTAGCCCGGCTTCGAAGGATGGAGATAGCAGGCAACCCACAAAGAGCAGAACACGTAGCCACAGAGATTACTACATGTGCTGGGTTAACCCTGAAGCCCGTGAGCATGCCATCACGGAGTGGTCAACCGGAGCGGCCCGCATGCGGCCTGACCAAGCGTCTGACAAGCCAGAGACAGAGAGCGGTATGCAGTCAGTGATGCGGAGCCGGCTTGAGGTTTCGGGGAGTTAATGAAGATCTGATGCGAGCTTCGTCCACTCTCGTCAACTCTTGTTGGAGCCAATCTGCGGGACGATCGTTGTCTGCGGGCTAAGCAAACGCCACTATTTCCAGAGATACAACATCAACCGATACCGTAATAGCCGTAGGAGCTCGCAACGGAGAGAGAGTTGAGCGATTTGTAGAAACGGTATTGTTTTGGTTATGACGGATGAGATGTTGAGAGAAGAACACGTAGTTAAGGTAGGACTCCTGTGAAGGAAGTCACAGTGGTTGAGGGTCGCTAAGCAAGGCGCTAAACGGCGCACAAAAGTTAGAGTAAGTACTTTGGAGTTACATGTGATGATGCAGTAGGTCAGTGCTTAGCACGGTCGCGACTATGTACTGGAACCCTACCCCATAGGAACTACTAGGTACGTCTTGTATGGTGAATGAACTACAACGTGCATCGGCGTTTACAATTGGGTACATGCATAATCATTCTCAATTCATTGATCCTCATTTCAAAGCAAGAGATGACGTATAGAAAAGTGACGAGTTTGACAGGGCACAAAAGTTTATACGAAGAGGGCAGAAAGATACAAAAGAGTGTTATATACATGGTTCTATCAACACCTAGGATTGAGGAATAGAGATGGAAGCATTTACACTTTGTTGTCAACCAATCGGTCTTTCCGGCCGGGCAACGATAGAGAGCACGTAAGCTGGCTACCCGGCGACTTTATTCGGTTCAACCGCATAAATCATAATGAATCATACGTCATTATAACCTGCCTGTATTAGGGGCGTGTGCGTCGTGAACAGCGTCTGGTCCTTGATACATGTAAGCCTGCCAAACACCGAGCTTGGGCCACCAGGACCCCTAGAATTCATGGATACCAACTCGGAATACCACGCTGTGCTGGGGATTTGAAGTTCAAGGAAGCCTTGTATAACATTCGGTGCCAGGTTAGTACCTAGTCAATGCAATGTTACTTGGACGGTTGAAGATATCAGAAGAGCACGTCCGAGCAATCGTGGCTTTGCACGCACGCCTGCTTGATATGAAAGACCTGAGTCTGGTGCATGATTTCTCTTCCGTGTGGCGCAACACAACTGCTAGGATCTACCTCTGATCTTAAACAGCTTCTTTTCTTGGTTAGCACCAGATAGCTTCTATAAGATGACTGCTATTACAAGTATGTGCAGGTATTGCGGTCCATCGGATAATCCCGTTTGTCTGTCAGCCTTATGGCATCCTGAAATGGGTCGAGCAGCGATACTATTTCCTTTTCAGCAACACGGTTGTCTAAATTCCGTTTTTTTCTTGGGCGGAACAATCATCTTTCCGGAAGGCTTAGCGTAAATCCATAAACGCGTTTATAAACGGTCTCCGCGGATATTTTCTTCATCCGTGCGCTCCAATCTCACCCTCAGTAGCATGTACTTTTCCCAAAATAAACTTATGTTGCTTACTTGGTTCAGTATCACCTTATTTTATGCGTCTCACCGACCTCGCATTACAGTGTAAGCCTCGTTAGCTATCTACACAAAGCTCTTCAGTGGCTACATTATAATGACTAATATTGCAAATTCTATCAAGTGAAGCTTGACAGCCTGTTATTTTCCATATTTTATCATTACAGGTCCCCTTGGCTATCGAAACTTACGATACTCAGTCCAGCAGTTTAATCCTAGGCGGTAAGTCTGACAGGACAGTGTATAAATTTGGACACTGGATGTAGACACTGGCTTTGTGATGCTGACCGACTTTATATATAGAATACTTGGGATATGAATTTGTCTCGAGCAGTCACGAGCCAAACATCCGTTGGAGTAATAACGTAATTGCCAACAGTTCTCGGTCGAATTGAATGGCAGCCCTCGTTCCGGACTTCGGAGTTTCTCTTAAAATAAGTATTACATTGCATGACATCATGGAGAAAAGGAAATCCCGCAAAATCGTCAAGACCATCAATACTTTACAAATATCAGACAACGCATCCAAACTTCGCAGATGAGATAAGCCCAGCCCTGGCCCTGTCCCCCGGTTTCAATACCAGTTGAGCGATTGCCATCATCAATAGCGTGTGGGGGTAGAAAAGCTTGTGTGTGTGGGCTTACCGGCTTGCATTCAGACATCGAATCATGACTTGGCAGAGACCAGGCGCGGCTGTTCGTGATTGAGCGAGGGACATATCAGTCAGGGGTTTACCCATGTTTTGAAAACGTACGAGTAAGAATTCTGCATATCAAGCTCGTTCTTCGCTTACCTATAGCTAGGGTTGTCCTCCCAACCGGACAAAAAGACTACCAGGTGCATGCAGACAGAGAATGTGTGATATACGCGAAGGTGATGGAAGCCCCTTGAATGAAGAGCATTACCAGGCTACGGCATCCATTACCGTGTACATGTGCACAGTCACACAAGGTATGTTTGGAATCTTCAAGCTCATTTACATGTAATACTCAATACTACTTCTATCTCCAACAGGGACTCACCATGAGAAGAGTTTGCGTTACTTCAACATGACTGTCCTGTTGTTCCTTCATCCACTTGCTTTGTGTAGGCTATGTATGTATTCAGTGACCCAAATATTACAAAGCAGATGGCGTCTGTCTAAATCCCTACATCTGACATGTACCTAATATCAGCGTGTCATACTGTGTCCCAACCTCGTGTTCTTCATTTCCCCTACCCAAGGACAGCTTAGCCGGCTGTTTCGGGAGCCCTCCGTTTGCGACTAAGATCCTCCCCGCCGTCTCGACGATCTCCCAGGATACTCCCTGCTCTACCCACGCGACAAGTGGAGAGTTTCACAGGCGTCCGGTGGCACGGACGGGGGCGCACAGCCTTTGCGCCGCTTGCACTGGGCCAAGATTTTCAGCCAATCCATTGGGTCGCGGATGTAAGCCTTTGCGTTTGTGGCTGTTTAGTTTTTTGTTCCCATTGTTTAATTCGGGTTAATTTCTACATAGCAGACCGACGGAGGGGGGACGCCGGTGTTTTCTAGTAATGAGCTACGCCGCTAGTCTTCTCCGTTGTTGCAAAAGTCTAGATCCCTTCCCATGTGGCCAGTTCCAAGAATCGGGTGCGCTATTACGCCCCCGATGACACTAGCTCTGCGAGTGTTCCGTAACGAACGCTCACAATGAACTATATCTAACGTCATTTTAACGGAGATTGTGCTCCAAGTACGCATTCAACTAGGCTTGAGCACGCGGCTATCATTAGACAGGACAGAGCCACGATTTGCCTGTACTGTACGTGTTGTTTATCCATCAATTAATTACAAAATAATAGAAGCGAGTGAGAAGATCCCGACGGCTTGCTTACTCCGTACATATACAGTGCAAAGACGATGTTACCTTGAAGTTACATTTAGGACCACATCAAGTAAGGATGGACAATGGCGGGAGCAGTCTTTCAATTATAGCCTGGCACGGTGTGCTTCACATCAAGCCTTCTGCAGCATCACGACTCGAGGTGCAGACTGGGCTCTTTTGCATAAAAGAGGCTTCTATTGAAAGATAATCAGCATCAGTGTCAAACTTACATTCCTTGCTCAAGCAATCCTTCCGGGTAAATAGAAGTCTTACAAGCTCTAGTCCCTAAAGGACAAGTGCATAGCGTAATCCGTTTATCCTTGTTGGAGCAAACCACCAATAGCAAAGATCAGACAGGAACAACTCCTCAAGCCTCTTTCCAGCTCCCTCCTACCAACCGTCGGCAACATCGGTTGGCAATCGGCATATCCACAGAGGGACTTTCGTTTCCTTCAGTAATTTTAGGCGCATGGGTAGATCATGGGTCTGCGTACAGTAGTTTATGCAGCTGATCGAGTTTGTTGCCAAGAACGCCATCCAGCGCCTGAAAACATGAATCTTACTCCCCTGGATAGGATAGGACCTAGAAGCGGCTCCGAAACTCGCCCTATCACTAGCCACGATTACTGATGGTGAATGGATTTTACTTTGCTATTGTCACTAGTGCAGATGTGCCACGTAAACCTATTTTAACGCGCGAAATGAACAAGCATAAAGAACATCAACGAGTCTCATTGGAGGGATAATACCGGTTTACCGCCTCTCCTGAGGTAGCCAAGGTACAGGCTTCATGTTGGCGGTGTCGTAGTAGATCATTTGCAAAGACCAACGTAACACACAAGACCCAAACCCTTACTCTCTCGGCTGAGAAAGTCGGGACACGATTCAGAATCTCTTATACCAGTTGCAACCTTTTGAAGACTAGGACAAGCCATCACCCCTAGTTACCATCAGCAACTTTCGGGGTAGGATCGATCAGGAGAGCTAAGATGGCAATCCAGTAGTGTTGCAACCGGCATGACCCTATACAGTGGGTAGGGGTATGACACCCTCCCGTGGAATTCATCAAGCTCGAGGATGTCATCGTCGCCCGCAAGGCAACATGGTTAAATGAGGGGTAGCACCGAGAATCAAGCAAGGCTGGCAATAATATTCCGAGGAAAAAGCTCCAATCAATGTTACATATACGTACAGACGGATATGCGGTGGGATGAATTATTGCCCATGATCATATCCCAGGTGCATATCCGAGGTGATGAGAATGGCAGCCCAAGTCTCGGCACTCACTACCAGCATCATTATTGACGGAGTTCAGCAAATTCCGTAGGCCTGCAAAGAAGCTTTTGAATGTGGACTTATTGATAGAGCACCCCGTATGCACATCTACGAGTACTGGAGGCTGATTCCAAATATTCTAATCAGGCACGTTATTGGGCTCATATGCGCATCCTTCTGGCTCGGTATAATTGCTTGTTGAGTTAATCCTTGCAACTTGCCAAGCAGATGACCGCCTACTAACTAACTAGTCCAATAGAACTTGAATGTCAGCCACTCTTTCATCAAACCGGTCTCATTACTCTAAGCGGTCTTTGATGGAGAAGGGTTCCTAGAGATGCAGTCGCAAACAATCTGCAACTAAAATGCTACTCCGTAGAGAGAAATATACCACACCACTGCCTACAGCGAGTCTCGTTACATCCATCTCAAACACACCGAGACTTTCAAAGACCACGCTGTAATGGCCGAAGAAGAACTGGTGTCGGTAGTGAGAAACCGAGAAGCATCGAATCCCAGTCCTTACAAGCGCTGTCCGCCGAACGGGTGCAAGTTTGCGCGGCTAGTCATGTCCCAGTACGGATATCTTGTCATCCCAATGTGGAAAAAGGTACGCATGGGGTCAAAGAAGAATCCAACACTTCGAGATGGCTTCTCAAGATAAACCCGTAATGGGAATGTAGTGGAGCACAACCAGGGCCATGTCTTAGTGATGATGATGGTACAAGGCGCAAATTGGCATCGCCAACGATATGGTGAGCGCGTATCTAAGCTGGGGAAAGCCTATCCGAGCCGAGTATTGCTGGTTAAATCCTTCAAGTTGTTCTGTTGGCCGCCTGTGGTTGCCTGACAAGGCATTTCTCCTCGGATCATCAAGGCAAAACAAGGCAAGGCGCCCGAAGCAAGGATCAACGTCTATTACGGCAGCGCTTGATAGCCTTGATGTAAATCACTGGGCCCATTACCACGGTCTCGGCTGCACCCCGAGTTCACAGTTGGCGAGGGGGGCGATATAGGGCCGTTTAGCGAATCCTGACAACTGGGTTCTTGGGACACGCTCGTCAGCCCGAATGCCGCGCTTGGGCGAATCCGTACGACCTAATAACAATAATTAATCCCGAACCCGGTACCGTTGGGGTTCTGGGCCAGCTCTTGCAGGGCTTGCCCCTTTTCTGGGATAGCCGTCAGCAGACATATCGCCGATGTCAGCGGCCATGTCCACTCCATGTCAGCAGGCACGCCTGCACCTGTACTGCATGTTGGCAGTGCCTCGTTCTGAGACATGATATCGCCCTTGAATTTCAGGTAAGAGTTGCCATCACAAGAGTGATACGATGAGGCGTCGGAATCAAATTCGGGGCGACAACATGTAGGATCAAATGCCGGACAACTCCCCGTCCGGAAAGGATTGCCGCGCTTTGCCTTACCACGTTTTTGTACTCGTATTTTCACATGACAGCAATGTTGAATGCCAATTGCACATGTTCAAGGGGTGAGGGGGGGAGCACCCATACCAACCGTTCATACGGCACATGTAGACCGACGGAAAAGTAGCACCCGTGCTCATTACTTCGGGCACTCCCCGGGGACTGTTTTCTGACAGATCGACTTGGTTTCAGTTGTCATATGGAGCTGCGCCGCGCTTGTTTTCGGATTCAATCCCAACTGGTTCCTGTATGGCGTATCTGGAGCGATCCATTATTTCTCCCTCGCGCGGCTATCATCTCGCGTTAAGTTTCTTACGACGAGATTTGCTCGGCGACCATTTTGACAAGTTGACAAGTCACCGTTCGTTGAATTGGGGGCGACTAAGAACCCTAAAGTTTAATGAAATTACTCATTGACAGGTGATAGCGCCCAGGGGCATAGCATGTTCGCATTGACTAATACTAGTGTATATCGTGTTCAAGTCGTGGTTGATTTGCATTGATTCGTCAGATTCTAGAGCGGGTGTGACGGCATTTGGGGCGAGCCCCAGGCGCTGCCGCGGCTATGACTTCTTCTCACCGTCTCGCATACTGATACTGTCCCTTTGTACAGAGTAGATACGTCGGAACAACAATGAATGCAGTTTCCATGCACAGCAATATAATTACCACATTACTATAGCGTACACGTTACTACATATTGTGTACAAATGTTAGTAGAGAGATGTTGGCTCGTTGAGGAGCGTTGAGATACGTGGAGGCCGGATGATGCGGGAAGTAAGATGCTTGGAACTTTTGGTTGACCCCGAGCCAACAACGTTTCAATTCAGTGATGGGTCCCAGATGCCAAACTCAACAGAGCAAGAAGTTCACAAGGGATTACCAACCTACCAACCTAAGTAGCAGAGTACAAGTGAAATAAGGGGAGTGTCGGCGTACTCTCGCCCTCAATGGCAGTGTCAAGGGGTGAGAAGCCGGGGTGATATCTCATATTGATATCTCATACCAGTTCTCAAATCTTTGTGAAGCCCATTTTGGTCGTAATAAAAGACAACTGCCGGTGATGTCACTCGTGATCGTGATCGTGATTCATCATCGGGCGTGCAACAACCAACAGTGATAACGAAATGATTATAAACCAAAATGTAATGCAATGACTACTCCAATCTAAAATAGCAAGTAAATACAGGCAATACGAGACTTTATAAGCCATGGCTTAAAGATCATGTGAACTTATTTTGCTATGGAGTACTCGAAGCGAGATCACTGAAGCAGATCTGTCTGATGAAGCGAGTGAAGCGAGGCTGAGGGGGGAGGCAAGCCAACCCCCTTCACGGTGGCTTCTGCTGGACAGTTTGAAATCTGAATGCCAACATTGTAGAAATATCTAGAGAAACTTGATGAGAATATTTGTAGAAAGATTTCGGACTGCTTTGGAAATGAACATGAATGAAATATAGTGGAGTGTTATACAAGTACTCATCGCAGATATCATGATAAGTTGATAATCGATCGTGTAAATCAACGACTTGCACCAGGGCTCTTTCTGCTTAGTTTCCTTTCCCAATTATTGAAGGAAAGCTCATCTCAAGAATCACTACGCTGCTTTCATTGGATTTTTTTTATGTTGCTTTAATGATTAAAGGCACGATGATGGCAAGATACATGTATTTTAGGGTAGCATACTACAGGTAATTGCATGCATCTAGCCACAAACGTATGCCAGAAGTAGTATACGAGTGAAAGCTTCACGATATAGACACGGATGCCCTCACCTCTGCCATGTCCAACATGTCTGAAATTCCCAACCCCAATATTTTTTTTCTCTTGGGCAAAACAATTTATGTCATCCGACTGCTCTATATCCACTGCCCATTCACGTTACGCATAGCTTGTATCATTACTAAGCTAATGCAGAGTTGACGTGCAATGGATCGTTCAGCGCTTGAAGCTAGCACACTAAGCGAACAAATACAGTGAATTGGAAGGCTTCCAGCAGCTGTGATCAGAGCCTCGGAGAATCGGGACTCTGCTCCGGCGCTGCTTTCCCGCTGCCACTAGCGCACCAGCTGAGCCTTGGCTGCCGATCTCGGACTAGCGGTCACTTGTCATCAAGATGGTGATATTTGGATATCCCAAACCACAGCGCCAGGAATGGCCATCCTCGTCCCATTCTGCTGCAATGCGTCTTTGCTCGCCAGACTCAGACTGGTGGCCCCATCCACTCGACTCAACCAGGCGTCTGCAGCGTCACCGTCATCATGGGCTCAGTCCAACCACCCACGAAGCCATGCCACAACTGCCGTCGGCAGCGGCTCCGTTGTGACCGCTCGTATCCACACTGCAACAAGTGCGCCGCCTCGGGCAAAGAGTGTCTCGGATACGGCAAGCTGTTTCGCTGGACCGGAGCCATAGCCAGTCGCGGGAAGCTCGCCGGCCGGACCTCGAGCGCGCCTGTAAATGCGGACGCGGGCGACGCCGAAGATGCTGACGCCGGTACTGGCACAGACGGGGACGGAGACGAGACGACGCAGGCCGGCTCTGTGTCACCCGTTGTGCGCTCTCGCAGGAGCTCACCGAATGCCGGAGCTCTGAATGGGTACTTTGCAAGACGATCATCGACTGGTGCAGAAGCCTTGCAGGTCGTTTCCGTTTCCCAACCTGCGTCTCCCACCGCCAAGCTGAGCAGCCCTTGGGTGTTGGTCGATCCGCTGTTTCAAGGCCTGGACCAGGCTCATCGGTTCTATCTCAACTACTGTGCGTCCAAGTCCGACTGCTTCCATTTCGTATCCTCTGTGCTAATATCGTATCGTACCTCTCACCAGTCACCACCCGTGTGTGCAAAGATCTGGTCTCCAATGACGGGCCAGAATGCAATCCTTTCCGCAGTCTCATCCCGCTGACTCGTGCTCACCCATTGCTGCAGCACATCATTGTTGCAGCTTCAGCCGCACACATGTCCAACTTGATTAGAATGGGCCTACCGTACCCCGATGGCGGGTTTATACCCGCCAACCGAGATGCAGCATCAACTAGGGCGCTGAATGATGCATTGGTTTCTAAACACACAGCGCTGAAGCTAATGTCTACCGCCATCCAAAATCTCGATACCATTAATGCTGACGTCGTGCTCGCAGCCTCGCTTTTTTTCATCAACGTGGAGTTGATTGAATCTGGAAAGCATGGATGGAGGGCACATCTCGAGGGAGCTGCAAAGATCATGTCCTTCCTGCAGCTTACCAAGGCCTGGGATAGCTCATTACGGGATTACCTTCTCTCAGACTGCTTCATGTAAGCTATTGTACCTTTTGCCTTTGTACCTGGGTCGCTTTCTTTTTCCTTAATACTGACTGCTTTGCTCAGCTACTTTATCCTGGCATCAGCATTTATGCCGGCACGATATGCAGCGTCGCTGAACTTTGAGTCTTCCCAGATTCCATTTGTGCTCGGCAAGACGGTGGCAAATAGTTACTTGTGCTGCCCGCCAGAGCTGATGGAAATCTTACACGAGGCCTCCCAGCTTTCAAATAGTGTGATGGGGGACGAGTCCAACGAAGCCACTACCATGGCTGCTCTGGAGCTCATCGATCGTGCTCAAGCTTACGATATTTATGCATGGGCTCGCGATACAGCCAGAGCTCTTGATCTGCCAAACGATGTTATGCAAAGTCGCATGCATGCAGGGGCCAGTCATCGCTTAGCTGCCTGTATATATATCTTACAGGCTATTCCATCTGCCGGGGAGAGGCTTGGTCCGGAGTTTGCCGCCTTCTTGACGGATGACCTACTGGCGCACTTGAACATGATGCCTGTAGAAGACCCCAATTTCAAGGCAACGACGTGGCCGACATTTATTATCGGTGCGGAGACGAGGGATCCGGTACGGCAAAAATTCATAATGGAAAGACTACGCATCATGACTACAGTATGTCCGTGGGGCTTTATCCATACTGCCATGGAAACGCTTCAGGTTATCTGGAATCTGGCTGCTGAAGAAAGAGGATCCAAGAGTTGGGTGCAAACGCTGAAAGATCCAGAAATGAATTTCTTAATCGTCTGATGTGTCAACCGACTACCAACTTGCTTGGAGCAAAGTATGGCTACTAGGGCGTTACAAGATTATTGGAGGGCTCTTGTTCAACACGAGTTTGGCTATACATAACTACATGCCATTTAAGGGCTCTTCATGACCAAAGTGTCCGTTCTGCCTCAAATCAAGTCATACTACAATGCTGAAACTAAAGCGACAAGGTCGGCGGCACCCCCACCTGAAGACTTTCAGCTGCCACCGGATGACTCATCGCCAGGAGGCAGATTCAACATCCAACTAACTATGTCTGGTGGTCCAGAACGAGCGTGCTGAAGTCTTCTGAATTCTTGGAAGACATCTCTGCCCGAACCAACATATTGCTGTGATGGAACTGCCGTGGCCGGATCTTCTACTCCCTTGTTCCCCGTCTTGGCGGTGCCTTGACCGCTTCAGTCTTCTCGATGAAGAAGGTGAGGATGGACAGGTGGCATACTGGACGCTGCTCCAACATATACTCCAGCAGCCTGTCAACACTTCTGCCCAGCTTATAGACGTTCTCGATACAATTGCCAATACGGGCCGTGGCTCTTCTGGGGCAGCCGGCGATTTCGGAACACTCAGAGAAGCTGTGGAGCATCATCATAGTGACACATTCTTCTCAAGGCTGTGGCCCACTATTGTGCAGCTCTCGCTCAAGCTACCGGATCACTTCCCGACAGGTACTATCCCAGTGCTTCGACCAGGGGACAAGCTGAATCCTACGAGAGACATGGTTGCATGCCTTGTGGCTCATCAGTTCCTGTGCACCTTCCGGGTCCCTCCCTGGCGTGAAGGATATCACGACTTTAGTATTTGGTATGACTCTGAACAACGACATCCGCAGGCAGTGAGGATGTACCTCACAGCGCTCTTCCAATATTTTGAAGAGCTTAGTGCGGATCCTATGTCAGCAAGTCCAGGAAATTCTGTTGATGGGGGAGTAGAATTCTCTTTACACGCCTTCGATAACACGGGAGACTTTGTAACGGGGAAATGGGATCAAATTCGGCTCAGAAATTTGACTGTTGTTTTTGTCCAGAGTTTTAGCACTGAGCAGCAGGAACTTGCCCATCAAGGCCATGATGGTGCGGTGGTGGTCTCTGCTAATAAAGACATCGGTTTTGGACAATCAGCGACTCAGGAGGAGCTCTTCATGGGCAATTGTCCAGAAGCCTGTCCTGCAGTGCTCCTCACTCCAACATTACAGGATGATCAGACTCTGACTGTATGTGGAGCTCGCCCTATGCTGAGAATCTTGGGTCAGCGCCGCGAAGTCTCCTGGGAGAAACTCGGGCCAGGAGAAAGGCAAGGAGGTAGAATGCTGCTCATGGACGCACTAGAACTCGATGAGGCGGATGAGTTGGGGACATTGCCTGATTTGAAGCAGGAGAACATTTTGCGTGAGATACGAAAGGCGTATACGGCGTTTTCGTCCTGGACGAGCGGTGATGCTTCGACTGTGTGGACAGGGTTATGGGGCTGCGGCGCATTTAACGGCGATCCTGCTATCAAAGTGATTATCATGTGGATAGCGGCTTCGTTGGCAGGCAAGGAATTGCGGTTACTCTGTGATGCTTCCCAGAGTGACTTTGGTGACAAATGCGGACGATTTGCCAAGAAAGTTAACTCGACTTGGACGGTGCGGGAGCTTGAAGATTGTTTGAAGGCTATACCTCAGGGTATTAGGCGCTTAGAGACGATGGATTGGCTGCTTGACAATGTACCTGATTTTTGATAGAGATACAAACTTGATACTACAATTAAATACCTGATATGACTGTATTTTTGCCTTGATAATAGTGTCGTGAAGAATGCACAAGAGCAAAGCACCATTGAAAAATAGAGAATCGTAATGACGTGTGATGTTAAAAGGAATATTGAGGTCCATAGAGTGGACCGGATATAGAGAAGCAGGACTCTGGAGTAGGCCAAGTAGGTCGATGCCATCAGGTAATAATTACAATTGCATATACAACATCCATACAACACCCATTACTCGATTTGAAGTGTAAGATTGTAAGGCAACTTCTGTTACAGTAAGACGAGAGCCTTCTACTAATTGAGGATGTTGAGCCGTGATTTTATGCTCAATTTTTAAGCCTTATTGTCTGTTATCATATGAAAGGGTCCTATCGGCTGCAGCTCCGCTACCAATCTTTCTCATCGAAATGTCACCAATTTGCAAGAATGAAGTAACTCAAACCATTTTGGCAGAAAAAGAGAAAAAAAAAAGAAAAGAAAAGAAAGAGAAAAAGAAAAAAAACCCCAAAGAAGAGCACCGAAGTGTTTTACTAAAACCCTGAAGCTTCAGATATTTTGCCATGGAACCATCTATTCATGAGCATCAACGTGGGGCCATCTCGAAAGCGTAGGCCTTCACCAACAAAAAAAGCGATGAACACACTCCGAAACGCATCGAAACCGCCTCGGCAAAAGGCATTAGTGATTCACATAGCGCTCTTGGCACGCATAAACGAGAGTCACTGGTGGTGTGTACTTGGTTGAACAAGCAATTAATTGGGCGGATGATGGAATATGCCTCAGCGTGAAACAAGGGGAGAGACAGTCTCTCGACGGCATTGTAGTTTGGAACCCGTCGCCATAACACAAATGCATAATAATGCCTTCAATAGGCGGGATTAAGATCCCAGTAACGCAAAATATACATATCATAGTCACATGCAGTGACGCCACCGTCGCACAACAGCGTTGCGAGGAATCGATCGATAGACTTGGGGCAGTCATTTGACTGGCTGATGCTTGAGACGGAAACAGTATCAGCATGAACACCATTGGCTGGATGTTCGAGTAGCCCCCCAAGAGGGTGTAATAGAGCAGAGAGATGCAATTCTCTAAATTTTGAGGCCGAAGAAGTTCCACGAAAAGAGGGTGTGAGGCCTTGTTCTGGAATGGCACCAGAGAACAGGCGGGGCCATAATTAAGAAGATTCCCAAGTACGAAGGATCGATAAAAAGAAGCGAGTCGGTTTAGTGGCACATTGATGTGCAGCTCTCTCAAACCATCAGTTCTGAGTGGTCGTGAGGGGAGATCTTTTACTTTGCCGGGCCTGTGGAAACGGTTCGTACTAGAGCGGACTGAGAGCTGTCATGAGGCTTACCCGTGGTTACATGGGGTTACCGAAGCATCAAGCTTCTGCACGCTGCTGCAAGCCGCGCAGCCGGTGCGGAGGGTGATTTGCATAAGGGCCGCTGCAGAATATCCCGCGTGCACATCGGATGCAAGGCGGGCCCGATATGGCTGCGAGGCTTGACGCAGTGCGACTTGGTGCACGGAGAGTAATTGCTCATATCGAGAGATTCAAATCCAGCACTTGCTAAGGAACCTGTCATGGCCGTTTGATAAGAGTATATATGTGGGCGTATATTCGCACGACAAAGAATGGGCGCACGTCTCTTTCACCCGAGGGACGGGAGACTGGTTCCATAAAACGGTAGGCGGGGATACGCAACCACGACAAGTTCACCAACGACCAAAGGAGCACGCACGCTTATCTAGGCATGTCAGATGTGACGATCGCGCACATACCAAGATCGCATATGAGAGGGGAATCAGCAAGGCAGAGGGTAGCCTCGGACAAATGGGGAGCAGAGCAGGATGCATCTCTTGACGGGCTCTTGCATGTGTCTGCGCATATCCGTCGCATCCAAGATTCTCCGGGATGGGTCAATCAGAGTGGCAGCCCGCAAGGCAATGTCAGGAACCGGGCTTTGGCTTTGTGGTGTAGTGAGTCCTGAAGCATGATATCGCAGCACCATGCCTTATATGGGGCCAGTTCGTGTTACGGAGCGGGTAAATCCGCGGCGGGCGTGACCTTTCGGCGATGGAGAGAGAAAAGGGACGTTGAGAGCGTTCGACGATGCGAGAGAGGGAGGTGAGGGGCCGTTTGGCGTCTTGTGGCTGTGGATAGATTGGACGGGATGGTGGTTGGGTAAAGTTGCGTCGGACAAAAAAGGCTCTTCCGTCTGTGTATTTCTGGCCTACCTTGGATAGAAGACGTGAAGTAGATTGGCGATGATTGTGAAAGGTGAAAGTGAAGGTGAGGATGAAGATGAGGGACACAACGGAGAGGAAGAAGGAGAATATGCTGATGGTGATGGTGATGGTGATGGTGAATGAGTATGAAGAAGGAAAATGTCAATAGTAAGGGCAAGGGTCTTTTGGGAATATCTCGAGGTACCTGCAAGAGTACCACGGCAGGACGCTCTTTCCCAGCCAAGGGGAGGGGCTTCAACCCCCTCGTGATCGCCTCTCTTTTTTTCCTTTTTCCTCCTCTCCCTCCTCTTCTCCTCCTTGACTCGCTATCCGTAATTAATTCACGTTCCTTTTTCTTCTAGTCACCGTTAGGTGCTGACCGTCACACACCATCTTTGGCCGTTTGGCTTCGTCCCGGCTCCCTTGTCTCAATGGCAGCTTCCTATCCGGTCGACGCTGATCCGTATAACATCGCTTGTTCCGGTCAGTTCCGCTATTCTCCCTTCTGAGAGAGGGTGGTGGGCGTTTGCAGCGAGCGGCTGTCATTGTTCAACAGCAGTTTTGCATACTGCGGGCTTTCCGATCTGATACCGCATTATGACGGCCGTTACCTCAGCATCATCTCTCTAGCCGTCCGCTGCTCTAGTAAAGAGCTTCCTCCCAGCTAGCAGCAAGCGTCTTGACATCTTACTGTCTAGACGGGCCGGCAAACGCGATGCCGCGACTTATGTATTCAGCCCTCGGATTCATGCCCAGCTAGCTCGCCCCTCCTTGCTCAGCTTGTTATCGGCGAACAAGAAAAACGAATGGCCAGACTAAATTCCATCTCGATGGGCGGAGCACAAATCAGCTCCCAAGACTTATTACCCGGCGTGCAGCGGTTACCCCTGCAGTGAATGCATGCTGGTAGCCGTCAAAGATCAAACGGCCTCGAGCTAGATATTCGACGATGGTTCCAGAGCCATGTGATTGGTAGCCATTCACAGCCCTTTGAACTTTGAATTCTAGTGCATAAACATGCGAAAAATAGCTCCCGGCAGAGCAGCCCAGGCGTGCAAACAAGCGCGGAAGAGGCTCAAATTTGCGGCTGGCCTCCTTCACAGGCTACTCCGGAATGGTTTGTCGGTCAGTTGCTTCGCAGGCTGGCTTGAGCTCTTGTTAGTGGAACGTGGGGTCATCGCAGGTACCTCCTACTCGCCTGGACACTAATATCTGGCCGCCCGCACCGCTGGAATCGGGCAGCTTTCAAACAGGCTATGGCCCTGTCCCATCGCTGGTGCCGGGCCATTCACAACCTCGGGCGCCTGTTTGAGCTTGAATGTCTTCTTTGCTTCTTCTTCCACCGACAGATGAATCGACATCTTGTTCATCGTTGCTGTGCACCGTCGCTGTTCACTGTGTTGCTTGGCTTCTGCGGCTTAAAACAGGTGACAACGTCTACCAGCCGCCGGCCAGAAGCAACGACCGCCTTCCCCCCCACGATACCGATTCTCCAATCACAAGCTCCTGACTGTACAAAGATCCTGGGATAAGGCCTGCGCCAAAACCTGGCCACACCGGGGTTCGGTTTCAAACCACTTGCGCGCCGCCAGCTCTCAATCCAACCTGCGGTGTCATGCACATCACTGCCGTCATCACCCCGAGACCATGACCCTCTGTGCATTGACTTTGCCGGACCAGACGCCATCGTCACTCGAATATTCATGCACAGTACAGTCCTCGTTTTCCATCGCAAACCTAAACCTCGCCGTCCCGTGGTATAATCGATCCGACATCCTTTATCGTTTTCACCAACCTCTATTACCATTGCCGTACCCTCCACCATCCTCGACTTCGACGCCATAGCAATCCGTCTTGCTACTCTGCTGACCTTGCCACGGCCACGAGTGGCTCTCTCTGTCCCAGAGGCGCCGTAGCGCCTCGCACGACAGCCAGCCATGGCCACTTCCAATGCCGTGCCGGATACACAACTGGGACTCAGCGCCGAAGAGATTCAGCTGCTTCGGCAAGGCCAGGCGGCTTTGGGAGGCGGCGGAGGTTCGGCAAGCTCTAGGGCAGCCAGCAGAGCCAGCAGCCAAGGTCTCTTGATGCTGGATAGCTCATCGCTATCAGCCCTGGGGCGATATTTTGATCGATTGATGGCCGGCATCGAGCAGAACATCCGCCATCTCAGTGAACAAGCCCAAATGTTCACACAGGTTCAATACGACCGAGCCGGCAACATCATTGACGGCGCCGATGCCGAAATTGCACGATATATGGACATCTTGCGGCAGCTTGATGAACTCGAGGTCGATTTCGACAGGATAGCCCATATCAAGGAGATTGTCAAGGGATACAGATCAAGGGTCGAAACGCTAGAGAGAGATTTGGAGAGTAGCGGTGGCTCGTCAAGCCGACACAAACATTCACCTACACATCACCACAAGCACAAGCACAGTTCGTCTCGCCATAAATAATGCTGGACGCCAATGCCACCACGTTTCCTTCATTTCCTTCTTTCTTTCTTTTCACCCTCCTCTCCCTCTTTCCCTTTTTCATCTTCGCCCGGCTAGAGCGACCTGCGGCCAGCAGTCTTACGGGCCAATTATGTGGATAACATTTACACGCTGTACGAGGGAGAATTGGAAGCTTGCCGTAGGAGGCGAGCCCATCGACACAAAAAGATATTTTGCAGGATTACCAATGGAAAGGAAATATGACATTGCAAAAGGAAAGAAAAAAAAAAGTTTGTCTTCTTCAGGCGCCCTAGCAGGCACGGTTTAGGGAGGAGTTGTATCATTCTCGAGGCTGCGGGATTACGGCAACGGAAGTTCCTTAAAGATGGATGAGGCCTCGCGGCTAGGCAAGAAGGGAAAAAGCCTCACGGCTCGTCGATTTAGTTTATCAGTTTGGGTCATTGTTGGTTATGGCGTTGAATTGTGTGCATTTGATTCATTTCAATGTTTTTACCTTTTCTATTTTCACTTTTTCTTGTCTTTTTTACCCAATTGTCGGCTACATTGTAGCCTATGCTGCCACAGACGCAACCTGTCTTTTTCTTTTCCTTCCATGTTTTTCTTCTCTTCTATCTGGGATACGGGGGGAGCTGGGGATACCAGGTCAATGTTTGTTGAAAACGAATTTGTTCACCAGGGAGCGGAGAAGAAACATGATTTGTTATATTTCATGCGATACCGGGGATACGGCGTACGCGGTCACGTTGCGATTTGTTTCTTATACCCTTGAGAAAGATGCGGAAAGATTGTGTTTTCCCGTCAGGCGTCGACAGAAGGAGAGGCACCGACCTGCCTTGGTCAGGCAGCGAGCAGCCTAGACGGACGGTGTTTGGAATTGCGCAAGCGAGCGCTTGGCTACGTCGATGCAATGCATTCATCCCCTCCCGTGGAGAGGCGAGGCGAGGCGAGGCGGTATGCATCAAGACGCAGCGGCGTATTGTTTAGTCAACTATTAGTATTATTTAAGACGTAATGTGAGCTGGCGCATCTACAAAGGCGCCAGCCATAATCAGCTTCCTCTTCTCTTGGTCTTGCCCCCTCCCTTCTGCCGTCTGTCAATTTCGGTGTAGACCGGGTTGCTGGTTGGTTGTGGAGAGTCCCGTCACCGCATCAATGGCTGCATAATCACTTAAGCCGATCCAATGGATTAAAAAAGATGATTTCATTTACTCCGTCTAACTGGAGCTGGGCAGCTGGCTAGAGTGAGTGGAGAGATATTCGGAGACGTCTTGATTGGACGCAAATGGGCATATCAGAGCGTTTTGGTTCGTGGATTGTGCCTTTGTCTTTGGAGGGGGAGAGAGGAGGTCCAAGATATCGTCTGTGATGCAGTGACGGAGGAGGATTCATCATTTATCGTATGCTTTTTATATGGTTTGCGTTGCTAATCTAACGGTGCTCTAGATCATGGCATGAGACGCATGCTCTCTATCTTCTATGCTTCGACTTCGACGCTGCATAAGTGGACCGAGGCCGACCTATGGCAAAAGGGATATCTATCGTCCAGTCGTCTTTCACTCCGCGCAATATCGCACATGATCCGATACAAACGCAATTACAGCAAAAAGAAATCTCATCCGCGAGAGAAGGAGTAGTAATGTTCCTTCTCCCAAGCGCCCAATCGTACACGCCAAACTCAAATCATAAACACGCAGACACATGACATCACGAGCAGCACTCCGTAGTTCTGAAATATCGTTATTGGTCTTGTGGTTGGTCATATGTAATCATCTCTCTCCATCTCTCCCAAAAACGCCTTAAAACCAAAGGCCAAGCCAAAACAGCAAAAGACCCAAGTCCAAGACCAACCAAAAAAAAAAAAAAGATACCAGCCAACCCAGGCCAGCTTAAATAAAAAATCCTCATCCCACACGCCACATTTCTTCATAACAGTGAAACAATAAAAGAACACAAACACAAAATACATGACAAGAAAGGAAGAAAAAAAGGAGGGGCGAAAAGAAGAGAAAGGGAAAAGAACTCCATCCCGTTGGGGATGTGCTGTCTGCTGAATGACTTCCGCATCTATTGCTTCCTCCCCAAATTCCCGCTGTAAGAAAAAGACCGAGTTCAAGCTCAAGAGCTCTGCTGTGCTCCCCATCTGACTCGTCTTTCACGCTCACCTCTCCCCCATTGAGAGAATGCCAAGAAAGAACATATCCGTCAATATAAACAAAAAAAAAAAAGAGACAAAAGGGGGGAAACAGAGATGATGATTAAACGAATTTAACACACGAGCAACGCAACTCGTGCTGAATGCTAGTTCTTAGCATGTTGAATGTTCCATGCAAAGAAAAAAAAGTCGGAAAATGAGGTTCGCCCCGAAGTGTTGCTGCCCAGCCATGTTCTGACAAGAAAAGCAAAAAAAACAGCTAGAATCAAATGGTGTAGAAAGAGGTACAATGTATGGTATCCATATGTATGTGGTTTCTTGGTGGTATAATGTCGGTGATCAATCGATGTTATGCAATTTTTGATGCCATGCATGAATGAGATGAAGTTGCACAGCAGCAAGCCCTCGAAAAGCAAAAAAAGGGGGGCCGCCGTTGCAGAGCATATTTCTTTGAAAAGGGAGCCAAAACACCAGTTTGCCAAACTCCCCAAAGGAAAGCAAGCTTCTTTTTTTTCTGGTTTCTCTTTTTACTTTCTTCTTGTTTCCTCGTCTTCCCCTCCAACTTTCACCGCCAAAAGGCCTCCTAAACCCTCGCAATGCGGCGCCGGTCCAGGAACGGACTCGGCATCTCGTCCACATCCGGGTTCCACACGGCCACCGGCTCGGCGTATCCGGAGCTGACCACGCGCTCCCGGTATGCCGAGGTTCTGGATCTCTTAGGACTCACGTTCTCGCCCACCGGTGCGCTCGAGACGCTCATGGGCCGGCCTCCTGCGCGCGCCTGCTGCAACTCGACGAGCGTCCGGCCCTTAAGGTTGCTCTTAGTCGCCTTGCTGAGCGTATCGGATGCGTCCTTCCTAGAGGACAACTTGCGAGAATGGCCCAACAACGACGACGACGACGATGACGATATCGGCGAGGGAGTGTTAGTCTCGCTAGCCGTATTTTGCAGCCCCAGGTTCGCGACGGAAGGAATCTTAGTCAACCGGCTGGCTGGAGATCGCGTGCGGCTGCTCGTCTGCGCCGGTGGCACAACAGCCTGCTTGGACACGAAGCCGCTCGAGCTGGCGCCGCTGGTCTTAATGCGGGCGGCAACACTCGACGTCTTCTGTGAGCTCAAACTAAGGATCGGTCGGTTCTTGCTGGTGAAGGGATTCCTAGAGGACCTGTGTCGCGTCGGTGAGGGCGGCGTGATATCTTCGTCGTCCGAATCCAGGCTGGCGCCCTCTCTCTCCCACTTCTCGGGATTGGATGTCGTCGTCGCATTCGCAATAAAGATATTACCTTGATGCGTTCGCGCCTTCGTGTTTCCGTGGCGGCGTGGGGATAGTGACAGCGTTGCGATGGCCATGGCGCCAGGTGAAGTCATCTCAATGTCCATAGGGGTGCTCACTTGGCCGGCGAACGTCTGCGCTCTGGTATATGGCGTCCGTGCCGTCCGCTTGATTTCCTTGCTGGTGTCGGGGCTCTCATTTGAGTAAGAGAGCTCGGTGATGTCGGTGGTGGAAGGGAACTCGTCGCCGCTTCCATCGGCAGAGGACGTGTGCGCGTGTTCCGATTTTGCAGGGGGAGAATCGGCCTGAACTGGAACCTGAACTGGAACCTGAACTTGAACTTGTCTTGTCGGCGGCGACGGAGTCCTCTTACGGCGGCTCTGCAGCTCTCTCTCCACGTGTTTCCTGACTTCTTCATCAAACTGCTTCTTGAGCTTCTCCACCTCGATACTAATGTGGCGGTCGATTTCTAGCCGGGCCTTGACTTCCCACTCTCTTCGAATAGACGCATCAAGCTCCTCTCGTATCAGGTGCTTGTCCTTGTCCAGGTTCACCAGTCTCAAGTTCAGCTCCGTCTCCTTTTCGCGGAGAATCTCCTCGCGCGCCTTGAGCGCCTTGTTCAGGTCAACCACCTCTTTCTCTTTCCGCATGAGTCTCACAACCGGCAAGTTCAGCAGCTGCGCAGTGTCCGGTCTCCTATCCGGGTTGACTTTCAGGCAGTCCTTGATGACTTGGTTGAGTTCGGGAGAGTACATGTCTGGTAGGGGGTTGATTTTGCCGTCTTTGATCTTCTGGACCAGCTGGTAGTGCGACTTTGCGTTGAAGGGCGGCTCGCGAGCGCAGAGCTCGTAGATGATGCACCCCAGCGACCAAATATCGGACTTGAGAGTGTATTTTTCGGCGGCGCAAATCTCGGGCGACATGTAGAACGGGGTACCGACGTAGGTGGAAGCGAAATCTTGCGACTTGATCATCTTGGACAGGCCAAAGTCGCCCAGCTTAACGGAATTGTCCTCACCGAGGAAGACTGTAGACAGAGAGTCGGGTCAGTTTGTTTTCGCCAAAACATAACACCAGGCAATTCTCCCAGCGAGGATGCGCAATGTTTAAAACTCTTACTGTTTTCAGGTTTCAAGTCTCGGTGTAGAATCGTTATAGCTCCGGCTGGTGTCTTGGGAGCCATTCCGGCCGCCGCGCCCAAGACATTGCCGCCGACCTCCGGAGGGTCGATGCCGTAATGACAGCGATACAGGGCCAGAACCAGCTGGCTAAAGATGCTCCAGACGAAGCTCTCCTGGGCTCTCTGGCCCTTCAACTGCAGGTCCTTGATGACGCGGCCCAGATCGCCGTTGCCGCAGTATTCCATGTATAGATGCAGGTCCTGGCTCGCCTTGAGGTGCTCGCGGTGGTAGTATGCGACGATGTGCGGGTGTCGGAGATGGGACAGGATCTGGAACTCGGCGTGGAGCTGCTCGCGCTCCTTTTGCGACATGCGAAGGTACGAGATTTCCTTGCGGCACATGATGAAGCCGTCGGCCTTGCGGCGGACTTTGCGGATGATGCCAAAGGAGCCATGGCCTGGAGAGGGGGGAGAAAGGCGCCGCCAATGTTTTAGCTGGCAACGAACTCAAAAAAAAAAAAAAAAAAAGACATGCCGCTTCTGTTTTGAACTCACCAATCTTCTCCAGCGTCTCGTACTTGTCCTCGTACGACATGTTGAGGGGCTTTCACGGCGGTACCAACGATGCTTGTCTGCTTCCGAGCCCCATAAAGGAACCTGTTTCCGACTTTGCAGCCAGGGAAGAGAAAGAGGACGAAGGAGGAGGGGGGAGAGGGAGGGGCGTCAGACAAGGTTAAGAGGATATATAAAAGACGACCAAAAAATAAAATGTATATCCTGTGTCTCTCCTCGGGGGCTTGTCAGAGTTCGTACCAAAGCCAAAAAAGAAAAACACTAGGAGGAAAAGCTTGTTCTGGTGATGCTGCTTCGGAGGAGGAGAAAAAAAGTGTGAATGTCGGAAAGGTAATACAATGGACAGAGAGAGCAACGGCTCAGCACCTAAATGGGGCGGGCCCTGATGGCTTTGTTAGCAAGAAAAAACCGGCTCCAAGCCCAAAGCAGTGCGTGCGTTTCCACCTTTGTGCTGCTGTTGCTGCTGGCTGCGGCAGACGGACGACCAGTTGCTGCGATGCGGCCAAAAGGGACCCTTGCTCCGCCAATTCGCAGGCCGCTAAGCAGCTAAAACGGGGATGTTGGTGCAGGATGGATGTAAACAAATCGTGCGGCTGCCATGGCAACGGGCCGAAAAGGGAAGTGCCGGGGTGTATCCGCTTATCGATAGGGACTTGGGGAGCAACCCGTGGTGCCGTTGGCCGTCAAAAAACGTTGTGGCTTGGCGTGTGACGTGTGATGCAAAAGTCAATGTGTCATTTGGTGGCGTCTTTTCTTTTTCTTTTCTTTTTCTTTTTTGTTGCAGCTGACGTTTGATTGACATTCTGTCGTTTGCTGTAGCGGTCAAGAGCAAAAAAGCTGCAGACATCGGCCTTGAGTTTAGGGTAACTGCTAGTCTCATGTAGAACAACACACTTATTACTGTACATGACACTGTATGTACAAGGTGCACTTAGTAAGACGGAGCTTTTGCAAAACAGATAATCCGGAGCAATCAAGGTAAAAGACAGATCTATGACATTGATGACATCCATTGCCTGAATGACGCTGTACAAAAAGCCCGGAGTAATAGCACGGGCGGGCCCGCGATGGCAGTTCCGGTGACATGCTCAAAACCCGATAAGCGGCAAAGTTATCTCCGTAAGACGGCCTTTACATAATCCATCCATCCAATCTTTTTTCTCATTTCATTCTCTGTATACCCTCATAATAGCGACATTATTTCTAAGTTTTATTTTCCCTTGTGTCTTCTTTCTTATCTTGGAGTTGGGAATACTACATCATACAATGGTGCTGGGAAAGCATGAGCTCGAGGGCAAGCTGGGCGAGGAGAGCCTCCTGATCAAGAGCGGCGTGCTGCGGGACGAGAACCCGCTCGACACGAGTGCAGAGTTTCATGATTTCCTGCTGGCGTGCCGCCGGGGCGATTTGCGCAAGTGCCAGGAGCTCATTGGCATGGGCGTCAACATCAACGGCAAGGACAAGTTTGATTACACGCCCTTGATCATTGTGAGTGCTTTGCTGTGGCGAGGGGCAATGGCGGGGTTGGGAGTTGACGAGAGAATCTATGTAGGCCAGTTTGTGTGGGCATTATGAGCTGGTTCAGCTGTTGCTAGAATCCGGTATGTTATCCATTGCTTACATCTTGTCCTATACCGGGTTTATCAAGTTGGACGTTGCACAAAAGAGCATCCTGTTAAACCAAAACCCTCATGTATAGGCGCCCTCGCCGAGAGAAACACATTCCAGGGAGAGCGCTGCATATACAACGCCCTCAACGACAGAATCCGCAACCTGCTGCTGCAGTATGACTTCTCCAAGAGCTCAGATCCATACGTCTACTGGTCATCACACATTTCTACCCTGTTGGGCCGTCCGGCTCCCAACACGACGGACATCTCGCTGGATGCCGAGACCAAGTCTTTCAACCTGCACAAGTTCTTGCTTGCATCCAGGACGCCCTACTTTCGCAGGAAACTCGAGGCAGCTCCGGAAACAGCATCATGGAAAGTATCGTCGACTATTCCCGTAGAGGCATTCCAGATTGCCGTTCGGTATATTTACTTGGGTGAAGTACCGAGGGATCTTGCTCCTCCAGGTAGCACTGCAACCGAGGAGGAGGTTGCCAAGGGCCTGGATAAGATCAGCAAGCTGCTCGAGATTGAACAGCTATGGGAAGCCATCCTGGTGGGAAATGACCGTCGATTGGCACGGCAGCGGTATCAAGACGAGGTCGAGAGGGCGTTAAACCAACTGGGCAATTTCTTCCAGGAGAGCGTCTTGGCGCACAAGATGGTCGTCGACACAGACCGTGTCGACGAAGTCCGGTGGAAGCACGACAACTCCATCTTCGCAGACATTCTCCTGCGAGCAGACGAAGCTGCCGGCGAAGAATCCGATGGCGTCCCTGCCGACTCAACCTCCGGATACACCACCGCCGCCGGCATCCCCATCGGCCCCTCCTCCTCCTCCTCCCAGACCAACGGCGCGAAGAAGGCGAGGAAATCCGTCCTGTATCCCGCCCACAAGGCCATGCTCATCCGCAGCGAGTACTTTGACAAGATGTTCTCGGGCGACTTTGTCGAGTCGCAAAAGGCGGAGCACCTGCATGTCATTACTGTAGATTGTACGCCCGCCGTGCTGGAGCTCATCCTGTCCTTTTTATACACCGAAAACGCCCCGTGTCCGCTCGAGCACGCGCTTGATCTGCTCTACGCCGCCGACATGCTCTTCCTCGACAGTCTCAAGAACAAGGCCGCCATCGCCATCAGCACTCTCGGCAGCGGCACCGCAAACGCCCTCATCGACCGCACACACAACATCACCAGCGAAGGAAACGCAACAACAACAGAAGAATCAGTAGAAGTCGAAGTAGAGCCCATCAACATCTACGACGTCATCCACGCAGCGTGGGATTTGCGCGTCCAGCGCCTCGAAGAGTTCGCCGCACGGTACCTCGCCCAGCGCCTCGAGGACTACATCGACGAGCCCGACTTCCACGAGCTCATCCGCGAGAGCGCAGACCGCATCACCAAGCGTGAAGAGACGGACACCATCGAGCTGCTCGACGACATCCGGTATTACCTCTCCGAGCGCTTCCGGCTGCGCTTCGAAGACGCCGGCCTGGAGGAGATGATGGACGAGGACGGCGAGATTAGCGCCCAGATGGTGGCTGCGCTGGCCAACGGCTCGGCGGACGTCGTTGATGGCACTGTTGCTGCTGCTGCTGCTGCCGTTGCTGAGCTTGACTTGAAGGAGAGTGAGGCTAACGGTGTGAAGAAGGGTGAGAGCATCGAGGTTAATGGAGCGAAGAAGAGTGAGAATGGCGAGGTTGAGGGAGGGAACGAAGCGGTGCGAACGTTGGATGGTGAGACGGCCGAGGATGAGTTTGCCTCGGATGCCATCAATTACCAGATTTTGCTTCAAAAGATTGATGCCATGTTGGAAAGATTGAAACTGGATGCATGAGTGGATGATATATATGGGTATATTGAGATTAAAACGATGTTACATACAAAATACACACGTATACAGGCGGCACTTATAGCATTTTGAAATACATTTATACAGACTCGCTAGCTTTACTCCTATTTGCTTCTAATTGTACAATACTAGATAGAATCTGCACACAACGAACGATTCAAGTCAACTGCAAAGCATCAGAAACAAATCAAATCACCAAATATCAAACATACATGAAATCTGGCTGCAACGCTCAAAGGTACTTGACAATCTTGATCCTCGCCCGCAGTGCCTCCGGCAGCTCCTCCAGCTTAACAAGCCCCAGCTGCACAACATCTCCCCAGAAAAACATGGCCCGGTCCTGGGCATAGCTCAAGTAGTCGAATTCGTCCGCACCAGGTTCCTCTTCAGCAGGGGTCCCATCCAGACCTGGTACCTTGGCTTGCACGATACCCCACGCAATCCACTGGGCGCTGTTCGCCGGCTGCCAGAGCCGGGCTTCCTCGATGAGCTCTCGCACTTGCTGCTCGGCCTGTTCCTCGCGCGCCTTTTCGACTGCGCCCCAGTCACCACCAGGGTAGCGAGCATCCAGCATAAAGTCGACAATGGAGCTGCTGGACGTCGTCGGCAGAAGCGATGGCGTAGCTGCGGCGCTGGGAGTGTCGAGTGGTGTCAGTCGGGGCGTCGAGCTGGCCTGCGGGAACTGCGGCCGATGGTCCACGTATGCCCTGATGAAGCGCTTCTGCTCCTCAAGGCTTGGGTAACGATCGGCGTGGCAGGCAAAGGGAATCACTGGATCGTGGTAGTTGTACATCCATTCCGTGAAATGGTTGGCAAACTCGAGTCCGGCGGTGTTGGGAGCTGCGTATTCAAAATCAATGACGACAAGTTGTTTGTGCTTGTTTGCAGGCTGCAGAAGCGGCGACTTTTCGTCATCAGGACGAATCCTAAGAATGTTGCCGTATTGAGTCTAAAAAAGTGTTAGCTTCTGATAAAAGATCAAACGGTGCAAAGGAGGTGCTCACATCGTTGTGCGCAAACACAAGCCTGTCCTTGATGGCCCGGTGACCCTTGTAGCAGTTGTTCAGATGGGCCCTGTACTTGATCACAACCTCTTTAAACTGCTCCCAGGGAACACCACACACATAACCATTGATTTTCCAGGCATGAGCAATTGAGTTTCTCCTCTCGGCTTCTGGCGTCTTCTCAAGCTCCTTGTCCAAGAAACTGGTGATGCGGCCGACATTATCCAGCCACTGATCCCAGTTCTTCCACACACCAGGCCCATTCTCACGTTCGTGCAAGAGCACTTCAACACCGTCGTGCAGCTCCCTCATACGCTTCGCAATCTGCCTCGAGGTTTCAGGCTCTCGCAGGTTCAGCGGAGTGAGCGTGATGGCATTGAAGAACTGCTCGAAGCGTCCATTCTTGAAGGTTCCCAGAAGTCGTGGGCCAATCTTCTTGCGCGCGAGTCGCTGCAATACCTGGAGCTCATTCTCTCGGTCGATAAGATGCTCCACCTGCGGTCCATACACGCGAAGCAGCACCTTTGTCGGCGGCTTCCTGCCGTCGGCCTGGGGCAGATCAGCCGGGGGAGTGACGACATATACGGCGTTGGTCAATGCGCCGCTCAATCGCTCAACGGCCATGGATTCGCCGCTGCCGAGGGGGATACGGCGCCACCCTTTAAGCCTCAAGGTGTGGGCTATGCGTAGAATCTCGTTCTTGAAAACAGTCCATGCTTCTTTCTCCTTTTCGGCCTTGGTCGCCTGAGCTGATACATCATCCGTGCTGATGCTGGCTCCGCCGGTGTAGCTCATTGTCTTGGAATTGTCTAGCCAAGCATCGCAGCTAGGTACGATGGCGTCACCGTCGACATAATCGGTATCCGAAGAGGCAGTACGGTGAAGAGCCGAGCGCGAACCCGGTCGTCGGTGCTTGGGGCCAACTCGTGGGCTGTACTTTGGAAGCGTAGTAAGCCCCATGGAAGCCATGGAACTCTCCAGGATATGCTGCAAGCCATCGAAGGAGATGTCGCTGGATTGCGAGCTTGTGGAATTCGATCTTTCGCGCGTAGGGGGGATAGGAGCCGTAGAAGCTGCACCGGCCTCGGCTTGTGCCTGGTCGGACGGGGGAGACTTGGACTTGCGCCGACGAGGCTTCTGTTTCCTAGCCACTGCCTTCTTGCGCTCTCGCTCCAGCCATTCTCCAACCTGGGCCAGAATCCTCTCGCTCTGGTGGTTTCGGCGGTGGCTATGACTATGATGGTGAGACGAGAGAGCCGTATCGTCCACAGGTCGAATCGCTGGCGAAGCAGTTGCAGACAGTCTGCCGCTCAATCGGCGAGCGGGAGCCGCTGGACGGCGTTGCTTGCCATGGTGCGAATCGTCTTCGATATAGTCCTCGGGGACAGGATCGGCAATCTGCACGGCTGTGAAGAGTGTAAGCCCAGGCTCGGTACCTCATTCCACATTTTCTTATTCCAGTATTTTACCTCATCGGCCGATGGCAACACGACGAGAAGCGCACGAAGGAGATCGACGACCGGGACAGCAAAAGACGTCGACATGTCGTTTCACCCCACCAGCTGAACCCCGCTACAACAGGCGAAATTATCGTCACCGAAGCAATATGGCAGACGCTCGATCATTGCGGAAAGCATTGTCCAGTTCGCGGTGGGAGTTTCGCAGTCGTAGAGTAAAGTCGATATAGCCTCCTTCGGCGTCATTGGCTTGGAAATAGTTCACTCATACGTACCTTTCAGAGTGCCGCTGGCAGGCGGAGTTCGCACCGCTTCGTCGTCCATCTTGAGAGCCGAGCGCAACGGCGCCGGATGATGGGTTGGGGTTTCAGACATTTGCGTCAGACAATGCGAGGTTTCTTCTTTGTGGCGGACAGGAATGTTGCAGTTCTCAAGTGTTGTGAACAAAGGCGCAAAAGAGTTGGCGTGGGGGTTCCAGGCGCTTCAAGACGGCTCAACAAAAAAAGAAAAGTCGCTAGTAGAGAGTGTCGCGTGGAAACAAAAGCCGGTTCCAGAATCAATATCCACTAATATTGTCGACAGAACTTCGCTTAGCGACAGAAAGATGGGGAAAGGTAAAAGAAAGAACTGTGTCCAAGTGAGAGATAAGAAAGACAAAGTGAAGGAAAAAAGAATGAGAGCGTCGAAAAACAGGAAGGGATCTGGGGAAGGACAAAAGCAGCCCTCGTGACCCCAGTCAAGACTCTGGGCTGTGACAAGGTGCTACTAGTCCTGAGTGAACGCCACGCTGTTTTTTCGTGCTAGCAAAACAAGCCCAGGAGGAAAAAACAGGCCGTGCTGAGTTGTGATAAGGGATTGAACTAGGCTGGGCTGTTGGAGGGATCGCACAAGGCTAACCAAGAAAAAGACCGGGAGAGCAACGAAGAGGTGTCGACGTAACAGCTGTATGACGTAGCAGCAGGAGGTGGCTTTGGGCTCTAGACTGTGCTGATCCTATTTTGATTTCCATGTCTATTGTACTTTTTCTAATGCTGATACTGGACCCTTTCAAGGGGATTCACAAGGTTCAAGCCAAGGGGACTCGCGGCCCGTCGCGCTGCACTGACAAGGTGTCTTTTGGCCTGTCGTTGGCGGACATGGACGGCCAGACATGTGATGAGCCTTCTATTCTCTCCACTCCAGCAAACTACCCAAGGCTAGCAAACCTCCACTCACTCATTCAGCCAAACGAACGAACGCTTCCCCCCTTGCCTTATCCTATCTTGTCCTCCTGTATCCCATCCAATCCTCATTCTCCATCCCCTATGTACTACATACTCGCCCTGGATGTAGCTGAGAGCCTGCATGCTACATTGCATTGCCACACATACACAAACATGGACAGGCACACATACGATAGTCTAGATATCCCCCCTGAAGAGAGAGCCATCCCCCCGTCTCTCGGTCGCCGCATGAGGAAATCCCAAGCGTGCTCCAAAGGGCTGAGGGCCTTTTCCCAGCCCACTTTTCCCTCGTGTGCTCGCGTGCGCACTTTCTAGTCGCATACTTGTACGAATCCATTGGCTCTATTTTGGCTCTATTGGCTCTATCCGACGCAAACTCTAGCCACTCAGGTCGCTGCCCGAAATGAAGTGAGACAACAAAAAATTGAACAAAGGAATCACACATAGCACAGACTCATCTAGACCCAATCCTCGCTCGCCAGCCACTCCCTCGTCACCTCCACTCCCTCATTCCTCATGGCCCACGCAATCGCCTCAACCACATCGTCCACAATCACCGTCGGCTTGTACCTCGGCTCTCTCTCCGCCGCAGTCTCTTTCCACACGCCAGTCTTGACCAAGATCGAAATCCACTCCGTCCCGTCCGCCGGCGCAAACTCGTTGGCGCCCCGGATGTCACTCTCTGGGTTGTCGCCAATCATGTAAACCCGCCTCAGCGGCTTCTTCTCCTCGCCCTTGCCGTGCGGCTCCTCGGGCGCGTGGTGAAGCAGCCGGTCGTGTGCGTACTCGTAAGTGTGTCTCGACGGCTTGCCCAAGGCGCTGAACTGCAGCTCGGCGCCGCCCGTCGATGCGGCCCACACGCCCTTTAGCGCTTCGACAAACGCGCCTGTTCCGAAGCGGTTGACGGGGTACTCCGTCTTCCACAAGAGGTCCAGGTTGGAGATCCAGAGCTGTGGCTGGCCGTCCTGCTGCCATCCGTTGTTGGGGAGCTGGGCGTTGCCGTTCTTGTCGGAAATCGTGCCTAGATAACCGCGATGCGAGATGAGCAGATCGTGGATCACCTGAATGTCCAGGGACCAATCCCTCGGGTCGTTCCAGACAAGGATCTGGTCAATCTTGAGCTGGTTCGCCGGCACGTCCTTGCTGTAGGGGTCAATGGTATTCGATACAATCTTGCCATCAGGAAGCGGCCGCGACTCTCTGTGAAGGCTCTCTCGCAGGTTGTCAAACGGATACACCTTGTCGTTGGCTTCGATGATGTCTGCTGGTGTCACGGCCCTGGCAAATCCGTATCTTACACAAGTCCCATGTCAGTGTTTCTCGCCAAGACGTTGCAGAGGGCATGGGGTTTACACCGACTCGTTGGCTACCCTGCGAGCAATCTCTGGGTGAGATCCCGTAATCAGCACTGTTCCCTGCTTCTTGACGCTCTCATCCCACCCTCGCATCGGCGTGTGCGAGAGGATGACCCTGTTGCGGATCACATCCTCGTCTTCCGAGAGTCCCAGACGTTTAGATAGTGATTTGAACTTGGCATCTTCGTGACTGCCGCCGCCGTTGGTCAGGAAGACGTAGCGGATGTCGTGCGATCTAATCTTCCTGAGCATCTCCTTGGCTCCTGGAATCGCCCTTGAACCCTGATACAAGACTCCATCGATACTGTGGTTTTGGCGCTCTTAGTCATTATATGCGCCCTCTTTGGATAGCTTCAACCAACGTACTCAAAGGCAAAGGCAATCTCGGATAAAGCTTTGCGTGAAGTATCATCCACAGGACCCTGTTGAAAGGACTGAGAAGGCGAATTCACTTTCTCTTGCAGAAATGCCGCCGCATGGAATCCTCGCCTACTGGTGCTCGCTCGAGTTGCACTGGCGCTGAAGCTGTTGAAAGCTGGCCATGGCTGAGTGATGAGGCCGAGTCGTGATACGGGCGCCGGCCGGCATCGGCCCAAAACCCGTGCGCGCGACATTTGGTAAGATGAAACCTTTTGGCCTTGATCGTCGTGATACCGCCAATCGATCCTAGAGGCCTCGGTGCGATTGCGCCAGAAGACGACGCTGTGACTGTCGAGATACAAGTATGCGGGAGCAAGTTCATGTGGCCGTTGAGTCGCAGGGCGCCGATACTGGCCGGGATCCGTATCTCCACTATCTTAGGCGGCGTCCTCCGCTACAACCGCAACTAGAAGGCGACCAAATCAACACAGGTCAACTGCGCGTAGACTTGCAGTTTTAGTTTTCCATGAATGTTCAATCTTGTCACAAAAAAAAGGCGAATAGGGACAAACGGGCCATAACATTATGCGATACGTTCATTATGTCAAAATTGAGTGGTTCATTGCTTCTTGAGCATCCATCCGTCTATGGCTTAATGGTACACTACTGTTACAAACAAGTCATTTTACACTGCGCTTCTCGTCTCCGCAACAGCGACAAGCTCAGTGGCTGTTCTTCCAGTCCTTCAAATGGTCAACAATCACCTGTGCCGCCTGTTCCGGCGAGTGTTGTCGCCCCAGTGCCTCTACGAAATCGCCCTCTGGGTCCATCAGGTAAAAGTATATGCTGTGGTCAACCAAGTAATCCTGACCCGGCTTCACATCTCGCGGCGTGCTGAAATACACCCTATACTTCTTGCACAGATCCTTGATTTGGTCGTATGTTCCCGTCAGGCCGATGAATTTGGGGTGGAACTCGGCGAGGTAGCTCTTGAGCGCCGGAGGATCGTCGCGGGCTGGGTCGCACGTCACAAAGATGGGCAGAAGCTCGTTGTTGGGGATTTTGGCATCGACAATGTCCAGCATGCGGGCCATCTTGTCGAGCTCTTCGGGGCAGATGTCGGGGCAGCGAGTGAATCCAAAATAGACCTGGCCGAGTTAGATTATCCTCCATGAAAAGTAATCGCCTGGTCCCGAAAGCTTGCTTACCAATGAGTGCTTGCCTCTCATCATCTCGCTGGTAAACGTCTTGCCATTCTGATCCGTCAGCTCAAAGGTTCCTCCAACCTTGGGACGGCCGACGCCCTTGGTGGCCTCTGCTATTCTCTTTCGCTGCATGCGCTCCTTCTCATGCTCAAAGTACCACACCAGTCCACCGCAGGTAGCGACAAACAAGATGGCCGCTTTCAACGAGAAAGGCTACCCAACGAGTTAGCACAGCTCATGATTCTACAAAGCTGATCAAAATCCAGCCAAAATCAAAGAGTCTTCCCATACCCCTGTGCTATACCTGCTCTTTGCCTGCTCGATAGTCTTGTATTTCGTTCGCTTCTGTGTAATCGGCTGTCGGGACTGGACCGGCGATCGTGGGAGGACCGGCCGGAGCTGCTTCGGCTGGAATGCGCCGCTCGAGAAGCATCGCCGGCATTGCTGCGCAGGGAGATTCCGCAGGGCGCCCTGAAGGGCCCTTGATGAGGCGATTGAATGCGACATGGTTTCTGCGCCGCAATTGTTGTTCTTGCGCTGTCTTGGTAAAAGGCAAGTTGAAGCTTGCCAAATATCGACAGATGCTGCCCCACCATGCCGCCGTGAGCAAGTTATTGCTTTTTTTGTTTATTAATGCCACTAGCCAGATCCATGTCAAATCGCCGGATATCTGCCGACAGCGCAACGATCCTCCCTTACAGCGGTCCTAGTGACTACACGATGCCACTGAGACGCTTAGTCAGGTACAAATTCCGTCTTTCAGTATGAACGCCTCCTGAATGCAGCTCAACAGTTCCAACCCAAGGCTGTAATTGTGATATCTCATCGTCATAGAGTCTTGTATACTGACCAGGGGAATGACTTGTCTTGTGTGGCCGTGTTAAATCTTTCCTGTATTGTGCCGAAGCTGGGGTAACTCAGCATTTGCTTGTTGGCCGGGGGCAATTTCACTTGCAGCGTTCATGCTCTACTCAAAGCCTTAACAATGGATCCGACGCGGATAAGCACAGGCGCAGACACAGGACCCTACATCATGGAGACGCGATTCGAGCTTATTGATGAGGACATCAAAAGTGAGAGCGCGGTGAATTCGCCCGCTCCACTTCACTCTGATGCCGTCCCAGCCTTCAAATCCTCGACTCCCTTGCCCTCCACAGAAACTGCAGAGACCACAGATCCAGCACCCTCGATGGCAGGCTCAACATCCGCAGCGAAGAAGAAGAAGGGCACAGCCTCTACTGTCAAAAAGCCTTCAAAACGCCCAAAATCCGTACGGGACCCTAAAAAGCCAAAGTCAGTCAGATCGACGGTGGGCAGTGAGGCCAACAGTACCGCGGCGGAGGATGCATCCGACGAAGATGATGAGTCTGACAACGGCCCATACTGCATATGCAGAGGTCCAGACGACCACCGCTGGATGATTTGCTGTGAGAGATGCGAGGATTGGTTCCATGGAGAGTGCGTGCACCTCGCCAAGGATGTTGGAGAGAGCCTCATTGAAAAGTTCATCTGTCCAAACTGCACGACGGACAACTTGATGACAATTTACAAGAAGACATGCACGCTGGGCTCGTGTCGAAAGGCGGCTCGTCTAACACACAGTCCGCCAAGCGTCTTCTGTTCGGATGAGCATGCTCAGATATGGTGGGAGCGCATGCTGAGCAAGTTGCCCAAGGCCAGGACAAAGGCTGCGCTGAGCGACGAACTGTCTCAGGAAGAGTTCATGGCACTGCTAAGTAGCGATCTTGCCACTATTGATGGAGATGGATCGTGGACTTTAAGGGCGCCGTTTTCAGGCAAGCCGTCTGAGATAAATGGGGATGAAACAGGTAAATATTGATGCGCATAGCTTTTGCAGGCTTTTTTCCCTCCATTCCTGCTAACAGCCCTCACAGCAGCTGAAGAGCGTCTTGCTCAGATACTCACAGAAGAAGAGAAGGAATATTTGGACAAAAAGGCAAACGCTCGATTCAAATTAGCAGAGGAAACTCTTCTATGCCAAAAGATGATGACACTGGTCGAAATGGTCCAGGAACGCCGCCGAGCAGCCATCAGCGCCGGCCGAATCGGTGAGGACATATGCGGCTACGACAACAGACTAGACTCTATTTGTGCGCGAGACGCCTTTGCTGCCTTTGTCAAGTCTCCCGAAGGTGAGGTCATCTTCCAAGCGTCAAAGGTCGACGACCCGCTTGGAGAAGGCGACGAGGTCAGGGGCATGTGCGAGCGGAAGCGATGCAAGATTCACAGTGGCTGGCATAAGATGCTGCTCCTTGCTGTTAAGCACCAGATCAAGGAGATGGCGGATCAGGCGGCGGAAGTTGGGGAGGATGAGCGAATACTGAGGGAGGCTGCTGAGGAGAGGTGGAGGAGGAGACAGGCTGAGAAGAACTGGGTTGAGGTGATTGAGGATTGAGAATTTGGGTTCAGCAAGAGAACAATTTCTACGGAAGGATATCAAGTCGGGATATAGGAGTTTTGGGCGTTTAAGCAAGGAATCACACAGTTTGATGAAACATCTGTTTCCTGGTCTGCCGGTTGCAGGACAGTCCCATATAGCGTATGATATAAGATGATGTTAGCACAGGCTCATGCCATGTGCAGCTCTCCTACATTTTCCGTTTAATATGTATTCAAATTCACTGCAGAAACATTCCAAGTGTCTATACTTCCTTTCGCTTTTCATCTCAATCAAAACAAAGAATCAGCCCTTTCAGCTGGCATGTAAAACAGCAGCAAGCTTAGAGCTGCTACTAGTGACCACTGAAGGTGAGCACTCACAACTTGGTGGGGTTCCAAGCCAATGGCGGGGGAGGGGTCAAAGGCAAAAAAAAAAAAAAAAAAAAATCCTACCAGCATCAAGAAGCCCGAAGATTTTGCTTATCAAGCAGAAGTGACGTCTTGTTCCAACTGAAGAAACAGCTGATTCTTCTTCCGGAATCCGAGATTCTTCTACTCGTTTTCCTTTTGCCATCAATTTCCTTTCTTTATTTATACCCTCTGTCAAAAGGCGATCGAGCTGTCCTCTCCTTTTGCATCTTTTAATACCTCCCATTCTACTCTTGTCCACCCATCGCATCGCAAAAATGTCTGCTTCTAACCGCCCCGAGGACGAGATTGACGACGACCTCCTCGATGCTGAGGATGTGGGAGAAGAGGTTGCCAACGACGATGACCTCGCCATGGACTCCGACAATGAGGAGCTGATCCTCCAAAACGACTCGATTGCCTTCTTCGACCTGCCCCAAGACTCTCTCTTCACCATCGCGCAACATCCAGTTCACCCTTCGCTGATTGCTGTTGGCGGTTCTGCCGGTGAGGCAGACAATGCTCCTGGAGCTGGCTGGCTTTTTGATGCTTCCGCTGCCCAGTCGCGCCCTGTGCTTCCCGCGAGCTACGCCAGCGATCCTTCTGCCCAGCCTCAGACAACTCAGCTCGAGAGCCTGTATTCTCTACAGGGCCACACAGACTCCATCAATGCCCTAGCCTGGACTCTTCCTCAGGGCGAGGTCCTTGTCAGTGCTGGCCTGGACGGCAGGGTCAAAGCTTGGAAGACGGATGTGCAGCCCTCTACGGGCGTCAAGGTCACTCTCCTCGGAGAGGCGCAAGAGGTCGAAGAGATCAACTGGGTTGCGCCCTGCCCTTCGCCATCAAATCCCAACACCATCGCCCTCGGCGCCAACGACGGTTCCGTCTGGGTCTACACAATCGATCCATCCGACTCCTCCAACCCTCTCCAGATCGTCCAGTCCTACTTCTTGCACACTGCTTCCTGCACAGCCGGAGCTTGGACACCGGATGGACAGCTACTGGCTACCGTTTCCGAGGACGGCAGCTTATACGTCTGGGATGTGTGGGGACTTGCTGCTGCACAGGGCCTTACCAACGACAACGGCCAGACGGCTGTGTCACTGACGCCCGAAGATCAGCGATTCGAGGTCGAGGGTGGTCTATACTCCATTGCCATTGACCCCAAGGGCGCATTCCTCGCTACTGGCGGTGCTGGCGGCGCTATCAAGATCGTCTCTCTTCCCCGTCTCACAGCTGCCGCACCAGCAAGGTCAGCTCGAGGTGGCAAGTCTGCCGCCGACCCGACCACTGGTGGACAGATCTTGGCCTCACTTCACAGCCAAACCGACAGCATCGAGACGATTGCCCTGTCAGTCGCATCAACGAACCCTCCCACTACCCTTTTGGCTGCCGGCTCTGTAGACGGCTCCATCACCGTATTCGACGCAACCCGTCGCTTTGCTATCCGAAAGAACCTTGTCGGTGCTCATGAGGAGCACTCCGTCGTCAAGGTTGAGTTCGTGCCCAACTCATGGCTGCTCACAAGCTGCGGCATGGACGGTGTTGTTCGGCGATGGGATCTGCGAGCCAGCGGTGCAACTGGTGCCCCTGAGGGGGGAGCTTCTGGTTTACTGAAGGAGTGGAGAGGCCACAGGGGCGACGGTGAGGGAGGTGGTGTCTTGGGTTTCGTGCAGGGACAGACTGGCGAGAGATTGGTGACGGCTGGTGACGATGGTGTTTCATTGGTTTTCGAGGCATAAATGAGGTATAGAAGCAATGGTAGAGACGGAGAGTGTATGAATTAAAAATAAGCCTGCCCAGCATCCTGGCAGCTTTGGATACCAGTTTTATTCTTCTTTGGTTATTTCTTCTCCTCATCTTCACAAGTGACATTTATAAGTCGACGAGTGCTTAACCAGTGGTAATCAAGCCGAGTAATAAGCATCCGATTTAGCTTACTGAAGATCCCTGAGCGCCAAAATATGAGCATCATTATTGAAAAACTAAGAACGAATAGCTGTCTATTTTTTTTTCATCTAGTCAGCAAATTGTATATGAGTGCATCTGCCTGCAATATGTCATACATCGCAAAGCTTCCAAGAGCTGATGCCGCCTTATCGATTGTGTCCGGGGTTACTTTGTTCCCACAGCTCCAGAGTGGGGGCTGGCCCAGGCCGGGATTACATACGCTGAGGACGTCAGGCAGGTGCCTCTTGCGTTACCCACAGCAGCCTCGCCAATCACTATCAGACCAACCAACCCTCCCACCCGAGTTGAATCGTTTGCAGAGCATCATCGAGTCGACTTTGGATCTTCAATTCCTGACCGGCGACTCCCAGATCCCGAATACGACACTCACCTCCAACATTTCCTTCTAGCCGCCGAGTCGACGCAGCACGCCACAATGTCCGAGGCAACCCTCAAGCCCGAGAAGGACTTCTCTAAGGAGGTTGACCAGCAGCTCCCAGAGGCTGAAAGCCTGGCCAAGGTACGATTCTCCTTGCTGGAGACGTATCTGTGGCTTGTATAAGTTAACGTGTTTGAGCAGACCAACCTCCAGGGCGCAATCGAGAAGCTTGCCGCTCTTGAGAAGCAAACCCGCCAAGTAAGCCAACTCACACCAGCTCTAGCTTCCAAAGCTCCCCTGACACTTCGATAGGCCTCGGATCTCGCCTCAACATCCCGAATCCTCGTGGCAATCGTCACATTATGCAAAAATGCCGGCGACTGGAGCTTAATGAACGACCAAACGCTGGTCCTGTCGAAGAAGCACAGCCAGCTCAAGCAGGCCATCACCAAGATGGTCCAGACCGTTGTCGGATTCCTCGACGATACTCCCGACCTAAAGACGAAGCTCTCTGTCATTGAGACGCTGCGAACAGTCACTGAAGGCAAAATCTTTGTCGAAGTCGAGCGCGCTCGTGTCACCAAGATCCTCTCCGACATCAAGAAGCAGCAGGGCGACGTCAAGGCAGCCACAGAGATCCTGTGTGAGCTTCAGGTGGAAACTTTTGGCTCCATGGACCGACGAGAGAAGACAGAGTTCATCCTAGCCCAAGTTGCGCTCTGCATTGAGAGTGGTGACTGGACACAGGCGGCCATTCTGGGCCGAAAGATTAGCACAAGATACCTGGCGCGGAAGCCCAAGAAGACGGCCGAGCAGCTGGAAAAGGAACAGAAGGAGCGTGAGAAGAAGAAGGCCCGCGGCGAGGAAGTCCCAGAGGAAAAAGAGGATGATACAACGGATCTAAAGCTGGCCTACTATGAGCAGCAGATTACACTGGCGAAGCATGAAGACAAATACCTGGACGCATGCAAGAACTACCGCCAGGTTCTTGATACTGAGGCTGTCGAAGAAGACGCCGCCAAACTTCGCCCTGTAAGCCTGCGCTTCAGCTCCATTCTAACCCCCTTATTTCAAATACTAATATCTTGCTATGATAGGTTCTCCAACGCATCATCTACTTTGTAATCCTTGCTCCCTACGACAACGAACAACACGACCTCCTTCAGCGCATACACAGAGACTCCCGAAACTCTCAAGTTTCTGAGGATGCTGAGCTTCTCCGGCTCTTTACAGTCCACGAGCTGATGCGGTGGCCCGAAATCGCCAAGAGATTCGGCCCGCATCTGTGCGGCACCGACGTCTTTGACGCTCAGCCCGGACAGTCTGCAGATGAAAAGGCCAACCAGCGGTGGGAGGACTTGCGCAAGCGTGTTATCGAGCACAACGTTCGGGTCATTGCAAAGTACTACACTCGCATCCAGATGAGCCGCCTTACCGAGCTCCTTGACCTTGCGGAGGATGAGACGGAAAAGTACATTAGCGAATTGGTCACCTCCAAGACTGTGTATGCCAAGATTGACCGGCCGGCACGAATCGTCAGCTTCGCCAAGCCTAGAGACGCAGACGATGTCCTGAACGAGTGGAGCCACAACATGAAGAGCTTGCTGGGGCTCCTGGAGAGGATCGACCACCTCATTACCAAGGAGGAGATGATGGCACGCATCCAGCCAACGGGATCTAAATAGACGGCTGATTGGGAGGCAGGGGTCGGCATGGCGCATTGAAAAGGAGCAATATTACAATGAATACTTGCGGGCACGGCTTTGGTGGGGATTTCACAGCTTGTAATGATACAGCTTAGATAGTCCTCGGAAGGAATCTGGGGTTATGTAACGCTTATGCGATGCTTGTGTCTATGTCCTTGTATTTCCATGGTGGCTTGCCTTGCTAAATAAACAAACAAATCACTCTAATAAGTCTAGTCTTCTAGTTCCGTGTCTATCGCTCTATCGCTCAATGATTCCATCTCTTCTCGGCTCCTTCTGCTTCTTTATAAACTCGCCCTCTACTCGGTGGCACTCGCGTGGTTCTTGATAAATCCAGCCAGGGGCATCACCCATTCCTTGGACACAGGGACGTGATGGCCACCAGGATGAACCACAACGAGGGGCTCCTCACACCGATCCACCAATGCCTGGCTCCGACTCTCATCAACGACGGTGTCCAAGCTACCAATGTAGTGAAGTGTCGGTGTCTTAATCTTGGGCTCATAAAGCCACTCCAGATCAGGAATGCCGGCGTAAAAGCCAGAATATGAAATGGCAAACTTGACGGGCTGGCCACCATTCGCCTCTCTTAGCTTCCGAGCCCAGTCTCCCTTGGGACCATCCAAGACAGTCCTCGAGGGCTCTAGAGCGGAAGCAACAAAAGCCGCCATGGCACCGCCCTGACTGAACCCGCAGACACCGTCAATGCCGCCAGCCTCACGAATGGAATCGGCTATAACGGCCATGCCCTCGTCAAAGAGGCGGTACGAGTTGGTGGCGTCGTCTTTGCGGAACCAGCCCCAGGTGTCGGGGAGTTCGTCAGCGGAAGAAGGGGCATCGCCGCCTTGTGATTTGAAGCCGGGGATGTCGGTGGGGAGGAGGCGGTTGGGGCCTGTTGGGTAGGAGAGCACGGGGAGGAGGGAGATTGGGGCGAGGGTTTTGGCGAGGAGTTTTTCCATGGCGCGGGTTTTTGCGCGGAAGAGGGCGCCGGATTGTGTGTAGCCTTTTCATTTTATATCGTGTTAGTGTTTGGGTTTGATGTGAGGGTGGATGAGATATGAGGTGAGATGATGGATGAGTGAAAGACTGTTGAGATAACAGGTATGAAGATGGTTATGAAGGAAGTATGCTTTACTAAGAGGACTGGATAAAGTCGTACATACCGTGAATCATCAATATCTTAACCTCCTTCTTTACGCCATTCTTCTGAGCCTGCTGTTCAGGCCGAGGCGTGCCAATCGGCGTAGACGCTGAAGACATTGCGCGGAGAGTGAAAGCTGATGTGTGGGGGGTATACGATGAAGAACGAAACACAGGAAATAAAGACGGCAGTCTAGATTTGCAAGATTTGAACAAAAAAGATTGCATCTGAAGAGATGTAAGTGAGTGTGTAAGTGGTAAGTGAGCGAGAAGGTGTGAGTTGGGTGACTGTATATCTCAAGTTGGGAGGATTGACTTAGTAATCCGTGGCTGACGAGGGAAAAAACTAGAAGTTCTGTAGCGTAGCGCCGTGTTTGGGATGCCGAGATAAGCTCGGAGGGAGCGACGGATATGTAATTGGCTGGTTTCTATGGCTCTGGATGACAGAGTGATAGAGCTCTATTTTGGTTTATGTTTTGTGTATTTATTATTTTCAATCATGACAATTCGGCTTGTGTTATAGCTTAGTCCAAGCTTGGTGTACGAATTAAAAAATTGAAGCACATCACAGGGTAGCCCCGATATCAAAGCAGGACCTTTCACATAGCTTTGCATTTGCTCCAAGCTGCCCAACACTCGTTTTCTCTCATGACACTTAGGAAACAGCGAAAGGGAGCCCTCGCAACTTTGCAGATTCCAGCACAATACCTGCAATATCACAGCTCATAGCAATTGTTGCTTGTTCATCATAAAGGTCTATTCAGCCCTGAATGCGAGTCTATGATACAATGCAGCGAGACTCTCGCGCTACATGCTCTCGAGCCATCCGAGTATATATCCCTTCCTCCACCAACTTCCTTCGCAATCCATTTTTTCCTTTTTATGCGGTTTAGTGAGCCTTGGGGGCCGCCTTGGCGTTGGGGTTGCGAGGGTCGTTCTTCCACTCGTCGGCTGTGCAAATAGTGTCAGTCATCAGTCAGGTTCCAGCAGGAGACTCGAGGAGGGCGCATACAGGCCATCATGGCGTTCTGGGCAGAGTTGGCGCCATAAGCAATAACCAGGCCTGGGAGATTTTCCATGTTAGTCAAAGGCTTCGTTTTCGCCCACAACCACGATACCAGCAAAGTCCCGGCGCAATCGGCGCATAGTCGACGCAGACATCGTTTCTAAATTGATCGAGGATTGTTCGCAAAAATCACATACCGGCGGCAAAGAAAGGCCAGTACGGCTTCACTACAGGGCGAATTGTCAGTCCCATCATCGTTTTTCAGAGAGGAATTGCCGGCGCGGGGGACGTACGGAAAGGAGCCGGGAACTTCTTGAAGGGGACGACGCCGAACCAAGACATGATGGCGGTATTGCGGAGGTCGTGCGAGGAAGCGGTTGAGTGAGGACGGGGGGTGGACGAAGTTGGCTGGTGAAGTCTTCAAAACGAGCCTTTTTCCCTTTAGTCCAACCAGAGGCTTCGGAGCAGCGATTCCAACGGTAGCCGAACAAGGATGTTCTGCCTAAGGCATTCAATCGACCGGCCGAAAGGTACCTGTTGCGATGTACCCAGCAAAATCACATGAGTAATCACATGATATTTGGATTACCTAAGGTTTGCTCTTTGACTGCTCCACAACACCACTAGTGTGACATCATGTCCCCCAATCCTGCTTTGTGCCTGTTCTTCTCCGCACCGAAAAGCGGAGTGGCACGTCCTCGTAGCTTTCCCCAGGTTTCTTGGACTTGGACTTGTACAGGTAGGTACTCACTCAGAACTCCTTCATTCCTTCGTTGCCGCCATCCAAGCCTCAAGCCTCAAGATCACACAAACAAACACCAGCCATCAACCAGGAATCCCATCTCGCCCAATTGCATCCCCTCTTCTCTCCTCTTAATCTATTTGTCCGCCCACAACCGCCCGGCTGCACACACTCACAGCCTCGCACCAATCGCCGCCGCCCAATTAACCCGAAGCGACCCCCATCGGGCATCTCAATAGTGCGGGGTGAAGCTCCCTTGCTGCAACGTGCCTCTTCTTGGCTGCTCAGAGCTCTTGGACTCTGCCTCTCCAACCGCGCCAAATTAACACAGTATCCAATCGGCCCTTAAGCCTGCCCTCCATCACAGCTGCCTGTCTTGTGTCTTCCGCCACTCAAACTGCTCTCTGCTCTCTACTCCCTGCTTGTCGCAAAAGACCTTGCCGCTTCTTATCAGCAACCAAGACAGACTTAATTCTCTGGCCTGTGCCTTGAACGCTTTAGGCTGCAGCTCTAGAGAGTTTTTGTCTTTGCCTTTGGCCTTGTCTGAAGCTTCAACTTTGTGTCTTGTGCGAAACCCACCACAACGTCATCATGCTTGCTCAGAGGTTGTCTCGCCGTGCCGCCGCCGCAGCTCCGCGTGCTGGCGTGCGGGCTCTGGCCACAACAGCCTTGAGGCAGAAGCATACACCGTCGATGGGCGACATCAACCCCACGGCGGGGTCGGTCGAAACCTTCAACGAGAAGCAGAGAGCATTCAGAGAGCAGCTGGTGGAAGCGCAGAAGGAACGGGGAGCTCGTGCGTTTGGATCCCAGAACTTTGCTGACCCTGTCAACCCTGACCAAAGCTCATCTCAAACTGCTGCAGGAGCCACAGCCTCGGCCACGAGCGGCGAGCCTGATCGTAAGCAAGGGCCGCTGACGAACCTCATCTATGGCACAAAGGAAGGCAGAGAGATGGAGGCCCAGATGGAGGCCAGCTTCAGCCAGGTCCTGGCTAGAGGCAAATACGTCCACTCCATTGTGTTCCACGAGGTCCAGCCGGATAAGGTGGACGAGTATGTCAAGCTCACGGGCGAATTCTACCCCAAGATGGCCAATACACCCGAGAATAAGGTTCACCTGGTCGGAAGTTGGCGAACAGAGGTCGGCGACTGCGACACCTTTGGTAAGGATAGTTCCGCGCGTGCTTTATTCATCGCAACTCTCTGCTAATCTTTTTCCCACTCATAGTGCACATTTGGGAGTACCAGCGGTACGAGGGCTACCACGAATCTCGACACTCCATCTCCCACCACCCCGACTTTGCCGATTTCAACACGAAGCTCAGCAAGTTGATCAAGTCCAAGAAGATTTCTCTGATGCAAGAGTTTTCCTTCTGGCCTACCACTCCTCCGCGCGAGCTGGGAGGTGTCTTTGAGCTTCGATCATATACTCTTCACCCTGGCAACCTGCTGGAGTGGGAGACTCACTGGAGAAGAGGCCTCAAGGCTCGAAGGGAGGTCATGGAAGGCGTTGGAGCCTGGTTCGTCCAGATCGGAGAGCTCAACACGGTCCACCATCTCTGGCAGTTTGCCAACCTGGAGGAGCGAAGGGCCCGCCGAGAGAAGAGCTGGTCTGTTGAGGGCTGGAGCGATACAGTGCACAAGACGGTGCCTCTGATCCAGTCCATGCAATCCAGGATCCTCATCCCAATGCCCTGGTCGCCTGTACGATAAGCTCTGTTTCTCCTGCTTTGCAATCAGTTTTCAGTGCGTTGGGTTTCAAGATTGAGTTGTCTATTTTGGCGGCGTCAAAGGTGGCTTTCATGTAGGAGGAGTTGTATATTGTATATACAAGAGAATGGCATGACGAGAGCATCATATATGTAAATTTTCCTTCTTTTTCTTTGAATTTAAACAAATCATCTCTAGCTCTGTTCGCCTCTCGAATTGTGACTGCCAAGATGGAGTTGGGACAAAGATTTACATTGGGGGGTATTTGCATGTATATGCTGCCAATCGAACCAGAAATGTCCTTGAAAATGACGGTTATGTATGTACAAATCATCGCCCATGATAGATGCTCAAGAGTACTGGCTACTACGTGTACGTCTTCAACTGCACACTCATAACTGCATCCAAGTTCCGCCGCGCCTGGTCTAGCATAATGTTCAGATATCCTAGTTTTGAATAGAGCGAGATGAGGCTGGGATCTGCGCTCTCCACCCGGACCTTTTCCCGTACATAGACCTCTTCCAGCTGAGAATTTGAAAACGTCCTTGTAATAGGAGGCTGGCTGTGATTGGCGGCCAACCGCCGGGTATCGGACATGTCGTCTCCCCCGGGCTTGTACTTGAACACAATGTCGGCTTCGTCATGTTCGAGGCGTCGGTACGTGCCGATAGCGAGACCGAGCTTCGTGCCGAAATGGACGGGGGCATCGACGGGTTCCAGGGCGCGCAAGACGAGCACGATGCTGCATTCCTGAAGAGTGACGTAGAAGCTAAAGTTTTGCGTCAGGGGAGGCGAAAAGTGCGATGATGGACAGGATTGTGTGGTCCAATTCGTGTCTAGCTCGTTCAAGGGCGGTCCCTTGAGGAGCACGATGGAGTTGGAGATGGAGTCGGCGAGGAGACGTAGCCCTGATGAGAGCGCTTGCGCTTGGTTGGCAGTAAATGATGAGGCGTCGGCTTCGGCATCGGATGGCTTGCTGTTGGATAGGAGAAGGCCAAGTAGGTCGATGGATTCGGTGAGATGCGTGTGGAGAGTGTCGAGTGCGTGGATGTGGATGGGGTATGCTTGGGAGAGGGTGAGTGTCTGTTGCGCAATGGTTCGAAATTGGAGACCGAGAGACTAGAAGAGCAAAATTGCGTGTCAGTAATGCCATTTCTGTGCCACATATTTACAAGGAGCATCCAATTTACCCCCTTGACGATGCGCGTGCCGACCCGAGTGATGGTGCCCTTGACTCGCTCGTTGCGCGGCGTGCTCATCACCAGAGTGCTGCCAGGATCAACCGGCGCCAACAGCGCGTAGCAGTCCTCCAGGCCATGCTTGAGGTCTTCGCAAGTCTGAAGAGTCCTCGCGACTATCCAAGCCAGCTCGCGTTTCTTGAAAGATATCAGCATTCTTGCGTTTCTCCCCCCGTTTGCTTGTCCAGCTCAGCTTGCGCGCGCCATCAAACTACCGACCTGGGCTTCAGCGACTTTTATGCTGAGCTCCCCTGGGGATACGGGAGGCCAGATGTCCAGAGACATGGCTGTTCAGCGGTGGGCGAAATGGTCGGAGCCTGGGATACAGGCAGCCATTCCTCTGAGAAGAGGCCAGTTCCGAGGTTGTTGAAGCTGGGAAGCGAAGAGGCTCTAGAGTAGAAGATGGACGGGATGACGTTCCTGGCAGTGCTATGGCTGGTTCGTTCGTGGTGGGGCTCGACGCGATAACAGCTGCCGATAAGAAAAAGCGGGCTGGGCGAAGAACTAAGGTAAGAGCAAGTGCCAGGCAGTCATGATTGATGAAAGTCTTCCTCTCATATTACCTTTTTTCGCGCGACAGAAGTTGGCAAAAGGGACGCTTGTTGTCACCTCATTTGTGTCTCTATATTCATTCATTTTCAAACTCATTCTTATTCTCATTAATATTGACACTTCTCATTGAATCGTTTTTTCTTCTTCTCCATAATTGTTGAGCCAAGCTTTTGAGAATCCGAAAAGGCTCTCTGAGGCCAATCACCACTCGCTGATTCGCCATGTCACAACAGAAAAACGCCCCGTCTGAGCTGGTGCCTGGGGCGACCAGCAAGATGGCCCCAATTCCCCAGGGTAGGCACATCACTGTTACTGGCACTTGAGGACACGGTTGAAGCTTTGAAACGTCTCTAACGGTCAGATTCTAGGCGCCAGGATTCAGAAGCGTCCCCTCACTCGACGCCAGCTCCCAGCGTCGTCTAAGACGCCGATCATTTACGTGTCCTCAAATTCTCCCTTCATGTCTGTTGTGAAGCGGGCCAGGAAGTTCTTGGACAAGGACCTGCGTAGTAATACTTCTGCTGCCAAGAATGTATCCTTGCACGCGCGCGTTGAGGCGCTCAAGAGAGGCAGTGCCAGTGGGACGTCTCGTGGAGCTGTGGTGACGGTGATGGGCACAGGTAAAGCTATTGAAAAGACTCTAAATGTCGCCAGCTGGTTCCAGCAGCAAGGGGACTGCGTTGTCGAGATTAAAACACGAACCATTGGGACAGTAGACGATGTGGTTACAGGAGATGCAGACGACGCGTTTGGGGCCGACAACGAAAGCCGGCTGAGGAAGCTTAATTGCTTGGAAGTTGCCATCAACTTGAAGTGAACAGTACCCGGAGCAGAGGCATTACGAGAAAGCACCAATGGCAAGATGGAGAAAGAGGGATCATCAGGTCTCGCTGCAGGATGACGTCTATTAGCGATACAAAGCAGTGAGCTCTTATGCAACCACTGCGAGAATCTCGCTGACCAAACAAGTCCCCAGCAGACAAGCAACATCAACAAACGAACATGAGCGAGGATGAGCACACGCTTATTATAATAACGCCGAACGCGCCGCCATCAACCAGGGAACACCTCACAGCAGCCAACCCCACAGATGTCTCGAAAAAGCGTCAAATTAACAGGATTTCTTTCGCTTCGAACCTCCCCCATGCCTAATTCCGTTACCGCCTCATTAAAACAAAAAGAAAAAGATGAAGAAAGAAGAGGCCCCGTACTCCGATTCCGATGCAGGCCCATTACCGCCAAAACCAAAAGTAACCGATGCTGAAAAGAAAAATACTCCGGAAAGGAAAAACTCCACGCTTCAAACTCCGCAAATCTGCCGTCACCCGGGCGAGTCATCGTGAATCCGCCAAACCGTTGAGAAGAGAGAAAAGAAAAAAATGCAGTCCGCCGGCGCCGCCCTTCCCTATGCTTTGTGTCGTTGGTCTCGCAATAGCAAATTTTTTCCCAGAGAACTTCGGGTTATGCCTCTGGCATAATACGTCTTTTCCCGATAGATGGCCTTATGCTGCCTGTCTTCAAGTGAGGCGATAGGCGCTTTGATCACTAGTTAGCCTTGCTTGGGAAGCTAATCACGACATGATTGGGTGATTTATCTACTCACTCGATAATGAGCTCTTCACCTCGCCACACACCACTGGCGACCCAGAGCCCACAGTTGACGAACTCGGCATAGCGCTTGTCTGCTGTTTTGACCGTGGCAAAGGTCCGAAAGCCGTATTGACGGGGATCAATGTTCTCCTTTGATTCCCGGGCGCTGAGCAGGGTATCGAGTACGTCACATGGGCCCGACAGCGACCCTCGCGTACGCATCTCCAGCATGGCCGGAGGTTGGTCAGTAGTCTGCAGGACAAATGCGCCCTCAACAATGCGAATCGGACGAAAGCCCCGTGCCTGCCCGAGATCATATCCGCCGGCCTAACGATTTGTCAGCTGATTTTTTCATCCTCAATTTTTTGTGCATGTTATGTCCTGGCACGGGCCGGAAACAGTTCGGGAAACCCAGGGTGCAATCATACCATGACTCGACCGTTGCCAAATGATCCGGACCACCTGCCTCCCTTGATGGTGGTGATCTCCTTTTGGACACGGTTCTCAATTCTGGAGGGCTCCGGATTGAGTGCGACGGCGATGCGAAAGTCAAACTCGAGAGTAGGCATGGCGAAGGAGACGCTCGGACAGGGAAAGTGCTCTAGCGAACGCTTGCAAGCTTCCTCTACGCTCCTGTACGAGGACAAGAGGTTGGATGTTAGCCAGTAATCGGAGCTCGGCCTGCGCTTCAAGGGCCTATCGCACTCGTCGGGGTTAAGCTGCGCGACGTACTTGCCCGTCACCGTGGCATCGCCTCCTTGATCCTGCTGAGGCTGCTGTGTCTGGTGCTGAGGGCTCGTCGCGGAGTTGCTCGGGCCGCCTAGCTTGGCGGGAAAGCCAAAGGTTGCGGTGATGCTCGTGTCCCACTCATCGGTACACCATTCGCGCTTGGTTCCACGGAACTGATGCTCGTCTTGAGGGAGACATGTTGACGCAGCGACCTCTGTCGGGGCCGTGGTGGTCGGGAGAGAGAGCGTCTCGGTGTCGGTTGCCATTTATTCCAGTCGAGAGAGAGAGAGTGTGTGTATGTGTGTACTTTTGTCTTTTTGTCTCTTTAAGCCTTTGCGTCGAGTACCGGATCGACCCTGGCGACTGCAGAAATCTCCACTGTCACGGAAACCCGAGGCGGCCGCGGAGAGGATGTCAAGATTGAATCGAGCAATGAGCGATGTCAATCTACGTTATCGGATTCTTTGATGATATAGGTTGGAGCGCATCAAGACAAGACGATGGGATGTCGTCTGTTTTTGGTAGGGGAGGGGGGCCCGAAGGCTGGTCGGCAGCGGAGAGATGGGTATATGAATCTCACAATCAGGCTCCGCTTTTGGATAATCCCGGTGGGGTGTATGAGCAAATGTGTGTACTTGTATGTATGTACGAGGGTATGTAACCGGTACGTCCCGGGACAGACAATGTTTATACGGGCGGAGGAGGTGCTTTGCCGCAGGCGCTGCTGAGTGAGCGTGTGGTTGGGTAATTGGTAATACTCGATTACTTGGAGGGGCAGCTGTGGACGTTTTTTTTTTCTGATCGGGCTGGATGGGACGGGGGGGCAAGGTTTAAAGGGCTTCCTATTACCGGATGTCCGCCAGACCCGGCCGAGAGAGAAGGGGACTGGAGACTTTTGAGAGGCGGCGAGCGAGGGAAAGGCTGGGCAGCGATGAGTTAAGCAGGAGAGAGGTAAAGAAGAAGAGAGAGGAAAAGGGACTGGTATTTGGTGGCGTGCCCCGTGTCTAAGTGGTAGCGTGTGTGAGTGTGTGACTGAGAGTGTGTGTGTGCGTATGTTTTGGGCTGGCAGCCAGCGAATGAAGAATGACCAAGCAGAAATGGAACAGAACAGAGCAGACAGGACAGAGAAGGCGAGGGAAAAGGCGATGGCGAAGAGCTGAGTCTGAATGGGTAGCAAAGTCCGAAGTAGGTAAGTGAGATAAGGTGAGGCAAGGCAAGGCAAAAAGCAAAGCGCAAAGCGGATGGAAGGCCGGAGTACATGCGAGTACTTGGGCGTTATAAAATCCGAATGATTTCAAATGCGGGTCGCGGATTCGCGCAGGCAATAATAAGCGAAACTAAGCGCTACTCGTGTGGCAGGATTGGGCAAATTAGCGTTTCCGCAATGAGGAAATTGGAGAGAAGAAGGCGAGTTTTGAAAGGATTCAAGGTTGGGGGATTGGGATGGAATCGGATCGGGATGCACGGTCATGATTACGGAGTGCAGATTTGATTTCACGGGCGAAGGAGCAGCAAGCATCTCGATGGCTCGATGGTCGATTGCTTGGGTAGCAATACTGTACGATACGGTACGGTACGGCTGAAACTAAGGTTGATGGATAGATTGGTAACCCTGAACACGTAGGCCTACCATGGCTGCTGCAGTACGTACGTACGGGTACGGGTACACACGACACGCAGAGATGGATTCATTCTTACGACTGATGATGCTACAGTTGGAATACTTTGGGTACTCTCTTCTTACTCGATTCGACGCATTTGCCTGGTGCCCGTTTTCGCGAGAGGTACATGTGCTGTACATGCCATGCATCTGGGTCTGCCTGGGACGATAAGCTTGGTAGCACCAGAACTTGCCTTTGTGTCCGTACTCCGAGTGGGCTGCGGGTGCGGACTAACAGACAACTGCGAAACGGGCAAAAAAAGGTACATACCTACACACGGGCGGACGAAAAGAAAAAAGAGGTAGTCGCATGTACCTTGTCTTGTTCGGGGTTCTTGTGTTTTTTTCTTTAATAAAACGAGAGGCGATGGGGAGAGTAACATTTGATTGTTGCTTTATGCGACACGGACGGTACGAGCATAATATATACAACGCGGAATTACCTGTTGGTTCGGTGGCACTGCAGTAAGTGCAGCAGCGAAGAAAGAAAAGCGCCGGCGAGAGCGGTCGCCGAATCGGCGGGCTGCGGGCCGAGGGTATTTGGGACGGTAAAAGCATTGACAGCGAGCAAAGGAGAAACGAAAGAAGGAAGGGAAAAAGAAAGAAAGGAAAGGAGAAGGGAAAGGATTTGCGATTTTTATTTGCATTGATGGGTTCATGTTATTCGAGATTTGGCCATTTAATTATTTTATTTTATTTTTACCCTTTTTTTTTTTTTTTTTTTTTTTTAACATTACAGCCATGTGCTCTTCTTACAGTAATTGCTAGGTACCTATATCTTACCCCGGAATTTTGGCAAAATGCCTTGATGTGGTGAACTTTTGACTTCCGCTGGATTAGGGAGGGAGAGGAAGAGAGATGGGCCGTCGGGGGAGGGCTGGGGCTGGGCAGGTTTATAGTGGCCATGGCATTTCGCATTGGCATTTGACATGAGTATTGGCATTTGACGCCCATCAAGACGGGACGGATTCGTGTGTGTGCGTACTCGGACAGTATGAGTGCACGCGCGCGGAGGTACCTACCGCTGTAGTTACGGTAAACTCCCTTAGCCGCGGAAATCTGGACAGCCAGCTAAGCCCGGCGCTGTTAACGTTAACTTGCACTACTCCGTGCAGCTACTTTCAATTGCTTTGCATACGTCGGCGGCCCGGAGACCCAAGATTCGTGGTTACCGTGGCTGTAGGTTTTTTTTGTTTTTTTTTTTTGGGCGTAGAATGGTTGGGCAGAAAGAAGAGAGAGAGAAAAGAAGAGAAAAGAAGAGAAAAGGAACATGAGGAAATTGGGAGAGCAAGGGAGGTACCTCTGAAGTATCTCCCCTTCGGAGCATTTCTTCTTTTTCCTTTCGTTCTCGCTTGGGCTTCGCATTTGCCGTACCTGGTATAATTGTAAGCAGTGCTAGGTATGTGTGCACAGTGTTCCTTTCGTCGGCGCGATTGTCGACCCGGAGTACCTGACGCTTTTTGCTGGGGGGCGGGTAATCCCCGATGGCGATGGGGCGGAGGGAGAGGTACGCAGGGGGTACTTCCAGATTGCTTCGGATGCTGGGTGCTACAGGCAGTTGTACCGTGCTGCGTTTTTGCTTGGGTTTCTGCCTTTTCTTTCCTTTTTCCGGAATTGCGTGGTTGTGGTGGTACGGTAAGGGACATGGGTGCAAGGATATGGGAATATGGAATATTCGGTGTTCCGAGGGGGTGGTACTGCATCATGACGATGGGTTTACATGTGCTTTTTCTTAGGCTTGTCGGGGCATTTAATTGCTGCGACGGAATATTCCTAATGCTCAGGGCTTTTGGCTTGCTGCATTTGTCTGTCTCCTCGTCGATTGCTCGAATCGTATGCCTGGCGTCCTTTTCTTTCTTTTTTTTTTTTTTTTGTCTGTAGAATTGCCTTACTCGTGGGTTCATTATTACTGCCGGTATTACAAGGTATATTATGAAACTTGTGGACGTGGTCAGCCCCAAAAAGCCGGGATCAAAAGAGCCCTCCCAATGGCAAGGTAGATTGACCATCCAAAAGGGTGTAGCAGTGACATTCAATTTCTTGGGGACTGGCTAATAGACGAACGAATTTCCATGGGAGGGTCGGAGAATGGGCGACTTGTGTTCTGGGGGGTGGTGGCTATCTCCGCTGTTGCTAGCTTGATACAGGCATAGTTGGCCGAAATGGTTTGATTTCTCTTTCGTTTTTTTTTCTTTTTTCTTTTCTTTTTCTTGTTCTTGTGGTTTGTTTGTTATTGAGAGGTTCGGAATCGATTCCAAGTTGAGGACGGGCCGGATTCTATTTTGTTTTACTTTTCTTGGTGTTATTGCGGTTGCTGTCCCCCCTACAATCCGGCCATGATGAGATGTTGGTACTGTGAACGAATCCATGTAGAATTGAAGGAGATTCAATTATTTGCTGCTCCGTAATACGCCTCATCGTGTAGTAACAGCTGATTCATGAGCTTGAAACTGCAAGCTCGAAGCTTCAATCACAGCAACACGGCAGATACCGCGTGGAGCCCCCGAAACACGGGCGTCCAGCCGTGACAAGTACCTCCCAAGTACACAGCGCCATCTGCTCCAAAACTCCACCAAGAAAAAGGAAGAAGCGCGCGCGACGGAAAGCCGAATATCTCCTTTTTGTTGCATTCCATCTTTTTTGCCTTGGTAAAACCACAAATTCCTTCGTTTTTACCGTCGAGAAAAAAACGGCCTGCATCACTTTGCCGTGTCGGCCTTTCCATGCTTTCCGAAGAGCCATTTTTACGGCAGATCACCGATGTAGGGCTCCGTCCAAGATACATAACTTGGAACATTTCAATGCTATCTATTACTGTAATTCCTGTTGATATCGTATTTGATCAAAGCTCCCGCCCCGGAATAGAGGGAAAAGAAGTGGCATATATTACCGAGTGCCGGGAAGCCCGCGCCACGCCTCTCTCTCTCTCTCTCTCTCTCTCTCTCTCTCTCTCTCTCAGCTCCAGCGCCGGAATTACACACACAAAATTTACCTGCCGCCGCGGCATTTGGCGCAGTGGGGAAAAGCCCGACAGCGCGCGGTGTTTCGCTGTCTTTTGCGGTCTTCTGGGCTTTGTTCTTGGGCGAAAACGGATTCGCGGGACGTTCCCCGTCTCCTCGTGGCCATTTTGGAGCCGCTTCGGCGATGATGACATAGTAAAGTCCGTCTTGGTTTCTTGTCTTTCTCTGCTGGTTACAGTGTTTTTGCTTGTGTAAAGCTGCTTACATACGTGCATTCGAACCCTTGACTTTTCGCTTTTTTTCTTCTTTTCTTTCCAGAGATGCCGCGAGAGATACCGAAAGCATTGATCCCTCTTCTTTCGTACTTGGTATCTTGCTAATCGCGACTCGTCGGATTAATAAGCCGCCATCATCTGCCGCGTTTCCTTTCTCAAGAGTATTTGAAAGCAAGGCAGAAGCAGTTACCAATTTACCTATACATTACCATTCAATTCTACAGTAGGCATTCTACAAAGTGACGCGCACACACCAAAAAAAAGATAGGGCGGGAAGATTAGTTGGTCTGGTTATTGCCCTGTTGGGAGGAGGAAGAGGAGGAGCAGCACCCAGCCTTTATCGAGCCCGTTTTTAGGCCTGTTTTCTCCCCTTTTTTTTACTTGACGCCGCCCAAGCCAAGGTGCTAGAAAAGAGGGCGAGTCAGTTGCTTGGCTTGTGAATTTGTGAATTTGTGATCGTGGGTTTGGGGCGATTATTAATTCCATGCGGGCGTGTCGAGGTTTTTGCCGTTTACGGGCAATGGCTGAGGAATCATGAGCATGAGCTGTACAAAGGCCAAGAGAAAGAGGGCAAAAACACGAAGAATGACGAGAATGAAAGAGGGCAGCAAAGATGCCCATCGCTGAGCAATCCAGTCGGTCGGGGATTTTGTCATTGCTATTGTTGTCGGGAGTGGCGGGAAGCGCCTCTTTTGATATTCAATCTTCGCCCTAGTTGGGCGCGTACGAGTACGAGTAGGCTACATGTCCACGTACGAGCTACACGTACTCCGTACACGTCATATTTGCACGACGGAATCGTGTTGTAATGAGTAATGTAATGGATGTAATGGTACTGTGCAAACGCGTAACAGAACACAGCGTGTTGGCAGGTAAATGGCAGAACCATTATCCAGTATGGCTGACATTCGGAGTTTCTTAATTGCGAATGAAACTCCAAATGTCCGTCCGGTGAGACATGCGCAAAGCTCCGATGCGCTGCTGCTCCCCTTTGTTGCTCTGAGCTCTCTATCTTGGGGATTCTAAGTGTTTGATCAGAGATTCATGAAGTAATTGGTTGGTTTAAAGAATAGAAAGTATTCTCAATTTACTGTACAAAGAAAATAAGAGTAACCTCAAGCTGTAATACCGATCTCAACACCATTCGGACGTCAACGTTTCCCTTCCCAGCAATCTCCGAAATACCCCCCAGACTAACCCTCGGCGCGGCATCTTCCGTCCTCCTCCAACTCGCACAGCTTACTCGTGCATACACATGTACATTCTTGTCTCTTTTTTTCCTTTTCACTCGTTCTTCCTTCGATCTTGTTTACCCCTCAGGCTTTCTCATTTTCAGTTAGTATCCCCCCCCCCTCTCGATACAACCATCATCATCCCCATCGAACTTCTCCAAGAACGAAGTCATTGCACCACCCAAGCTTCCCTTAGAGGTAGCTTTAGTAGCTTAGCTTTCCTTTCTCCTCCCTCTTCGCGAAGCTTTGCATATGTCAAGGTTTCCAATATGGAGCACCACATCTCATCTACCCACAAAAAAAAACATGGCTCTTGATCCAAAACACCTTCTTCTGCCAAATCCTCGGCAAGGCTTTCGTCACGGAATCGGCAATCCGCTTCTCTTTCATCACCGCTCTCCGATGCGCTGGAAATGGTAATAGTGCTCCGATGACCAAACTTTTGTTCTCCTAGAAGGGAATTATACACTCTCTTTTCATTACTGTAGCAAAAAGAAATTCTATTCCTTAATTCCCCTCCAATATCCCCATTTATACATACCTAGGTACGTTAGATGGAACTTCCACGCCTTGCACGCTTCACAATGTCATCCATCCTCACCACCACCATCCCGAATCCGTATGTAGGCTACAATCCCCAAAGAAGCAAAATACATTCCCATATAGAAAGTGATAGCCTATTTCCCCCCCAAAACCACCTCCTCATAATTCTCAATCCATGAGTGTCAGTCATGTCATCCCCCCCCGCCTATTCAACAGCCCTTCCTCGGCATAACACCACCCCGAAAACCATCCCCATGCAAGACATCCAGTTGACACGGGTCCCAAGACGCGCCGAACAATACATACACACGGCTTCATTGAAAACGGCACAAGGTACACGGCAGGTACTTTTCTCCCTTCTTCTTGACCAGCTTTTTTTCAGCGAGATTCTCCACCTGGGTTGAATAAGCATACATATATCCCGGGTCCGGGTCGGCGTCTTGCGATATTCCATGGTGCCAAGAGCAGAATACAACCACCAGGTGCTCCATAGCATCTACTTGTACATGATTGTTCACAGTCGGCAGCATTCACGTGGCTTGAGCCGAAATGGCCATGTCCTACTGACATGAGCGTCGTCCAAATACGGAGTAGCCAAATCTACATTACAGTAGAGTATCAACCCCCTGAAGCACTCCAGGACATTCAACATCGTGTCACATCACACAGGGTCTACGGCGAGCAACTGTGATAATCATGGCATAAAACATATTCAGCTACGGTCGTGCAATAGTGTCTATGGTCGTTGCGTCTATTCACAGAAAATGAGCACCGCCGTGCCTCCATATGTAAAATGAACCAAGAAGAGAGTTCCCTAAATGTCGGCGCTTGCGAGGGTCACCGTCGACGCCATCACTGCATCCGCATTGACGCGTTTCGACAGAGCCCTGCAGCCGTAAAAGAATCGAAATGCCCCCCGTTGCAAATCCAGCACATCGTCGGGCATTGTGCCAGCCCCATAGCGCCCCTTTACCAGCCTGGATCCGTCTGTGTACTCATCATATCGACGCCATGCACGTTGAAGTAGCCGAGAAGACCAATGAAAGAAGAAACTGAGAGCAGCCAAGGGAGCTGTCCCTTAAAGTTTGTGGGAAAAAGAAGAAGAAGCGAAGAAAATCAAGTCCAGATTGTCAAAATGACATCGCGTAAGATACAATGAGAAGCGAAAAAAAATTCGTTCAACGTTTCGAAAGTCCGAAACCCTAGCCACGCACATCTCAGCCTTCCCGGAGCCCGACCGCCATTGTGATGCTACGACCGAGTCCCTATAGAGTCTGCATGGACAGGAGAAAGTGGCAAGTGCCGGATGGTGGTTTTCCCTGTTACTATTTAGATAGTAACGGTGGGGTGGCCCAGGGCAGGGAGAACGTTCTCAGCGTACTCGCCACCAAAGTTTCCTGTAAACATGAGTGTTAGTTTCATGCCGCCATCAGAGGGTCGACTTCTTAGGGGGGGCTTACCTGGGCCCCCGTAGTTGCAGACAGTGTACCAAGATGGCATAGAGAGGACGGTGCCAGCAGGGCACTTGGCGGTGTAGCATCCGACCTTGGTGGATGACTTCCAGACAAGCTGGGTGAAGTGACCCCAAGCATCCAGGTTGGAGCCGGAGGGAGGGTTGTCGAGGCCGAAGAAGGTCCAGTTCTCCATCTCGTCGTTGTACCACTGGTCAGTAATACCACGGCGAGCAGACTCGAGCTGCAGGTCATCGATATCGCCAGTGGAGCCCCAGCTGGCAAGGTTCTGGCCGTAGCCACCACCGCCTTGGGTCCTATAACAAGGTTAGATTTTATATACCCTTTCCAAAATGTCTATTCCTAAATCATTCACTTACATGTCGTGAGCGAAAACGCAGCCCTCGGCAATGGTCTGGGCATATCCGGCAAGAGTAGTATCCCAAGCCAGATCGGGAGCAGAGTGGTTGGCACGGTGAATGTTGTGCTCGTTGACAACGATGGAGCTGTAGTCGTTTCCAGAGGCGGGAGCCGAAGCCGCAGGGGAGGAGGCAGCAGGCTTAGGGGAGGCAGCAGCAGGCTTAGGAGAAGGAGAAGGCGAAGGCGCAGGCTTGGGAGAAGGCTTGGCGACGACAACCTCGGGGGTCGGTGATGGTGACGGCTTGGGAGCCGGGGCGGGAGACTCGACAGGAACGATCACAGGCTTAGGAGCCGCGGCCGGTGCCGACGAAGCAGGAGCCGGCTGAGGAGCTGCCTGGGGAACAGACTGTGGAGTCACCGCGGGCTTGGGAGACGGGGAAGCCGGAGGAGGAGGAGGAGCATAGACGGGCTTGGGAGCCGGAGCTGCGGGCTGAGGAGAGGGAGTGGCGGCTGGCTGCTCAGAAACGTTCTGGACAAAAACTCCACCAGCGGTTGGCGTAGCAGCAGCGGCAGCGCTAGCAGAGGGGTCGACGGTGACAGTGACAGTGACAATGTCAGTGACCCATTGGACTTCCAGGGCTCGCTTGTCGAGGGGCATGGCCGAGACCAGCAGGGCACCCGCGGCCAAAAGGACAGCGGACGACTTCATTTTGAACGACGGAATAGTCTTTGCTTGGAGTTGTAGATGTCAAGTTGAACTTGCTAAGGAAATGGAGTTAGCTTTTTCTGTGATTCTATACTCAACATGTGTTTCAAATGGAGACAATGGCTATTGAATATCTTGCGGATTTTGAAAACATCAAACTGGATATATAGGGATCCGAAACAACAGCGATTCACAACGAGGCTGGTAAACGAGAGATCTTGTGCGTCATCCATGCGGCAGTATAATGCCAGAGGGCTGCTAAACTCCTCTGGAACGTGGTCTTGGGAGGATGAGGAATGTAGCAGACCCATGAGACTGCCGTTGGAAACGGAACAATACCCCGCAACTCGACACCAGAGCTTAAAACAAATCCGAGGAATGGGCCAAGCATGGCAGTGCTGGGACAACGTGCAAACGGACACTTGCCCAGTTGCTCTGGAGACGAGGGAGGGCGATGGAGGTGGTCAAGAAAGTTGTCACATGTATGACGAGAGATGCAGCTTGAGAACTGGTGACTTGATAAAGCACATCATGATTTATGATGGATATATATATGAACAAGGAGTGAGAATAGAGTTGTCGATCACTGCCTTACCTTTGATGGACTTGATGGTATGGCGATCCAAATGAGAGATCTGGATGGTGGTCGAAGAGGGTTTATATTGGCTTGCGTCAGAACCTGTCTGGTGCAGCACTGCTTTCAAGGTTGAAGGAGAGTCGGAGGAGCCGTGTGGTTGGACAACGGGCAGGGACTGAAGTCGTCTTGTTCGTGGAGCTTTTTGGGGGTTCCTCGAAGGAAAAGAGCGTGTTCAGTCGGCGGCTGGATGCACTCGACTTTGTGGATAGTAGCGAAACTTTGAAAGAAGAACCGGATACCAGGCCGATAAATAACGAAGTGAATCAATCGGGTCTCAGAAAAAGGAGTGGAATGTGCCGTCGAGGACACGGTAAGGAGAGTTTGTTTAAGAAAGAGGGGAGGGAAGGGAAATGGCCAAGATTTCGCTCTCTAGGAGTGGAGGACAAGGAGAGGCGAGAAAGCGGCAGCGGCAGAAGGGCGACGTTAAAAAGGAACGAAGGTCAGTCAGTGGTGGGAACCCGCCGAATTGACAAGGAGTGGGCAAACGGGGGCAGCGTGTAGTGTGTAGAGAGTAGAGTAGAGATGGCAAAAGAAGGTGGAGGAGGCTAGGCTAGGGGAGATGAAGCTGGGATTGCTCGAGTTTGCAGTGTTTCGAGATGCGCACGCCCCCGCCGCGACCAGGGGGGTGCCTACATTACGAGGTCAGGTACCCGTAGCGTCAGTAGCGAAAGGCAGCTGAGGCGCCCTGTAAATGGAGCTGCAGATGCTGAGCTGGAAGCCCAAGAGTGCCCTGCTACAGCACTCCTAATGCAGTACCTGACCTATTGATTCATTGTTCCTTATCGCAGCATTGATACCCGACCTCATTAATGCTGATACTGCACCTGCACTGCAATGCATCGGATTCCCTCTCTCTGCGCCTAAATAACGAGGGTCTCCCGATATCCCATGTACGAGCATATACGCATTGATCACCCGGTTGGCTATACGAAAATTATCCAAGACAAACAAAAAAATACCCCATGTGCGCGGGTTCCTGGAATCATGGGGCTGTTCCTGTTCCTGACGCTACGAAACAAGCCAAGTTGCTTAGCACTGCACTTTATTGCCAGCTTAGCCTAGTTGGGCAGCGCGGGGGTGACGGCCATGGCGTGGCTGTAGTAAAGAGCATCAAATTGAACACAACAAGCCTTTGTGCTGCATCAGCGTCAAAGTCTGTACAGCAAGCATGTACAAGAACGAGAGCGATTTGATGCCAGGCTTTTCTGAAGACTGCTGGTGTAACGCCCAAACCTCTCGGTGGCGATATCGACAGGTAGTAGTGGTACTGCTTTTGCATCAGCTGCCAGCACACGACGACTCCAAGGATCACTATCGTGAACCTGACCCCGATGCGTCCTATACTAAGCTGAGTCTTTCTTTTCTTTTTCCAGCTGCCCATCAAAAAAAGCCACCCGCAAGGGCTGAAAAGAAGCATTCTAGACCGCTGTCTCCGGCCCCGCGCTCATCTTGCACTGACAAGGCTCAAAATTAAAGCCACCAGCAATTACCGCCTTGGCCAAGCCCCAGCAGCCGGGATGAGGGACCGCCTAATCCAACCCTTCTCTTGACATCATATCTTGCGTCTTCTTGCTTTTTCCACAACTGCAGCATTATTTTTTGCTTTTTTTAATGCACATAATCCTCGACGATGTAGTATCCCAGGGCGCCGATTACGCACATCGTCCATGGTGTGTCTGAGATCGGATGGCGCAGCCGCATTGGCGAGAAGAGAGAGAGAGAAAAGGTTCAGTTCGTCAATGTCTCTGCCCGGGGGGTCTCATGAGCCCCCCTCCAAGCCAACGCCATCATACCTCTGTGCAAGTGCAACTTCGTATTCCGCCCATGTATCGAGATTAGATGCGCCTAAACTAGACCCGGATCGCTACTGTACACGCAGTTACTACTTTGGTCGTTGGCCGAAGAATGCCTTCGAAACGCCTTGCTGGCGCGCTACTCTTGACTTGATGCTCACTTTCTAAAAGCTTCAACCGTCTGCTGTCCTGAGGTTGCTCTGGGCAGGGAGGAACGCATATGATCGATGGCATCAATCAATATTACATGTATCATTATTCACGTACCACTTGGCGCTGCTACCCCCTTGATTTCCGACCCGCCATCTGGACTAACTGCCGAACATTGTTCTGTTTCTTTTCCGTAATGTGATTTCTCTCTTTTTTTCAGCCCTGAATCGGCGCGATTATTCGCCGACTCCGTGTATCCCGAGGCTTGGATTGAAAAGCTTGGCAGCTGCTTGCTTGAACTTTATGTGCAGTAGTCTCAATATGCAATAGCGATTGAATGACTTGAACTTAATTATTGAGGGGTGCTTACCTATCCAGCTGCATTTCTCATTCACCGCTACCTTTTTTCTCTTCAATCTGATCGATTCTTTCTGCCTTATTACCTGACTTTAGGTATACAGACAGGCCTAAACACTCATACGAGCAGCGTCGCTACCAACACCCCCTCCCCCTGCAGCTCATCCTTTTCTCCCCCATGAAATGTTTCCCGCCTCTCACAGCGCTGTGCCTTGCAGCAGCTCACTCTGGCGCTTGGCTGCTGCAGGCTCTCTTTCGACTCTCCACCAACCAGCGCCGGCGTCTCCATCAAACAAGCTACAGGCGGCCTTGCGGGACTTTTATCCCTGAAACGGCACTAATCGCTCTGTATCACCCCCTACCTCATCTCCAGCGCTCTTTGTCAGCCTATCGAGGGCCTGCAATTGGGGGCTTTTGGTCACTGGGAATGGGGCCTTTGTTTCTTGCTCGTAGATGCAGGAGGAGTGATGAATGTCACTCATTTCAAGCACCCTCGGCTCTCCTATACCGGGACGACTTGGTGATTCGATTCCAGCTAGCAGCTTTACCGGGAAACTCGAAAATCAGATCATGGATGGTACACGCCGTGCCCAACGGCATCTGGTGCAAGTGCAAGTACCCCCCGTACGGACACATGTAAAGTGACGGGAGGCATTCAATGGAACCAACATGGAATTGGTCGCTCCACGGCCCGCGTCTTCCGTGTACATGTAGAGTCGCATTCATGCCCTACCAAGGAATCAATAGTGCCAGTCGCAGATCGCAATTGTCCAGATGCGGGGTGTGCCAAAGAGGCAAACACTGCGCTTGGCATTTGAATATGCCATCCATTTGATCTGATCCTTGCCACTCGTACATTTACTCGTACGGAGCACATCACATCCCATTCTGTCACGGGTATTCCTTCTTCTCGTCTTCTTCTTCCAAGTTCCAACTCTCGTGCCTCCTGGTGTATGTAGTGACACTCTAACGATCCGCCTCGTGCTCCGCAGTTTGTGCGCCGTCTCATCAAGCGCACGCTGTGGACGCTCACGAGGCCGACCGAGGCCCCAGCTCCGGATACACCAAACGGCCGCCCTTTTTTTCCACCGTGTTTGCGCACGTACCTGTAAGAAGAAACCTGGAACATTGGATTGATGCCATGTCGCCCTTTTGCCGCCGACACTAGCACTTCAAGTAGTGGTGTTAATGGGTGATTTATTGGCGGGGCATGCTCCGTACTCTAAAGCACATGGCCGGAATCCAGCACGAGACATTTCATCCTTTGTTTCCCTTTCGCGTCTTCACAAAGCTCATTCCAACTCGAGCTTACGACTACTTACAATCCATTTATTTTCTCACTGCACTCATCATTTCGGTACGTCGGCTCATCTTCTCTCTTTGATGGTCCCACAACCTTGATCGTGTGTATCCGCTCGATGCTAGCCGTGTGCCTATTTCCCATCCCCCCTGGGTGAATCAGATATACCAACTACCCCATCCCCCCATGACCTAGTGCTGCTCGGAGGCAGCGTCTTTCTCGTCCGGCGTCCGGGATAACTGGAGTCGAGACCCAACGGGCTTACTCGCGTGTCCCAAGATCGAGAATCCTTTAGGGGTTTCCATCATGTCTCGCTGTACGAGTAACCAGTCATTGACTGCCACGGTGCTACCTGCTTGGCACTTCGTATTTTTGACGCAAGATAAACTTGGAACCGATGAGTCTCGGCAGCACACGTGCAGAAATGCTAAAGTTAATTGCAGCTATCGGATAACCACCCGCATGGGAGACTAGATGCCGTACAGCTCCTCATCTCTTGGCGTCTCTGGACAGATCCGAGGCGCGTATCGAGCACTACTGTACCTATATAGCCTAAACCAACCTACACAAAGACGCCGTTTGCTTTTGCTCTACTTGATCCCGTAGAATGCGTGTACACGTATGAGTGGCTCCACCAGATGCACTCTTTTCCCCTTGCTGATTCCATGTATGAGCACACACCCGGTGAAGCTGGTAGACATACAACCTATTCCGCGGTACTAGTACGAGTCCTGCTTCTTCCCTCGACGGATAACCGCTCAACAAAATACCCTCAAAAGTGCATGTAATTAACATCGTGCCGCTACGCCTTACGTAACCCGTGAGCAAGATAATCAAAGGACCCCAGCCAATTTCCATCCATCGTGGCCAAGGTCAGCCTCCTAACAAGGTTGGCCCAGCTCTTCCAGAACATTGCCGGGACGGGCTCCAGAGCCCACACGCCTTTAATATCGATTCAATTCATGGGCAACGGTACTTTGTGCTGCCGCTTTAATTTGTAGGAAACAAAAGTACAATTTTGATTTCAAGGTATGGATCCATCTGGACTCCTTCTCACGCCATCGGCGACTGAACGGCCAGATTCCGAGCTGCGGAACCTGCCCCAGCCCGCGGGCTTTCCGGGTCTGCACGCCGGCCGCGTTTTGAAACATGCCGCCGGTTTCGTTTTTCAAGGTTTTTTTTCTCTCCAAGGTTGTTTCTGTTTGTTTGTGGGCTCTTTTGACGTGTCCTAGTCTGCGAGATGGAGATGCACATAAGCGCCGCTAGGCCTACGGGTACGCCTAAGTAAGTGTCCTCCACCCCTTTTTTGCACGCCTAGCGACATGTGAGAGTTGTCTGATTACACTACAAACAGAGCTGAAGCTTGAGTATTGCCTACGAGCAGTAGCTTGTTACTTCTGGTTATATTCGTATCGATGAGCATGGTTGTTGTTGTTGTTGTAAGAATTAGTCGTCAGGCAAATGTCAGTGGCTGTTGCGCTCAGTGTTTTCTGTAGATGCATGCATGTAGGTCCCTCCCTTAGTAAAAAGCATCGCCCTCGTCTATTCTTTCGTCGCAGGATAAGCTTAACCAGCGTCATGCGCGAAGCGCGTGGCTGAAACAGAGGCCCATCGCGAGTGTTTTTTTTTCTTTTTTTCCTTTTTTCTTTTCTGTCCTGTTTCTCTTCTTTCGCTGAAAAGCTTTCTTTCCTGTTTTTGTTTTCTTGGCCTTTCTCTGGGTCGGTTTTGTCTAGATGCTTCTTGTGGAACCTGGCGGTTTCATATTTCGCCATTTTTTTCTCTCTAGTCTTCAACGTACGACGATGGATGCGTGCTGTGTTGTGTACTGTGTCTTGCTTGAGATTGAGCGGATCTAAAGATGTCCTTGTTTTTGTCGAGTTCTACAAGCTGAATGTTCGGTCAAAGTTGTGGAGTGGCTCTGGAAAAAGAGCCAATTTGTAAGGTGGTGATATGAGAGTTGATAGCTATCAGCCAACCCTATAGCCCAGCGTATTTAGCGCTACATCCAGCAAGTTCAGTCGTTTATAACCCTCGAATCTATAAATCATTATGAGATTTGTACTCTACTTGCCCTGGGGAACTACCTACGTTCTACGCCATGCAGTATTGTAGGGTAAGGTTCTTTGCATACTCGCAACTATCTGCAAGATCTATGGTATGAATGCCCCATGCCTCATATGGGTTGAAGGATTTTTTTCCACGTGTAAAGAAAATGGAGTATCGGTATTGAGCTCTTCAGCCGTATATAATGTTCTGTCCTACATAAAATCTGGCTTTCTCAGCCCGACTGTCGTACGGCTTATATATTTTCTACCTGGAGAGAACTCTATTGGTGATGAAAAGTTGAGATAGACATCCCACCTGCTGCCGAAACAATAATCTACTCCAAACAGTCAGCTATCCTTCCCGCCTCCTCCAATCAACTACATCTACACGTTAATATTGACTCAGCTGTCACTTCGCGAGTCTCACAATGCAACGGATGGAGATCCGTGTTCCAGAGGCAGGCTTCCGGCGCTTCACAAACTTGAGCGAGATATATCTCATCTCAAAATGTCTCGGCATGATGCCTTAAGTCTACACGATGACGCTGGCAGTATACACAAGGTGTAAAACTCCAGGGGAGAGCGAGGGGCCCCTCGTTTTCAGCCGTCTTAACCTGGCTGTCGTGGAATGGTCCCTGATACTCGGGGCTGGTGACGGCAGGATCGTGGGTTAGCATGTGAATGTGCAACTGCACCATTGATGATGCAAAAGCCCGAGGCCCGGTCGACTGAAGAACTGAGTCGTGTAACACGTCACGTTTTTAACCTTCTATTTTGAGTGTTTGGCGGCCTCAATGTCTTTCCCTCAAACAGTCTGCCTCGTACTATTTTGCTCAGGGCCAAGCATTTTCCATATGCCTTGGCCCTTTAAAGCCCCTCCTACACAAGAATCAAGACAGCACACGTTGCGTAGGAATCAAACGGTGGGAGTATTGTAGGCAAGAGGTTGATGAGTTATTTTTGTTTCGTCTCAGATGACTGCAATTGTACACGACACATCTTCACCCCTCCATTCCAACCGCTCCCCTCCTCCCTCACTGTGAAGCCTCCGACTGTCCGGGGATGAAAGGCTTGCCATCACCAGGTCCAATCCGCACGTCAGCAAAGATCTGCTTCGGCCTCAGCTCAACAGGGGTGACGTTGGCGGGCTGATCAGGAATCTTCTTCTCCAGTTTCTAAAGCCGGGGTATGGTTAATAAATTATGGCGCATTGGATGTTGACAAGGATGCCGAGGTTAGAACGTACCAAGTTATCGTAAACGCACTTGTTGAGCTTCCACTCGGCGGGACGGCACTGCCAGAGCTGCTGGTTTCGGTTGTCGAGGCACTCCCAGTGCTTGCGGAACTCGGCTAAGCAGTGTGTGTTGATGTCCTTGAGCCTGGATGACCTCAAACGTCAGTACCCCTCCTTTCCACAAACGAGTGACTTCTCCAACGACCGAGCCCTCGGACCCAGATGGCTGGCTCCAATTCTTGCAATTCATTAAGCTGCTCGCAGGCGCAGGAAAACGTACACACTCTGGGCGCAGCGGGTTACCCGTCGTCCCTCCTTCAAGCAGTTCAGTTCTCCCTTGCCGGGGTTCTCGGTCTTGCACTGCATGTAATCATCGTTGTAGTCGCGGCATCGTGCGCCGATGAAGAAGGAGGCCGACAGCAGAGGCGCAGAGGAGGCACCAATCTCCTGGACCTGGGGAATGTTGTCCGGGAGAGGCGTGGTGTCGATGAGCACCTGCTGGTGGAATCTGCCACATTGTTAGTTGCTGCTTGTCGCGGGATGTCGCCAATGTGCCCTCAGGCCGGCTCAATGACGTCGCTGCTGGATCTTGGAGGCCGGATCAACATACTGAGACCGTCGTGATGCCATGATTGCCGGGTGGTTCGATTGACCCTCTGTGAAGCTTGCGGTAGGATAATGGAGCTATGAGGTTCTTCCGACTGACGCTTAGTTGAAAGATTGTAGTTGCTGCAGCCAATCAGAGACGACCGGGGGGTCAGCAACCGTAGCCTTGTTGGCGTCTCTGAGGCGGCTGTCGAGGGTACATGGAGAGACTTAGAATCTACGGGAAATACTTGGCTTGCAGAAATTGGGTCTGTTGAAGCCGCTGAATTCTCGTCGTTTAGCGCTAGACTTGCTGTAGTTTAGTGGGCATGCGTTTGCTGATTAAGAAGCTAGGTACTCTAGGTAGCTTCAAGTAGTGGCGCTAGTTGACAGTCAAGAGAATTGCAAGTCTCTCTTCACAATCACTGCTGTACTCAGGCACTTGTACTATTGAAAAAGCATTACTTCAGTATAGGAAGATATTTACCCTTGATTTATTTTTTTCACTGCCATTGCACCTGCTCCCTGTGCTACTCAATCGTGGTGCTCGCATCAAACTGCATTTCGCGATTCTGCCCTGGAGGCAAGCTGTGATTGGCTGGGCGGTGGACGAGGCTGACCTGCGCGGTACCTTGGTACCTCCTACTGAGCGCGACCCTGCAGCAATTTTGTAGCAAGTCAACAAAACTGCCCAGCGACGAGAAAAACATCCGCGCATCAACGACAACCCATCCAGCAATTCGCCGACGACAGCACCTCCGACATTCGAGAAACGGCATTCCGCAATCCTTTGCGCCTCCATCCTTTTTAACAAGGCTCCTGTGGGAGCTTTGCGGATAGCCTCACGACACTCGCTGGAGGAGCTGCGGTCTTCCTTTTCACCATGTCGCTCTTCGGACAACCAAAGCCTCTGAGTTCGGGAGGGTTCTTTGGCTCAGCCCAAACAGCCCAGCCCACCCAACAGATGCAAGCATCCGGAAATATCTTTGGACAAACGCTGGGTGCAGGCCAACAGAATGCACCGCTCGGAAACACGCTGCTTGCGCAGCCCCAGCAGACACAGCAGGTGCCCGCGCTGTCGCAGTCACAAGCTCAGCTTTCGAGCTCTCTATGGCAACCTGGTCAAGAGACACCGCGTAAGTCCCGCATGCTATAGGAAGCGCCTCGTCCTTTGCTAACGCAGTGGTGATGTATACAGACCAGAAGCCGATTCTGGAACAGATGAAGCTCGTGACGGAGAAATGGGACCCTGCCAACCCCAGCTGCGTGTTCAAGCACTACTTCTACAACAAAGTCGATGAAGCACACATCCCCTTTTACAAGCCCCAACCATTCGAAGACGATAGAGAATGGGAAGAAGCTTTGCAGAACAAGCCCGCCCCTGGATTCATGCCTGTGTTGTGCGCAGGCTACACGGGCGTAGCGGACCGATTGAAGACGCAAAAGCGCGCCATTTCCGAGTTCAACACACGACTTCACCAGATCAACGGCTGTCTGGATGCGCTGCTGCAGCGACACGAGTTGGAGACGGAAACCAGAGCACTCGCTGCTAGAAGGCGGCAGACGATGATCTCCAACAGATGTCTGGCTTTGGCCGCCAAGGTGCAGATTCTTAGGAACAGGGGCTACGCTCTAAGCGGCGACGAAGATGATCTGAAAAGCAGACTACAGACGTTGGAGCGCGATGTGCAAGATCCAGCAGTTGGTGCCAGGGAGGAAGAGCTGTGGAGCAGACTGATTGTGCTGAGGGGATACTCTGAGAGACTGAACAAGGAAATGGAGAAGCCGGCAGGAGAGAGCGAGGGGCTCGACGAGGAGACACAAACGAGGGCGAAGCGGGTAAGTTTTGATATAGATTCAGCGGATGTTTACCATGACATTTGGTCGCTAACCACGGTGGCTCTAGGTATTGGAAGATTACGAGAAGCAACTACAGCATTTGAAAAAGGAGTTGGAGTCGCTGGGTGCAGACTACCAGGAGTGGGAAAAGAGCAGAAACCCGCCACCACGGTCCCGGTAAAAGTGTCTGCTTGGATATCATAGGAGACTGTGTCGCGAGAAGGGAGGTTTCACCGAAGCCGCTGTAATGGTGTTAATTTGAAGATGCTTTTTATGTTTTGACGCAAATGGAGTCAGAATGTTGGCAGGCAATGGCAACAGCATTCGAATGCTATAGAATTGGGGGGTTATGAGTCGGTTTGTTTCCAGTTTTAATCTGTAGAGGCTGTAGGATTGGACAAATATGCAGACGGATCTGGAAGGCATGCAGAGCAGTCGTCTGCTATATGGATCTTAATTTTTCTTTGCGCATAAGACTTTGCTCTTAATGGCTACCAAATTAAAAGCCAAATCCGTCACATGGTCATGATCCAGCAACCGTGGAATTTTTTATGCTTCTTTATTTTCTTCTATCGTCGCCCCGTTTCATTTTCGTGTCGCCTTTGGTGAATCAGGTTGAGCTTTCCCCTTCCCCCAATCAACCTCGGGCGACCACTTCTATTGTACAGCGATTTTTGCCTTGGGCAGTGAGTGACCTGCTGGTTCCTTTGGCAGTGGTATATCAAACAGTTTCGCCAGTCAGAAACCCGGCGCACTATCGGTCAATGGCAATGTACCGGAGTGGAAAGCATGTATGTATGTTACATGGAAACGTCTATATACGAATTTTTTTCCTTGCCGGGTTTAGAAGATGCGGCTGATCATGTCGACAGCGAAGGGAGCTATTTCCGAGGTTAGCAATGGCGCAGACGAGGTAAGAGGAAGCATCTGTCAACGAGAAAATTCGATCGTATCGTCTTCCTCTTTCCATGGAACAGGCGTAAGACATACAAAGGTAGAGCATGAAGGCAGTTGCGGCGACCTGCTGGACGGTGAAGGTAGCTTCGGCCTCCATGGCGCGAATCTCCTCGGGCGACTGCTGCGGGGGGGCGACTGTGGACGCGAGGACGTCAGCATTGCATGCGGTTAAACTATCACATGGCGCACGAGAGGGCAGGCATATTTGTCAGGGATTGGGCGTGTGTACGTACATCCTCCAAACATGGTGATGATTTTTGTTGTTGTTTAGTCCAAGTGACGGATAGTTACGTAAAAGCTGGGCGATGTCGGGAGTGTGCTGGAAGGGTGGCCTAAGGCCTGAAGGAATGGAGGCAATACAGTGTGGTGTGTGTGCTAATGTTGTGTAGGTACGGGCTACGTAGGTGGTAAATGGGCCAATGCTACAGCAGTCGAGACAGGCCTTGGCAGGTATGGAGATAAGCAGATAAGGTACATGTAGGCAGCTTATTGCTCCGTACTGCATTTATGCCTTAGGTACGGAGTACAGTAGCATTGATCAGTTGTTACTACTAGGATTAGATACAGCTACATATCATGTCATGTCATTGTAGGGGCTGATATGGTATTGATCCATTGGAGAAAAAAAAAAAAAAAAAAAGCTCGAACCCGCCCGCGATCACAATTCACGAAAATCATCTCCCCCTCTAGCCCCCCTCTCAGCGAATCACATGCATCCGCTTGCACGCTCAGCGTCGGCCCGTGAATGGCCGATATCGTTGGCGCCAGGCTACACAGTGGCAGCAACGAACAATGTTCGAAAAGCCATCACCTAACCAAAACTTCTAGCTTGCGCAAAAAAACCTCCAACTCGGGAGAAAGATTAAGCTCTAGCATCGATTTTTTTTTAGTGGGCACGAGTCGTGGACACACTATGCTCCAAGCATCCAAGCCCTGGCCAGTTACTCCAACAGCCTGCGGAGTCGACTCCAGTATTACGGACCACCGCAGCCGTGGAGGATGTTTGGATGTACCAACCAAGGCCTGGACGGGACCCTGAGCGACGGAAAGCGGAAAGTTATCAGGCTGGTCATTGGCCTTTTGCTGCGATGTTCGGCTCTGGGGAAGCGAAAGAGGGAATGGAGAACGAAAATAACGAGGAAAGGAATTGGGGAAAAAAGAGCAAAAGGGAATAGGCCAAATGCCCCTGTGCCTGGTGATACCTTGATGCGTTCGGCGCATTACTTACGATACTACACAGATAAGATGGCTCTGATGCCCCGGCTCACGCTGCATCTTGATCCCAATGTCGGAGGGAAAGGGAACCTTGTTGCTTGTCTTGTGCTCACCGTCTTCTCACTTTCTTACTATTCTCACCTGCTCTAGTCCTTTTTCTTCATCCATCGGACGTGGCCTGATTCCCCCAACGATATAGGATCGCCTGTTCGACTCGCTGCCGGCGAGGGCTTCAACTTTTAGCGCTATCACGGGTGCCGGATTGCCCCACGAAAGTTCCGCCACGGCCTCTTGGACAGCCATTTACGGACCACGCAGGCGCCGTCATCTCATTTTTCTGGGGGGGAACTGATTAGAGCAAATCTTTATCGTCCGGGCGGCTTCGGTTTAATTTCTTTGCTTTTCCTCCCTCGTGTCGTTGGACCTCCTTCTCTTCTTCCTTCTTTTTTCTTTTCCTAGCCATTGAGGGAGACCTGTTGAATCTATCTGGCTCCGTTGTTTTGCTCTTCATCCCTTTCTTCACATCATCGTGGCGGCCATGGCCTCCAGGCTGCTTATCGCACGGGGGGCTTCCCTTCGCCCATCGCTGGCGCTGGCCCGACACGAAGCGAGGGTTTGCGCTCGCGGACAGGCTTCCCTTTTGTCCGTCCGCAACCTCACTTACACCACTCAGACGGCTGCCGACGTTCGCGCCGCAAGCCGGGATGGCAGAAGACCGCCTTTTGAGTCTCTGCAGGAGGATCCTGCTTACAAGGAAATGAGAGACATTCGTGCTGCCAACAAGCTGCCATGGAAGGACTTTAGCGCTCGCCACATTGGACCTCGCGACGAAGAGATCCAGGAGATGCTCAAGGTTCTCGGCCCCGGTTCTGAGACTCTGGATGCTTTCGTTTCCCAGGTTATTCCTGCAGATGTTCTGGATCCGCCCAAGAAGACGATCCAGGCTCGCGTGTTCAGCGAGTCTGGAATCGTCAAGGCCTTCAAGGCCATGAACTCATCCAACGACGTCCGCACGTGGATGAACGGAGGTGGTTACTACCCCGTTGAGATCCCAGCCGTCATCAAGCGAAACGTCCTGGAGAACCCGGCTTGGTACACCAGCTACACTCCCTACCAGCCTGAGATCAGCCAGGGTCGTCTCGAGTCCCTTCTCAACTTCCAGACCATGATCTCTGACCTGACCGGCCTTCCCGTCGCCAATGCCAGTTTGCTTGACGAGGGAACTGCTGCCAGCGAGGCCATGACCATGTCTCTGACCAGTCTTTCCTCCTCGAGACAGAAGCGACCTGGAAAGACGTATGTGGTTTCTCACTTGGTGCACGACGCCACCATCAGGGTCATGCATGGCCGCGCTGAAGGATTTGGAATTCACATTCAGGTCCTGGATCTGGGTGCTCCAGATGCCCAGAAGAAGATCAAGGCTCTCGGCGATGACCTGATTGGTGTCATGGTTCAGTATCCCGACTCAAACGGAGGTGTTTCCGACTTCAGGGAGCTGGCCGAGCTTGCTCATGCGCAGGGCACCCTGCTGAGTGCCGCCACCGATCTCTCTAACCTGACTCTCCTCACTCCTCCTGGCGAGTGGGGTGCTGATATTGCTTTCGGAAATGCTCAGCGATTCGGTGTTCCTTTGGGCTACGGTGGTCCTCACGCTGCTTTCATGGCTGTTCAGGAGGGTAGCAAGCGACGACTCCCCGGCCGCTTGATTGGTGTTTCCAGAGACCGTCGCGGAGACCGAGCTCTCCGTTTGGCTCTGCAGACCCGTGAGCAGCACATTCGACGAGAAAAGGCCACTAGCAATGTTTGCACTGCCCAGGCTCTTCTGGCCAACATGTCAGCCATGTATGCCATTTACCACGGCCCCGAGCAGCTCAAGGAGATGGCCGTCAACAACCTCCGCCACGCCCGCATGATTCAGGCTGCCGCCCAGCACTACGGCTTGAATGTCTCATCCCGCTCCGTTGACGCCGACGGCAAAGTTCTCTCCGACACCGTCTCCCTCTACTTCGACGAGCCTGTTGTTTGCCGGGCTCTGCGCCGTGAGCTGATGGATCAAGGCATCAGCAGCGGCAAGGCCTGGTCTCCCAACGAGCTTGTCCTGGCAGTTCCCACCACTTTCACTCTCAAGCTGTTTGTTCGCATCGTCAAGGCTTTCCAGACCGTTGCCTACAAGAACCACAGCGACGCCGACCTCGATGTCTCCAACAAGTGCTGGAAGGAAGGGTTCGCGCAGTCATCTGAAGAGCTCGTTAAGAGCCTGCCTGACTCTGTTCGCCGAGAGTCCAAGTTCCTGACTCACCCCGTTTTCAACTCCCACCACAGCGAGACTGAGATGCTGCGTTACATGCACCACCTCCAGTCCAAGGATCTGTCCCTGGTTCACTCCATGATTCCCCTTGGATCTTGCACCATGAAGCTCAACGGTACTACTCAAATGGAGCTCATTGGCACAGAAACCACCGCCAACATCCACCCTCACGCTCCACACAGCTGCGTCAAGGGCTACCAGAGGCTCTTTGACGCTACCTCTGCTCAGCTGGCTGCCCTGACTGGCATGGATGCTACTTCTCTGCAGCCCAACTCCGGTGCTCAAGGTGAGTTTGCCGGTCTCCGGGCCATTCGCAAATACCACGAGCAGCAACCCGGCAACAAGCGCGACATCTGCTTGATTCCTGTTTCTGCCCATGGTACCAACCCTGCGTCCGCTGCCATGGTTGGCATGCGCGTTGTCCCCATCAAGTGTGACACCAAGACCGGCAACCTCGACTTGGAGGATCTCGAAGCCAAGTGCAAGAAGCATGCTTCTGAGTTGGGCGCCATCATGATCACCTACCCCAGCACATACGGTGTCTTCGAGCCTCAGGTCCGAAAGGTCTGCGACATTGTTCACCAGTATGGTGGTCTCGTCTACATGGACGGTGCCAACATGAACGCTCAGATTGGACTCACTTCTCCTGGCGCTCTCGGCGCTGATGTCTGCCACTTGAACTTGCACAAGACCTTCTGTATCCCTCACGGCGGCGGTGGCCCTGGTATTGGTCCCATCTGCGTCAAGAAGCACCTCGTCCCTTACCTGCCTCACAAGAGCACCCAGACACCCGTCTCCAGTGCCTCCTTTGGCAGTGCCAGCATTGTCCCCATCAGCTGGGCTTACATCTCTACCATGGGCGACGAGGGTCTGCGCAAGGCCACCACTGTTGCTCTTCTCAACGCCAACTACATCCTGGCCCGCCTCAAGGACCACTACCCCATCCTCTACACCAACGACCAGGGCCGTTGCGCTCACGAGTTCATCGTCGACGCCCGCCCCTTCCAGAAGTCCGCCGGCATCGAGGCTATCGACATCGCCAAGCGTCTCCAGGACTACGGTTTCCACGCTCCTACTATGAGCTGGCCTGTGCCCAACACGCTCATGATTGAGCCCACCGAGAGTGAGAGTAAGGAGGAGCTGGATCGCTTCATCGACGCCATGATTAGCATCCGCAACGAGATTCGTGAGGTTGAGGAGGGCAAGCAGCCCAAGGAGGGCAATGTGCTCAAGAACGCCCCGCACCCGCAGAGGGACTTGATCCTCGGCGATGCGGAGGGCAAGTGGGACAGACCTTATTCTCGGGAGAAGGCCGCCTACCCGCTGCCTTATCTTCTTGAGAAGAAGTTCTGGCCGACGGTTGGCCGTGTAGACGATACATATGGCGATACCAACCTGTTCTGCACATGCCCTCCTGTCGAGGACACCACCGGCTCTGCTTAAATCACCAGACACGACTTGATGCGGCGAGGGAGAACTCCCACCACCACCGTCACTTTTCTTCAACCAAATATTCAAGCATCATTCATTCAGTAAATATCACGACATAATTAGACTTTTGCCCAAAAGAACCCCCTTCACCGGATTTCTTCAAAATGGGCAAACAAACAAACTAAAACACAGGACAAATCGGGAGGGAACAAAAAGGAGGGGAACCAAACATTTCAACATGGTTTTTATTATATATAAAAACGTAACGGCGCATAGCGGGGTAAAAGAGAAAACGAGAAAGATCGAAAGATATACAATTTTATGGTTTTTATTTTATGGTTATGAAAGCGCCGGCTAATCTCAACATTGGGAAAGGGATGATATGAGAGAATCTGCAATTTTATGTTTTTTACTTTTTGCTTTTTACCTAGTCTTTAGACTAGGGGGGTTTTTCTTAGATGAGATGTCATTGGACATGAAGATTGAGTCGAGTGTGACAGAGAGCGTATGCTCTCTACTGCTTGGCCAACAATACCAATACAAATATATATATATTGGGCAGTCATGCTTTAGTCACCAGTGAACTGTATGCAAACGTCAACTGAAAGAAAGAGAGAAATCCAAAATTATCATTACATGCTACAAATATATCCATCGTGTTTATGGGTAGCCAAAGTCCACAGTTAACAAAACCCCTGAATCCAAACATCGTCATATTCGCCCATTTTCCGCGTTTTTAGTATCGATGCAACACCAGCTAAAGTCCCGCGGGGTACCAGCTGGCGATTAATACAAAATTCTTCACATTGCCAAATGCCCGATATATGCTTACACAAACGCATCTCCAAATCTCACTCTTGTACATCGTCAGAAGGTATAATCACTCTCACGGAACGCCCTAGTTTACTGGCGATGACGGCCCTTTGGTCTCTCGGGTCTGATAGCGTGACGAGGGTCCTGTCAGAACCTATACTTGTGGGGCTTTGAAGGCTTTGCTCTGATAAACTGATAGGGGATATGAGGACTTGATCGGATGCTCGCGTTGTAGTTGAGACCAATGTTGCGTCGGAATTCTTCCTGCTCGGAGATGATAGTAAAAGAGATCCTGAGGCCGACTGTGTCAGGAGCCAAATGTGCGGCTTCCTGGCTTCATCTGGGTCATCAAAGCTTTGTATAGTGAGGACAGTATCGACTGAGGGATGTCTCTCCGCGTCCCCAAGGAGATGCGTCTGGCTTGATTTGTCCTTTTCAAGATCTTTTCCCTTGCTTTTCTCTCTCTCACGTCTCGCCTTTCTGCGACGTCGATATACGATACAGGTGGTGAGTCCTAATGTGTATACTGCGAGCAACACAATAATGGGAATAACGATAGGTGCGGCCCAATGAGGTGAATGTCGAGGCTGTATCCATGGTCAATTTTCGGCCCTCTAGGAGAATCAAGAGTATCGAGAAGCTTACAGTTTCTTTTAGTCTCCAAGGCGGAGACGTCGTCCAATTTGCGCGAGCATCTCGAGAGGATGAGAGCCATAGAGTATATAATTCATCATCCAAGTGGCTTGGTGTCCACAAGCATGTTGCATTTTCATTGTTCATGCTGCCTAAAAAGCTGTGAGGACTTGTCGATATCGTCTATTAAGTAGTTCAATGAGACCGTAATACGCACCTGTGAGATTCGATACCAGCTCGTATGCGATAACGCCATCTTTGGGATATGTAATTTTGAACAGCCCAAGCTCTGGCTGAGTCCCATCCAGCGACTCGTTCCATTGAATGGTGAATGGGTGGTCGTTTGAGATGCTATCGTTCCATTCTTCATTTAGAAAGCGCAGACCGATACCCTCGGTGGCGGGGCCGGTGAGGTTATCGAGTCCGTGGCTCATTCTGTAAGCTTGTTATGACCATGTCGGGGAAAGACGACTCCGGCGAATACTTTGAAAGAACCTGATAAGATGTGTAGCTGAAGATGAAGAAGTATAGTCAAGCCCTGTTATACAGCGGGAGCAACTCCGACAATCAAAGCTGGGGTTGGCTGGAACATAATAACTGGAGAACACAGGAGACCCGGCATTAAGTAGTGATTTTCATTGCTGCGGGCGCCTGAAAGGTAGCAATGGGAGAATGGCTGGCGGACAAGACGTCTCAGTCGGCAAGGGAGAGTTACTGTACATTTAGTCATAGAATTGGGGTGTCAAGCGTCGAAAGAGGGGGTGTGCCAACTGAGAACGGCATCCCCGGACGGGGTGGTATCGTGAGATGAGAAAGAGAAGAGACGGGAGCGCACAGATTGGGCGGCGCAAGGCGCTCCTCTGGTTGGGCAAGGTCACGATGGTATCTCATCGCCTATTAGCTCCATTCAAAGGGACACGGGTCATTTCACGATGGCTTCGCTGGCATGCGTAACCAGAGTCATTAGCATATGTGCCGCAAATTTCTAGGGGGCTCGGGTTAGTTGTATTGTTATTGAACCAAGCCTGGGAAGTCGAGGTATCGTGTATGGACTTACACGATGGATACCAACTACACCTTCCACACGACAACAGTTGAAACGGTCTTTAGAAGCATTGGAACAGGAGCATGGAAAGTTCTTGAGCCGGATAGGAAGCGGTACTAAGCCGTAGATTCTCGCCGATACGGACTGACCCACCGCTAGAGCCGAAGATCGAGATGCTATATTCAGCATCTAGCTTCCAATTACAAGGATCATCGCCATCCTGCGTCAGGATGAACAATGAGTTGCCGAGAGGCGGGCGAGCGGGTTGTCGAACAAACGGCCCAGGGTTGACCGGACTTTGGTAACTTGGGGCGAGGCTGGAGCCCGTTATGGCGGTTGCTCGAGAGCGCGTGAGGGCAAATACGATGACCTGGTATGAGGCGACATTCCAGAGCGATTAGGCGCAGGCTTGAGGGCGAGACATGGCGAATCAAGACGAGCTGTATTAGGGGGTGCAAGGAGCCAAAGGAGGGGAGCTGGGCAGAGCAAGGCAGAAGTTGAAGAGGTTTGAGTTTCTGAGCAAACCAGCTGGTTCTAGATCTGGGAAGTTCCCGATAAGTCAGGCTCACGTGTTGGCAGAATCTTCAGCACCTTCCCTCGCCGTTCTGTTGTTGGTATCGAGGCAGGCACTACCCCACAGCACCGAGATGCGCCTGCCGGAGCCACGGCAGAGCTGGTGTGGGGCTGTTGCTAGTCGGCAGGTGCGGTGCATGTGCTTGCCTTTTAGTCCATGGCGGGGCGCAAGGCCTGGCCTGTCGCAAACCTACTTGCACATGTAAACATCACCAGCTTCAGCTTCTGTCAGGCTCTCCAAAACACCATCCACCTCAATCGACACATGCAAAAGCTGCAACACTCGTCGATCGTGGCTGAAGTGCTGTAGAGCTGGAGACGACGGACACACACAGCTCCCTACCCTCAAGCTCTCACTCAAACTCGCACTCGCACTCGCACGCGGGCTCGCACCAGCCCTCCGCGAGACAATACGAGACCACAAAACACCACGGCATCTTCCCCACATTCTCCAGCCAGAGACCTCTCCACGAATCGGGCTTGGGCTCATCCTATTTTGCCTTCCATCCTCCCAACTCCTCCCGAAATCTCGGCATCGTGAACTCCGGGCCCCAATGGCTACCAGAACGGGTTCGGCCGGCACGGCCACCTATGCCGACTGCGTCGATTCGCTGCGCAACTCTCTCAAATTCCTTGAGGCCTCCGTGGAGACCATTGACCGTGGCGTATCTGACTTCCCGCGCCTTGTGAACGTCCTCAAGACAGTTCGAGTATGTGCTCCTCCCTGTTGCCCAGCTGCGTTCGACAATACGTTGTGCATTATCGTTGACCTGGCCACCCCCCCCTTTCGTAGCATTACGAACTCATTCCCCAGCCCACACTCGCTGCTGCTGAGGCTTCCCTGCGCGACGAAATTGGGCCCTACATCGCCTTTCTTCTCAGCCGCGCCGATGCTCAAGTTGAACGTCAGGAACGCCGCATTGAGACGCTCAAAGCCCGGGCTGAGTTACAGCAAGGACGGTTAACTAGGCCTGATGAACCAGCACGCAGCGCATCTAAGCCTGCTTCTACAAGGAGCCGGCAGCTCCGAGGCCAGGACAAGCTGCGCGCTCGGATTGTGCGCCAGCGTAAGGAAGCTCTACGTTATGGCATTGAGAGATTGGAGCTAGAGGTGCTCCAGAAAGAAAGAGAACTGAGAAAGCGGCTGGAGAACCGATAGTGAGGTGCAAGAGTAGGCAGCTCTGCGTGCCATCATGATAGCTAAAGGTAATCTACTCGTGTGGAACTGTCAAAAGACGACCCGTCTCTTGGATAGGTGTACGACCAGAGACACCCAAAAGCAGCGCCTCTGAGCCCTTGCCTCTCACCCTCCTCAACCACCACGACAACGCCGGCAGGATCGGCTTTCACGATGCCTTTGTCTCCGCGAAATCTTGCCCGCATACCGGTCTGACGAGCAATGCCCGCCCTCCGATTGCGCTTGGGCAAACCTGCCTCTTGCGCGCACGCGTTTGAGGCCGCCATGTCTCGCCCTATCAGCTTTGAGCATTTCCCCTTCCCGCCAGAGTTTGAGGGCTCCCTCCCTGGTTTTGGAGGCAGTGGTCTGGGCCCGCCGTCTGAGCTTCGTATCTCAGTAACATGTTGTTATGGGCTATTATGTTACTACTATTAGCTTTACGAGCACGACTTTTGATGAACACATTTAATCACCACACCTCCTCCTTGCATGCCTCGTGAGCTTCCGCATTTGGCAATCTCCTTTTGCCTTCTCTCCCTTGTGAAATTAGCTGTTTGAAGATGTTTAATTTTTTTTCAAAATTTTTTTCCCCCTCTCTCCCGTCACGAAGCTTTACTAGCTCAGCTTTCCCAACAGTATCACTTGGAATCCCACTCCCATTTCCTGCAGCCCATCGTGTGCTTACAATCACACCCTTCGTAGCTGTTATAGTGAGTAGCCAAAAGTCTGCGACCATCCCTATTAGTTCCACCAGAACTCATATATTGTAAAAAATCATAATTAAATCCACCAAAATAATCAGCAATGGAAAGATTGCTTGCACTTGGGAAAATAGGTATTATCTATTTCTCGAGAGAATTCAAGTCTTTTAAACGTCATCTTTCGGGGGCTATAGGGTGATAGAAGTTCAACGAAATGCCCCCCCCCATACCAATTTTGCTTCAAGGTGGTCGCAGACTTTTGTCCACCAACTGTACCAAGCATAAACAACCAACTTCACAAGACATACAACTGTTACCAAGCACAACCAACCAACTTCACAACTTAGACATACAAGTGCACATTGCAACCAAAAGTCAGGTATCATTTCAAACTTTCATTCCAACATCACCCCATCGCAATTGCATGGGCAGACATTGACCCTACTTTTTCTACCAACAGCGCCAATTCCGTATCTGCCTTTCTTTCTTGCAAGCCCGGATTCTTTTCTTTCTTTTCTTTTTTATCGGAGCAATTCGCATACGTACACATTTGGCCCTCCCCTCCGTTCAGTCTCCCCGCCAAAGAAGAAATGGATAAAAAAGAAAACACAGGACGAAAAAAACAATAGATCGTAGCCTAAAAAAAGGGAGAGAGAAAGAAAAAGCCACCGTGTCTAGCTGCCTTCTTTTTGATTCCACGTTTTGGTAGAGGGGGATATATGTAGAAGTCATAAAGATAAAAAAGGAGTTTTTCCAGCAGCAGATGGTAGCGTAAGAAGGGGACGAAATAACAAAATGGACAGAAAAAAAAAACCGTCTCGTACGTCGATGATAAGATGGACAAAAGAAGAGCAATGAAAAAAGAATCAACTTGGAAACAACAGAGACAAAGAGCCAAAACAGGAAGAGGCAATGCTGACGCGTTTGCCCCCTCCGGTGTAGTAGGCGATTCTCCATGAGTGGTCTCGTCCAAATATACTCCATCCAATATATATCCCTGGCCCGATTGCGCAAAAAATTCCCGGGAGTCGTGACTCTAAGGCGTGAACAAAAACAACCAACACAACGTCAAGTGAGATGAGAGAGAGAGAGCGCGGGAGAGTAAAAGGGAAGGGGGACAAGGGTATATGTGAAGATGGTAGCCCAGACCCGTAGGTGTGTCACTACCTCCATCCAAAGGTTGTCCAATTCGAACATCCATGAAGGGCTCACGTTCCCAGATATGTACTCTCCGCTTGGATATTTTGTCATGGCTCATAACAGAATGAGATAGTTGCTGGGTGCGATACCAGTCTCTCCGGTTTCTTTTCGCGCTTGCCACCATCGACCACTGACATCGGATACTTCTAGGATTTCGTGCTTTGCGAAGGAGATCTCGTTGGCGTCGTCGGGGTTGGCCTCGTAGCTGTAAATGGCCTTTGCTCGATAGGGATATTCGGTGGGTGGTACTACTTCAGCGTCAGGGCCCGTCACCTTGATCTGGGCCGGTCCAGCACCAAAGCCAGGAACGTTGGAGCCGCGTCCTCCACCGACTTGAGAGGCGCCGCCAACGGGAGAAGGATTTTCGAAGCCATTGAGCTGGGCAGATGTGTACATTTGCGGAGGCTGGACAGAATTGGACGTCTCGGGACGGCCCATGCCTCCGCCATAGTTGCTCATGGTTTGTCGCTGCATGGTGGCCGATTCCTTGGTCAGGGCGAAGGAGTCCAGGAAAGCACGGGGAGTAGCAGAAGGTGTTGATCCAAAGTACAGAGTCCACACGAGCTGTGAGCGCATTACATGTTAACATCCGCCAAGTGTGAAAAAGAATGTCACCCAAAGGAAAATAAAACAACCAGCGTGGATTGGGACAACGTACCACAACCATGGACAGGAGGATAAAGCCAGCAGCCGCAGCCTCTCTAGCTCCGTTCTTTGAGTATACCAGCGAGTTGACGGACGAGGTTACCAGCACCATGCCTCCAGCAGTGTATCCCGTAATCGCCACATGATAGGTTTGAATTGTGTCGCTGCCGACAACATAGAAAATGCCGATGATCAGGAAGAAGCTGTATATACTTGCCCACCAAGCGAACTTGGGGAATGGGTCGTCGGATGTCTCTTGAATCTGGCCGATGACGCATCCGACAATGGTGATAAGCCACGCAAGCTAGACAAGCCGTTAGCTCTGACGCTTACCATTTCGATTCAACGCGGCGGCGAGAAAAGGGGGGAAGGGCTGCGGGACGGAACGCACAAAAGCAATAGACGTGGTGGCGAGCGCAAACGGGTCTCCCAAAATGTTGCCAGACTGGAAGCCTCGTCGTCTGTAGATGTTGGAGTGATCCATTTTGAGTATTGACGGCGAAGTAACCGAGTACGGGGGCATAAGAGAGTTAGCCAGCTTGTCGGTCGGGGGGTCGAGCGGCCGAATGCGACAGTCGACGGCGTAATTGGGTGCGCTTTAGGGAAAGAGTGTCGTTGAGGGTCGAGGCGATTGTCGATCAGGCGGGAGAAGAACAGACTGGACGTGTTTATTTTTGGGGGGCGTTTGTGTAATGCGCGTAGCTGGTGTCCGGCACAGCCGACAGGAGAACGAGTGAAGAGAGAAAAAGAAAAAAAAGAAAGGAAAAGCGACGGCGTCAGACGTGAATTCGCGAGGGTCGCCGAGTCGTCAAGAGAGGATTGAAAGAAAGAAAAAAAATGGCGGATGTCGGTGCAAGATGGAGAAATGGCACGGATTGAAGGGGGGAGAAAAGGAAAACGGCTGCGGTGGAGTTGGTGCGACGGGGTTTGGCACCAAAAAGACAGTGGAAGACCAGGTGGAGGATGTTTGGCAGCACAGGCGTCAACGGTGGGTGCAGATCCGCCGGGACAGAATTCCTAGGGACGGCGCTTGCGACGATGGAGACAGTACAGTATGTAGGTAAGGTGAGGAGATCAAATGCAAAGGAGACGGATGGACGACGTGGCGATGCAAGAAACACGAACAGGGCTGGGCTAGCTGCAAACCCGTTGAGTTTGTGCAGGTTTCGAAGGAAAACAGGGAGACGACTGGAGCGAGGATTGCAGTACCAGCCAGCACGACAATTGGAGTTAGCACTCAACAATGCAGCCACTGCAGAGAGCGAGTACTTCCATGGTAGTTCGCCCTGTAAGGTACCAGACAGTGCCTGTGCCTTGTGCCTGTACCTGTGCCCTGTGCGCTGAGGCTCGCTCTGGGTAAGCAATCAGTGGAGGTCGGGTACTGTACTTGCATTGATAGCTGCCATGGCATGCATGTACCTCCTCGTGCCTGTATTATGCGCGAGGAGTCCGGTGGCCACTAGCGCTTCTAATTCGCAGCCGGGATGTGGCCGGGCCTGGCGATTGGGTGCAGGGTTTAGTGCCAGTAATAATATACGGAGTACATGGACATTGAGTGCTTTGCAGGATGCGGTTGATGGTGTCGTATCGAGTGGCTCGGCTGTGCGAAATGAAAGGTTCAAGCATGCAGGCTGGCTGAACTGATCAATAGGATCAATTCATGGACTGGAAGGCGGAGGCTGAGCACGGCGCTGCAGGTGTTATTTGGTGTTACGTACGAGTACAAGCCGGAGCTGGTACATTGAGCACATGTACTTGGCTTTTTCACTGCGACAAAGCTGATCCAATTGATCCAATCATGGATATTGAATGCACATCAATTGATGCTGCACAAAGACAATAGGGAAATCACGAGCGCTTCTTGCTAATCTCAAGGATGTTCTTACATCCAATCTTTTTTCTTCTGCTACTGTTACTCATCTCATCTCACAGGTACCCTCCTGATTGCGCGCCACGGGATTGAACTCGGGACAGGAATGGTAGTGGAAGCTCCTTTGCTGCGGCCTTTCCCAGGAATGCACTCCACGATGCTTCAAGTGACGATTCATTTTTCACTGCTCTGCGTCTGTCGTCATTCGCTTCCCCGCCACAATTCGGTTCCGCCGCCCTTGCATGTCATGCAGCGAAAACGCCGGGAAAAGAAGAAGCCGTGACAATCATTGGGCTTGAAAGGTTCGCGCACGTCTTCTGCAAAAGGTACGTACGAATACTTGTACACCAAACTGTTTGTGCAAAAGTGCCAAGTGAAGGCCTTAGCTACCATGGGCAATGGTCCGCTGTTGCAAAAACATGTAATCAATCATTGAGCGGTGTCAGCGAGCCTCTTCCGCTCTTCCGGCAGTGATTATTTTCTCTCTTTCCTTTTTTTTTTCTTTTCTTCTTCTTGCGTTTCTCTTCCCGTGCTTTCTCACCAATCGGGCGCTGACCATGGCGACGGTCTGAGATTCGGCGGCGTGTCTCGCGCCAGCACTAACACGCTCACGATAGGTGGCGACCCTGGCCTTGGAAAATGCAGGGGAATCATGCGCTCCTCCACAACGAGTTTCAAGCTTCGACTGCCCCCACTTAACACGGGCCTTGCAGCCGTTGATGGCCTGCGAGGCCAATGCCTTGTTCGAGGGAACTGGACTGTGAGCGAGGCACCTACGGCTACGGTAACATACGAAGTGGTAAGTGTATCTACAGTAGAAGCTGCCTGTGCTTTGGATTCGAGCCTCGGCTACACCGGTAGACGCCTGTACACAGATCATGTATGCTTGTAAGCCGGCATCCTGCTTGAACGGCACCTCGTTGACTGGCGCCGCTCCACTTGTCTTTCGACCTGATGCGCGCGGAGAATGTCGTGCATCTGCATCTCTTTCCTCCGCTGGACATGTTCCAGTGCTGTCACGGAACTGCACTACGGAGCAGATCTGCATGAGGCTGCCGTCTTGCCCGGCTTGTGTTCCGGTTTGCAGGCGCTTGGCCTGGAGCAGCACGAGTATTGGATGCAAGTCGATCTGTGCCTCCAGGTTTCGGCAAGCCGTAGCTCACTATCTCGACTGCATCGCAAAGCTACAGTTTTGATGTTGGAAGAGCCATCCATCCTTACTTGACGCCTAGGTGTTGAGACAAGCAGACCAAGATATTCTTGATGTTGCTACTTCAGTGTTTGTAGAGTAATCCAAGTGCAAGGACCGCCGCGTGTACCAATACAGTCATACCCAGGTACCAAGGATCTGGGTACGAGTAGAGCCTAGTAATTACAGTATCTAGATGGGTAATCTCGCAGATTAGCAGCCAAGGACATCCTTGACGATCAAACTATTGACGGTTAGTATACGAGTACGTCTACTGTAGAACCTGTATTACCGTGACCGTAGCAGTAATTAGAATAAAATGGTATCGGTGAAATTCCCCGATTTAACACGTGAGAAAGACAGTAGCAAAATGAAAAATTATTTAGAAAAAATTCCTTTCAACCTCCAAACTCTCCTCCTCCACAAGGCTACAAAAATGACTTCTAAAACCTGTGACATTGAAATTGAAACTCGCCAGTCCCCATCAAACCCCTGACTAGGCCCAGTTTTGATCCATTTGGCGGCCTCTTTTAGCCTGGCACCAGCCCAGCCCAGCGGGACCCGAGGGTACGTACCGCGCTGCCGGTTCATTGGCTGCTGTCCGGCACGTGTATGTGGGGGGTTTCTAGAAAATGTTCCTTTTGACAATGGCATTGCCGGGAGTTGAATCTGTTCGAAACCAAGACGCCACGGAGTGCCGGCAGTGACAGCCTTTTTTTTTTTTTTTTTTTTCTTTTTTTGGCTGGGCTGAATGGCGGGTTTGGGTCTTGTGATTGACTCCCTTAGCCTGTGATAGCTGTTACATGAAGTCTGAATAGGAGGGTGTTCTCACGCGACCTTGGAAATAGGGCATGGGTGGAAAGTTTGATTCGGCTGAGAGTTGCCGTTCTGTGAAGTATCTTCTCTTTAAGTTCGCTCAAACGAAATAGAGAGGGAGATGGGGATACGCGTGGCGCTATCGGTGTCATTTTTCGATCCATCTGAGTTGCTGAAACGCGGGGACCAAGGATCCGGAGGTTGAAGCACCACGAGTTTGAACTTATCAGGAGATTTACTCTCTATGACGACTGCTAGCATACAATCGGAGTGCTTTCATTGGACCATCTGCTTTTTCAAGATAATTCTCGTAAGCGGGGGATTTATATTGACTTTGTATAATCTAGCCGAAGTCTCCTCATCATCGGCTTCAGGATACTTCGAAACCGGGGAGAACGGCGGCCTCTAGTCTAACACGGGGTATCTATTTCTCATAATGCGTTTCTTTTCATTTCCAGTCTCATAACTCATCTTGTCACCATGTGTCTAGGTCGGTTTGATCATCTTCTCGGCTAATATCCAACTGCATCACCTGGTCGCTCAATAGCCGGGAATAGTGTCTTCCGCCCACTTCTGGCACTATGGCTGGGCCAATGCGAAACTTGGTTCGGGGGATCAGTGACGCTCTTCGTCGTCATACCACTGAATACCTTCATGGAACAAAATCTCGTTGTCAAAAGCAAACTGTAGTTGGACGGCCAACATCGAATCCCCTCCCTCATTTAGAGGATGGTGACTCGGATGTCCAGAGTTGAATAGCATGCACTCCATTGACATACTCAGCTCATTCTTCTTGCTTCTCCTCTTCAATGATTCGCTCTCTTCTTCTCACTTCACGCTCCACCCTCTGGATCTTACCCTCGGTGTGCGCCAATACCTGAGAGTTCACCACTGCGCCGTTTTCGTACCACGATCGTACAAGCGCCTCGCTCCTACTTCGTAGAGCAGAAATCTCGGCAGCTTGCGCAATCTGCGTAGCTTCAATGGCCTTCATGCGCTGCGTGAGCGAGATCAAACTCGCACTGGTAGAGGACTCAGGGATAGGGATGTCCTTGACGGCGGTGAGGGCGGAGAGCGTAGCGGGGAACGACGAGGCGGCGGAGAGGACGATGGATTGGACAGCCTCCGAGTCGAGCTGGGAGGGAGGTTGGGAGGGAAGAGGAGCGTGGAAGAGATCTGGGTTTGATTTGTCTAATCGCGCCAAAGGGGTTAGAAAACGTCCCCTTCAAGAGAGGGGTTCTTCGCTGGACTGGACTTGACTGACAGATCTTGAGAAGCTCTGCATAGACGCGGATCTGAGAAATCATTCTACTGAATCGCCGTTCTAAGCCGTCCATCTTTGCAAGGGCAGCGTCATGCTGAGTCTGGCTTGAAAAGGGCGAGGCGGTGGTGCCGTAGAGGAGATGCTCGATTCGCAGGAGACGTGATTCGAGCAGAGAGATGGTCGCGAGGGTCGTTTTGTCGAGGGGATCGTCCATTTCCACCGACATTTTGCGTATTGGCAGGCAGCGGCCTGTGAGTTAAAGGCGACGAATAAGGGCGTTTGCTCTGCGGTTTGCGGGTTACAATTGAGTGAAGAAGGGGAAGCTGGTTGCACTATGACGCTTTGGAGTAGCTGCCAGAGTGAAGCTCCATCTGCGTTGGTGGGCTAGCGCAGTGTGCTGTGATTCGTTGGATTTTTTGAGTGCGCCTGCTGCAAGCACTTGAATGTTAGTGCCAGCCAGCGGTGTCAATGACACGCACATCTGCAGCAGCATAAGCTATCCATGGATTAAAATATAAATGAGGCGCCTGTTGTATCAATGATGGTTATTGTAAGATTACGGAAGTCTCTACGCTATTAATATTTCTGGGTAACATGCATGTATCTGGAGATATCGCCAAGCCGCAGTTGTATCACAGCACGGACACGTGCCTCTTAGACGCCCTGTTTCTGCCGAGAGACCGCCACATCAAATTGGCGGGCTAAGGTGTGCAAAGTGCTTCATTGAAACAAATACTACGACGTAGAGAGTATGGATCGCCGCAAAGCAGCCTTTCTGCAAAATATCCATCAGGCACCGCTGCTCTATCCGTCCCATCAATGCGTTGCGTGCCGAATCGGTGGCTTTGAACCAACCAACCACAAGGCTAGAACTGAGTACAGTTGCATCCGTGCCTGGACGGGTCCTCAGCGGGAAAAGTCTTGCCTGTAAGACAAAGCACAGCATGGGAAAGGCCATCAATACGAGGCCATGGAGCAATGACAACGCAAATACAAATACTGTATATATTTGACTTCACTGTACTCTCTGCCTGTTGTTTTCGGCGACAGATGCATCGGAAAGAATACGGAGTGGCGCAATCGCGATAAGATGTGGCCATGTGCCCCAAGCCTCGTGATTGGTTGCGGATGCCGGCCGTTTGGGTCCGGAGACGCCCCGCTGTGAAATGCAGTCACTGTCGGAGACGCCAGGCCAGCGCAGCGCTTTCAATAGGGCGCAGGCTTAGTAGAAACCCCCGGCCAGGGCCAATTTGGCAGCGGTCATCACAATCTTCAACCTCACCTCATCTGGCAGCCAGCCGCCGCTCGTTCGCCATCATCCCTCCGACGCTCGCTATTACCGCAGACACGCATCGCCACCCTCTAGATCGCTTGTATTAAGTGTCGTACGCCGGCTACCATCTGCGATCCCCGGAGATTGGCACCGACAGCTGGTCACTCGACCAACTTCCGGCTGAGTACCAGCCAGAGGGTTGCGACACTAGGACCGTTGGGCGGCGCGTCTGCCCACTGAGTAAGCCGTATTGGGACCGGCTATGACGAACTACCAATCCATCTCAGATAGGGCCGCCTCTCCTGGGGGCTCCAGCAGCATGTCAAGGTGAGTCGAGGCGAGTCTGAGGACTCTGGCTGTTCGCATTGGAGTGACCGACCGATCGACTGACTTCTCTCTTCCGGCTCATAGATCGCGACGCCGAGCCGGTAAAGACGGCCATGGCGGGCAGGCCTCTATGTTTAGTAGCATCGTCAACCTGCTGAATACAAGTTCGCGACCCCTACCTTCGATTTTTACACCGTCGAAACGCTACTAACTTGGTTGCGCAGTCGTTGGAGCCGGCACGCTTGCCATGCCTTCAGTTTTATCGCACATGGGAATTATGCTAGGAACTCTTCTTATCCTCTGGTCTGGATTCACCTCTGCGTTTGGCCTCTACCTCCAGTCCCGATGCGCGCGTTACCTCGACCGCGGAACATCGTCCTTTTTCGCCCTGTCCCAGATGACATACCCAAATGCGTCTGTCATCTTTGACGCGGCTATCGCTATTAAATGCTTCGGCGTTGGAGTGTCATACATGATCATCATAGGCGACCTTATGCCTGGAGTTGCCTTGGGCTTCAACAGCAACGCGGACAAGATTCCCTATTTGGTAGACCGGCATTTTTGGATCACTGCTTTTATGCTCCTGGTCATTCCTCTGAGCTTCTTGAAGCGACTCGACTCACTCAAGTATACCAGCATCGTTGCCCTGGTATCTATTGGGTATCTCATCATTCTCGTCATCTATCACTTCTCCGTCGACCCCCATGCCGATCCAAGCAACATTCGAGTCATCCAATGGGCTGGAGCTGTCGAGACCCTCAGCGCACTGCCGGTGGTTGTTTTCGCTTACACATGCCACCAGAACGTACGTTCTCATTCTCTTTCCTGACTGCTATTCAGGTCACTAACTCTATTTAGATGTTCTCCATCATCAACGAAATCAAGGACAACTCCCCACCCAGCATTGTGCGAGTTGTTGGATCCAGTATTGGGTCCGCGGCATCTATCTATGTCTTGGTGGCCATTACCGGGTATATCACTTTTGGTAATGCTATTGTCGGAAACATTGTGTCAATGTGTAAGAATCTCTTGGGATCACGAAAAACACAATGAGCATTTTGTACTAACCTGATGTCCTTTAGACCCCACCGGAGTCGCCTCTACAATTGGCAAGGCAGCAATCGTTGTGCTCGTCCTATTTTCCATTCCTCTACAGGTCCATCCTTGTCGTGCCTCTCTTGATGCCGTCTTCAACTGGCGACCCAACAGGGGCAACTCAAGCGGCGGCCGTGCTGGTTCTCCCTTACTGAACTCGGCACCTGCTCAACGTGGGGACCACGGCAGCACTGCGCCGATGTCTGATCTCAGATTTGCCCTCCTTACTACGATTATTCTCACTCTAGCATATATCACCGCTCTCTCGGTTAGCAGTCTTGACCGTGTTCTTGCCTTCGTTGGGAGCACGGGATCTACATCCATCAGCTTTATTCTACCTGGCCTATTCTATTATAAAATCAGCGACCCCGAAAGCGTCCACCATCAGCGCCTGGCCAAAGAGGACGACGACATGGATGGCTCTGAGGATTCTGATGTTGAGGACTCTGGGGCGCTTGCCCAGAGCACCCACAGTATTCGCAGTGCTGCCAGTGCCGCCAGCGGTCGGAGCGGAAACGCCTTGCGCTGGCGTAGAAAATGGCGATGGGACTTGGAGCATGTCGATAACGGTCTTTTACGAAAGATGGCTCTGGCCCTAGCGATATACGGAATGGTCGTGATGGTGGTTTGCTTGGTCATGAACATTTTCTTCATTACGGCCGCCCACTAAGAGTCATTTGACAGATTATTGTCGTTTTGCCGAGACGCCAACAGAAAGAGTGCCACTCAACCTTTCTTTTTGAAGAGGCGTTTTTTTGATCTTACAAATCATATCACAGAACTTGTTGACATGCCCGGAGTTTAGACAAAGGCGATTTATGGCGTTGATTTCTTTCTTTTTTGGAAACGTGGGTATACTGATGACGAGAGGTGCCGTTTGACAGCGAGTTGTATAGTCACCCTTTTGCGAGGCACGGAGTTCATGATACCAAAGCGCTATCCGTCTCTGCGGGGTGTGGAAATATGCCGTGGCATGAATCACTGAAGAGAGGGAGGGAGGGAGGGACATGGATATCCTTAGAATGATATGATTACTATTAGTAGCGGGGTATATAAAAAAAAAATGACAATAGCCAGCATCTATGATGACTTTTTGGAAGTTTAATTGGCCATGGAGATGATCCGTGAGGTGCGTTCGAATTGGTGACTAGCTCCTGGTCAAAACGTCTTGCAGCGCTGTTCAAGGTTGCCGTTCAAGGTTAGTCCACGCCTGATGGAAAGGCACTGAGGTGTTGCGTGGGATCCTGTGACTCTTTTCGCCTTATTGTCAAATGTGCCGTGTCAAGGTTAAAACGGTCTTGCAGAGCTGCCCATGCTTGATGTGTTGATAATGCGGTTGTCACTGGTATGACGATGTCGGGGTGTTTACCATGACACTTGCGAGGTTGATCTGTCTGACCGGGTGGATTTGGTTAATGTCGTTGTGATGTTGTCGACTCAGCCGTTGACGGGGTAAATTTGATAATGAAAATTACTTCTCAGGCAAATTCCTTCATATCCTGCCTGGAACAGGCCCAAACGCGCGCACATGCCAGATGAGATTTGAGCCAGCTTCATATAACTAAAACGAGCTTGTGGTAGTATTCGCCCCTCTATATCAAAACCATACCAACGCCGTTGAAATGCCCAAAACACATATCATACATTCATCTGCACTCCAGTTTTCACAGCTTCCTCTGCCCCTCACGGATCCTTTATCGAATCCTCACATCGCCCGCATTTACGCTGCCCTTGGACTCGTCTGCCTTTGGAGCAAAGTTCCTCTTTGGCAAGATGCCAACCATGGACAGTAGTCGCCATGCCGTGTCGGTGGGCTGAGCGCCGACACCAATCCAGTACCGTGCACGCTGAGAGTCAAGCTTGATATCCTTGTGCAGTTTGCCAGAGTTGTCATAGGGATCGGGCTTTGGGATAGGGTCGTATGTGCCAATGACTTCGAGAGGACGAGAGTTGCGCGCAGTGCTACAGGGTTTAAAGAAGGAGTGTCAGTCAATTGCGGACATGAACTGATACACGCCACGCAAGGTGGGGGATTTTTTCAATTCAATTGGCTGCGTACGCACCGAGCATGAGCTACGACGATGTTGTAGAAGGGAGAGTTTCGGCGCCCAAATCGGGCGAGACGGATTTTAACGACCATGGCGTAGGTTGGAGGTTCGGCTTGAATGGAGGAGAGCGAAGTCTGATAAAATGCGATTGGCCTCGAAAGATTGGTCGGCAGTGGTGTTTTGGACAGGACTAGAATATTTTGGACCGGAGCTGCAGTTTCGCCGCCCCTGCCAATCAGAGCCAGTGGAGCAGGACCTAGGACCGCTGACATCACGCCGGTATTATAAACGGCAGTCGCTAATCTCCAACGACATCATGACATCCTGGACGCAGGTTTTTGTCCTTATTCGCATCCTTAATTGACCTCTGGTGCAAAATTTACCCTTTGGAGAGCATCTCAGCATTCTCCTCTACACAACTCACAATGGCTATCAAGGTGCTCTCACACTCCGTCTTGTGGCCGAATCTTACAGCGCTAACCTTGTTGTGCAGACTCTCGGCGCAAAAGCTGCAGCGGCTCTGGACCAGGAGCTCATGAGCACTGGCGCCTTTTCCATTGACCAACTCATGGAGCTTGCCGGGCTGGCAGTGTCACAAGCAGGTCAGCACACTCACACTCACCCCAGCCCTCACCTGGTGGGAGGCTATGGAATTGACTGCCCAATACTAAGAGGTCGTCGCTAGTCTATCGTGTCCAGCCCTTGGAGAAAGGCCCAAGAATCCTTGTGGCCTGTGGGCCTGGAAATAATGGTAGTTCCCAAGCTGATATCCTGTTCTTCCAGACTGCCAGCATCTGACCGCAATCCCTAGGCGGAGATGGTCTTGTTGCCGCACGCCATCTATTCTACTATGGTTACAGGCCAACAATCTTTTACCCCAAGAGAAGCAAAAATGAACTTTATCAGGTGAGTCGACGTTCTCAGTTTTGCTCAGCATTGGCCACACTTGTAAACCGGGGAATATGCGAGGACAAGCGATTTTCGACATTTATTCTGCTCATCAACGTGTGCTTCTGGGCATCTTCTTTGGGTTCACAAGAAAGAGACATTGCTGGAGAATGCTTTCTCTTTGATATTCGAAATGTGTCGTCAATCAAAAATTGTCGATGGCTCACTTGTCCTCCACCCTGATTCATCTCTCTCTGTCCCCCCTCTCTCTGAAAATTTCAACTCCTAGAGTTCCCTCTCTGAATGTCTGGAGGATTTCTTTTTTTAACCATGGCTCGTAGCGACTGGCCAAACAACTCGAAGATCTCGACGTTCCATTCGCTGATGATTTCCCAACTGCCATGAAATCAACAGACCATATAGTGGATGCGATATTTGGTTTGTGCCTCGTACCTCGCTCATCCAAACAAGTTTCTCGATGGCTGACGCTTACTCTAGGCTTCAGCTTTTCAGGCGAAGTTCGGGAGCCATTTCCGGATGTAATCAAATCTCTCCAGGAGACCAAAATACCCGTCACCTCAGTGGATGCACCGTCGTCGTGGGATATCGAAAATGGCCCTCCTAAGACGGGATTAGGTAGCTCTTTTATGCCCACAGCTCTTGTCAGCCTCACGGCCCCTAAACCACTGGTCAATCATTTTACTGGCCGGCATTTTGTTGGCGGACGGTACGTACCTCCCGCTTCATGCGTGAACCATCTTCGTCAAAGCCGGCCAACTGACAAGAAGTGTGACAGATTTGTGTCTCCGTCTATTGCCAAAAAATATAACTTCGACGTCCCCCCCTACCAAGGTATTGACCAAATTGTCGAGATAGGACCGTCCGAGCAGAAGCTCTGATTTTTATCCAGGGGGTTAGTCAAATTCCAAAGCGTTCCGCGTGTGCCGTCCTTGTCGTGGCTTTCTGTATCTTGTTTTGTTTCGGCTGCACCTGGCAGTCTCTCCCTGTTTGTAATTGTGGTAGTTGTTACATTACTTGACAGCCGCCTCTTAGGCTGTTTGGACAGACGGGACTCGGGCATCCGCCTTCACGCATTTCATCGTATATGATCGTTACCCCCTGAGGGCAGTCGCTTGAAGGCGGCCGGGAATCCGGACAAAGAGCAACAAAGACGAGGTATTCTTTCCCGCAAACTGGGCATTCAGCCATATGCGCCGTGCACATTTATCTGGAGTAGAATAGCCCGTCAAGCACACTTGACGACAGAGATCCAAAGGTGGTCAGGGGTAGGCGACGTCCTTGTGATGACAACATGAGAGAGACGATCCTGGATCTTTGCTTCTGAAAGTGCCCGACGAAAATGGCAAGATGTATTACCGCGAATACAGCTCAAAGTTGAACCTGCTATCGAGCAAACAGCCTCCCCGAGAAGATTGCTGGGCCTGAAGTATTAAGGAAGATCAACACAAGATGTGGCTTCAAGCAGGAGGGAGGCTCCTATCCGAATGGAGACAGCTACCAACCGTTGCCACTGCCCAGTTCCTAGCCACAGCGGACTGGGGGGGGGGAGGAGTGGACAGGCGGGTTTGTAGCGGCCTACTCTCGGTGGCTGCTTCAGGGATTTACTGCCAGATGGCACACAATTGGCCTGTGTGAGACAGGCAATTGTAACAGCGAAGGAGAGCCATTTTGACAGATAAAATCGCGTGCACCACCGCATTTCTTTGTACTGGCTTGAGCAATGTGTGATCCGATTCGAATTGGGCACAGCAACAGAAAGCTCCGGAGCAAATGCTCCAGCTAAACGTGATAGGCTGAGGCAGCAGGCCGCGCTTACAAAACCGAGGCGAGCCCCAAAGACGGTCCGCTTTTTCTAGAATTACCTTCAGGAACTTTTCGTCCATCTCACCTGTGTTTACTGAAGTCTGCGGGAAAGGCCCAGCTTGGGGGCCCGCTGCCTGGCTTGCCTGAAATCTGCTGCCCACACGGACGGGTTGAACTTGGCGTAGGAGGTCCCGTGGCTGAAATTCGCCTTGGACCCTGCAGTCCCAGGGCATGCCTTGTAGATCAAGGTTTCGGCTTTGCCTCCTATTGATACTATTGGCTTTTTTTCTCTGTCACCCATGGCGTTTACCCGCAGCTAGTATCGGGACAGGACTTGAAGGGGTGTGAATGAGGCGCCCAGATGGCCCAGGCGCCCTCCTGGTTGTGATTGGGTCTCGGGGGGACTCTCCGAGGAACGTACATGCTTTGCAAGACCCGTTGGGGATCGGAGATATAGCTACCAAGCTACCCTGTGTCCTTGACATCGGGAGACCGACCCATACAAGCTCCGCACGGCATATGGAATTCCAGGCGCCACAGGGTGGCGTTGTAGAGTTATATCACCGTAACTTGTGCATTGCCGCCGGCCGTTTGGGGGCCATTTGAAAAGCTGCCAGCTTTTGAACCCGACCTTGGTCTCGTGGCTAAGGCAAAAGAGGCACCGAGGCTTTCAGTTTTCGTTTGTTTCACCCACTAGCACTTTTGATGACCGGTGAAGTAGTTTGCCTCATAGGAGGTGACGGTATGCTATCGCCATTATTACCACGGTTGGCGGCTGACGAATCACCTTCTACTAAGTACCTACTCTAGAGGCTTTCCCTGACCCGATTCTCCATTTCGAGGACGATCTCACTCTCAAAAAAGGGGCTATAACATGTTTAATTGGTCTATATACAAGACGATCATCTACATGGTGTTTGGCAGGATGAGATGGTAGGCACAAAGCTAGGCTGTTGACAGGTTCACATGCTTCAGCCACAGCGGCGGGGAAGTACACTACTCGTAAGTATTGTGACAGCGGCTCGGACGGATGATAAGCAGAGGAAAAATCCTATCAGACAAACTGATCTCGCTTCCGCAGTTCCTATCCCGACAAGTACAGCAGAATCATGTGCCAGTGTTACTTGGCTGATGCCACCCAAGAGGCGAGATGACGCCAGCAAGACGCTGAAAACAGCATTCTGGGTTCAGGGCGGCGAATTTCCCCTGGTTCTATCAATGTTTACACGGAGCGTTGGGCACAAGCCGGCCACGTGTGGCGGCGAGGCGGAAGCACATCCTCCACTATTCTGTTCAGGGACCTGAGCAACAGCGGAGTCTCGACGTGCCTATTCCCATTTCCGTGCAATGGGGTCAGCGACGCTATTGTTCCGGTTCTTCGGTACGGCATACGACTTACATGTTAGCTCAGTTTCTTACGGCTCGTTACGAATGTTCTTGGCCACCTTGAACGTGCGAATGCCGCCATGACCCTAGCAATGGTCTCAACAAAGGGCGTTGCGTTGAATGGAGCCTCGCGGAACCAATCAAACAAGCCGGCCAGGGATAGCCCAGGCTCCCGGCCCTTTCGTTGTGGTCTGGAACTGCTCGAATTGGCAAACCACGCGTCAAATTGATTGCGGAACAGATCTACGGGCGATTTTGATCCAATCTTCCACATCCATCATCTCGCGCCTCACAATCTCAACGGCCTTTGAGATTTGCCATCCAATATTCTTCGCCTAAGCTACGGCACTTGTTCCCGCCCAGCCAATGAGATGCCATAACGAGCCACACACGATTTCCCCAAGGGCAGCCTCGCGTGGTGATCGACAGTGGCGGCAGTGGCTGAGGTGTTCAACTTGCCACTGTCCGTGGGGGCTATCCAATGTCATGTTTACATACACTTGACACTGTCGCCACAGCTGTCGTCGTTTGTCGCCTTGATTCTGTCACGCCACCGCTGAGCGGCTTGCGTTGGACTGACGAAAGCCCGCCCAAACAGGATCGACATCCCGCGTCGGTAACAGTCCAAATAAGCTTCGTTCTTATTGCTAGCAGGTTTGCGGAAGACAAAATTTTCTGCGCGTTCTACCAATTTAAGAGAGCGGAGACTTTTGGTGCTGGCGGTGAATGGCTCAACATCGAAGCTCTGGGCGCCGGAGGTAATGCTCCTGCTGCGAGCTTGGCCGCAAATGGGAAAACTTTTATGCCGGGCTGTTTTTTCCAGGTTGCAAATGGGGCGGTGCGATTACCTAAGATGAGGCAGGACAGCGGCGGCTTCGAGTTTGAATTTACAAAAACACATGGATTGTGCTCGGAGTACGCCGTAGTATGTAGGATGGTCTGTGGCTGAGGCTATCCAGCTTCAGATGTTTATATATGGCTTTACCGGCCGATGTCAGAAGCTCAATCGACTTTTGGAGAGTGTGTTTCAGGCTGTTCTTGAAACTTATACTCGACGTATATGTCTTGCTAAGAGCGTTTGCTGTTTTGTATATTGTTTCCATAACATGGGCATATATGGATCAATGGATGGTAAATAGAATGTTATCTGTACGGGATAATTAACAGACACCGTCCATACGAAATAAGGCTATTCATTGGCCCAACACTTTCGTTCCCTCTTGGCCATGGAACGCCGGCCCGGCCACCGCCACCGGTGTTTTTGCCGAAAGGACGACACAATTGGATATCCTGTATACTTTGCTATCTCTCCCTTGCCGAGGAGGAATCAATTCATACGAAATCAAGAAGGCTAGACCAGCCAATCGATGTGGGGATGGTTGAGGCGAGAGTGACACGCGGACTCGGGGACAGGCGTACCCGGAGACAACCAAGTGAGGCGTACAGCCATTCAATTACAGAGATTTCATTATCGAAAGTCTGACATATCTTTTGGTTTGTTGCTTTTTTTTTTTTCTAGACCTGGGTCGTTCATGCCCCACTGGCCGTTCAAGACGCCGCTTCCCCTAGCTGTTGATAGGCAGAACTGGTGTTTTCACATGCCACATACCGGACCTCATCTCCGGCCTGGAGCCTGTTGACACCATGGGAACATTGGTGCGAGCAACACCACGCAGGGAGCATGCCTCTATGCTTGTTGCTGGCTATCCAATGAGGTTGCGTATGTCCGCATGGTGAATGAGTCGCAGTTCAGGGGGGCTTGGCTTAGTCCTGTAAAAGAGGCCATCCGGAATGGCGATTCGCGCATGAATGCATGCTCATTGATGCCTAAACTTGAGCAGATGACTCTTTTCGTACGAGTACTTCTCCCTTGCCTTGGAGGATTGAAAATTTTGCTCAGGGGGTGGAGATGGGCGACAGGTAATGTAGGAGGGAGGCTTCGGTCCGAGGATCCCACATCTTTGAGCCAACATGATATGTTCTACTGTACAGAGGATTTTAGAGCGTTCGTTGCAAAACGTTTTATATGAGCTAGAAGGAAAGCAAAGACGCTTCTTGGCTTAGAAACATTCATCCGTTTATCGAGGGCGAGACTGGTACATTGAATTCTAGTCACTGAAAGTACAGCAGCTTGAGTTTAGTTGTAGCGGTGAATCTCAACTACTCGGCATGCAGATTATCAACCGCTATGCGCCGCTGTGGATAGCCTAGGAGGAGAATCCCTGGCTTTTTGATTATAAATCGGGAGTGAAGCTGGCGCTAGAGATGTATGTTGCCCAACAGCTCGCCCATATGGAGCTGTGAATGGTTTGGGCTTCGGAACTTCATCCTCGTCGTACATCTATGTAGATCATTTTGTAACGGGAATTTTGTATTCTTTACAGCGGAATTGTGAAAGATTATGCGTAAGATACTACCTGTGAATCGAAAACGGGGAATATGATCCAAGTTCGCCGATGCTGTGGGAGTCCTTTGTTCCAGCAGCGGGCGTTCTTTTCACCCCGACGAGAGGGGCTCTGACCTATCAATGGAGAGATTTGAACGGCAGATGCTCTCGGTCTTAGGGGACGCTGAGAGGGTAATCATTTGTAAGTGACGATTGCGAATAGTGCGGTGCTTGGGTGTCGAAAGACGCCAACGTGTCTTATTTCCTTCCCCGCGCTACGCGGAGGTGAAAATTGAGACAATGGTTGAAGTTACACTCCCATGGCTTGTAGCTTTCTCCCCTTTATCCTTGTTTTCTTTGCTGCTTGTATTAAAATTTACTAGGACTCTGTTTGATCTCTTGTGGCACGAATTTATTCACGGCACTTGCGAGAATACTGGTTGCTCTGAAGCCAGGGATAAAACTAGTCAAGGGCAGCGAGCTTAGGACTGTGGTTGGGCGCATAGATAGTGCGGTACCCAGGTCCGATTGATTACCGAAAAATTCTCTATTACAAAAATCTTGAGAGATATTCTATTACATGAGATGCAATTTGTATGAGTTACACATGTCTCAGCCCAATACGAAGCCCAATCTTATTGCGGTCTCTGGTGGCTGCTTTAAAATATCTCATTACCATACGAGGCTTGAATTATTTATGGTAGGCGACCGCGGTGATTTCATGCGAGAAAATCGATTTAGTGATATGTCATAATTGTCAAAGGGGAGTTTTAATATATCGCGTGAACTTGTGCAAACAGTGTGCCCCACGCCCCTGGCGAGGGTGGGCACGGGATTTTGGGATTTCGCTATGATGGAGAATATCGAGAAAAAATACACTGATGCTGAGAATTATTTCATGAGGTAGACTAGATTCTTCCATCTTTGAATCTTCTTCATTGATCCAACATAAGACTATCAAGACTAATACGCCGTATGAAGGAGAGTGTTTGCCGGAAGCGTGATGGATACGCCGATATGTGGATACCGATACACCGGGTCCGGCTCGGAGACGGCCCCGCTGAAGATGGATTGTGATGCCGGCAGAGGTAAAATGCCATTAATAGCATATGCATTTAAGATATTGGATATTCCATTGGATAAACATGAGCGGAATCAATGGAAAGCCTGGTGAAGAGAGGAGAAACACCGAGTTGCACTGCAGTCAGATAATTGGACACATTACCATGCGGCGCATCCGGCCGTGCTTAAGGGTAGCAATACAGAGCTTCAGTTGCCAATTATCTGCGTTGACCTTGAATTGTTCTTTGTTATGTTGTATTTATTTCTCTTGTATATAATGAATCTCTTCGCTTTGCCTTCTTTGCAATTATCACACGGGTCCTCTGAACATGCACTGCTTACCCGGGAGGGTAGAGTGAGTTGGCGCCGCGCGCAATATCCCTTTCCCCAAAGTTCTCCATTAGAAACGGGGAAAGTTTATCATTTAACTAGGTAGCTTGGGGCAGAAACTGCATGTCTCTTTTCCATGGATCCGTATATAGAGAAGTTGTGGGGATGATTATGAAGAGAGTAAGAATGAGCATTTGAGAAAGGTGAATATAAGATTGGCAGCTTGTTGCCTATAATATTTTGAAGGGAAGTGCAAGATATTGATGTATGCAAGGCATAAGAAGAGGCTACTTTACTAGCTTTATGATTTCTTAGAATTCTCTCTTTGCCTCATTCCGGAACGTGTGAGAGAGGTGGCTTTATATATATTCGGAGGCTCTTCATGTATATCTGAAGTTGAGCATCGCTGTTCATCTGAGAGGGTTGTATACAGACGGAGTAACTATCTAGATTACTCGTACTATAGTGTGCTTTGTCAAGTCGTTGAAGCAGAAAAGGTTGGATTCGCTGATTGTCTATCTATATTTGCGGAGGAGAAACGGTCGGTGCAAGGATGGTGATGATTTTGGGCGTGTTTGGCGTCCGCTTTCCTCCCCAGTACGAGGGCTAATTATGACGGCTGTATAATGATTTCAAGCGTTGAAGATGCCAAGTAAGCAATTATGACAGTTAAAAACGATTGAGGGTTTCGCGACAAGAAATGTTTTGAACAAAGGGCTCTCACGTAATGTTCATACCATGCAGCACGTCTATTGCACTACGTGACTCTCATACAGCATGATCGGCCGCCAGAAACTACAGGGCTAGACTCATTGATGGCTAAGCCGGAGGCTGAATGACATTAATCTTTCCCCAGTGTCTCCATGGGATGATTGATGATGAAGGTCATTCATTTATGATGCTTTTCTGACTGCAAGCTGCCGTCGTGGTTCATTCCAGTGAGATTTTGGTTGCCCCGGCTCAAAAGGTTTGGCTCAATTTAACGATTTCGTCAACTTACTTATACGAGCATATACGACCGTTGGCAATCAGATGTTACAAGCTGGTCACGGACACAGCGTTCATGGTGCGACGATGGAGAAAGATTTGAAGTGACTAACTTTTGAATTGGCACTCAGACGCAGCCACGAGTAGCGCAGTGCCTGTATAAGACTTGAAGGATGAGTTACTATTGGGAGAGTAATTCAACGTGAGTTATACACTGAGTTTGTGAAAGGGTATCTGAATAAGATAAAATTTAAACTGTCGATTGGATGATGTTGATCGGATTTTGGGAAGTAAGATAGCCAAATAGACCAATGAGAAGCGATGGCATGAAGAATAAGGGACTATCGTGAAACCCGTAATGCACTATAGGCAATGATGCGAATGCATCAGTACTTGTAATTAGTGAACTGCTTTCATGTTATTGAGACGATTCACAACTATGTTATCTCCGGTAGATGGTTGCTGTATTAAGAACTAACTAAGGTCTAGTATCAGTTCACAGCCTCATCTATCGCAATGTAGTCTGTGCTTTTGGCAACCTCCTCCCAGTCTTCGCAAATCTTGATCGTCTCTTCGCATTTTGTCTTGACCCTTTCCCAGCCATCTGATCCCAAGGGTACTCGGAGAGGGATCTGCTTCCCAGCAGCCATGCCCGTGCCCTTGACGAGCTCAATCATTCGCGTCACGGCTTTGTCGGCGTCACCAGGCTCTTTTCCAACGAGCGAGGTTTCAAACTGCCGAACACCGGCATTGAATTGAGCATAGTCTGGGTTGCGGGGTTCCACATGGTTGATGTTGGAAAACACCTTGGTGCGGAAGTACCCAGGATCGACAATGAGAACCTTGATGCCAGGAGAGAAGATGGCCAGTTCTTTGGCGAGACATTCAACAGCTCCTGTATTTGGCTGAAATTAGCATGCATGGCCCATGAATGTCAGTGAATAGCCTAAATCGTGTAGTTTCGGCTGGAACATGGGTGGTAATTGGGGACACGGCCGGCAGAGAAATGGCGTGGGACATTGCTGAATCCGTGATTCACCGTGCTCGTTTCAATAAGTGAGGTAGGATGGGTGTTTTAGGAGACTAGATTGACCTTCCAACCTTCCGGATCCCCTTGTAAGGGCAGGCAATTGAGATTAGGCACATACCTGATAGAGCAAACTTGGCTGCACAATAGCTGCCAGCACTAGGATCGGCATGCCACGCCGCTTGAGAGCCTACATACAGAAGCGTACCCTTGTTCCTTGCTCGGAAACGAGGGAGGACAGCACGGGTGATGTTGAGTGGACCATGGAAATTCACTTTGAAAGAAGAGTCCATGTCTTCTTGCCTAGTCATGCCCCAGGATTTTTAGGGCTGATCAGTATAATGTTACATTGTAGAAACGTGTTACGGAGATATGTTGGGGGAATGTTATTGCGAAGATGGGGTATGAGACGACAATGAGCAATTACAAGTATGCGTCTTGTTAATGAGCAAAGTCAATAAAGGCTGTGCTTATCGATATCCACTTACGTTAATTCCTCAATCGCTCCGCTGACGATGAAGCCAGCATTATTGACCACGATGTCGATGCCCCCTGGATAGATCTCCCAAGCTTCGCCGATTTTGGTCTGGATTTCGGCGGCAGGCGCCGTGACATCCAGATCGAGAATCGCCGCTCCGGTGTCTTTGAGATGGGAGAGCTTCGTATCGGCATTGCGACCTGTGGCTATGACATTATCACCGGCGGCCCGGAGCTGGCGTACTAGGATTTCGCCGAATCCGCTAGAGCAGCCGGTGATGAACCACGTTAAAGCAGTCATCATTTACACTAATATAATTTGTCTTTCTTTGGTAATTTCTTCAGGAAGAAGGTGAATGCACTTCGCAGCGTAGTATGATCTACACGTATGCGTGTAAGCACGGATTGGTCGTGGCAACAACCCTGGAGGGGGGTCTGAATGTTGTTAGTGAGATAGGCGAAGCCCGGTTGACCGATCATGTGGTGGAATTCTTTTGCTGGGGTTTAGGGTTTCCTTTCTCCTTTATTCTCTCTTTTGGCGATACACTGTAGCTACAGCATCGGCGTACGATTTATCTTCTACCCTTGGTGGTGTTGTAGTAATGATGGAATTCCGGCAGGGTAGAGAAGGGGGTTCAAAAGCTGCGGTGGGGGAGATTTATGTGCTAAAAAAGGTTGACAACATAAGAGAGGAGCCTGAATTCAGCACACGAAGTCAAAAAGATTTCTGGAAATTGATACTGCAAGTCGCTTATAAATACTTTTGTTGGTAATCGAAGCAGGATCAAAATTGGCGGGGGAAAAGAGGAGAATTGAAGCATCATGTTGGTTCAGATTAGAGCCAACAACTGTATTGCTACAACCGATATTGCTACAACTGTTGGCTGTCTCATGGAGGAGACGACCATCTTGGAGCAGTAAAATCGGCGCTATGCCCGTTATGCAGGGGCATTCTGTCCCTGCGTCTTTTCTTTTCACCAAGTTACATGTCCTGTAGATTCCGAAACTGCGCGGGATGTCCAGGGCAAACGACACTAGGGGATGCAAGATGCTGCTCCGGCTTGCCTATTCGGAATACGCACATGCCTTAGCTTAGGATGCATGCCCTTGGAACGGCCCATATAATTCCTTTAGACTGCAGGGCATGTGGTTGGACGCCGCCTCCGCTCAGGCGATTATACAAATTTTCAGGGTTGGTATGTCAGTTACTGTAGGCTATAGCATACATGTACTCTCTTCATGCCTGTTATAAATTCTGTGATAGGATGGGCGATTTTGTCCGAGGCCGAAAACCTGAGAACCATCTACTGGGAACATGAAGGCAATAGGACACATAGTACAGCGAATAAACTCGGCTTCAGCTCCCACTGGAGCGGTTCTGATATCCGCTCTTGTGCATGACATTTACATCAGACGATCAAGTCGCAAATGCAGACTATAAAACTCGCAGGATTCGGCTCCAGTTTTCCCTGCATTACAGCATCCCAAGCTTAGAGTCAACAGCCAAGCGTAAATTGGTGCGGTTTGACACAAAAAAGCTCGCAGATCATGGTTCCCAACGATCGCACCCCATGCGGACCATTCGCACGGGATTGAATCTCTCTCCTGCGTGATAACTATGCCTGAGATTAGGTGAAATGTGCACTTCGTGAGTAGTATATACATGCCTAGATGAAATATACTTATGATAGCAGAGCGATGCTAGTAGGGATATGTATGCTAGGCAGTGGTTGGCTCATTATGAGCTGTTGGAAGGCAACCGGTATCATCCAAATCCACAGAATGTATTTGATAGTGTAAAGCATGTCTCCAAAATGATTTCTCCATTTCTTCCTGCAGTATAGAAGTCGCCATATCTCGTAGGAGTCAAGATTTGTAGCCATGAAGCATGGCTCGCAAGATGTTCAACGTTGAAAGGAATGATGGACCCAATGTGTATTGAACAATAGGCCTACATGTTGGTAGCATTTACGACCTTTTCGTCGGCGTAATTAGCGCTTAGCTCCGTCCGGAGTATTACTGCCCGGACATGCTACTTTGTATGCGGGCCGCTCGAGCTAGCAAAAATCTCGAGTCCAGGTAAGGTTTTGGCTGCTGGCGGATCCAGGCACGGCATCTCCGTGCTAGTGAAGCCGCAAACGGGCCGTCCAAGGGACTGGCTTGCTGCCGAGGCCGGGGATCGGCAAAGAAGGCCATGTGCTTCTATGAGAGATTCTTGGCCGCCCCTCTTCGCTGTAGATCAGACTTATGAGTAGTCCTACATGAAGCATGCAGTACGAGTACGGAATACAGGGTGGTAACACCTAATATATTGCTAGTACCTCAAGACACAAACGCCCTCAATTAAGGAGTGAGCAAACGCTCTTTACTCAATGCAGCTCTATTTAGCTGCATACCATTGTATTTCCATGTTAGTAACGATGTAAGGTATAATTATACCGTAGTTACAAGTAGACAGACCCTGTACCAATACCATGCAATGACATTTATGCAGAAAGCCCCATTGAAAAGCACCACCACGGGCCGCATGCATAGCCTTGTGGCCTTTTGAGTGGTTTGACCAACTATGACGGAGATCATCGGTTTCCGAACTGGGAACTGGCCGATCCTTTTCCTTCTCTAATTGGACTCAGAAGCCACGGCGACGCCGGTAGACTGCTTCAACACCAATATGCCCGATATACGAAGTATCTGGTGGTTACGAGCCATTCGTCAACATATGAAGCAAAAGAAGGGAAAAAAAAGAAGAACAAGGAAAGAAAAAAGAAATAAAAGAGAACAGAAAGCTTTAATAGGCTTATCCGCATGAAAATAAACAGTTGGTGAACTCTCGAGTCAGAAGAAAGGCACAGCTCGTACTCCGTATTTACGAACGCTTTCCCGGCTTCGGTGGCCGCTGTCATGCGCGTCCTAGGGAGGCGTGCTTATTCGTATAATCAGTTGATACTACGGAATACTGGAGACAAAATCCCGTTATGGTTCGGTGTTTTGCTAGAGCCCGACTTGCGCTTCGTGGCCCTGTAATAACTGGGTCTTACGCTGACATCTTGCATGTGCTTGTATGCGGCCAGTTTCCGACCCGCCGTGGCGGGATCGATGAACACCGCCGCCAGAGGGGGTCATATTGGCTTAATTCATCTTGTTAAAAGAAATATATTGTTAATTTATGTCGTGAAATCTAAGGCCGTGTGGCTAGTAGGTGCCAACCCCTCGGAAGAACGGAAGGTGGCAATATGTTAGATGTATGAGACCAACACGAGTCCTCCCTAGAAGGGGAATCCTATGGAAGAAATAATTTATTCTTGGAATACTCAGCTTCCCCGATTCATGAATGCATTGCCCAAAAATGGTAGTCTGTGGGTTATTCTTGGCCTATTGTAAGTTCGGCATGCACGCTGTAGATCGCGGTTCAGAATAACACATGGAGGAGGCCAACATTGGACGGGCTGCCTTTTATGATAGACATACAAGACGGCATCCAATTGCACCTGTCACATCGCATGTTTGCAGTGTCATGACGCCGCCGTAACATCCGAGTGCTCTTTTCCCTGCCAGTTTACCTTTTTCTCTGACATCCCTTCTCTGCTTCTGGAATATTCTTGAGGTTTGACCAGCCCCGTATCAACCCTGACGTGTAGATGCACTTGTACGTGCATATCTGAGACACACCCTGGGAACCTGTTTGGGCCTTGCTTTCAGCTTTCTCCGCAATGAGATGGACAAATGATGGACAGAAGATTTTTACATTCTACTGGAGTACTGATTCTGCAGGAACAGTTTGCCAAGTTCAATTGAGACCAAGTGGCCTGCTTGCACACCCCTTGGATCCATGGCCTTGATCTCACACATAAGCACTTACAAGAGCACCTTGTGCTTCAGCAAGCAGGTGCCTGCATGGCCGCAGAGAAATCCGACGGAGCGTACTCCGTCTAAACGTTGCATTTGTTACCTGAACCCGTCCTCTATCCACCCATGCATGCATACTACTATGACATGTGGCAACTGCTCACACGCAGCTCGCACCCTCATCCGCCACTAATGCTTATGAAGCATATGCAAGGACATGGGAGAACAATGGGACTGCATCATTAAATTGTATTCTCATTTTTTCATTATTGGTTTACTTTTTCAATGCTGGCAGAAGATACAGCGCTGCCACCCAGAGGCACCACAGCTTCCACACCACCTCGTCCCACCACTGGCCCATATTCTTCAACGCAAGCACTGACATTGCGCCTCCTATGCTTGTTGATGCTGCCCATCCCCATGGAGACGCATCCCAGAAGAACGGACACGCTACCGACCAGAAACAAACCATGACTGCTAGTGATATTCGCGCCGCGGCCTCGCCGTACAGCAGGGGCACCGTGTGTCTCCCACGAGCCATATCCCCCTCAATGTCTGGCAAGTCTTGTGCGTGGACCGTTGTCATTATGATGGCTCCAGTCATCAAGATCCAAGCAAAGCCTTCTGGTAGCAGTTTTCCTCCAGAGAGTGTGGCTAATGCCCCCCAGCTAAAACACATGAGACCACCTGCGTTCAGCGCATTTCGAATCCAGATGCCGCTGTTACTACCATCTAGATCGTTGTACATCCAGACGAAGACCATTAATGTGATGCTCGCTGTGTAACCGCCAGACAGGATGCCCAAGCCCATTGTGGCCACAATGGCGACGAGGAGCCAGTCTCGTGCTTGCTCTGGAGAAATTCGTCCCGAAGGCAACGGCCTCCATGGCTTGTTGATTGTGTCTTCTACAATAGACCCTTCAAGGCGTTGGTTCGCGATATCTTCAACCAAAAGATTCATCCAAATCCACGCGAGCATCAACGGCACACGAGAAGCTATATTCCATACATCTGGGAACTCGCCCTCCCCTAAGTGTGCGGTGGTAAGCTTTGTTGTCGATAATGCTGCTGTAATGGCGAATATGCTCTGTGGTGCAATGACTGTTTTGAAGTCACTTTTGGTGAAAAGAAAAAGTGTCTTGAGATCATATAATAAAGATCGACTCTGTATCAGAGTTGGGAAATGTCAGCACCTAATCACGTTCTCATAGTTTTACCAAGCATAAGAGTGGTATATGCTGACTGGGGCCCAACTCTTACTTACAGACAGATTATGAGTGTGTTCTACATCAGCAATCTCAATGGCGATTGGGCCGGAAGTTGTGACTCCCTTTTCTAACAAGGTGTAATTGTCCATCGCTGGAGAACAGGAAGGGAATTATTGCGGCTTCCCCAGCAAGTTAAGAGAGGGATGGGAGATGATTCTTTACCAAGACGAAGAGGTTGTACTATAAACAGGGGAAGCGGATCTTGCCTAGCTATATGTAGATGAACTCATATCCGGCGCACGTTCACTCTCCATTGACCTTTTTCTTCTAACAGGAACCAAGGGCATGAATGAGGGTATTGCACCACTTCACTACATGGCCCCGACCTTCAATGAGACCAGGATCCACGGTGCCTTTTCCGCGATCATCTTTCCAGGTCCCAGGGTCTGTGCTGTATGGTTTTTGTGGAGAGAGATGTGACAATGAATGACGATCCCGCGATTCCGGCTCACTCCAAGCTGTCATTCACTAATATAGTTCTATTTCCACAGTAAGAGGAGCCGGAGTCTTTCGATTAAAGTTATGTCCAACTCTCACAACAGAGACTTTTGTCAACTCCCAGCTCAGAAACCAACATCACCACGCTTGGACAAACCAATAGCCCACGCTCATTGTGCTGTGGGTCGTGCTTAACTTCAATTACTTATACCCCCTCAATAGTGAAGCACACGCCCCGCCCCCCTGCTAACACCGATGCTTGTGCTTTCATACATAATGGTGTATGGTAGCACGAATGAGCAGGTAGCAAACACGATTCTGTTCGCTCCTCGGTCAGTATGCTGACCAATCTATGTATTCTCCAGACAATTCTACCATATAAGCAAATTGACCGCCTGCTAATACTCTATTCCTGCAAATCATCAGATCCAACTCGATACTGTCGCCTCTTCCTTGCCATCACATCGGGTCAATCCCTGAAGTTTTGATGATACAGGCTGATATCAGGTTTCAATAATACGATCTACCGTAGTTTTTTGCAAGGAGGTCTATTTCTTCTCCAAGAGTAGACATTGCCGCCAATGACCGCTTCTCCTTCCGAAAATTCCGTGCAATCTCACTGAGAAGCATCCCCTAGCCATGGCCTTTCACATTATCCCTGCTTGCGCTTTCGCAAGCATCTGTCTAGGACTAGCCACGTTGTCATATTTCCACTTGCAGCAACCTCGTAACGTTCTTTGGTATACACAAGCCGCGGCCATCGTCTTCTTTGAATGGGTGCGTTAAATGCACTACTCAAATTTTCCGCGTTTCCGAGTCATTCGAATCAAGGACTATACAAAAGCCGTTTCACGTCGCACTATTTTGCTTCTCATTGATCGCTAATGTGGTTGTTTGCCATAGTTCTTCTCGAATCTAGTCTACAAGCTCGCTTTCCATCCTCTCGCCAAATATCCAGGACCTTTGATCGCGTCTCTCACTGACTGGTACACTGTTTATTGGATCGCCGAGGGAGGCCGCCATCTGGAGCTTCATAAGCAGCATAAGAGACATGGTACGTTTCTTGTCATTGATACGCCATTCTGACTCGTCAACTTACGCTCAAAGGCAAATTCGTTCGATTTGGACCGAACCGACTATCAATCAACTCTGCAAAGGCGTCTCGAGACCTTCACGATGTCAATTCCAACACTTTCAAGGCTGATGCGTATGGCTCTTTCAAGCGCTTCTTTGGAGCAGAGATGTCTCTCACTACTGTAGACCACAAGGCGCATGCTTTCAGGCGTCGAGTCAATATGACTGCCATTACACCGGCTGCGGTTAAAGAATTTGAAGACCAAGTAACGCCGCATCTTGATGAGTTTATCAGCATCATCGGCGAGGGAGCTGGGAGCAAACCACAAGGAGAGCATGGCTGGAGCCCAGGTAAAGACATGTCATACGCCGTCGCTTTCTGTATTGCCGATATCATGGGCTCCGTGACTTTTGGCCGAACATGGAATGTCCAAAGAGATCCACAATATCGACACTTTGTTAAAGATTTACCCAATGGTGTTGCTGGAATCCACTTGGTAAGTCAAATCGAAGCTGCGTTGCTGGGTCTATTTACAGAGGAATAAATAACGGCAATGAGAGATCCACGATACTATCGGACTGGCTAACATTTTGCCCTTAAGGTGGGCCATATGCAATCCCTCTTTTTCTGTAATCTACACAAGGTATTGTTCAAAGAACTCATCGTTGGCGTGGGCAACTTGATGTCAGTCAGCCGATCTTTCGCCCTCTGGCGATTGGAGCAGCCATCTATGCCGTACAGAGATATTTGGCAAGCGCTTCTTGCATCGCGCGATCCTAAGACTGGCAATGCCTTCTCTACAGAAGAACTCATTTCGGAAGCGAGTCTTTTCATCATTGGTGGTACTGATGGTATGATCACGGCAACAACTTCAACCTTGTTTTATCTGACACACAATCCCCGTACCCTTGAACGTCTAACCCGCGAGATTCGTGAAGCTTTCCCCCTATCACCTGAAGACATGGGAAATAAGGGGTCCAACGTAAAGTGTCCTATACGATTTGCTTCTGCGGAACTTCAGAGGATTGAGTACTTGCCTGCCTGTATTGACGAGGCTATGCGCATGTCACCCCCCGTTCCAAGCATCTTGCCACGCGTCGTAGGCCCTGGGGGGTTGACGGTTGACGGAGATTATTTCCCAGCGGGTGTTAACTTGGGAATACCGCACTATTCCATGCATCACAGCGAAGACAACTTTGCCGAGCCGTTGACATATGCGCCTGAGCGCTGGTTCCTTGAGGAACGTACCAAAGGACTTAAAGACGGTTCCGTCCCAGTGTCAGGCAAGGAGTCGCCCAAGATGCGACCAGCAGTGGGACAAGCTTATGGATTCACTCCATTTGGTGGTGGCCGTAGTAGCTGTATTGGAAAATACCTGGCTTACCAGGAGATGTCCATCGTTTTGGCTCGCCTCATCTGGCTTTTCGACATTCGCCTGGATCCCAGCAGCAACATGGGCGAAGGAATTGGCGATGCTCGGGAAGGCAGAGAATGCAAGACCGAGTTTCAGCTGTATGACCGGTTTGTCAGTTCACAGAAAGGACCAATGCTGCAATTCCGATATCGAGAGGAGTTGGCTGCATAATTGGAGCACTGTATTGGCCTGAGAGCAAAACACTTGTTGATGCGAAGACTAAAATAGGTGCTAGATGACTACGTCGTGTTTATTACGCATATATAACCTTTTATTTTGCCTAAAAGTGGTCGAAGACAAGGGCCAAAAACTAGGAGGTATAAAATAAAAGCACACTACCGTCATATTAATCACTCTGCTGAGGTATATCCTACCAAGTGGCTGGGCAATACAGACTGATGGGGACTGGGTAAATGTACTTAAAAGAGGGATTGCGAATCGATCAATTAGAAAGTCGACAATTAATTAAATTGGCGTTGTCATCTAGAACAGAATGCTTGATGGGCCCTCGTTTGCGAAAGAAACAGGGTACATGACTCCCAAAGTCTCCCGATTTCGTTGACCGACTGACTCGGTGTCCTGCCTGACCTGGCTAATCCACATTCTCTTTCAGGAGCAACCCAAATTAGAGTGCTGATTTCTTACTTCGTCTGATTGTTCTCTCTTCTTGACGAGGATACATAATTCTTTGAGACTGAAGACGCTAGATATCCAGCATCGCTTTGCTAAGTCGCAGCAGGTCCAGAAGGAAGTTTCTTTGACTTTCAGTACCTCTACAAGCCATAGGAGCCATTTCAATTGCCAGCATCCCATGATGAGCTCCATCAAGGCAGGGACACAAGTAAAGCACATCTATCTTCGGATTTTGCTCACGGGCCACACAATCTTACACCCTCCCCCCTAGTCACTAAGATGCAACGCGCTGCTGATCGGTGTTAGACGCTAGCTCTTGCTTATAAGGGCAAGAGGGGATATGAGCCCCGAAAATCGTAACATGGATAGTTGAGCGGTGATGACTCCATAGGATGGAATCCCAGACTGTGGGAGACGCTAGCCGCGAGTCGAAAACTGATCATCTTGGGGGGGGGGGGATGGTCTGCATCACCATTTGCATAAATGTCACGTATCTACTGCCAAGCAGATGAGAAGAGTAGCCTATCTCCATTGTTCATTCAAGGAGGCTCGCGTAGAATAGACGAAACCGAGTAAGAAGAGTTTATTAGTTGAACCATACTGCAAGGTAGCGCTAATTCGTTGGCTCGGAGAGTTTTGGACGCCATGTATCGGGGAGCCTGCGCGAAGATCCCGAGAAGGTGAGCTAGCATAGCAAGAATAAACTAATCGAGACACGTGGAAGACAAACGCAATAGATAAAACGATAGATTACAGGCTCTGGGGTATATCTTAAAAGTCACTCCCATATATCTGAGAGCAAGTTGCTTTTCCAGACTTGTCAGCGCCATGACAGAAATGACTGTTGGCCATGCAGTATGCTCAAGCGAGACCCGCAATCTTGGCGAGGTCATTGTGTTGTTGGATCTATTCTCCGTGAGGCAAGCTGAGAAACCACCGAGACTAATGTAGATCTTCGGGATGTGCAAACAAGGGTTAGGCCATCCCAACTTTGTATCATTAATCGGGTTTCGCGGAGTTGGTGATGACTTCTGGGTGCTTGGGGCCGTTTGTTGTCGTGATTCGTGTTAAGCGACAGAATCACTGCAACCCGCTTAAGCTAAGCCATTGTGTATATTCGGTGACAATAATAACTCATCGGAGCGAAACATTGGTTGGTTCTACGGCGGAACTAGAAGCAAACATGTTCTTTTAGTGCTCAGCATATTGGAGATCCACCGATGACTTTTGACCGTACATTGCCCTCCCGAAGCGCGTAATGATTGTACGCTACCTCGGTTCGACGAAGGTGCTCAAGCACAAAAACATTCTTACATACACTTCTCTACAATGTCTAACACCTATGAACATCCCTCTAAAACTCAAAGCTACAATCGCTGTCGGTTCCGTCAAAAAGGGTTGCTATTGCCAAAAATCTCCGCATGTGAAAGCTAGACTGACCATACCATACGTGGGAATGCTTACACCAAGATAACCTCGGTAGGCTCAACTATATCAAAAATTCCCTGCACCTTGGGGTTTGAGCCATCAAAAACACCAATCCTGCGAAATCGTTGCTCATCCTCCACCAAACGTAACACAAGGCCCGTCTGGACTTTGGTCCAGGCGACTTTATCTTTGAAGAGAAGAAAGAAGACAAACTGTCCGTCATATAGTTCAACTGGTTCAACTTCATCCAAGAAAATTGATGGAGGGGGTGGATTATCGGATTCCAGGAATAGTTCTGTAGGGTTTATTTCGAATTCCCCAGACGGCAAGAGTTGCCAAGTCGGATTTCCAATGTAGTGCATGTGGACTCGTTTGGACAGCCTATTTCCTCTGTGCTTATAGTCCCCAACAGCGAGTTTGCCTCGGAGCCTCATCTCCCACCTAGAGGCGCGAGACATGTCGATAGATACATAGTTGACTGACACAGAAAGCAATTCAACCAGGATTTGGTCATGTTGCACACTGTGCCCGCACCTAGAGTAATCAACAGCGCCATAAATGGACATCCAAGACCAAATTGGCGCTCTCAGCGCTCTTTGTATATTAGAAGGCTTCACTGCGACCCATAATAGCTCGAAAGGCAGAAATACCTTCCACAGTCCAACCAGGTACTCTCCAAGATGTGGTCTTAAAAGCGAGATTATACCAGCAAAAGCAGCTGCTCGATCTTCTGCTCTGGTGAAAGACATGCTGCAATATGCTTGAACGAGTCTTGCACAGTAAGTAAATGGATGGCTAGCATTGAGCTTCCGTCTGAGGCTGAGCTCTTCATAGAGAGAAAGGTGATCTAAGTATTTGCTTATGTCTTCCAGAGGGATACCTAGGTCTTTACCTAGTATTTCGAACCCGAACGTGTTTATATCAAGGTCAGCTGAATACGCTCGCGTTAACTCAATCCAGCGAGGTGCTGTTGCAGAACCTGCATAATGGAGCAAGTTTGATGCAACATTTTCTAGAGCCGAAGACGTAAGAATAGTACGCTTCCCACCGTTGCTGAAGCTTCGATATTTTGTTACGGGATGGTAATCTTCTGAGATGGATGCTGGCATTCCATTCGGGAAAATTTCCGAAGCCCGGAGTTCGTCACAGTGCCAGTACAGCTGCTCACGGCAACAACGCAAAACTCGGGGTGCCAAAAGAACTTCTTGTAGCACCCAGCCGCGAGTGTATAAGACATGATGTTTAAACACATCTGAATTATTGACCAGATACTCTCTCTGGCCTGAAATCCCGTTGCAGGGCTCTGGTTGAATGGCACGAGGATTCCTCATATAAAGACAACCTTGGGAAGAATCTTTGCCATCGGTTGCGGCAATGTTACAGATGGAATTCTTATACACATTGCCCATTAGAGCCGCTTCTCATAGCCAATCATCCCAGTCGTCCTGTATGATGCATAAGGAGTCGATCCACAGATATGAACAGCCCAAGTAGTTTGCCAATTGTGCAGCTTGTAGAAAAGTCTTTGGTAACTTTTTTGTGTCAATGTTTTGCTGAAACGCGGAAAGTGATGTTTTTACGAGTCGCAGTGGACTGCCTCCGCCCCAGCAGTGACTCAGGGTCGTGTATGGAACGGCTGGAAGTTGTTCTGTTGAACAATGTAGCCGCACTCGGATACTCTCCCCTTCGGACTGGAGAAACAAAAGTCTACTAGGCTTGAATGCTACGTCTGTAGGACGTTTATTGCGACAGTGGGCGTGGTTTGTCTTACAAATCTGTCGCCACTGAGAGACTTGTTGCAAAGAGGTGTGCGATCCCGTGTTATTGGACAAGGGTTGAGATGCAATGTCACTAGCTTCCAATGAAGCCAGCTTGAAACTACATCTTGCTGCGGAATATTCTCCTCTAGGTTCCTCGGAAATGATGGTGAATCCTAGGATAGAAGCTTCGAATGATGTTGTTGGCTTCCAAACCATAAAAATCGCGTTTCAGTCCCCTTCTTTGTTCCCAAACAGTGGAACAGACACGACAGCCAGCTTTGACCGATGCGGCGAGAGAGCCAGAAGTCCAATGATGAGCACCTTGAGAATCATGTCGCTCTTTCATAGCCTTTACTACAGTGCGACTGCAAAGTACACAAAATTGAATGGGATGTTTTGAAGTCGTTGAAGGGCTTTCCGGAGAGAGATATATGTATCGGTCCTGTCGTGCAAGAAAGAGAATCATGAACATTGTTGTGGAATGGGGCAGAGCAAAGTATCCTACTATCGCAAAATGATCAAGAAAAGGAGACAAGACAGCCGTAGACCTGGAGATACTGTAGAGCCATCCGATCCAGAAGCTCAGCAAGAAGCTCAGCAAGACGTAAAGGCAAGTTGACCAGCCTGTGTTGTATCGTAAATTGGCGAGCTCGGTATTAACCGTCCAATCCTGTTTCCCCCCAACAGTAAGCTGCACCAAGATAGTGAGCAAGGTTGTCCCATATAGAAATGCACAGTGATTCAGGAACTCGTATTCGAAGACCCAAAATCCGTATGCTGCAAACGCACCCCACCATGTGAGGTTGACGACACCGTTCATTATTTGTAGGAAAGTTCGTCGGCCACGACCTCTTGTCCTAAACAGCACAAGCCATATGATTTTGAAGACTGGAACGACAAGTCTGGATTTGTTGTCCTTGATGAAAGCCTTCCTCAGGGCTACGAATGCCGGTCGACTCGTTTTGGGTCGGCAATACCATGCCCAGATATATGCGGCTATGATGCCACATATATGCATACTTGTCCAGAAATTATTCGCAAAGTATCTATTCCGAGGATCATGGAATCCTTTCGCACCAGCAATGAATCGAAGAACCGCAGCATAATCTGAGAAGAATTGCAACATGGTGGAATGCGTGAAGCTAAGTGAAGCAGAAGAAGCGTGAGTTGCAAAAATGCATTTGGTGATTCATGGAGGAAAATGAAGGGTGAAGATGTCGATAGGCGTTTTCGATGCCAAGATCAATACCTAGTTTGAGCTGTAATTCAGCCTTATCATGTAGCTCAGCTCAACTGGCTCATCAAGCGTGGCTGTGGTAACGCGAGCTGAATGAGGGGTATTTGAGCAGTGCAGCAGTTGAGAATTGGGAATTATGAGAGTAAGATGTCATATTCGGATTTGATAGACAGTAAATTCAGGTGAAAATGAACATTTATCATAAAAGGCTTAACACATATTGGCCTTCATCATAAAGAGAAGTTGAGGTGATCATTGTGCCAAATATACGAAGTAGCATGAGAACGGAAAATAGCCTCTAGCCGCAGCACTTTGGAGCTTGTAGCACTAAAAGCTGCTCTCATTCATACTGCTCAACTCTACAGAATTTGTTCTACAGCATGTATATAATTCTATCAATCTCTCCAAAGCGGATGGCGCAATACAAGAGAAAGTCAATACTCCTAGACAGGCAGCGACATCACCCAAATTCTTTACTTTTCAAGGCCGTAGGCTTGTGAAACTTTAATAGTTTAAGATTGGTCTGTAAACGTCAAGAAACAAGTCTTCGTGGCGCAGTTGGCTAGCGCGTCAGTCTCATATTCTCAATATGATCCAAATAACCAGTTTGGGCCATCTGAAGGTCGTGAGTTCGAGCCTCACCGAGGACATTCTTTTTGCCATTTCTTTTTCCAAATCAATGGATTTTATTGACTATTTTGCCTCCAAGTAAAGCAATAACCATTTATACTCAAAAGGCAAAGTTGCTCTTCAGCGTCCCACATCACCTACCCTACTGCTTCCGATTTTGTGAAAAAGAATGTAATGACCACCCATGCCCCACAGCTCCCATATACTTCGTTAGAATCTTAGCTGAAGCAGTAACATAAAGAGAGATTGGTTCGTTTTCGCTCCAATTCAGCCAATAATGCAGAGAAGTCTTTGGGATAGTTCATGGTTGTCATCAGATTGCTTAGAAAGACTCGATTCGGCCTTGACAACTCGTGGAACCCGGCCGCCGGCGTCAGAGACCATTGGTAGGTGATTTATACGTGGACGCCTATTTCGAAAGGATTTGCTACTAAAGCCCAGTTCAGTACACTATTCACTTATTGACTGAGGCAAGAGGCCTGCGAGGCTTGATGCTTCTTATTTGCAGCCTCAGATAGCTCTTCTAGTGTTTGATCGTCCAACAAAGGCGCTGGCTTATCTCTGTACGGATGCAGCTCAAACTCACCTTGGATGAGGACCCGCCGCCAGGCGTGAATTTTTTGGCGTAATACTTTGCTTTATCCTTCAGGGAAGGAGCTGGGATTTCGGGCTGGGTTCTGGCGTAGCATCTGTCGCACATGACATCTGAGATGTTGTCGGGACCCTGTTCACGCTCGCCACACGTTTGATGAGCATGAACCACCTTTCTGCAGGGAACTACGTTGCATTGCATGGTACGATAGCATATAAGGCACCGGGTAACGATGATAAAGCACATTGTTGATTGAACGACTCCTCGGACACACTAATTTGTTGAGATGTGAGATTTGTCTCTTGGGAGTGATATTGCGAAGCGTTGGAATTGCGAATCTTGGTTCTCCTAAGAAGCTTCTATCAATAAAAAACGACGGACGCCCATGATTTTATAACATCTTGGCTGAGGGAAGCTTGAATGTGAATAAAGGAGAATCAGCTGTTTTGTGCATCATAGCTCAATGCTTTGGTGTCGCTGAGAGTCGCAACTTCTTTTTTTTGTGCCACATTGTGATTCAAGGCTCCTAGATACTCACATTTTCTAGCAGGAGACATTTTGATACACCTGAATGGGTGCCAAGTAGTCCCCATTGCGGGGTTATTGTGATTGTAATGTCGAAACCTGACGTTTGACAATGAGATGTCGCAAAGAGAGCGAGTGGACTGTCAGTATGCAGTGAACGTTACACTGGCCAGCGTGATTGGAGAATAAGCCACCGAACTAGAACTTACAATGTGGCCTCCGGCTGAGCGATGGCAGAATCACGATTGTACATTTGGGAGTTGATCATCAACTAAAGAGGTCCGTTGTTGTGTGGTGTTGATGCTACAAGAGACATATCCTATACAAGACACGAGACCCATTAGGATACGCACAGAATCGCTGTGGCTATGAGAAACGTTGTAATTGCTAGCTCATACTACGCATATCGGTGAGTTGACATAGGTTGAATCATGAGATGAACCATCCATTTGTGGACGTGAACTCCAAGTAAACAAGTTCTTTACATGAAAACATAATACAAATTAGCAAAATTTCTTTCGTTCCAAACGCGTTAGATGGCAAATAAACCTAGATTTGGCATCATGTAAAGACTTGTCTTTTTTTACGATGACTTCTTTCAAGCTAGTGGAGCATGCCATCGAGGTCATTTTAATCCCTATTAAGTTATTCATATTGATGTGAACGTCAAGCTATCATTATAAGTAAATTCACATTAATATATATTCGGAAGTTTATTGCAACTGTGAAGATGGGATACTCTGATATATTTTGCGGAAGCTTCATAGATCAGGCGTGGAATAATATTGTTCATCACGGATAACTTTAGTATGTCACCTTTGCACTTTAATGAGGCATTATCCATGAATAACTAGCGTAGAGGCAACAAAACCTACAAAACATTGATGTCACAGCAGGCGTTTACACCGAAAGTGAGTGTTTACTGAGGACATATGTTATGAATGAAGCTTGCTTCTACTAGAAGCTCACCCTCAAAATGACGCATAGAGAGTTAAAACCAGCATAGACTTTAGCAACCAAGCTTATATGTTTGGAGAACTTTACTTCGTATAGTCGCTTCTCTGGAACTGCGAGATGATTACTGTAACCAGATTCGACTTTGAAGAGCTTTTCGGAAAGTCCGAACCTACAATTAGTCTAACCGCTTGCTTTTTCATATTATCCCACTTACAAGTCCATATCTGTTACCACATGCACGGAATATATCACTAAAGCTGTAATCAGGCGAAGTCAGTGAGACAGAGTGTCAGAACTCCAGAGTACGCCACCCAGCAATATGATTAGATGTAGGAATCCTAATTATAGTTAGCTCTGAATAGATGGCCTACGAAAGATTGCCAGTGAGAATATTAAAGGAAAGTATGGCTGAATCATCTAGTGTATCTTATTTTGATGTCAGCTTCGGTTCGATCTTGTCTAAAACATTGTTCTCTGAATCAGAAGTCTAATTAATAAGATCGGACATGAGCGCTCCAAAATTCGGAGTATACGTTGCAGCATCTATTTGTGGTTACCATCCATGAAGCTTCTATGTAATTCCTAGTAGTCTATATGCTGATCTAGTGGCATCACTCTTTAATATCAAGGTTCTATGCCGCGGGATTCACGGCATATCATATCATGTGGATGGCAAAACATAAAGACGACCATACATTTCTAATATTGCCTTAGCGATATATACGAGACTCTCATGGAAGATATAGAAGGTTCTGTAGCACGTGAGAGGAACACCCTTATTGCGCAAGTTGATACCAAGTGCGGTTCCTTACAGATCAGCTCAATATAGAGTCATATCCTGCAGCCCACTTCTAAAATGATATATCAGCTCGTACTTTGTTTATACAGTGGATGGGCTGATGATGACTGGTAGATGAGAACTTCTGGATGTAATTGGGCGCCTGGTGGTACGTATTACCTTGCAGATTAATCCCGAGTGTAACTCTGATTAGGCTAACATAATCTCAATTACAGCTCTTCCAACAGAGAGGATTCATTCCTTTCCGGCAGCTTACGAAGCAATTTGGTTATTCTCAAAGTGGAATCTGTTCGCGTCGGCAATGCTTCTTGCAGCCTTCAGGTTCTCAAAACATGTGCGTGGGCCTCTAGTAAGACGAGCCGCTTGTATTTGTCGATCTTTGAAGGCGCCACTAGGATCGGAGCTTTCTTCAGCTGTCAGTTGTGTGTGGGCCCTCATCGTCTGCCATAAGACGCCGACATACTTGTATGAGACGACAAATATCTCACGCAAGCTTGGCCTTAGCTATGAGCCGCCACGGAAAGCTGGTATGTGTAGTTTCTCCGATTTCGGCAGCGATATTTTGCAGTCTCACCACATCATCAAGCTCGCACTTCCTTTGAGCCGACAGATGTTACACGCCTCTAACGGCGGTTTTGTATCAATGCGGGCGCTTATTTTAATTGGCCTTAGCCTACTTTGTTCGCAGCGGCCTAGATGTTGCACAGTCGGCAATTTGTGGTAATTGGCATAGTAGCCTTGGTCCGGTTGTCATCGGCTGTCTCTATGCTCTCGTTTTACGTATCGAAATTATATTTCTGATAGCAGTTCAAAGTGTTCACTCAGCAAACCGTATGATTGAAAGTCGAGGTTGATTGTCTTTCAAAAATTACTTCCGAGATACACGGCAATAATGTCCAGCATCTTACACTCGCACATAATTTCCAAAGATGAACCAACTATCTTAATATAACTCACCATTGATTCCTATTCTAGAACCAGAAATTCCTGTTTTACCAGTATAAAGTGGCATGCTGGTTCTAATCATCATATAGTATGTGTATTTCGTAGGTTTCTCTTAGATAGAAGTTTATACAATATACATGTAATCTTGCTACATATCTCTAGATATCAGAATATGGAGCCAAGTCAACATATGTATTTGCTTGCACATATCTCTATGCTGCACAAAGGGCGAAGTTCGGCGAGGTCACTGAACTGAAAAATGCACCGTACATTCACCTACTTTGGCACAATCTTCAAGAGTGGCGCTGGATCACTGATTGCGACTGTCTAAGATTCAGGCACGATTCTGCAGCATAGGTGGTACTACCCTGAAACCCGAGACACTTCCGATGCAGCAAATTGTGTGTTGGTATCTAATCCAGATCTCATGTGGCGTAGATGCAGCAGAGAGAAGTATGGTATAAGGTGGGCAGCTTATGTGACCAATCATTAAGGTGACAGCTTTAATATTTGCTCGATAAATCCATTGTTGCGTTGAGGTAAACTGTTCGCACATATTTGATCATGAACGAGAATTTTTGAAATGTGAGATGATTCATGGTTTGATTTAGATATAATCAGTGTACAACGCAGAGTGCATTTTAGCAGTCACTCCTACGGGCGCCATCGTTGATCGTTCATGCCTTTGGATTCAGTGAATAGTCCCGAAGTTGCACATATAAAATGGTGATCAGCAGTGCCTTACCAAGAGTTCTACCCGTGATACGTTTTAGGATTACCATAGTTTGCGGCTCGATTACTTAGATTTGTATCATCTAATCAATAGAATTGTCGAATATTCTGAACGGCAATGACAGCTCTGCAGTCAGCTACAAATCGAAGCATGCCATGTCACCGAGCAGTCTAAAAAAAATTTGCGGATGCTACAGCATTATGCCAAACACTATGGAGTGCATGATCCCCCCATTTAGCCCTGTCCAACAAATCTTAGTAGAGACCGATTCTGGTGGGTTTATAAGAGGATGCAGGTGGTGAAATTTCGAAAGGATGGCGTATTTTAATGAAGTCCCTGGTACACTGTATGCATAATCCAACCTCCTCTTGTCGATAGGAGCTTACAATCCTCTGTATTACTGACTGTATACGCTATAGTTTATTTATTTATTTATTTTATTATTAACGTCTACTAAGTAAGCTAGTTACATAAGTCCTTATCTAGGTACTAGGACGGTAGAAGCCGCTAAGTTTAAATTAAGTATTTACTATATTTTAATATAATAAAAGAAATAAGGAAATATTAATTTATTTTATATATTTATTTTTATAAAGGGGGGGCTATATAAGCTTATTTTTTTTATTAATTTTTAAAAATCCTTATATCCTCTATTACTAAGGAGGTATTAAATATAAGTAGTTTTAAAATATATTTTCTTTTTTAATATATTAAGGTATAATAAACCAGGGCCTATAGGTTAGTATAGACAGTACTTTCCAAGGGACAAACCTTTAAATAATTCTAAGGTTTATATTAGTAAAGTAGTCAAGTTAGTAAATAGGCAAACTTATTACTAACTGTAAATAGAATATCTAAATATTTAATCTAATTACTATATATTAATAATAACTAGTTATTTAAGTATTTTAATAAGTAATATAAAGTAAATTTATATATTTAATTATATACTCTAGATTATATTAAAAAGCTAGCTTTCCTAGCTTTCCTATAGTTATTACGACCTAACACTTATGGTCGCGACAATAGGCCAACCGACCAGGTGCGACCGGATTAACCATAATCTAAGTAGCCAATTAGGCCCCGCTTATCTCACTTGTTCAATGAGCTTAGCGAGCTTATACTCTTCATGCTCGTCTCACGAGCTATATGAGCCTAGAACTAACTGAATATATAAGTTTACTTTATATTACTTATTAAAATAGTTTAGATAGCTAGTTGTAAATATAGAATAACGCTTGATTATACCTATAAAGTATTATCTACTAGTTGTGTAAATAAACCCCTTTTATCTTTGTTAATTGCCCGCTAGTCTAGCTTAGCCTATTTACTAACATAAACCTAGTATAAGGTTTATCCCTTGGGAATTCCTCTTATACTAATACTATAGGAGCTTAGCTTGTTATATGTTTACAACTCTTATTCGGAGGTTACCTTAGACTACGGGTAATATTATTATAAGGATACTAAATAGTTGAATTCTATGTACTAGACGTAGGAATAGATTAAGAAAGTAAAGTCTAGAGTACGTACGGAAGCGACATTGAAATTTCGGACTTATTTAAAGAAACTACTGAAATAATGAATCCTAATATAGAAGGAATTACAACCCCTTAACCACCGGCTAACGATACTAAAGTATAATAGTGCTTCCTAGACCTTGAAGCCTTAGTTACCTGTATAAAATAAACTATTAGGGACTAATAAAATACTATTAATACGTTTAATGGATAACTTAACGCTTAACAGTAATAATAAGGGCAACCACCCGTGGCTTAAGGCCAGCAGGGAGGTCCCCGCAAGAAGGAACCAGGTAAGATTATTAAACCACCTCTGTTAATACTATTTAATAAGGACCTACGAAAAATCGAGGGATTCCTTATAGATATAAGGTCCTATTTCAGGTACTTTTCAACTACTATAGCCCCGCTGGAATAACGAGTTAGCGTTATAGGAAGCTGACTTATTAAAGGACCTAAGAATTAGTTTAAACTATACCTTTAAGACTTCAAGTAATATAACCGAGCTAAAAGAAAGGCTACTACTAATATACTCTTCGACAGATATAAAGAATTCAAAGACTAACTTAAGGCGCTATTCGGCTAGATTAATGAAAAGAAGGAAGCAGAAAACACACTACTAAAACTCTAATAATAAGGCGTATGTACTAGATATACTGCCGAGTTTATTTAAATCTATGCTAAAACAGACCTTAAAGATGCAGCTAAGAAGATGTTATATTATTAAGGACTAAAATCGGAAGTAAAAGATAAACTAGTATAAGACAATCTTCCGGCTACGTTTAAAGTACTTTCTAAAAAGGTTAGTTATATTAATAACCGATAATTTAAACGATGGAAAGAAAAGTAAGCTGAAAAAGGAGGAAACGATAAGGCGTACCGCCGTCTCTAATATTATACTAATTAAAGTAAAAAACGCAACTTAGCCTTATTAAATGATAGAAAACCAGGACTAATAGATCTAGATATTATTAACACCCGTAAGTTTATAGGTAAATGTAATTACTGTAGTAAAACAGGCTATAAGGAAAAGGACTGCTGGAGTAAATATAGGAAACCCGACAATTCTAAAAAATCTACCCACGAGAATAAGAAGTTTAATAAGGTTTAGATTAACACTATTAAAACCGTACTTTATAACTTACTTAGTTAAACCGGCTGCTATAATAATTAATATCTTATGTATAAAGAAGAAAAGGAAATAACGAAGTAGTACCCTAAGGTACTTAAGAGAAAGTAGCTAAGATAAATTACGGTTAATACTATAACTTCTGAAGAAGCTAAATAATAACCAGAAGACAGGGTTAATAGTAACTGGCCTGCCCTTATAACTTAGGAAGAATATAAAGCCGACAGGGTATAAGCCAAAGCCCTTAATGTTTTACTTATAGAAGAAGAGAAGGAATAAGAAAATACCTTTATCTATAAATAGGAAGAAGAGTATAGGAAAAATTAAGGATATACTAACCTTAACATTTTGGAACTATACGCAAACTGCGGATTACGAGAACCCCAGGGACTAAACTACCCCTGTAGATGGGAACCCTTTAACTACGACTTAGAAAGGACAGAAATGTATAACTTAAGCGAATTCTAACAGATGCTTAAACAGCATAGAATTACCTAGCGATAAGCGCTAAGTAATAATAGGTTAGTGGAATGCGCTAATATAAACCCCTACTACTTTATTATAACTAGAGATTAGTTCCTTAAATAGGAAGAAATACAGCTTATATATAATACCTTATTTACGGAAGACTGTAGGTATTTAATAGTAAAATAATATTATAAAATACTGTATAAAAAACACTAGGAATGAAAGATTTACGATTAGCACCTCTGGATCTAATATAGAAACCTGTATAATAAAATTTGCATAGAAATTGATTTAGATTAGTGCCCTAACTAAGGATATAGATAATACCTTAACTATAAGGTTAAAGAATAGTATATATAAAGGGAAGCCTGTCCTAAAACTAACCTGCTATAATATAAGGATGAATATTATAAAAAGTATTGCAGAGAAAAAGAAAAATATATTTAACTCCAATACTGGTTATATTATAACGGATTTAACTTCAAGACCTATGATAAGGGTAATGCTTATAAAAAAGATATTAAACGCTTCTATAAATACTACATTAACGAAATTAACATTAATAAATATTAATAGTACTGAAAATTTTAATAGTAATAAGCATAATAATAGATAATTAAAGACCTTAATATTATTACTAAAGATAATTATAATTTTAACTAGAAAAAGGATATATAAATTAATACGGTTAAGATAACTGGAATAAAGAAACTTAGAATTAATGTATAACTTAATAATAGTGCTATTACTGCGTACATTAACAGCAAAGCAGATTACAACCTGATCTTACTACAACTAATTAAGGAACTATAAATCCCTGTTTAACAAAAGGAACGAATACTATAAATTATAAGCGTTACGGGAGTAGAAATAGAGGAAGGACTTATTAAATACGAGATTAATTATCTCCCTGTAACTATTAATAGGAATACCTATAATATCTAATTCAGTATTCTAAATATACCGAAAGATAATATTCTTTTAGGCTATCCCTGGTTACTTAATAATAACCCTATTATCTAATGGAAGACTAAGAAGGTTTATTAGGATATTAAGGATATACCTGAATATTAACTATACTAAAGAGAATAAAAAGGCGAAGCTACGCCGCTAGAAGAACTAGAATCCTCTGCGTTAATTATAAAGAAAACGAAAATAGTTAAGTTTAAAGAAAATAAATTACTAATACTACTATAATATGATAAACAACATAAGAAAGTAGAATATATCTGTATTAATAGAATTATAATATAATTTAAAGATAAGCTAGTAGTACTTAATAATATACTAAGTAAAGTATAAGAAAAGGAGGAATTAGGAGAACTTAATAATACTTTTGCTAAAATACCTTACTAGTATAGGAAGTTCCGAAAACTGTATAAGGTAATATTAGACACTAGGTTACTACTATACTTGCAGTAGGACTACTATATTAAATTAGTAAATGGAAAACAACCTAAGACTTATAAAATTTATAACCTTAATAAAAAAGAGCTTAAGACTCTAAGGGAATAGTTAAATAAGTAATTAGAAAAAGGATATATCTGAGTTTTTAACTTATTAGTAGGATACCCTGTGATGTTTATACTAAAGAAAAATAGGAAGTTGCGATTAGTTATTGATTATTGATAACTTAACGAAATTACTATTAAGGATTGAATACTGCTGCTACTGATCTCTGAAATTAGAGATAGGCTAGTAACTGTAAAATAGTTTACGGCTTTTAACCTAAAAGGAGCCTATAACCTTATCTAAATTAAGGAAGGAGATAAATAGAAGACGGCGTTTAGAATATGCTATAGATTATTTGAATGTTTGGTTATACCCTTCGGACTTACTAATGCGCCAGCTATGTTCTAAAGAATAATTAACGAAGTCCTTAAAGAATATATTAATAGGTTTGTTATTGTTTACCTTAACGATATACTAATCTACTCCGATACTTTAGAGAAGCATAAATAATATATATATTAAGTCTTGGAGATACTGTAAGCAGTAAACTTGCTAGTAGAACCAGAGAAATATTAGTTTTATGTTTAGAAAGTTAACTTTTTAGGATATATTATCTCACTAGGATAAATTAAAATAGACCCTGCTAAAATAGTAGCTATTAAAGAATAGAAGGTCCCCGAGACCGTAAAGGAAGTATAGAGCTTCCTTGGTCTAGTGAATTACTACCGAAGGTTTATTAGGAACTACAGTAAGATTGCAATACTACTTACGGATCTTACTAAAAAAGATCTTAATAATAAGGTTAAGAAGAATTAACTGATTAAATACATAGGGAAGGCCCTGGAAGCCTTTAAAGCGCTCTAAGAGGCTATTACTAGTGCACTAGTACTACAAATGTATACCCCTAAGAGGCCCGTTATTGTTAAAACAGACGCCTTAAACTATATAATTAGAGGAGTTCTTAGCTAATAAGACAATAGAGGAATACTATATCCTGTAGCCTTTTTCTCTAAGAAACTCCATGGCCCTGAATTACGATATTCTATATATAACTAAAAACTTATAGCTATCTTTAAAGTATTTAAAGAATAGAGATTATATCTATTGGGTAATAAACATAAGATCACTGTGTATTCCGATTATAAAAATCTTATAAGCCTAGCTATAAAGGAAATGGATATCTCTACACGGTAAGAAAAGTATCTTAGGCTTATGGCTAAGTATAACTTCGAGATTATACCCTGCAAAGGATTAGAAAATAGTCGAGCAGATGCTCTTAGCTGTAGAGAAGACTACTTTAAACTAATGCTGAAACTTACCTTGCTAATATTTTAAAAAACGGTAGAAGGCTACTATAAACTAGTAGCTATTAATACTCTTTTTATAATTAAAGACGGAAACCTTATCCTTAATAAGATTAAGGATGAAGTTAGTAACTGGATATTAGATTAGTTCCTTAAGGATGTAACCCTTACCAAAGGAATTCCCTATAGGAATAAAAAAATCTAGGTACTAGAATTACTGCAGAAGGAAGTAATAAAAACAGTCTACGAGCATCTACTATACAGACATAAGGGAGTTACTAAGACACTATAATAAGTATAACGGTACTATACCTTTATAAATATAAAAAAAGTCGTTAAAGGAATTATTTAATTATACGTCTTATACGTAAAAACAAAGTCTAGTTAATAAAAACCTTATAGCAAACTGTAACTATTACCAGTACCAGAGCACCTTTGGAGCTCTATCTCGTTTAATTATATTATTAAGCTGCTATTATTAAGGGAGCCTATAATAAATATAATATATAACAATATCTTCGTTATTATCAACAGATTAATAAAATAAGGAATCTTTATCCTATATAAAGAAAGCAGTACAGTAGAAGAATTAGGCTATATAATATAAAAGTATGTAGCCTTAAAATATAGATTACCTACGGAAATTATTTCCGACAGAGGATTAACGTTTATATTTAAATACTAGTAAAGCGCTACAGTAAGAATAAGAATAAACTATAAAGCTAGTACCGCTTACTATCCTTAAACAGATAGATAAATAAAATGTACTAACTAGATTATCGAAGTATACTTAAGAAGCTATATTAACTTTAACTAAAACGACTGGGTTAAACACTTACCTAACGTAGAATTCTCCTATAATAATTCAGTTTTAGAATTAACGAAGCTCTTACTATTCTATATTAATAAAGGGTACTACCTATAAGCGTATTAAATATTACGAAAAGGAGAAGATATACAGAAAGCTATACTTAAAGTAAATAAGCTTAAGGAATTACACTAAGAACTACGTATGTAACTTAAACTTATGTAAGAATGTATAAAGAAGTATATAGATAGGAAAAGGCTTGGAGGACTAACCCTTTAGGAGGGAGATATAATCTACCTACTTTAATATACTTAAGGAGAAAAATAAGCTAATATTAAAATAAACAGGCTAAGTAATAAGCTAGACTATAAGAAAGTCGGGCCTTATAAGATTTTAAAGAAAATCAGCAAAGTTAACTATAAACTAGACCTCCTAAAGTAACTAAGTAAACGAGGAAAACCAGTACACCTGATTTTTTATATCTTACTATTAAAAAAAGCACTAATAAATAAAGACACAGGAGAACTTATTAAGGATAAAATCGTTATTAAAGATAAAGAACTTAAATACAAAGTTAATAAAATAATATTACTAAAAATAAATAAAGTAACTGGTAAACTCCAATACTTAGTAAAATAGAAAGGATACGACAGAAATATAGACAGCTGGGAACCAGAAAGTAATTTCGAATACACTAGCACTACCTTAAAAACCTTCTAAAATAAACTCCATAAACGACTGTAAGTATAATAAGAACTAATACAGGAAGAACCTAAACGACCTGCAAAAACACCTAGGATGGCGATAAGGGAATACCCCCCATTAAGGTAAGAAGATTAGGATCTAAGGACCCTAAATTAACGTTAGAAAAGAAATTAATATTAACAGCCTTTAGACCTGGAGTTACGGGGTTAGTAGGATTAGGTAATAATATTTTAGCCTAATATAAGGCCTCCGCTTCCGTATACTTAACCCTATCTAACTTATTTAAGTTATTAATACCCTGCGTAATAGCACATATTATCTTTTAATACTATTATTTCTTCTCCTTACGAAGGCGTTTAACCTTTGCACTAGCTAAACGAAGATATTTAAGCTCTTACTTATACTCTTCTTTAGCCGCTTTAATTACTGCTTTTAACTTAATATATTAAGCAGCTACCTTATAAAACTGTATAGGAGAAAGTTGTTTAGTATTACAAAGGGATTTTTAACTAATAATATAAGCTAAATAATAAAAGGATTCACCCTCTAAGAAAAAACACTCCGTACCCAAGGATTCGTAAGTAGAACATTTGTTTATTTTAACTAAGTAAAATAATATTAATAAGTAAAGATTACTATACTACTTTTATTTATTAGTTTTACGCTCTTTAGATTTAGTCGGTATAATTGCGATAATTAGATACTAAGTAAATAAAGAATAAAGGAACTAGGTAAGGACTTATAAGAAGGGAAGTGGGTTACTTATACTATAAGGAGCAAGGTCTTAAGGATAAGACTAACGGAAGGGGGACATTATATTACGACCTAATACTTATAGTTGCGATAATAGGCCAACCGACCAGGTGCGACCGGATTAACCATAATCTAAGTAGCTAATCAGGCCCCGCTTGTCTTACTTATTCAACGAGCTCAGCGAGCTTATACTCTTTATGCTTATCTTACGAGCTATACGAGCCTAGAACTAACTAAATATATAAGTTTACTTTATATTACTTATTAAAATAGTTTAAATAGCTAGTTGTAAATATAGAATAATGCTTAATTATACCTATAAAGTATTATCTACTAATTGTGTAAATAAACCCCTTTTATCTTTGTTAATTGCCCGCTAGTCCAGCCTAGCCTATCCGCTAACATAAACCTAGTATAAGGTTTGTCCCTTGGGAATTCCTCTTATACTAACACTATAGGAGCTCAGCTTGTTATAATAGTAAATTATTTAAAAAACTAGCTTTTCTAACTTTCCTATTAAAGAATATTAATAGTCTTAATTAATCTATTAGTTTATAGTTAATCCAGTTCCGGCTAACCTATTAACCTATTATTATAACCTTAAAAGTTAGGTTATAATATAATTCTCCCCCTCTATTACAACCTAACTCTTAAGGTTATAATAATAGGCTAATAGGTTAGCTAGAACTAGATTAACTATAGGCCAACGGACTAATTAGGATAATTAGTACTCCTTAATAAAAAAGCTAAGAAAACTAGCTTTTTAAATAATCTATCGTAAGAAAGCTAGGAAAGCTAGCTTTTTAATATAATTTAGAATATATAACTAAATATATAAGTCTACTTTATATTATTTATTAAAATACTTAAATAGCTAGTTATTATTATAGTAATTAGATTAAATATTTAGATACTTTACTTTATAATTAGTAATAAGTTTACTTATTTACTAACCTAACTGCTTTACTAATATAAACTATAAAACTACTCTAAGGTTTATTCTTTAGAAATAGCTAACCTATAGTACCTATAGGACCTGGTTTATTATATAATAATAACTTTTATTTAAACAGTTACCTTAGACCTATAGGTAATAAAATACAATAACTGACTAAATACAGGACGTTAACCTTAATAAGATTTATAAAGATTTTACTAAAGTATAATAAAAATATACTACTATAATAAAACTTATAAATTTAGAAACTTTTATATAATAATAAATTACTATTATATAATAATTTGTAAAATAACTTTAAATATTATAAAGTTAATAGTAAGGATAATTACTAATAGTATAATTAATAGTAAACCTTATAGTAAACCTAGCCCCTGTAGTATAATAATAAAAACCTAAAGTAATTATTAAACTAGTATTATTAAATAAATTTAAAAAAAAACCTAAAATAAATTTAGAAGTTTTTTATTAATATAAAAAACTACTTTAGTTATTTTTTAACTACTATAGCTAATAATATTATAAAAATTTAAACTATAGAAAGCTATTTAACTAAAACTATTAAAAATTAATTTAAACTTTACCTAAAGGATTATAAGTAAACTAAAACTCTTAAGAAATAGTATATACTTAACTTATTTATAAATTATATTATATTTAAAAAATAGCTTAAAAAACTATATAAAGAAATTAATAAATTTAAAAAAGCTAAAAATATACTTTTTTAAATTAAATAAAAAAAACCTTATATAAAGTATACTACTACTTTTATATACTTAGTTACTAAGATTAACCTAAATAATAAAGTATAATATATACTTTACTAATAAGGACTTAACTTAAATATTAAAAATAAATTTATTAAAAATAAAAAACCTAATATTTTTAATAAACTTATAAAAAAAGCTACTTATATTAATAAATAATAATTTTAATAATATTAAAAATATAAGTAAAAAAGAAATCCTTAAAAAATAATTCCTAAATACTTTTACTTTAGTAATAATATTAACTAAAGGAAAAAAAAGAATTTTATAATATATTGTAACGAACTGGGTCCTATAGGTTAGTATAGGTTAGCTATTTCTAAGGGATAAACCTTAAAGTAGTTTTATAGTTTATATTAGCGGAGCAATTAGGTTAGTAATAGGTAATTTTATTATTAGCTGTAAAGAGAAGTATCTAAGTGTTTAATCTAAATGCTATTGTATTAATAATAACTAGCTATTTAAGTATTCTAATAAGTAATATAAAGTAAACTTATATACTTAGTTAACTAGGCTAGATTATTAAAAAGTTTAATAATTCTACCTTAGATTATTAGAATTTCTAATAATCTAGCTTATAGATTATTAGATTATTAAATAATTTAATAATCTATATTTAATTAATTAGTTAGTTTAATGTTTATTTATAATTATTTAACCTATAGGCCTGTTATTATAATTATAAAATCTAGGTTATAATATAATATCCCCTTTTTATTAGTCTTATCCTTAAGACCTTACTATAAGTAGTATATTTCTTACTTATTTATTAATAAGTGCTTTTTATTTTATATTTATTATTTTTATATAGTAACTTACTTAATTATAATAAACTATATTTTTAAAGCTTTATATTTTAAAACTTAGAAGTAGAAGAGTTTATTTAAATCTATTTTTAAAGGTATTAATAAAATAAATAAGTATTATTTCTTCTGTATTTTAAAAAAATTTAATAAATATTTATTATCTTTAAATAATTTTTTATAATATTTTAATTATATATAATTAAATAAATTATATTATAACGTAAGAGGTTTAACTATTAATTAGTTAGATTAGGTATTTACTTAATATTTTTATTTAAAGGATAAGTTTAAATTTACTAAGGATACTTTAGCTAAGTTAGTTATAAAGGTTTTTTAATTATAAAAATAAAAGAAAATTTAGTATAAGTAAATATATTATACTATTATATAGGGTATTACTAATTTAAATAAGCTAGATAAGGTTAAGTATAAGGAGGCGGAGGCTGTTTATTAAGTTATTATAATATAATTAGTAAAGGGTTTTTTTAAAGTTATCTTTACTTTGTTAAAGTTAGTAGATTATTTAAGGATATTAGTAATAAATCTTAAGTTAGTATAATCCNTAGGCTTTAATAAAGTTTTTCTACTAATGCTATTAAGTTCTTAAGATATTTAATAAGTTTTTATATTTTTTCTTTTTTTTCCCCTTTTTCTTATTATACCCTATAGTATTATTTACTATCTTTTCCTATTTTTATTATATTAATATCTTTTATATTATATTTTTCTTCCTTTTTTTTAATAATAATTTTATTTTAAATAAATTTTTTAATTTTTTTATTAATTTATACTTTTTTTAATAGGGAGATATAGAATATTAAATATATATATTTCCCTTGTTTTTCCTATTATTTTAGAAGTTTAAGTTTATAATTTATTTTTTTAATTTTTTTTAAAATTTTATAAGGTCTAAGTTTCTTAAAATTAAGTTTATTACTTAGCCTATTTATTTTAATATTTACTTATTTATTTCCTTATATATATTAGTAAAGCTAAATTATATCCTTTTTTTAAAAGGTTAGTCCTTTAAGCCTGTTTTTATTTATGTATTTAATTATTCTTTATTAAATAAATTTAAGTTATTATTATAGTTTATTATATAATTTAATTATATCTTTTACTTTAATTATAGCTTTTTTAATATTTTCCCTTTATTTTAGTAATTAGTAAGCTTTAGGTTTAAATTTATAGTTTAGGAAGAATAGTAATTTCCTAGTTAATTTAGATTCTGTACTATTATATATAAGTTATATAATAAAGAGTAGTTTTACTTAGTTATTTTATTTAAAATTAATATAATAGCATAGGTATATCTTAATTATTTAATTAATTTTTTCTATTTATCTATCTATCTATAGGTAGTAGGTTATACTAGCCTTATAATTTATTTTTAATCTAGCTATAAATACTTTTTAAAATTTAAATATAAATATATTTCCCCTATTAAAGATTATATCTTCTAGTAGTTTATAATTACTTATAATATATTTTATTATTATATAAGCTAGTTCTTCTATATTACTAGCTTTTTTAAATAATATAAAGTAGGCTATTTTTATAAGTTTATTAACTATTATAAAAATACTATTATAAAGTACCTTTATAACTAATTCTTTTAAAAAAAGTAGTTTAGTAATTAAGTTAAATAAAATTAATTTTTATAATCTCTGTAGTATAAGTAATAATTATAGTTATTTATATAGCTTATATTTAAAGCTTTTAGCTTATTTATATATTATATATTTTAATATAATTTTTTATATTTATATTTTAATATTTTTAAATTTAAAGTATTATTTAACTTATTATATAGTTTTTTTAATTTTATAGTATTTATTAAGCTTATATATATAGACTAATTTTATAACTTTACTTTATAAATCTTTTAGTACTTAAATAAGTTTATTTAGTATTAGGTATTTTATATTTATAAAAATACCTTCTAAATATTATTTATTTTTTTAGTTTTTAATATATTCCTTTATATTATTAATAATTAAGTTATTTATTTTAATTTAGTATAAGGTATTAATTAATTAAATAACTAAGTTTTTATATTAGTTTTTCTTTAGTATTTATACTTTAACTTTTAATATTTCCTAAAAGTAATTTAAGTATTTACTAAGTATATTAGTATATTTATTATTTAATTTACTATAGTATTTAATAATAAGCTTAAATTTAAAAAGTTACTTATAGTACTTAACTTATTTATAAAATAGTTTATATATTATTATAAAGTAAGTAATATTCTAATAGTTTATAAGAATTATTATTAAAAATTAACTTCTTTTATAGTAGTATTTTTAATATTATTTACTAAGTGCTTAATATATAGCTATAAACTTTTTATTATAAATAAAATATTTAAATTTTAGCTTATATAGTTTTTTAAAAAAAATAGGTAATAAGCCTAAATTTCCCTTTTTTATTTAGCTAACTAAGTACTCCTTTAATTATATAATCTAAAGTATTAGTTTTAATTATAATAGGTTTATTTAGGTTAAATATTATAAATACTAGTGTATTTATAAAGGTTTATTTAAGGTATTTAAAAATAGTTAAAGCGTTTTATATTAATTTAAATTTAATATCTTTTTTTATAAAATTTATAAGTAGTATAATAATTTTTAAAAAATCTTTAATAAAGTATTAATAATAATTAGTAAATCTTAAAAAGCTTTATATTTACTTAATATTTTTAAGTAGCTTTTAATTATTAATTACCTTAAGTTTCTTAAGGTTTATTTAAACTTTACCTAGGGTAATAATATATTTTAAGAATATAACTTTTTATATATAAAAGTTATATTTCTTAAGTTTTACTAAGAGTTTATTATTTTAAAGTATTTATAATACTTTTTTAATATATTTTTTATATTTTTTTAAGTTTTTAAAATAAGTAAAGATATTATTAAAGTATATAATAATAAAATAATTTATATAGTTTTATAATATTATTAGAAGCTAGGTTAGTAAAAGAGAGTAAAGAGGGATAAGGGATAATTATAGAAGCTATATAGTAAATATATAAGCTTAAGGTAGTAAAGTAATTATATTTATCTCTACTTTCTTTAATTTTTTCCTTAGATTTTAGGTCCTTTATAGTATTATTATTAAGCTAAAGGCTTTATAACCTTTAGCTTATACTTTTGTAATATAGCTAGTATATAGCTATTACGTAACTATACCTTTTTTAAATAGGCTTTAATATATTACCCTTTTTTCTAAAGTACTACCCTAGTGCTTTTAATAATATTCCTTTTCTTAACTTTATAATTAATTTCTTTTATTAAAGGTATTACCTATATAAAAGCCTTAACGTAATTTAAGTTTTATATTTACTTTATTTTTACTATAAATATATTATTATTTTAGGTTTTTTTTTTATACTTTTAAAGATAAATATAAATAGGAAGTTAAATATAGTAATAATTTTATAATACTTTTTTATTATCTTTATAACTTAAAGTAATTAATACTTTTTTATAAAAAATAAAAAAGTAAAAGAAAATATAAACTTATTAAAATTTTAATATAGTAAAAGTAAAGTATTATTAATTTTACCTTTAATTACTTTTACTTTTACTATTTAAATTCTATATTATATTAATTTACTTACTTAATATTTTTATAAAGGTTAACTTTTTAAAGGTAATTTAATATATTTAATTTCTTTTCCTTATATTAGCTTTATAATTAATTTATAAATAAAGCTATTCTTTATTATTATTACTTAGATTATATATATAAATAAATAATTAAAAGTTAACCTCTACTTTATATAAATATAATAAATTTATTATTATAACCCTTCTATATTAAATCCTTTTTTAAGTTATTTTTTAAATACTAGCCTTAAGTATATAATATATACTTATAAAAGCTGTAAAAAATATATATTCTTATTTAAGCTTAATATTATTAGGCTACGTAGTTATTATTAAATATACTTTAATAAGCCTAATTAAATCTAATATATTATTACTTTTTTATTATAATTATTATTTTAATTTATAATAGGTCATTATTAATTTATTATAATAATAATATAAAAAAGCTTTTTATAGTATTAATAATATATTTATAACTTTAGTAGTAGTTACTATTATAATACTTATAGTAATTACTACTCCTAGGGTATTAGGTATTACTTTAGCTTATTATTAAACATAGACTTATAATATTACTAATATAAAAATATAGTTAAATATTATAAATTTTCTAAAGTTAATAAATATTATATTTTTTATTTTTTTTTTAATATATTTCCTTAGTCTTTATAGTATTTTTATTATTAATTTATCTTTTAGAAGCAGCTTAAGAACCTTAAGGATTACTTAGTTAATAACCTTTCTATTATACTAGTTTATAAAGGTAAAGTAACTTAAATTAATATTATTATAGATAAAGGTATAATAGTTATAGATAATAATATAATTAATAATATATAATAATATTTATTTATTATAGTTATATATATACCCCCTTTTTATAATATAGTCCCTGTATTATATAGTAGGGTAATAGTATTATTTAATTAACTTATTTTCTTTTATAACTTTAAGCTTTTTATATAATTATATACTAGCTATAATTTACTTTTACTTTACTTTTGCTTTACTTTTCCCTTTAAGTTACTTTACTACTTTAGTAAATTAAAATCCTATAATTATAATTAATATAATAAATCTTATTTATAACTATAGTTTTTTTTTTTCTTCTTTTTTTATTACTTTATAATACTAAGGTTAATACCGTCCTTCCTTTTTATAATAC